>NC_081838.1:5086285-5707512 GCF_030867095.1 Alligator mississippiensis | reverse complement strand
CAATCGGAGCATGCCCAGGGCTTTAAACTAGGATTGCCGTCCCCTGGCGACCCTAAGGGAGATCATCTTGCAAAGGAACTACCGAATAGGGGAGTACCCAGGGTTAGACAAATTGGGGAAGAGCCAAGAAACTGCTAATATGGAAGCACCAGGAGTTACAATAATGGGGACGACTCAAATGAAGGCAACTGCATCAAATGAAGGAGGATATATATCTCATGAAACAGGAGAGAGGCCTGATCACTGACAGAGCAGTGCAGAGGAAGCAGATTTAAACCACCCGCCAAAAGGTCATGACTGTTGAAAAACGGAGAAGACAATAAACTTCAGAGCTCGCATGGCTCCACGGAGAAGCAAGAACCAGAGCTTTACCCAGGGAAACGAGGGCATGGAAATTCCTCAGCATCTGGTCCCGGTAAAGCACCTTGTCTTCATCTCCCAGCAGCTCCCACTCCTTCCGCGTGAAGTACACAGCCACAGCCTCGAAGGCCTCCCGGAGCTGCAGTCACAAGCGTTACATCAGCATCCCTTGCTCTCGTCTCCTCCAGCCCAAGCATCCCTGACCTTTGCTCTGTCCTACAAAGATCTGCAAACTTAGCCATGCCAGGTAGGGATGCAAACTTCCCCGGTACTCAGCTGACGCGATGTGGCTACTGCTCTGCCGAAAGAGGAGTTCATTTATCCGCTTTAGCCAGTCTCCTCTGGAGAGATGGTGCAGCCATCCTCTCTGCGCCCTGCATTCCTAGATGCATCAGTGCCAACGCTGACTTTCCCTCTAGCCACCCGAAACATTGCTCGCTCCTAGCAAACAACCCGCCCTTGAGGCTGATCCGGCCTTGGGTGACTTGGAGGGACCCTGCTGGGACCAGCTGCAGAGACGGCTGGCTCTGCAATCCTAGATGCATCAGACTCAGCTGTAGTGTCCACTGCTCTGTGCTCCCTGGTGCTGGCTGGTGTCACCGAGTACCCAGAGGGGCTTTTCCTTGGTTTTTACAGTCTTCATACAATCTATTTTAATCAGTCTTTAAGGCTGTACTTCTAGAGGCTGCGAACCCTGGCTCCGCCAGGCTTTCCAGTGCCAGCATTCCTGGCTATCTGCCCTGCAGAGCGAGCTCCTGCTATGCCAGAGGCCGTCACAGCTGGCTCAGCGGGGATGCAGTCTTGCTTACTTGGCTTCTACTCTCTGCACTCCCCAAATTCTTCCCCGCACTCCTGGCTCCTCCTCGGCTCTGCCCCAGCTGCACTCCCATACTCAAACGAAGCCAGTTTCACGCTTACCTCCATGCTCTCCCTCAACTTTGGAGGCTGGCCTTGCACCTTCTGTAGTAGGCCTGGCTCAGATGTCAGGGATCCTCTCTCCCCCGGTCTCCCTGGGGGAATCCTCTGCATCTCCAGGTTGGCAGGATCTGCCTCGGGAAGCTGCTTCTCAGCCTCGCTCGGGATCCCTGCATCTGCGGGGTGGGAAAGGGAATCCACAGGTTAGACCTGGCAGTGCTGCTTTTCCCATGTGATGGGGCCTCCTGCTATTGGAAAGCTGCTCCCTACCTGCCCCTAGGGAAGACGCTTGTGCAGGGAACGAGCCCAGGGAGTTTTCATGTGCCGACAGGTCCCAAGTCTCCTCTGTGTAAGGGGAATCTGCAGCAGGAGAGAGGCCTCTTGTTAAGTGTACACAAACCAGGAAAGTCACTGGGCAAACCCAGTTCCCCCAATACCTGCACTAGCCCAGTGTTGAGTACAGAGGATGACGGGGGCATGAGAGGGGGACAACTGGAACATAATTATGGATCATTCCCGGGGGGGCACTGCAAGGCCCAACCGAGACAGGGCCCTTCTGCTGGGTGCTGCACACATGCAGTGAGAAAAGCCAGTGCCCCCAATAACAGAGACCACCCCACCACACCATGCACTCAGACAGATTCAATCCCGGTCACTCTAGAGCTAGGCAGGGGCTGAGATTCAAGTCTCGCATCCCCGGTGTTAGGCAGCTGCTCAGGTATCAAGATCCAGGCGGTACATCACCTGAGTCTTGCTGGGGTATGTGCTCTTCTTTGGGGACATGAAGCAGCTCATCCAGGGGCTGAGGGGTTGCACCCTGTCCTGCCTCCTCCTGAAGCACGTCCACATGATGGGGCTGGGGATGCTCCAGCCAAGAATCAACAGGTGCCCACACTGCCCCAGCGGACACCCTCTTGTCTGAGGACACCTCCTCGATCTTCACCTGCACTGTGACCTGAGGCAAGCCAAATATGTCACTGGGGAACCAGGGCCTGGGAGACTGGGGTGGGAGGGAACAGCCCCCAGACACATGGGAATGGGGACTGCGACATCGAGGTTCAGTATGAAATGCTCTCACCTGGACCTTCTCGTCCTCCTCCTGCCCCGGCTGAAACCCCTCGGCCAGGGTCACGGCCTCGGCGCAGGTCTCCACGCCGCGCCCCCACTCCCAGCTCCGCATCTCCCGGGGCAGGATGGCCAGGAACTGCTCCAGCACCACCAGCTCCAGCATCTGCTCCTTGCTGCGGTGCTGGGGCTCCAGCCAGCGCTGGCACAGCTCCCGCAGGCGGCTGCACACCCCCCGCGGCCCCTCGCCCTCCCGGTAGCGGAAGCCCCGGAAAAGCTGGCGCCACATTTCTGGGGTGGGGAGGTTATTCCCTATTGCCAGCTCTGGCAGCTGTGGGGTCGCTGAGGCTGGTGCCAGCTCAACAGCCATAGTCTCTGCCAAGGGAGACCTCTTCCCAGCTCTCGCTCTCCCACCACTAACGCACAGGGCCCGGTGGCGGTGTCATGCCTCTGGTGTGTCTGCAGGGAAGGAGACGACACACTTTATTATCCTGTGACTGGAGAAGCAGGCCCACGACCCACTTTCCCATCTCCACGCTCCCACCCAGCCCAGACACAGGGTGTGGGGAGTGGGAACAGCTCCCGTGGGGCCCCCACAGGGACGTCCCACTGCAAGGGCACTGCCAACCCAGCTGCACAACACCCCCTTGCACCGCCCAGCTGCATGTGAACCCCCCAGTGCACTGCCCGGTCCCAGCAGCACCCTGCCTGGCTCTCAGCTCCGTAGGGCCCCTCCCGGCCCTCCAGCCTGGCTCCTCCACAACCCCAGAGCCTGTACACAGCTCCCTCCGACCACAGCTCCCTGCAAAGGAGACATCGCCCCTGCCCGCTGGTGAGCTGGGGAAGAGGGCAGAGTGCAGGGAGAGGCAGCACAGGAGGAGGGGGGAAATCAGACAGTAATTTCGCTGGGGCACAAGAGACAGGGAGCAATAGGGAGTGACGGGAGAGCGTGCAGTGCCCTCGAGCCAGGCACTGCTGTCGGCAGACCAGCCCCAGGCAGCGACATTCATCCCACCCCGGTCCCCCTGCGCCAGCATCTGCCTGGGACGAAAGGCCCAGCTCTGCTCTCCCTGTGCTCAGCGGGACCCAAATGTACCGATGCTGCTCGCAGCAGCACCGCAAGCCCCAACGCCGCTGTGCTCTAGGTAAGGGCCCGCGGCATCTGGAACGAGCGGGACCCTTCCACGGACGTCACGCGTGGGGCTGGGTGAACATCGCGGCCCCGTAGGTTGTCCCTGCATGGGTTTTCCCTCTGGCTCAGGCAGCCGCTGGCCCCTCGCAACCTGTGCGTGGCACTGCCTGGGCACCGGGGTGGGCACGGTGAGACCGAGCTGTGAGAGCTGGTCTGGGGCACCCCGCCGGGACCCCTCCTGCTCCCTCCTGACTCCTTCTCCCCTGCCCGGCGAACAGCATCCTCCCATCCCGGGAGCGGAGCCGGGGCGCGGGAGCAGGCGCAGGACCCACACCGCTGCACCATGACCCACCCGGGCAGGACGCGGCTCCTCCGGGCGGTGCGCCGGCTCCGGGGCTGGCGGGCGGACGAGGGCCCTGCCCGGGTGCCGGATTTCAAGCCGTGGCCTCCAGCCCGCTGCCAGCTTGCGCAGCGCTGCCCCGACACCGACGGCCCCGGCCTGGCCCTTGCCTCTGCCCGCCCCCGGCACGCGGGATCGCGGCGCAGCGTGCGGGGCGGCCCCGGCCCCGGCTCCGCCCGCTGCACGGAGGGGACGAGCCGGGCACGGCCCGCGGGCCTTCCGGAGCGGGCCGGCAGGACCCAGGGCGGGGCTGGTCCGGCTCTCCCCTGGCAGGGCACAGCTGGCGCTTTCCCCTTCCCCGCACACAGGGTGGGACTCAGAGGCCCCTGGGCTGCTGAGCTGGGGCCAGCACCACCTGTGCCCCCCCCGGCTGGCACCAGCACCGGGCACGACCCCCCCAGCAGAGACTTGGTGCCCGCACGTCCCGGGTGCTGCTCCCAGGAGGGCGAGGGGCCGCGGGGTTGCACCCGCCTGCGGGAGCTGTGCCAGCGCTGGCTGGAGCCCCAGCGCCGCAGCAAGGAGCGCATCCTGGAGCTGGCGGTGCTGGGGCAGTTCCTGGCCGTCCTGCCCCGGGAGATGCGGAGCTGGGAGCGGGCGTGCAGCGGGAGCCCTGCGCCGAGCCGGTGGTCCTGGCTGAGGGGTTTCGTGCGGGGCGAGCGGAGGAGGAGAAGCTCCAGGCACCGTCCCCATCTCCATGTGTCTGGGAACGCTCCCTCCCCCGGCTCTCTCCCAGTCCCTGGTCACTGTAACACATTTGCCTTGTCCCCAGGTCCCCGTGCGTGTCAAGGTTGAGGAAATGTCATGGGACAAGATGGTACCCACTGTGGCACTGTGGGAACATCTCAAATCCTGCCTGGCACGGCCACAGCCCCTTCATGTGGCCATGCCCCTGAAGGATGAAACCACAGAGCCTGACGGCGAGCCCCTTTGGGTCCCCAGGGAGGACCCCCTGCTGCAGCAGGACTCAGGTAAGGAACCAGGTACAGGGCAGGGCCTGGGTCTGGGGGCCGGAGCGACTGTCCTGCATTTGGGGCGAGAATCTTCCTCTCTGTCCCTGCCTACAGAGTTCTTGGGGCTCATCTCCAGCTTTGTGCTTGTGGATGTCCATTAGCAGGAACTGGGGGAATTGGAGTCTTCCTTCTTCCTGCTCTCCCACATGTGGAGGCTTCTGGCCACCCTAGTAACAGGCCGGTACAGCTGAAAGCAGGGCTTTCCCCGTGCCAGTAGCACCAGTGCTAACCTGTGCATTCTCCACCCTACCCGGCAGGTGCAGGGACCCTGAGCAGAGCTGAGGAAGAGCTTGTAAACTTAGAGCTGCAGAGGACTTCACAGCAGCTGCTGCCTCCCCTGCTTTCTCTGGATCAAAGGCATAAGATGAAGCATGGCAGGTGTTCCCAGGAATTCCCATATAGGACCGTGGAACAGGACTGCCACGAGCGGTCTCTTGCATCTGTGCACAGGTCAAATTCCTGGATCCCTTGGAGGACCAGGGGGAGATCCCTTTCATCCAGGGATATAGTGAGGTCAGTAGGGATGGATAGTGGTAATGGGGTCACGTGGCACCCTCCCAGACTTCTCCTTCTGAAAAGGAACCGAAGGCTGACTGCAACAACTACTGTCCTTGTCGCCTTCAGAGGGAGCAGTGCACACACGCATATAAACCCTGCTGAGAGCAGACGAGCGGCCAGTTAGCACAAAGGACCTGGGACGGTGTGGGGGGAAACGACTCATCCAAAGGAGCTGGAACCAGGTAGGGTGTTTGCTGACAGACGGTCAGTCCCTGGCAGAACACAGCTCTCCCCAGGGACAGTTCCCCGCCCCTCCTCTTAGCCCGAATGCAGCTTTCCCAGCCCCTTTCCCCCCCGCCATGCATCTTGTGCTCAAGTTAGTCGGGTGAGAAGGTTCACACAGATTGTAACCCCATGACACCCACTCCAAATGCTACCACCACAGCTAATGAGTGAATGCTACCACCCATTCACAGGGGTGTGAATAGACCACAGCATCAGGACACAGACAGAAGGAAACATTTCATTCAGCATTACTAGCACAACTAGCAGTACAGATGGCTGGACCATCCAAGTGGCAGGGAATAAAGTCTCTTTGGTTCATACTCTCTTTCAAACCTCCAGTGTCCCCGGATGTTGCCAACAGGGCAACTGACCTGGGAGAAACCAGTGTCCCTGCAGGGCAGCCCCAAGCTCACCCGTCTCCTCCATCCCTGCTGCAGCCTGTTACTCCACGACAACCCGTTTAAGACACCATTGAGAGAACATTCCCATCCCCACTGCTGTGCCTGGAGAAGGGGTTGTGGGGGCATTTCAGGCCAGGTGCAACCAGACCCCCCCCGCCCCCCCCTTGAGGTCACAGGCCGTGGGGAGAAGCTGGGAGATGAGAGCTAGCAGGAACGGACCAGTATCAATGGCGAGGGGCTGGTCTGTGGGTTTGCTGGTGCCTGGTGAGAATAGAGCTCTGCCTGAAACTCTTCCCACAGTCAGTGCAGTGGTGTGGCTTTTCACCAGTGTGGACACGAAGATGAACACGGAGCTTGGATGGGTAATTAAAGCTCTTCCCACATTCTGGGCAGTGGTGCAGTTTTCTCCCCGTGTGCTGGTGGACACGGAGCACGGATGGGTGGGGAAAGGTCCTCCCACCATCAGCACAGGGGCATGGCATCCCCTTGGCATGGAGGCACTGGTGGGCTTGGAGCTGGGTTGCGCATGGCAAGTTCTTCCCACTGGTGCACAGGGATGACTTGTCCCCAGAGGGGTCACACCAGTGGGCATGGAGATGATGTTGCCCAGCAAAACTCTTCCTGCACAGGGCGCAGCGGGAAGGCCTCTCCCTGGTGTGCACGCGCTGGTGATCACGGAGCTTGGACGGGAAGGCAAAGCTCTTTCCACACTGGACACAGTGGTAAGGTTTCTCTCCAGTGTGGACGAGCTGGTGGTCGCGGAGCTTGGATGGGAAGGCAAAGCTCTTCCCACACTGGCCACAGTGGTGTGGTTTCTCTCCGGTGTGGACAAGTTGGTGCACTCGAAGCTTGGACGCATGGACAAATCCCTTCCCACACTCAACACAGCGGTATGGTTTCTCCCCAGTATGGACATGCTGGTGCTGGGAGAGAGAAGAGTTGTGCCTGAAGCTCTTCCCACAGGCAGAGCACTGGTACGGCTTCTCCCCAGTGTGGAGGCGCTGGTGGTCTTGGAGGAGGTCCAGGCGGGCAAAGCACTTCCCGCACCTGGCACACTGATGCGGCTTTTCCCCAGTGTGGACATGTTGGTGATGGGAGAGAGTGGAACTGTGCCTGAAGGCCTTCCTGCATATGATACATTGATATGGCTTCTCCCCAGTGTGGACCCGCTGGTGGACTCGGAGGTGGTCTGAGCGGGTGAAGCGCTTCCCACACTCAGGGCACTGGTATAGCTGCTCCCCAGTGTGCAGGCGCTGGTGGACATGGAGGCCGTTCAGGCGGGTGAAGCTCTTTCCACACTCAGGGCAGAGGTGGGGGCGCTCCCCCAAGTGTATTCTCTGGTGCTCAATGAGGCTGTGTTCATACCAGAAGCTCTTTCTGCCCTCAGCGCTGGGATGGGCTGTCTCAATCCCGTTGGTCCCTCCGTGCACTGTGAAGCTCTCGCCACCTTGATACATTGGCTCCCCTCTGTGCATGCTGTCCTGCTGGCTCACATTTCCCTGTGCCTTGGATCCTTCCCTGAACACAGGACTCTGTTGGGATTTGACTGTTCTCTCTCCGCACTGCATGAGGGGCTGGCTTCTGGCTGGAGGCAGCTCCAGGTTTGCAGGCCCTTCCTTAGGAGGCTGCTGCTCAGCTCTGCTCTGTTTCCCGGTACCTGCTGGGTGGCAAAAGGAGAAAACATTTCCACTCCTCTGTTCTGAGATGGGTCCCACGGCAGGGCAAAGCCTTGCTGCTTGGATACTCAATGTCATACCCAGATTCCCAATAGTTCTGGTCTCAAATCCAAGCCCCATCTGAGTAGGGAGCATTCAGAGATGTAACAGCTAAGTCTGTGCTGTCTCTCGTGGGAGTCACGCGTGGGGCAGATGTGCTAGCACAGGACTGAAGTAGCCCTCCGATCTAGGACTGAAGGGAGACCAAAGTCATCTGCTCTAAGGAAGCACAAGGCCTGCTAAGAGTAGGTCTATACCACAGCCGTGTTAGATCCTGGGAAAGACAGCACTGAGCACTCCCCAACCCACTCAAGTTCCTTGCCATGCTCAGCTGTGAACATTCACCCATGAGGCTGCTGAGGGCTCACCCCTAGGGCTTCCAGGCAACCTCTCTGCAGTCTGATGATGGCATCTGGGGACAAGTCTAAAGAAATTTCACTAGCAAACGTCCAACACGTGTCAGAACTGCCTGGAACTCACCTGGGGGCAGGCCCTCAGTCCACGCAGGGTCCTCATCATCACAGACCCAGAGCTCCACCTCCCCTCGCTCAATGCGGCTGATTAAGTCTGGCGCGGGACCTCCATACCCTGCGTAAGCAAGCGCATCAATGGTGGTAATCCTTGCTTTCTCTCCATCCGCTGATGGAACGGGATTTGGGGAACGGATCCAACGGACTCAAGCAATCTAAGGGGGGCTTGAAGGAAAAGGGAAGGTGAACATTTAGCATCAAGGGGCGGGCGCTCCAGATAGAAGCCTTCCATAGGTGACGCTCCTTATCATCCACCTACGTGGAAGGAGGGGCGTATCGCACAGGAATCACGGGGGACTGGGACGTACATAAAGGATGTAAAACTCCCAGGGAAGGCAGAGAGAGGTGTGGCGACAGGAAGGAAAAGGGAGATGCTATGCAAGCCTGGCAGCTGGGAGAGCAGCGTCCGGCTGGTAAGTCTGCTGGGGGGAAGGGGCAGGCGGCGGGGAGAGGACGGGGACGTTCCTGAGCTCGGGGCAGAGGCGGCGCGCGGGGCTTTACCCAGGGAAACGAGGGCGCGGTAATTCCTCAGCATCTGGTCCCGGTAAAGCCCCTTGTCTCCGTCTCCCAGCAGCTCCCACTCCGTGCGGGTGAAGCGCAGCGCCACGTCCTCGAACGCCTCCCGGAGCTGCACACACAAGCGGGGCGTAGCGAGTCCCCCTGCCTCCAGGTGCCCCCCCCCACGACGGGGCAGCCGGGGCATGGGGGCAAGGGCGGGCACCAGCCCCGTGCCCGGCTGGGGCAGGAAGTGACGCCCTGGGGGTGCACCCCCCCCCAACACCTGCGGGGTCTTGCAGCGGGCCAGGTGCTGCCCTGGGCTCCCCCGTGGCGTGGGCCCGGGGCTGCGGGAGGGGTCCCGCCGGCCCTACCTGAGCCAGGCCCGCTGCAGCCATCGCCGCGCCCACACACGAGGGAGCCCGGTCCAGCCCCGCCTGACGCCACTTCCGCCCGGCCTGGACGCCTGCCCCTGAGCCGGGCAGCGCGGCCGCGCTCTGACGTCACCGCGCAACCCTGCAGCTGCCCGGGCTTCCCGGGTAAGGGCGAGGCAAGCGCTGCGGTCGCTCTGGCGGCCCTGGAGGACCGCGACTCTGTGGTCGCCCCGCGGGAGTCCGCTGCTGCGTTTAACCCGCTCCTGGCCGTGGGGGCAGCGATGCGCGCGCTTGTTTCTGTCCCCCCTGCCCGTGTCTATGCACGTGTGCGCGTGCACGCAGTTCTCTCTGTCCGGTGTGTGTGCGTGTGTGTATGAGTGTGTATACACTTGTTTCTGCCTCCCTCTGCATACGTGCATCAGAGTGTGCGTGCACACGCGCACGTGCAATGCTTTGCATGTGGCTTTCTGCCTTCACGTGTGTGCGCGCGTGCCCGTGTGCCTGTGCCTGTGCTCCCCTGTGTGCACGCGCAGTGGTTTTTGCCTCCCTGTGCACGTGTGCATCAGTGTGTGTGCACACGCGCATGTGCAATCCTCCTGGACTTTCCTCACGCGGTTGCACACCTCCAACAGGCTACCTGGAAAGGCCGCTCCTGGCCTGTGCTGGTGGGAAGGCAGGCAGGGCAGGGACCTGTTTTGGAGACTCACCCACGCAGGGAAGCAGAAGCTCGCATGGGCAGCAGCCAGACACGACTGCGCTGATAAAGGAAACCCTCTCCTAAAAAACCCCGCGTGGTGAGCAGAGCTGTGCAGGGTTTGTGGTCTCTGCGGGGGTTGACTAGAAGTAGCAGCCCTCTCACTAAAGAGAAGGCAGCGGGGCTGAGCTGGGAGCGGGTGTGAAACGGCCAGGCCGGACTGGGTGGAAAACAGAGAGGTAACCCAAGGGCTGGGTTTGGGTCGTGTGTGCAAAGACCTGCTGCTGCGCCCATTCACAGGACTGGGGTGGGTAGCAGCACTTCTCTGGAGGGCACTGTGGCTTAGTTGGTTAAAGCACCTGCCTAGTAAGCAGGGGATCCTGGGTTCAAATCCTAGCAGTGCCTTTTTTTTTTTTTCACTTCTCACCAGAAAGCAAACATTCCCAGCATCAGAAAGTGATTGAGCCTAGACCCAGCACTGGGCTTCCTGGCTCGTTGCCCTCCCATGGCTCTGGGTGACTGGCCAGAGTGTCTCTGTGGCGCTCCTGCGGCCCCTGCACGCGGGGCGCGAACCCTTACCATGCTGGGGCAAGCAGAAGTGCAGCAAGGATTGGGACCTGGATGCTGTCACGGGTAGGTAGGGACGTGGGGGTGGGGGGTGTGAGGAGTGGCGGCGGGGGGTGAGGGGTAGCAGGGGGATGTGCGGTCTGTGGGTGGGTTTGTGGAGGGGCTCAAGCGGGGGGGTGCCAAATGCCTGCCCCCGCCCAAGCTTTTCTCCAGCTTCAGCAGCTTACCCTGGCTCGTCCTGACTTCAGCTACAGCTACTGGTTCCAGTTCTGATACCGGACCCCTTTGGACCCTAGCTCTCTGAGCAGCTGCTCTGAATTGCCCCCATGCTTCAGGGTAACTAGCCACTATCCTACACTGCCCGTGCCCTGGTGCATAACACTACCACAGAAACATGGCTTCACTACTGCTGGCGTTTGCTTCAGCCAGAATGCTGGCAATTATTCACCTGTCTTTCCAGTTTCGATGGAGGATTTTTCCAAAGGCATCATTGATGGTAACTTTCCAAAACTTTCAGGTGTTTCACAAAATCATAGAATCACAGACAATGAGGGTGGAAGGGACCTCAGGCGGTCACATCTAGTCCATCCCCCTGCTCAGAGCAGGCCCAGCCCCTACATCATCCAGGCTTTGTCTAGTCAGACCAGGTCTTAAAAACCTCCAGGGATGGAGAGCCCACCACCTCTCCGGGTAACCTGTTACTGTGTTTTACTACCCTCCTAGTGAGAAACTTCTTCCTAATATCCAACCTCAACTCCCCTTGCTGCACCTGGAGCCCATTGCTCCTTGTTCTGGCATCTGCCCCCACTGAGAACAGCCCAGCTCCGTCCTCTTTCAAACCCCACTTCAGGGAGTTGAAGGCTGCTATTAAATCCCCTTCAGTCTTCTCCTCTCCAGACTAAATAAGCCCAGTTCCCTCAGCCTTGTAGTGGGCAAAGTTAGTTATGATAAGGCTTTTAGCCATAGGCCAGGCCTTCCCAGAACGAAGCAATACAGCTGAACAAAGCATCTTTTGATGCATTGGAAGAGGTAAGTGCTGTAACTGGAGTGCTGTAGGTGAGGAATATATAACGCTTTCCCTATAAGGAAAGATAACCAAAAGTAGGATAGGACTGGTGCACCAGATAAAGAGCGCTTGGCACAGCGCCAGGGGATTGGACAATTTGGGGTGAGAAAGTTACACAAGTAGTGAACAAACAACGACAAAGTGTGTGTTCATGTTGTATCTCTGGGGAGACGGGGGCAGCCGTGGACTTTTTGCTTGAGTAGCTGAAAAGCCAGAGACAAACATCCCACACACCCAGCGAAGGACCCGAGGCTGGTAACCCCAAAGGTCATTGCTATAACTTCCAAAGGTGCCACTGGCCAGGTCGTAATACTCTGTGCCATCTTTCAGGCTGTTGATGAAGACATTGAACAAAACTGACCCGAGGACCGACCCCTGGGGTGCTCTACTTGATACCGGCTGCCAAGTAGACATTGAGCCACTGATTAATATGCTCTGATCCTGATGCTCCAGCTAGTTTCCCATCCACTTTACATCCAGCCCATACTTCCGTAGCTTGCCTGCAAGAGTGTTGTAGGAGACAGTATCGAAAGCCTTGCTAAAATCAAGGCTAGACCACGTGCACCGGTCTCCCCATGTCCACAGAGCCAGTCATCTCATCATAGAAGGCAATCAGGTTGGTCAGGGGTGTAGGTTGTAGCCTTGTTGGTCTGAGGACATAGGCAGACAAGGTTCCTTGGGTGAATTTGATATCTTTTATTAGACCAACCCAAATAGTTGGAAAGTAATTATAAAGCAAGCTTTTGGGTTCAAAAACCCTTCGTCAGGCTAAGGAAGTTTCAGCAGTCGGTGTGTGCTCTTCCTGGATGGGATGAACAGTAAAGAAGCCAGCGGCTGGGCTGGTGTGCACACAAGACAGGTAGTCAGTGAAAATGTAGATTGAGGAGTCAGTGGGTGAGAGACAGGCTGGTGGGGGGTGGGGAAGAGAGAGAAGGGGGATGAAAGTGGAGAGATACCTGGGGAGTCAGATAATGTGTCATAAATCCAATGTCTATATGTAGTCCATGATTTTTAGTATCCAAGAGGTTGATGAAGTGGAGTTCGTAGGCTCGTCTCTGGGAAGTGTTGTGTAAGTTTCCCTTGAGGATCAGGACTGGTCTCTCCTATGTATTTTCCATCGGGGCATTTGGTGCATTGGAATCCAATGGAGACCAAACAACAACTGCGCACCAGAATGAACGCACACCGGACATCTAGCAAAGACAGAAATACCCAATTACCGGTGGGGCACCTTTCTCACAAGAAAACCACTCTTTCTCCAATCTCTCAGTCCTGATCCTCAAAGGAAACTTACACAACACTTCCCAGAGACGAGCCTACGAGCTCCATTTCATCAACCTCCTGGATACTAGAGATCATGGACTGAACATAGACATTGGATTTATGACACATTACAACCTGCCTGACATCTGACTCCCCAGGTATCTCTCCACTTTCATCCCCCTTCTCTCTTTCTCTCCCCACCCCAGCCTGTTTCTCACCCATTGGCTCCTCAATCTACATTGTCACTGACTGCCTGTCTTGTGTGCGTACCAGCCCAGCCGCTGGCTTCTTTACTGTTCATCCCATCCAGGAAGAGCACACACTGACTGCTGACACTTCCTTTGCCTAACGAAGGGTTTTTGAACCCAAAAGCTTGCTTTATAATTACTTTCTAGCTATTTGGGTTGGTCTAATAAAAGATATCAGATTCACCCAAGGAACCTTGGGGCAAAGCATCCACACCAGAAGACAGGTGGATGATCCAGGCTGACCTGGACAAGCTCAGCAAGTGGGCGGACGAGAATCTGATGGTGTTCAACACCGATAAATGCAAGGTTCTCCACCTTGGGAAGAAAAACCCGCAGCATCCTTATAGGCTCGGCAGTGCTATGCTGGCTAGCACTATGGAAGAAAGAGACTTGGCGGTCATCATTGACCACAAGATGAACATGAGCCTGCAATGCGATGCGGCGGCTAGTAAAGCAACCAAAACGCTGGCTTGCATCCATAGATGCTTCTCAAGCAGATCCCGGGACGTCATTCTCCCCTTGTACTCGGCCTTGGTGAGGCCGCAGCTGAAGTACTGCATCCAGTTTTGGGCTCCACAATTCAAAAAGGATGTGGAGAAGCTTGAGAGAGTGCAGAGAAGAGCCACGCGCATGATCAGAGGTCAGGGAAGCAGACCCTACGATGACAGGCTGAGAGCCATGAGGATCTTCAGCCTGGAAAAGCGCAGGCTCAGGGGTGATCTGATGGCCACCTACAAGTTTATCAGGGATGTTCACCAGTATCTGGGGGAACGTTTGTTCTCCAGAGCGCCCCAAGGGATGACGACTAGGTCGAACAGTCATAAACTACTGCAAGACCGTTTCCGGCTGGACATAAAGAAGAATTTCTTTCCTGTCCGAGCCCCCAAGGTCTGGAACAGCCTGCCATCGGAGGTGGTTCAAGTGCCCACATTGAATACCTTCAAGAGCAAACTGGATGCTCATCTTGCTGGGATCCTATGACCCCAGCTGACTTCCTGCCCTTTGGGCAGGGGGCTGGACTCGATGATCTTCCGAGGTCCCTTCCAGCCCTAATGTCTATGAAATCTATGAACCTTGTCTGTCATCAGGTTGGTCAGGCATTTCTTGCCGTTGGTGAATCCATGCTGACTGTTCCTAATCACCTTTTCCACCTCCAAGTGTGGAGTCTTTAAAGATCTGCTTCATGATTTTTCTAGGAACGGAGGAGGCCGACTGGTCTGTAGTTCCCTGGATTATCCTTTTTCCTTTCTTAAACATGGGCACTATGTTTGCTCTTTCCCAATCATCCAGGACCTCTCCTGATCACCATTAGTTTTCAAAAGTGATGTCCAGTGGCTCTGTAGTCTTATCAGCCAACTCCCTCAGCTGTGTACAGCATGTGAAACAAGGGCCAAGAGTACAGTAAAGAAGTCTTGACATGTAGGACCCCAACTGAACACCTAGAGAAGCTGCATTGGCTGGGAATCGAACCCAGATCTCCTGCATGGCAAGCAGGAATGCTACCATTGAACCACCAATGCTTGGGTACTGAGAGATGGTGCAAGACTCATTTCCATACAGGAAGGTAGGGGTTACAACACCCTTGTAGAGGAAAAGTTTGGTTTGGGCCTGATCTCATGATCACTGAAGACAGTTTCAGAGACAGCCAAAGGCAGCACTTGCGGTGTTTAGCCAGCATTACATAGTACTGTACCATCTACAGCCATGTCTGCATGAGATGCTGACTGCGCGGTCATTACTGAGCAGTCATTTAGCATTTGTATAAACAAGTACTAAATAACCGTGTAGTAACCGGAGTTACTGCGCAGTCCTGTTGAGGAACGGCTGTTTCGTGGTGCTGACTGCGCAGTAGCTCATGACTGAGCGCCTCGCTTCCTGCCGTGTGACGCTATTGCACAGTCAGCGTCTCATGTAGACACGGCCTAGATTTACTTTTTGGGAAAGGTGGATACTCAGGCAGAGGAATTGTTCCACATTTCCCAAAGATTTCCCTTTCATTTGAATATGTGGAGGAGCGGCTGGCTGGTTTGTGTGGAGTTGTTTAGGGGGTCTTGGTTTTTGTGAACGTGGCGGCGAGTCCAACCATTTCATACACTTCACAGAAGGAATCAAGTGACCTGGGGCACATACAACGATCCTCATTGTACTGAAGATCAGTAATGGAAGTGTTGGTTATCTCGAGATGTTGCTAAAGACCCTGAGTCCTGGGGTCACAGACTCACGGAGCGGTGGGCTGGTCGGGCCCTCCAGAAGTCACATATAGTTCAAGCCCCTGCCTGAAGCAGGAACATCCCTGTTCAAACACCCTGGACAAGTCCCTGTGTAACCTGTTCCTACAGTTACACAATCAACCCTGCTGCAGGAGTACAAGACATAGCGCCCAAAGACGGGAAGGACCCGAGACTGCCCCAGGTAAAGCAGGGGGATGAGGGCTGCCAGTGTCCTGCTGCAGCAAGGGCTATTAAAATGCACTTTAAAAACCCAACGAAGAGGGCTGTGCCCCCAGCTTCAGAGGAGGGGAAACCTTCCCTCTACCTTTGTTCCTTCTTTGTGCCTTTGAAAGTCCCAGGTTTTGACCTGGGAGGGCGCACGGCTGATTCCCACTGAGAGCAGGAATTCAGGTTCCCGCGAGGACTGAAGACTTGGAGGTAGTCCACAGGGCCTCCTGTTTCCAGGTGCAGGGGGCAGGGTCTTAGGTTGTAAAAACTTCATTATGTCACAGGGCTGAACATTGTGGCAGGAGTCCAGAAGGCGTGCCCTAGTATCCAAGGGGATGCCTGCATTTACCCCTGCCTGCCTTGGGTGACTTCAAATACACCACTAGTTATTTTTGAAGGTCTTCCATCACTGTTTGTCATCCCACATGGGGACTGAGCCAGAGCAGCCTTTTCTCCTGGCTTCACCTGCCAGAAAGCTCCCTTGCTTTTTAGCCATGCCCACAGATGTCATCCCAAATCAGTCAAGAAGGGAAGAGGCCCCTTGAGGAAGACTGGTCAGGCAACAGCTGGCGTGGCCTTCCGCTCGACCCTAAGCCTCACACTCAAATAGGAACATTGCTGTCTTTTCAGAATAATCCAGATGTTACTGAATGCTTTATCAGCTGGCGACCTCTTTTGCTCACCTTTCAGCCCCAGGTAAACTTATCCACTGGCATCTTCTCCCAACACTCAAGATCTTAGGGAATCAAAGTCAAAGAGCGACCAAATTGTCCCAGCTATGGGCCGTTTAAAACACTTTGCTGGCCCTACCTGTTTTTGGAGCAGGACAGACAGGCTTGGTAGCAACACCAACATCAGCCCATTGCCCAATTGGGGCACAGGGCTGAGAAAAATCTGCAGAGCTGGGACCTGCCCCTGACCAGGACAGCTCCAGGCTGTGCAGGGAACTCTCCCTGGGAAGAAAGCTCCCAGCCTCTGCTCGCTGATCTTGGAGGTGGCGATGGGAACAAGCTCCCAGCCTCTACTCCATGATCACGGAGTGGGGACACTGCTGGGGCAGGGGGACGTTGACTCCAGCCCACTCTGGTAGCAGGCAACTCCTGGGGGCAGGGAGCAATCTCCGACCCCTACTGCCCAGCTGATGGGGAGCAAATTTACTCCTGGTCAGCCGTCTACACTTGCCAACTTGTGCAGTAATTACTCAGCAGTTAATTTGCTACTTGCATTTGCAGGTAGCAAATTAACTGCCAAATAGAGGAAATTACTGTGCGGTAAGGGTTAGCACGTGTGTGGTGTTGCTTACTAGGCAGCACTCAGCTCTACTGCACAGTAAAGCATTTCGTGTAGACACAGCCAAGGTCCTTTTTGACAGTAATGTTGGCTCTTAGCTTTCGCTCACTGTTTAACTGTGCAAAAACATTAGAACAGCTGTCTCCACGCAAGGATCTCAGAAAGGTCGGGATCTTTTTTTGATACTGTGGATTCCTATTTGAAATGTCTGGATTTATCTTGTGACTCATATGTCGGTATTCACACCACTAAAAGTGCTAGTATTAGTAATGTCATTAAAAGGATTTACTTCAGATGATTTCAACAGCACTAAGGGTATGCTAGAAATAAAAAGCAGATGAGCAAAAGTCTCTCCCTTGACCCGTGACGGCGAAGGAAAAGTGCAAGAAACAGAAACCCCATATATTTAATACCTTCATTTTATTTCATTCTTCACAAAAAAAAAAGTTCAGAGCCCTCCTTTGATTAATGCAGTTGACAGTAAGGGAAAGGGAGGAGGGAATAAGAGGGAAGCTTAAAGCTGGCTCCACGCTGTGCCGGATTTTAACAGTTTGACCAGAGGTGTGCCCTTATACTACTGGCAGTAACTACTGGCTGGGTTCAAATTTAGGGGTTTGAAACCAACTTTCTAAACTTGGCATGAGCCCCCACCTAAAAACCTGGGAAAGTACATTTTAACGGGTTGTTCTAATGTGCAGAATCTTCCCTAGTCTCAAAAAAAAATGTTGAACTAAATGGGGCTTATTGCAGGGGGAATGGAAACAAAAACATGGCTTGGAAGGAAATGTGAACTATATTAAATTGAACTGAAATCCAAAACGGTTCACAACCGCAGCCACTGGACACCAACCCAGGGGAGCAAACGCCTAGTTGAGAGGGGAGACTCGCCCAGGGCGGCTGTCTGGGGGCTCTACCACCTATGCCAGCTAAAACAGCCAGTACTGGGGAGGGAGGCCTGCCCAGGGAGCCTTGCAGCTCCTTGCTGACAAGGGTTGCCACTCTGCTCCAGAGACGTGTAACGGGGTAGTTTGTTCCCTAAAGAAGCCCTGTTAAGGGGCTGCAGTGATGGGGCGATCTGCTGGTGAGGGCTGGCCATGGGTGGAAGCAGTTTCCTCTCTGGGTGATTGCCCTGCCCTGGTGCTTAGCCCAGTAAAGGGGGGGTGGGGGCGGGGGGTTCCAGCCAGCTGCTGGTCTCTCAGTGTTTAGTGGCACTCAGCACCTCCCAGTGATGGGGTCAGTGGCTCGTTAGGGTCCCAGTCACTGCAACACCCGTTGTTGGCCTTGTGGAGATTGACCCCCCCATCTGCTCCCCCTGGTTGGGGAAGGTGGAAGTCTGTGTGCTAGACAGTCAGACATGGACAGGAACCCAAATGATTTGGGGCTGTCTGCATGGGCAGATGCACCAGGATGCAGCAAGGGAAGGTTAGGTTGGATATTAGGAAAAACTCTCTCACTAGGAGGTGGTAGGATCGCCATCCTTAGAGGCTTTTAAGCCCTAGCTGGAGCCATTTAGTTGAGGATGGTCCTTTGAGCAGGGGGTTGGACTAGATGAGCTCCTGCGAACCGTCTGCTTGTTTGTCTTCTAGGCTCCAGGCTCCTCAAATTCATCCCCGCACTCCTTCTAGTCTCAGCTGCACTCCCACACCCAACTCCACATGGTCCCTTGCTCACCTCCATGCTCTCCCTCTGCTTGGGATGTCTGCCCCGCCTCTTCTGCAGTTGGCCTGGCTGAGGTTTCAGAAAGCCCCTCTCCCTCAGTCTCCCTGGGGAAGTCCTCAGAGGCTCAGGTTGGCACGACCTTCCTTGGGAACCCGCTGCTCAGCCTTGCTCAGCATCCCTGCGGGGTGGGGAAGGGAATCCACATGTGAAACCTGGTGGCGCTGGCAGAGGAAGAGCCCTGCTATTCCCATGATGGGGCCTCTCATAACTGGAAAGACCAGAACAGCTGCTCCTTACGTGCCCCTGGGGAAGAGTCTTGTTCAGGGCACACGCCTAAGGAGCTGTCATGTGCCAATGAACCCCAAGTTTCCTCCATGTAAGGGGAACCTGCGGCAGGAAGGAGGCCTCTTAACCATACGTGAACCAGGGAAGTCACTGGGTAAACCCAGTTCTCCAGACGCCTACACAAGCCCATTCTGGAGCACCGAGGGCTACAGGGGCACGGGAGTGGGGCAATTGAAACGCAGTCACGAATTGCTCCCGTGGTGGCACGACATGGCCAAACCAAGGAGAAGGAGCTTCCTGCTGGGTGCTGCACACATGCCGTGAGAAAGGTCAGGGGCCCTCAATTTGAGTGCTGTTAAGTAGCAGAGATCAGCGCCCTGTCCCACCCGAGCCACGCACTAGTAAAGATATGAGCTGTCACTCGGGATCCAGGAAGGAGTGATATTTGAGTCTCTCATCCCCAGTGCAGAATAACAGCTCAGGCACCCAAATGCAGGCCCTGCTTTGTATGCAGCCCATTACCCGACTCCTGCTGGGGTATGTCCGCCTCTCTGGGGACATGAAGCAGCTCATCCAGGGGCTCTGGTGTTGTATCCCATACCGCCTCCTCCTGGGGCATGTCCGTAGGATGGGCCGGTGGTTGCTCCAGCCAGGAATCAACAGATTTCCACAATGCCTCAGTGGGCCCCATCTTGTCTGAAGACACCCCCTTGATCTACACACGTACCGTGACCTGGGGCAAGCCAAATATGTCACTGGGGAACCAGGAACAGGAAGACCCCAGAGTAAGAGGGAACAGTCCCCAGACATGTGAAGACGGGGATGGCAGCATGAAAGATCAGGGTAAAATGCTCTCACCTGGAGCTTCTCCTCCTCCTCCTGCCCCAGCTGAAACCCTTCGGCCAGGGTCACTGCCTCGGCACAGGTCTCCAGCTGCATCCCCGCTGCCAGCTCCACGTCTCCCGGGGCAGGATGGCCAGGAACTGCCCCAGCACCGCCAGCTCCAGCATCTGATCCTTGCTGCGGCACTGGGGCTCCAGCCAGCGCTGGCACAGCTCCCGCAGGCGGCTGCAACCCCGTGTCCCCTTGGCGTACTGGTAGAGGAAGCCCTGGAAGCGCCGGCACCGCATCTCTGGGGTGGGGGGGTCATCGCCTTGTGCCAGCGCTGGCAGCTGTGGGGTCACCAAGGCTGGTGCTAGTGCTGGAAACGGGGCCCAAGGGCTGCACTGGTCCCAGCTCAACAGCCATGGTTGCTGCCAGGGGAGACCTCTGCCCAGCTCTCGCTCTCCCACCACTACCATGCTGGGCCCGTTGGCAATGTCTTGTCCCCTGGGGTGTCTGTGGGAAAGGAGACAACACACACTATCTTGTGAAGGCAGAGGCAGGACCACAACCCACTTTCCCATCTCCACACCCCCACCCAGCCCAGACACAGGGTGCGGGGAGTGGGCCGGCTCCGAGAACTGCCCCCATAGTCCCTGGGTGCCACCAGCCCCATGTGGCTTCCCACCCAGCTGCACAACACCCCCTCGCACCGCCCAGCCACGTGCGACCCACACCCCCAGTGCACTGCCCTGTCCCAGCAGGACCCTGCCTGGCTCTCAGCCCCGTAGGGCCCATCCTGGCTCTCCAGCCTGGCTCCTCCACACTCCCCCACAGCCCCAGAGCACCCCCCAGCAGCATCCACATGGGCCACAGCTCCTTGCCCCCACTTTCCCTGCCAGGCTCCACAGCCCCAAACCCCTCAGTGTCCTACAGTCATGTGGCTGCACCTTTTTGCTGTCCCCAGAGCACACAGACCCCCAGCCACCCCACAGCCGATGCCCCCGGTGGGACCCAGCTGCCCCCACTGCCTTGCTTGGCCAACACCAGGTGTATCTTGGGAGCAACTCCTTTCGCTCTCAAGCCCTTGCTCCGACTCGTCTCCAGGAGGAAGAGACCCCGGGCAGGGCTGGCTCCCAGCGCTCAGGAGGGGGATCAGCGCAGGGAAGGTTGTGGGCGAACCGCTCGGCCCAGGGCTGTAGGCGAGAGCGAGGAGATCGAAGGTGCTGAATGTCTCTGGTGACACCCGCCTTCTCATTTCCCCGAGGATCCCCCGCCGCGCTGGAGGGCAAATTCCCTTTGGGCATGGAAATGTTTGGGCTTTCCCCAGGCATCGCTGGCGGAGGCGCTTGTTTCCAGAAACGCTCGCCCAAAATAACCCAAAACTTTTCATAGATGCTGGGCTTGGAAGGGACCTCAACGGATCATTGAGTCCGACCCCCTGCCAGGGCGGGGAAGAGCGCTGGGGCCAGATGACCCCAGCCAGATGCCGACCCATTTCGCTGACAATGACAGTGGGGTGGCCGTCATAGAGGACATTCCAGTTTTCTGCTACTCTGTCCTCTATTGATACAAAGCTGGAAGCCTTTATAAGTACTATTTTTCTCTTCAAGAGGACATCAATTACATCTGGTTTCGTATCAATACAGGACAGAGGACAACCGGGCTGTCCTCTAGGATGGCCACCCGAGGCCGGTGGAGGATGAGAAGCTCCAGGTACCGTCCCCATCTTCATGTGTCTTGAGCATGGTTCCTCCCACCGCTGCCTGTCCCAGTTCCTGGCTCCCCAAGTGACACATTTGCCTTGTCCCCAGGTCCCCATGCATGTGAAGGTTGAGGATATATCATTGGACAAGATGGTGCCCACTGGGGCATTGTGGGAATATCTTAAATCCTGGCTGGAACAGTCACAACCCCGTCCTGTGGCCATGCCCCTGAAGGAGGCTGGGCAGGATGAAACCCCAGAGCCTCAGGACGAGCCATGTTGGGTCCCCAGGGAGGAGCCCCTGCCCCAGCAGGAGGACCAGATGCAGCGCAGGGCCTGGACCTAGGTGCCCGCATGGCTGTCTTGCGTTCGGGGCGAGAAGCTCAATTCTCTGTGTGTGCCATGGGAGGCTGCGGTGTTTATACCCGGGTGGCTGGGGTGGGGCAGGGCTCTCATCTCTGTCCCTGGCTGCACCCAGGTTGAGGGCCCCTGATTTTTCTCACTGCGTGCGTGCACAGCACCCAGCAGGAACAACCTTTCACTTGGTCGGGCCTGGTAGTCTTACCACGGTGACAATCAATGATCGGATGGATGCTCTAACAAGCCGTGTTTCACCCCTTTCCCACGCCCCTGCGAGCTCTCTTTGCCCAGCAAGGGGCTGATGCATGTGTCCAGGAAAGGGACTTCCCCACGGATGTTCAGCGGTTCACTGGACCCGGGCAAGAACCACAGGGACATGGCAGCGGGGCCTGACGGCCAGGGTGCACCCTGCCCAGCTGTGCCTCCACGCGACCCCCTGGCTTCCCCAGCTGCTTCCTTTCCTCCATGCCAACCCACCAGCAGGGGCTGGCCCTGAGCTGATTGGGGTTGGGGGTTCAGGGATTACCATCGGGGTCACCACCAGCCCAGGGATGGTTGGGGTCTGCATTGATCCCAGGGGCCTCGGCCCCCCTCTCCCCCCATGACAACACACACATAGGAAGCCCACAGGAGCATGGGGGGCCCCAGGCCCAGCCGTGCACGATGCAGCTCCTGAGCCCTACACCCTGCCATGCAGCCAGGGCGACCCAGGGGGAGGCAAGAACAGGGAGGCACCATCCAGGGTTTGGAGAGCTGTTGGTTTTTTTGTTTTAAATACAACTTTATTTACAAAAGGCAGCAGCAGAACTGGAGGGAGCGAGGGTGCATGGAAGTACCCCCGGCGCTCCACCCCGAGCCAGCCACATCACGGCTGCAGTGTGGAGGAAGGGGGGATATGCCGGGTTTTCCCTGAGGGCGCCAGCCGCCAGCCTCTGGCTGCACGGGGGCGAGAGTTGTGCCGCTCCGCACCCCTCCAGCGGCCGGTTCAAGTCCAGAGCCCCCCACACTTCAGGGTGCAGAGGTTTGTACAGTGTAACTCCAGCCCCCATTTCGGCGGGGGGAAGAATCGTTCCTTCTTCCTCCGCGAAGGGAGGGTGTTAATGCCCAGGCCCTGCCCGAGAGCCAGGTTGAGTCGTGCCAGATGCACCCCGGGGCTGGGAGGTGCCCCTCCGCAGCCTCACCTTTGGGTGGGGGGTCGCACCGCTTCTTCTCCGCGGTGGGGGCGCGTGCAAGGCCCACCTTGCGCCATGGCGGGGTTGACACCAGTCCACAACCCCCTTAGGGTTGTACCCATCTCCATTGTGGCAGGCGCCAGCTCCACGCCCCACCCCGCAGGCCATTGACCTCCACCCCGAGGGGCGGCACCGGCCTGTAGGGGGGTCCCATGTGTCCCAGCAGAGCGGGGGCTGGGGGGCCGGAGCTGCCCCCCTTGTGCGGGGCTCAGATCCGGGTGGAGCGGATGATGTGGGAGACGCAGACGACCTCCACCACGGGCTCCGGTCCCTTACGCCTGGCCCTGGGGACAAGACAGGGCAGCACAGGGTTAAAGAGGGGCAGGAGCCCAGGGTTTAAAGGGGAGGGGAGAATTAAAGGTGAACAGGACCCTGAGTTCAAAGGGGAGGGGAAAGGAAGGCGGCCAAACTACCTTAAGGGGAGGGAGGGGCATTTTTAAAGGGGAGTAGGAGGCCAGATTTAAAAGGGGCGGGGCACCCACAGTTAAAGGGAAGGAGAGGCACTAAAGGCAGGAGGGACAGACTTATAAAGGCAAAAAGTAGCCTCTGACTTAAAGTGAGAGAGCCAGAGTTAAAGGGGAGGAGAGCTGTTAAAGGGGAGGAGAAAGACACAGGGAAGGTACTCCTGGTTTAAAGGGGAAGGGCAACTTAAAGGGAAGGGGAGGTGTTAAAGGGGAGGAGAAGTCATTTTAAAGGGGAAGGCAGCCAGGGAGAGAGGCCTGGGCCCAGCCTCTCCCCTTCCTCACCTCTCCTCCACCTGCTCGATGGTGTCCATCAGCGGGACATCCCACATCTCAGGCAGGAAGCAGGCAGCTGCGCCGGCCAGGACGGGTGTCACCCCAAAGACAAGAGGTGGCAGGACCGAGTGGTACTGGCCACCCACCAGCACCAGTGGAGCCACCATACCCCCGAGGCGGGCCACCACAGTCATGAGCCCTGTGCCCGTCTGCCTGCAGGAGGGACACGAGGCTCAGAGGCAGCCACTTCTGGTGGGGTACGATCAGGGCTAGGCATACAAGGCCTCTCACTGGGATGCAGCTGATACTGGGGGAGGGCATCGGGGCTGGGGTCATGGGGACTCTCGCTGGGATGCAGTCAATTCTGGAGTGGGCACTGGGGTTGGGAATACAGGTCTGAGCTGCAGCTGGCTCTGGGGTGGGGCTGTGCCAGTGGCTGAGTGTAACAGATGCAGCCACCTCTGGTGTGGGACAGTGGGGGCTGCAGATACCAAGCCAGGCATTGGGATGCAGCTGCCTCTGGGGTAGGATGTGTCAGCAGCTGAGCATAACACATGCAGCTGATGCTGCAGGTGGTGGTGGGGGCATCGGGGCTAGGGATATGGGGCCCCTCCCTTGGATGTGTCTGGATCTGGGGAGGCCCCGGCGGGTATTGGCCTCACCTGACAACGGTGGGGAAGAGCTCTCCCCCATAGAGGTAGGAGCAGACAGACGCTGCCGCCAGGAAGCCTTTTCCCAGCACCACGAGGGCTAGCCGGACCATCAGCATCTCTGGAGAGGGGGGAGGAGGCAGAAAGAAACCGTAAGGAGGAGAGGAAACGCTGTACTGCAGAGGGGAAACTGAGGCATGGGGAGGAGTTCATAGCGGTCTGCAGGTGGGAGAGGACCCAGGTGTCTGGGCTCCCAGCTTACCGCCTGCTCTAACCTGCCCGTTCCCCATTCCCTTCCCAGAGCTGCAGGGAAGCCAGGTGTCCGCACATGCAGCCCCCGCTTCTCTAACCCTCTAGCCCCACTCCCCTCGCAGGTCCCGAGGAACCCAGGCATCCGGGCTGTCGGGCCCCACTGCAGGCCCCCCACACCTCCCAGGGCTGCAGGGAACCCGGGCATCCCTGGCTCACCGGCAGGCAGGGGGGTGCTGGCCAGCAAGCAGGCACCAGCCACGCTGAGGGAAAGGGCCTGGACAGGCCGGCGGCCGCAGCGGCTCAGGGCCAGGGCACAGGCCGCCTTGGCCCCCAAGTCCACGGCCCCGAAGCAGAGCTGCACCAGGAAGACGTTAAGGCCAAAGGACCCCAAGTCCATGGACAACCCAAAGTAGGCCAGGTTGGTGGAGAAGCTGCGGGATCAGAGGACACGGGGTCAGAGGGTAGGGACCAGGTTAAGAGGGTGTGAGGGTCAGTGGGTGGGTCAGGGGTAAGGATGGGGGTCAGAGGGTAGGGTCAGGGGTCAGCACAGCGCCATCCTTCTGTCCATCCGTACATCCATCCATCCGTACATCTATCCATCCGTACATCCATCCGTCTCAGAAAGGGCTGCGTGTGGACAGGTGGAAGGATGAAGGGAGGGATGGAAGGATGAAGAGCTGAAAGTCTCCATCCATCCAGGCGACAGTGACACAGCTGGAGCTGCCGTTTCTGTGACCCTCCCTCACCGCCCTGCCGCCCCACACCGTCTGTCCCTCCTTCCTACCTGACACACATGAGGCAGCAGGAGATGCGGCGCAGAGCCGGGGACAGGAATAGCCCCAGCCAGGACCCAGTGCTTCGTCCCGTGGAGCTGTAGCTTCCCTCCTGCACCAGCACCTGGGGAGGAAATGTGGGGGATCAGGAGCAGGGGAAGACCCTTTTCTCAACCCCCCAAGCCCTTCTGCACCCAGAGAACCCAAGCATCTAGGCTTCCAGCCCCGCTCCCCCCAGGGCACCCAGGCATCTGGGCTCTCACCCCCCTGCTTGAACCCCGCAGACAACCCAGGTGTCCAGGCCCCCAGCCTACCCTGCTTAATCCCCCAGCCCCAGCCCCTCCCAGAGAAGCCAGGAGTCCAAGTTCCTGACCCCCCTCCCCGCTCACCTCCAGGCTCAGCCCCTCCCCTGCCGCGGTTCTGCCATTGACATGGGCAACCCGCTGCAGGTTCCTCAGTGCCTCCTTGGTCCGGCCCTGGACCAGCAGCCACCGTGCGGACTCAGGGACCCACCTGGAGGAAGGGGGAGGCTTAGAGGAGTGGAGCGGGGAGGGAGCCTAATGACTCTGGGAGTCACTGATGCAAACTCATGGGGTAAACTGAGGCACAGGGGTTGCAGAGGGGGAGGTTTGGATTTGGTTTTGGAGAGAGCCCAGGGGTCCTGGCTCCCCAGCCTGCCCTGTGCTCCCAGAGCCAGATGGAAACCAGGTGTCCAGGCTCCCAGCCCCACCACCCCCTGCTCTGTCCGCAGCTGCCAGTCCCCTCCCAGAGACCCCAGGCCTCTGGGCTCCATTGTGGATGAAACGCATGCAACCAGGCTTCTGAATAAGGAGGCAAGTGAGGCATCCCAGGAATAGACCCCCAGTGTCCAGGTCCCAAAGTGGGCGCGGGACCCAGGCCCCCAGGGTACTCACCAGGCACTGAGCAGGAAGGCCAGGAAGGGGACAGAGATGGCCAGCTGCAAGTGGCGCCAGTCCCGCATGCTGTAGGCGAGGCCAGCCAGGACCAGCTGCCCGGCCGTGCTGCAGTAGCTGAGCCAGGTCACCACGCCTGCGCGCGCCCCCCGCGGCACCCACTCCAGGCCTGGGGAGGACAGGGGTAGGGGGGCTGAGACCCTGCATGCTCATGTCACGACAGGGCCCACCCTCTCCAGCCCCTTCCCAGCCTGGCTCGGCTGGACTGGAGCTCCCAGGATTGGGCCCAAATTAGGGCCCATAAAGGGGATGGGTCCCTGGCCCTGCCTCCCCCACTCCAGCCAGTGCCACAGCGATGGATCCAAACTGGGACTCCTTCCAGCCAGTGCCCCCAGGACAGCGCCCAGATAGGGGTGCAAAGAGGGATCCACTCCAGCCAGTGGTCACAGGATCAGGTCTGGATTGGGACCCATAGGAGGGACATGCCCCTGCCCTCCTGACCCCAGCCCCTGGCCAAGCATCAGTGCCCCTAGGTGGACAGCCCCCAGCCCAGTCCAGGCCAGCCCAGCCCATGCCCCCACCCCAGGATTGGGCCAGAATTGCAACCCCCAAGTGCTTACTGAGGCCGATGTAGTTGATCAGGAATCCGGCCAAGCCGATACCGCTCAGGGTTCGGCACACGCAGTAGGTGGTGAAGTCAGGGGCCAGCGCTGCCCCCGTGCCTCCAGCCCCCACTATCAGCAGGGAGGACAGCAGCACCCACCGGCGCCCCACCCTAGGGTAGAGGGGGAGGTCATGACCCAGAGCCAGGTGCAGACACAGCTCCCCATGTCCCACCCCAGAGTGAGCCACAGCCCCCCACCCTAGAGCCAGCCGCACCTGCCTGTGTCACATCCCAGAGCCAGCAACATCTCACCCTTGCTACCGACGCCAGGGCCCCCCATATCGCACCCCAGAGCCAGCCGCACCTCCCCACAACGTCCCACACCATAGTCCCTCACCACTCCCACCCCCTTCTCCATTCCCTCCCACCCCGCCTAGCCCCTGAGCCAGCCACAGCGCACCATGTCCCAGCCCAGAGCCAGCTACATCAATCACGTTACACCCCAGAGCTAGCTGCATCTCACTAGTGTGTCCAACCCCAATCCCCGCATCCA
Organism: Alligator mississippiensis; assembly: GCF_030867095.1. Taxonomy (NCBI): domain Eukaryota; kingdom Metazoa; phylum Chordata; order Crocodylia; family Alligatoridae; genus Alligator; species Alligator mississippiensis. Next base: position 5,680,220 of record NC_081838.1, on the reverse strand, counting down.
GCCACCTCTCTCACAAGGTCCCTCCCCAGAGCCAGCTGCATCCTCCCCTCATACAGCCCTGGGCAATATGGGTCCGACTGGCCCGAGAGGAAGGTGGGGTGCAGTTTGGGGAGTCCCAGCTCTCTGGCACCAACCTGTCCGACAAGGTCCCGAAAATGAAGGCTCCCAGCAGGACGCCCGCCATGAAGAGGGTCTGGGCCAGTGCCGGCAGCGGCCCCCGCTCACACACCAGGTCCCACTGCCCGAGAGATGAATGGTTGGATGAATGGTTGCTCCAGCCCCTCTGCCCCCCTCCTCACCCCTCTCCAACCCCGGGGAAAATCTGTGATCCAGGGAATGGGGGTCTCCTCCAGACTGCCCCAAGCCTCTCTCCCCACCCCGTCCAGGCTCCGTGCACTTTGGGGGGTCTCTAATCCAGGGGGGTTCCCCAGCCCCTGCCCCTCTGTGGGTCTGTGATCCAGAGGGAGTCCCCCTCCCCACTTCCCTCCAGCCCTCTGCCCCCCGGGGGGGGTCCCTCCCCCAGCCCCTGCTGGGGTCTCTAACCCAGGCTCCTCTCAGCCCCTGCCCCCAGTACCTCAGTGATGATAGTAACATCAAAGGCCCGAGGCTGGTGGTGCCCCCTTTCCCAGGCAGGTGCCCCGGGAGGGTGGGCTGAGGCATTGAGGGGGCTAGTGGGGGGCACTGGGGGGCAGCGAGAGGGTCCTGGGGGGGCACTGAAGTTTTGCACCAGGTTGTGGCTGGCAACCAACAGGGCTGGGGCTGAGAGGGCGGCGAGGCAGAGGCACTGGCACCGGCCCAGCATGCCTACAGCCCCCCAGCAGCGTCGCGGGGCCATGGGGCTGGGGCTCAGGGAAAAGAGTGCGGGAGCTGCAGAGGTGCGCAGTTGCAAGGAGTGGGGGGGGAGCACTAGGAGCAGGGGGTGAGGGGTCTCAGGGCTGGGGGATCCTGGGGGCAATGGGGCAGTGGGGAGGTGCAGGGAGAACTGGGGCTGCAAGGAGTGGGGGCACAGGGGGCACTGGGGTCCCGGGAGCTGCAGGAGGTGATGGGTGCAGACACCAGCCAGGCCAGGGAGGACAGCCAGGGAAGCAGCTCTGCCCCGGGGCTCCCTCCTGCCTCCATCCTTTATCTGTTTCCAGGGTTAACCATTCACCTGCTTCCGCCCTCCTCTGGCCTGCCCGGTGGGGAGGGTGGGGGCAGGTAGGGCATGGGGGGCATGGGGCAGGGGGTGGGTGCCAGGGGTGGAAAGCAGCATTTGGGGGTGTAGGCAGCCCCTCTTTCTGTACTGTGCCTTTAAGAGCAAGGGGGCTGAAAAGGGGGGTGGGGGGCAGAGTGTGCTACCTCTCAGCCCCCTGCCCAGGTAACAGGGTTTTTTTGAACCCTCTGCCCTCCCCTGAACCGGAGGGGAAGGAACAGAGCTCTGGCATCACTGCGACCTCATGGCAAGATAATCGTTAATCCTGCATTAGCCCCCCCTACCCCCAGGCCTGGTCACCTATTGCTGGAGTTTGCTCGCTGCCCCCCCAGCTTTCACATCCAGCCCGGGCCCCTTGCCCGGGGAGGTGGGTTGCCCCCTGAAGGGCCGGGTGTCTGTCCCACCCTGGGGCCTGGATCCTCGCCCCCGCACCCCACCTCCAGGGCCAGGTAGGTCCAGGTCTGAGACCTGCTGAGGGGAGAAGGGGGGATTCAAGTCCTGAATCTGTGCCAGTCCCCATGATCCTGGCACCATTTGGCCCTGGCCCAAGCGCACGCTTGTGCGTCCAGCTCCGGTGTTTTCCTGGAAAAGTAGGTGAGAGAAGACGTCAAGGGAGTCGCTGTGTTTAACAGCATCACATCCCCTTCCGGAGCTGGAGAGAACCCAGGCGTCCGGGCTTCCAGCCCTTCACCTTGCTCTAAGCCCCCCGATCTCAGTCCTCTCCCCAAACTGGAGAGAACGCAGGCATCCAGGGTCACAGCTTCCCTTGTCCGAGCCCCCAGCTCCCAATTCGTCCAGCAATTATGCTTGAATTACTGGACTAGAAAGTGGGGTTCAGCATTTTGCGGTTTACAGCTTTTTATGTGTCTTCATCATCCTAGCCGTGCAGTGACAAGACCATTGCATGGATAGAAAGGGGACATGTGCACATGCGCGCACACACACACACACACATCTGCACACTCAGACACAACCCCACACGCAGCTACAGTCACATCCCCCCCCACGCACTGAAACATCCCATGTGCATGCCCATCCGCATTCACACCCCCGTGACATCCCACACAGCTGGTCCACCACCTTCACAAACACACATGCAGCTGTGACCGTTGGCATGTGTGTGAATGGGTTTGTACCGGTGTGTATATGCAATGTGCCTGTGATGCCGCAGCCACGCCTGTGTGCACAAGTATGACACTACAGTTGTGTGCAAGCACACAGGTGGGTGGGATATTTCAATGGGTATTTGCATTTGTGTGTGCACGCATGTGGGTGGAGTGTGGAGTCACATGGGTGTGCATATGTGTGTATACCTGTGAGGTACCCTTGACTGTGTGACACTGATGCATGTGCCCTGTTTCTACAGGCACACACAACTAGCAGTTCCTGTGTGATGCGCTCCTTTGTGTAACAGGAAGCCAGGAGCTCCTGTTGCTTTAAGAGAGGAACCGCAGCATGTCCGCAGGTGCGGGAAGACAGCGCAGGAGACTGGCAGCCGGGCTGCAAGCACTTACTGCACGAGACGCTGACTGCGCCATAGCTCGTTGCTACTGCGCAGTAGCATTGTGTGGCAGGAAGCGTGACGCGACACTTCTGCACCGTCGTAACGAGCTACTGCTCAAGCAACGTCACCCAAAAGCCATTCGGCAACACGACTGCGCAGTAACTCCGGTTCCTGCACGTCACGTAGTCCTTGTTTATACAGGCTTCCTGTGCTTTATGCAGGTTCTGTATATGCAAATTTGCTCTTATGCCATGAGTCTTTTTATACCAAAAATTTATTATAGGCGAGGTAAATTCACTCTCATGCGATTGGTGTGGTGGCAGCCTGCAGTCAGCTGCTTAGTGTGGTGCGTTGTGGGAGTGACGCGCACCAAAATATAGTCTTCCATTTGGATCCGCGCTCCTCGCTCGTTGTCTGCAACACGTGTTGATGTTGTCGCCAGCCCCATGATGGTAACGTGTGCCACCGCCTTGTGCTTGTGTGCGCTGTCTGCTGTTGGCGAGTACCAAAATTGTCTTATAAAGGTGGGAGAAATGGGTCTGGGGGCAGTTGCAGGACATGAATGATGTGTGCCCCTGGAGGCTAGGTGGGGGGGCATGGTGACTGCCCGCACGTGGTGGCAGCAGGGGCATGGTGGCGGTGAGCGGGGAGCTCCGGCAGGCAGCTGCAATGGTGGTGGTGGCAGGGGTGGGCCAAGCGCGGAGCTCCCGCAGGTGGCCACAGCGGTGTTGGTGGGGGGGGGCGGCAAGTAGTGACCGTCCGCTGGCACTGCCGGCAGTGTCGGTGGCGCTTCTCTCAGGAGTTGCACTGCCAATCTCGGGGTGGGCATGCACCTATGTGCACCCGCTACACGTCTCCAATGGCTGAACCTACATAAAACTCAAATGACCAAATGACAATACCAGTACATCTTGCACAAGAATGAAAGATAGTGACTGGGGCCGTGCAAAATGAAGCAATCACAGTTGACCCCATCTCCTGTGCTGGTTTCAGATACACCCGACGTTTAACTGTGTCAACTGCCCTTCCTTAGGTGACTGTCTCTTTCTTATTGATATGTCCTTCCCTGATCCATTCATATTTCCTGAGGCAGACAATATCCGTTTGGGGTTTTTGATCTATCTCCAGTCAAGGATATTTTGGGTTCTGTCCCACTTTTAAAACAACACCCCAAACCGTGCCTCGTAACCAATGTCCCAAGGTGTCCTATCCGGTCAATCAAGCCCCTTCTCAGTTAATTAACTTGCAACCTCCGGGCCAATCAAGAGCTTGCAAAAGTAAGTTTCTCAACCGGACAAACGGAACAGGATCCAAGCGGCTAACAATTGTGACATGTAATCAGAAGATGATGACCCTTCCCCATCTCTTTGTTTGGACTTTAATCGTCAAGCTACCAGGAAAGCATGCTTTGAAGGCACAGCTGGGAGCACAAGAAAGAAACGGAGCTAGTGGCAAAGCGCGCTCCAAGAGAGAGGGTGAAATCACTCACTGCAGCATCGCAACCTTAGGCCCAGATGATCGTCCTGGCTGACAGATCCACGCCTGGCAAAGGCTGTAAAGACTGAGACCGGCTCCTGCCTGTATTGGTGAGACACGACTAACAGCTCAAATGTCCTGGACTTTGATAATAGCTCATTTATTTGAATATTGAGGACTCTTTCTGTAATTGTGTACAAAGCTTGTTTGTGGACATAGTTAATAAAGCCTTTCTGCTATTAATCGGATGCGGTGTCGTGTCAAATCCCTGAATACGCTAGGGTTAAGATCACATCTAAATGTTAATACGTGGCCATTTCATTCCTTCCTCAGTTGGACTTGGTAGTTGGTGCATGGGCTCGCAACCAGGCCTCTTGTCCCTGATCCACAGATGGAAGCAGCAGGTTCACTTTTCTCTTCTGCACTGGGGGTCAATGAGGAAAAAAGGCATCCTCCCTCCTCATCTGACTAGGAAATTTGCACTCTCTCCTTTCTCTCTGCTGCTGCTGTAGTTTCACGGGGTAGGTGGGCTGAGGAAATGGGCAGGGTTGACTCCAGGGTGAAGAAAGGAAGATAATCCCCCATCCCCAAAAGTCCTTATCTGTACAGAAAAGAGCTGGGGAGAGGCAGCGAGGGAGGGCAGCAGCAGCAGAGTCTAAAGAGTTAAAAGCCCCAGCACCCACAGCCTGTGGAGAATGGGAGGAAGGCTGATTCCTGCTCTTCAGCAGGCTGGAGAAGTCAGTTCCTTCAGTGTGACCCAAAATGGTAAGTTTGGGAGGGTTTTTTTTGTTTGGGGGGGACTTTGTTGGCTCCAGGACGGCTTCTGTGAGATCCTTGGGAAATATCCCCATGGGAGGGCCTGGGAACATTTTAAATGACGTGCACTTAGATTTGCTTAACATACCCAAATTAAATTAACGGGTAGCAAGCCAAGGTTTCTGAAGACAGGTGTGCTTGGGAACTCCGTCTTTGTAGCTGGCTGGCTTCATCGCCTGCCGTGTTGAAACGACGTCGTTAGCAAGTTCCCACCCTAACGGGAGGGTCCATGTGGCTGCGACAGACCCTGAGTGCAGTCCTCTGCTCCAGCTCTCCAAGGCGGCCCACCCCAGGAGCCTTCCAGTTAAGACCTGAAGCCCTGACATTCATGGAAACCAAACCTGCCTCGCCGCGTGGAGCATGGCGGCCCAATTCCTGGGCGAGAGGCAGCAGCTTGGAGACCCCTTTTTTTCCCAACACCCAGAGGGAGGAAAGTGCGGGAGTTAGGGGGTTGTGCTGCCAGGCAAAAGTGGGGCCAGAGTGGATTCAGCGGAGAATGTGATGGAGCTGGGTTTCAGATGGGGGATGTGGGAGGAAAAGTGGGCATTTGTGCAGAGTCCTGTCCTTTCTCCCCCCGACGTGCGCCGCGGTGCTGATTTCATAGACAACTCCCACACCCTGAAAGCAAAAGCAGAAAGATCTTCAAGGTGAGTTTGAATCTCTCCTTTTGCTCAACTCTAGAGCGGTGACCATCCCTGAGTTGGGAGCGTAGGGTCTGTTTTGGGAGCTGCTTATATTGGGCATCCTCCTGACTCGTCTTGTCCAACGGAGTGGGCGCGTGTCATGAGACCAGGACAGAACAACGGACCAGCCAGTCCCAATCAAGAGATGAGGACAAGTCATCCCGAGAGCAAGCACCAACCCGCAGCAAGCCCAGAGCAGCGCTCCGGCCCCACCTGGGCTGAGTGAGGCAATCAGGGCAGCCAGGCAGGCCCGTGAAGCTACAGGCAGCAGGTCCCACTGCCTTCAGCCCTAAAAAGGCAAGTCCAGGCCCTAGTCTCCTTCTGGGCAAAGGCAAAAGTTCTTGCTCCATGAGTTTCTCTGTCGATCTTCTGGTTTTGACTCCTGCCTTTGACTCTGGAAAGACCTCAGAAACCCCTTATTCTGGTTCTTTGCACATGACTCTGGTTTGACCTTTGGCTCTGGCTTTTGGCTTCTCATCCCAGGTAACCCTAGACTTACCTTGTCTCCAGCTTCAGCTTCTTACTCTGACTGGTCCTGCCTTCATTGCTTGAAGCAGTGCAGCTGGGGCCAGAGGAGAAGGAGCCGCTGGAGGCAGGGGGAGCCAAGCAGCACCCAGGCAGCTGCAGGACCAGCCCCGCTGGGAAGCTGTGCGTGCTGGTTGGGGCCGGGGCTGGCAGGTGCAGGTGGGAGTGCAGTGTGGGTTGCCCTGGGTGGGCCGGGAAGGGAGGCAATGCAGACTCCACCAGGACCTGCACCGCCCAGATGAGCTCGGCTACACATACCCCATACTCTCTGGCCCTCTCCCCACCCCCAACCAGTTCCTGGGACCTAGTACGCGGGCAGCCCCCTGCCATACGCACGCACCCATATGCACGTATATGCACCCATATACACACGTATGCATGGCTGGAACCCCTTCTTCCACTTCCAATGCCCATGCCTCACCTGGCTGACAGGTGGCCAAATATCTGATGTCAAGGAGGCCCCCATGTGCAAATGGGCTGCTCACAATGGCTCTCAACGGCAGAGGCCAGCCAGGAGTGAAAAAGCAGGTCCCACCCCATCCAGGGGCCAGGGACTGAGACAGCCTTGCTTTCTTCATCATGCACAGGTTCTTGGTTACCATGCTGCAGTTACCATCTGAACAGGTGCTTGAACCCTGGACCCTCAAATTACCATGGTATTTGCCTGGGTGGGCTCTTTCACAGACAGCTGCTGGCCAAGGCTTCCCTTCCTGCATCCACAGCAGGCATGGGCGGGCCGCTTGCCTTCCCCAAACCCTACCCAGGCCAAGCCATGGATGGCCTCTGCTGCCAGGTGCCCAGGCGACTCTGGAGCAGCTCCCCCACTTCTCCCTACAGTTTGCCAGGCAGTTTGCTCTCATGCCACTGAAGAGCATGGGTTGTGGGTGATGGGCGCTGGGTTAGCAGTGCCTGGGTTCAGGTGACGGGCTCCCACCCAGCTGCGATGCGGACCTGGTGACCCTCACCCGTCTCCCAACAGCCCTCTCCTGAGAGACGTCCCGGGCCAGGGCCTCTGCCATGCATGGGCTACACCAATGTCATCAGCACCCTTGGGTGCATCACGTCCGGCCCCGTGGACTTGTATACATCCAGCTTTTCTAGCCTGTTCTTTTGCCGCTGTTGGCAGGTGCAGTCTGTCTGGGAGCCGACCTTGCCAGTGCAGACTGAGGTGAAAAAGGCATTGAGCACTCCAGCCTTTTCTGCATCCTCTGTCACTAGGTTGCCTCCCCGATTAAGTAAAAGACCCACACTTTCCCTGGTCTTCCTGTTGTTGCTGACATACTTGTAAAATCCCTTCTTGTTACCCTTCACCTCCCTTGCTAACCGCAGCTCCAGTTGCACTTTGGCCTTCCTGACTTCGTCCCTGCATGCCCAAGCAATACTTTTATACTCCTCCCTGGTTCTTTGTTCAACTTGCCACTTCTTATAAGCTTCACTTGTGTGTTTTAGCTCACTGATGAGCTCCCTGCTAAGCCACGCTGGTCTTCTGCCATACTTACTAGTCTTCCTGCACGTCGGGATGGTGTGTTCCTGCACCCAGAGTTAACGTTTCTTTAAAATACAACCAGCTCTCCTGCACTCCTTTCCCCCTTAGCCTGGCATCCCAGGGGATCCTGCTCATTAATTCCCTGAATGAGTCGAAGTCTGCTTTTTTGAAGGCCAGGGTCCTTACTTCGCTCCTCCTCTTCCTCTTTTCCTCAGTTGACTGAACTCAATCACCTCGTGGTTGCTGCTGCCCTAGTTGTCACTCATTTCTCCATTCCCCTTGAACTTTTGCCTGTTTGTGAGCAGCAGGTCCAGGAGAGCACAGCCCCTAGTTGGCCATGTCAGTATTAGCACCAGGATGTTGTCCCCAACACTCTCCAAAAACTTCCTGCATTGCTTGTGTGCTGCTGCTTTGCCCTCCCAGCAGACGTCAAGGAGATCGAAATCCCCCATCAGAATATGTAAACTTCTGCTACCAGCTTGAAGAAAGCCTCATCCACCTCATCTGCCTAGCCTGGCGGTCTATAGGAGACCCTCACCACGACACCACCCTTGTGGCTCTCCCCTTTGACCCAAACCCAGAGACTATCAACAGTCTCCTTTTATCGCTAGCCAATCCACAGCACGCTAATGAACACAAGAACATATATTCTGTTTTCTCTTGGGCTGTGGCACTTTTCGGAGGTTGGGGACTGCATTCTTCACCCTGGAGTAGGAGCATCCCCTCCTTTGGTCCATGACTCCCACTGCAGAGGACCAAAGAATTTAATACCTTTCTTCAAAGCAGGGATAGAAGACATTTGGGCTGGTTGTGGATCCTTGCAAAGGATGACAGATTTCAATGGACAAATAAGGAAGAATGACATTATCACACTATGGCGCCCTAACATTAGGAAGGAGACTGAAGGCCTGAGAGGAACACACTGCTTAGGCGCGTCTACACGAGACATTTACTGTGCAGTACACTCATTAGCTCCACAGTAGTGTCTACACGTGCACCCCCTCAAGGCACACACAACTAATAAACTCCGCAGCAGGGTAGTACTTGGAAATACAAGTAAGACTTTGCTGCAGTTTTTTCATGCCCGGCAGCCTGGCGGTGAGCTCCACACTAGCACCCTCATGCCCCAGCCAGCTCCTCTGGAGCATATGGAGCCCAGTCGGAACAGAAGTTTTTCCTTATGTCTAGCCTAAACTTTTCCTCGACTAGCTTGTGCCCATTGGACCTCGTCCTCCCAAGGGGTGCCTTTCTGAAGAGTTGCTCCCCTAGATCCTGATGTTCATCCCGACATACTTGTAGGTGGCTATCTAGTCACCCCTCCGTCTTCTTTTAGTCAGACTGAACAAACGGTGGGTGCGTCTATATGAGACACTTTACTGCACAGACTAATCTAATGCACATTAAAATATCACCATCTACATGTGCACATCAATTACTGCACATTAAATTAGTCTAATGCACTGTTTGCTGGTACCAATACATACAGGTACTAGAAAAACAGTGCATTAACTAATGGGCTGAAGAGCACATGTAGACCCTAACTGGAAGCAGTTTGCTCCCGGTCAGCCTAGACAGCAGGGGCCCACTGCTGCCTGGTTAAGCCCCGATCTCTGCTGGGGGGTGGGGGCAGGCAGCTGGCCCTGCCAGTCAGGGCTGTTGCAGTCCCGCTCAGTGCACTGGGGTCTGGGCACATCTGCAGACTTGGACTCGGGAGCTTCCCGGGAACAATAAACTGTGGAGAAATAAGCTCTGCAGCTTATTGATGCCCTCGAACGGCACATGTAGACGTGCCCCTAGAGAACGTCCCATCTTAAACTCCCATCACCTGGGATTGAAGGTCCTTTGCCTTCTTTCAAGGAGACATGGGGCCATCATGACAGCCATTGTTCACTATGCCATTCGCGCTTCTTATCTGCTGGGAAATCTGTGGCTGTGATTCCCAGGGGGGCAGAGAGGAAAAGCTCAACATTTCCTTGTTTCCAGGTGTGTCCTGGGTGATGATAAGAAGTGGTCCTGGTGTGGAGAGGACAGGTGTAATGCATGGAATAAGTGCCATTAGAGCTGTCGCTGCTGGGGCAGCGTGGGAGGCAGGAGAGGGACTAATTCCCTCCACCAGAACCTGCTCCTCCTCCTCAGTTCCTGAAGGTCAGGGAAGCCTTCCGGCTGAGCAGAGAAAAACGGGTCCCACCAAGGCTTGAATTATGATGACGGAAGTCAGAGTCCTTGGTACTGGGCACTACACCCTGAGACCTTGGCCAAAGAGCTCATTGGGGCCTGTTGAAAAAGGAGCCTTTTGGTCTGGCAGCAGGCTCAAGAGGTTCTCCCTGGTCCCCAACCCTCAGTCACTTCATTCCCCAGCCCTGGAGTTGTCCCCTTGCTAACTACCTTGGAGCGCTTGGAGGATTTTAATTGCATCCAGCTCAGACGTAGCTCATAGCGTTCTGCCTGCCACTATCTCTGAGGGCTGCAAAATCCTCCCCGGGTCTCTGTTCAGGAGGATGCCATTCCTGCTGCTCTGTTGGCATTGGAGCCTGACCACAGGGAGGAACCCGGAGGCCAGCATTTAGAGTCCTAGAAAACGAGGGCTGGAAGGACCCTCAGGAAGTTGCATCTATCCAGCCCCCTGCTCCAAGCAGGACCAGCCCAACTACATCATCCCAGCCAAGGCTTTGCCTCGCTGGGTTTTGAAAACCTCCAAGGATGGAGCTTCTACCACCTCTCTGGGTAACCTGCTCCAGTGTTTTACTACCCTCCTAGTGAGGAAATTCTTCCTAATATCCAACCTCAACTTCCCTTGCTGCAACTTGAGCCCATTGCTCCTTGTTCTGTTGTCTGTCACCACTGAGACCAGTCCAGCTCCAGCCTCTTTGCAACCACCCTGCAGGGAGATGAAGGCTGCTATTAAGTCCCCCCTTGGCCTCCTCTTCTCCAGACTAAATCAGCCCAGTTCCCTCAGCTTCTCCACATAAGTCATGTCCCCCAGCCCCCAAACCATTTTCATTGCCCTCCACTGGACTCTCCAAATTGTCCTCATCCTTTCTGTAGTGGGGTCCCAAAACTGAGCACAGGACTGCAGATGGAGCTAAGGAGGAGTCTCCCATTTCTATACAGCCGAGATCTTCCCACTGGCACTGGAAGAGGGAGGCTAACTATGCATTACCTTGGTCAGGGTACCACGCTCATGCTTTTACCCACCCAGTAGAAAAACCACCTTGGTGGTCACTGTATTTCTCTGCCATCTTTGCAGGGGCTTACGTGCAGGTTAGACACACACTTGGCTGGACTGGTTTAGATGGGATAATTGTTCCTGTCTTTAGCAGGGGTGGCACGAGTTGTGATACCCCGAGGGCCCTTCTAGCTCTTCTTTGCTGTGAGCTAAGGATTCTTTGAATTAAACCTGACATGTGAAAAGCTGTGGCTGAGAAGCAGCTCCACGTATGGGCAACCCCAGGGGCCTAGAAGACCCTCTGTGACCTCTGGCCTCACCTTTTTTCAAGCCCTCTTACAACCAGCCTGTGGCACTCTGGAAACACCCACCCCCAGGGAAACACTGAGCAGCACCTTTACCCTCTTCCTTCCTCTCCCCTTGCGTGTGGGTGACCCTCATCTGCTGTGCCGGTCCCGTGCTTGCAACAAAGGCCGGAAGCAGGGGCTGCAGCTTATCTCATTTCGGGGAAGAGCCAGGCACTTGTGAAAACACTTTGAAGTGACAATAACTTCCTTTCCCAGACGGATCCAGTGGGTTTCTTTACCTGGTCCCACCTGCCCAGACTGTAGACATACATGGGGCTGAACCTTTGCACTGGGCGAGGGCAGGGCTCTGCTGGCAGGAAGCTTTCAGCATCTGAGCAGCTGCCTGGGTTGGTGCTAGAGAGTCGATTTGGAGTGAGGAGGCTAAAGAGCCCCTTGGGAGTGGGCAGAAGCGACGAGCTCCTCTCTGCTCTTGGTCCAGCTGAACCGGCTCCATCGCGGCCCCATCCCTTATGCTCAGGGCTGCCGGCAAGGGGGTAGGGCTCTGTCAGGGCCTGCTGAGCTCTGTTTGCCCCTTCTTTGCAGTTTCGATTTCCTTCCAGTGGGGCTTCAAGACCTGTTGAACAGCAAAGGAAACCACAGACCAGAAGTGGGAGAGAGCTGGCCCAGTCCTGGCAGATGCTGTGTCATGACCATGGGTGCAGCTCTTCCTGCTTCACCGAGCAATTGCCTCCCTAACGCTTTTAGGGAGTCAGAGCTCGCAGGCACTCTCCCTTGGCGTGGGGTGGCTATGGCTGGGGACATCATCTATGCCGATATCCACGTCCCTGCAGAGTCGCCAACTGCTCACCAGGCCCCTGCCACTGCATCCCATGGTGAGTGAGTCACGGTGGGGTCCTGTGCTATGAATGCCCACTTCTTATATTGTTAACTGGGGGAAGGGGGGCTGCTGCTTGGGGGCATGGCCAGTGGGTTTGACATGCTAGGGAGAGGATCTCATTAACTCCTGGGTGAGACGTGCTGGCAAGTGGTGACATTTTCTGCCCCTGAACCGTACAGTCTGCCTGTGGTGCCTTTTGTTCATGCTGCGCTGGGGGAGGGAGGCTGGTCCAGCTGATCTCTCTGCGGAGCGGGCAGGGTCCCAGGGGGTGCAAGGCTGACCAGGAGCAAATTGCTTCCGGTCAGGTCTACATATGCTCTTCGGCCCATTAGTTAACGCGCTGTTTTTTCTGGTACCTGTATGTATTAGTACTAGCAAACAGTGCATTAGACTAATTTAATGCGCAGTAATTGATGTGCACGTGTAGACAGTGATGTTTTAATGTGCATTAGAGCAGTCTTATGTGCAGTAAAGTGTCTCATGTAGACGCATCCACCATTTGTTCAGTCTGAGTAAAAGAAGACGGGGGGGTGACTTTGACTCCTTGGCAATGATGGCCCATGGGCATCTCACCCCCAACCCTAAAGAAGCGGTCACTGATTGAGACCAGCTGGAGGCCTGGCCTATTCAGGGAATGGAGCAAGGGATGTTTGGTGCCAGGCAGGAGATCTGGTCCAGAGACCTCCCACAGTCTGCTTGCCCTCAGCCCAGTGGAGCCAGGCTGATTCACAGCAGGTGAGGTCTGGACCCAAAAGTGAGGGCTGGTTCCCCTCAGCTGGGGGTTATCCCAATCTTTGCCTGTCAGATGGTAGAAACAAGGAGGAGGACCTTAGGAATGAGAAGGGCCGCAGCGGGCACTTTTTAGAGGGAAATAGTTGAACATTAAATACCCCGGGAGCCTTGGGGTGCAGGATGTCGATGTGCCATGAAGGGAGAGGGACTTGTTCCTATCTCCTTATCGAAGAGCCCTGTTTTGGTCAGCACAAACCCTTTTGCATAATGGTTTAGGACATGGGTGGGCAAAATACAGGTCTGGCCCACTGAGGGATTTTTGTCTGGCTCACAGTGGGTCCCTCAGTTATGCCAGGTCCATCCCATCCCAGTCTCCACGTGCCTGGGAGACAGCTGCCCCAGAGCTGGCACTGCTCTGTGGAAATCAGGATGGGTCCCAGTCTCCGCATAGCTGGGAGATGGCTACCCCTAGAGCTGGCACTGCTCTGCCTGCCCTCTGGAGACCAGACTGGGACCTGTGTCCCCTGCCAACCAGGGCTGGTACCCAGGGGAGCCTGGAGCAACCCTTGGTTGCTGCAAGAGGGCAGGAGTAGCCCTGGACTGGGATGCTCCTGTCTGGTGCAATTTGTTCCTGGTGTGGGTACACATGTAGATGTGCACCTGGAAACATTTTAATGAGCCTGAATTTTCTGCACAGATTATTCAGGTGCATTAATTGCATGTGTAGACACAGCGGGTGGGTGCAGCAGCCCTCATGGCATGGGTTCTCTAGGGGCCATTATTCTGGCCCTGCTCTACATCTGCAGGGCAGGTTCCCCCCCCATCCACTCCTCCCTACAGTACTGATAACAGCCTTCAAACTCCTGAAGGGTGGCTTGAAAGAGGAGGGTGACAGCCTGGTCTCTGGGGCTGCAGAGGACAGGACAAGAGCAGATTGCTTAGAGAGGCTGGGGAGTCTCCATCACTGGAAGCTCTTGAGAGCAAGCTGGACAAATGTGATCCTTGTTTGAACAGGGGCCTGATATGGCTCCTGCCAGCTCTGGTATTCTGTGCTTTTCTGGTTAATTGAGAAGCTTTTGACTTCCCAAGCCCAATCACCTTTGAGCCAGTGTCACTGAAGCCCAGCCAGCACTCACACTGCACTGAGGGGTCAAGAGGTTTGCTCCACCAAGCGAGTGCAGTGGATTATGACATGTGTCACTGCAGGCCGGGTGAGCTGATTGCACCCAAGACCAGGTGTGGGTGTACAAGTGTGAACAACACTATATGTGCATCTGTGGGAATCTATTCGTGTGCATCATGGGGAGGTGTTTTCTGCACCCACAGCCTGTTTCTCACAGCAGATTTTCCATCGCGGGTTCATGCTGTCACACAGAGACGCAGACCCACGGTGGCTCTCAGCTGACGGTTGTGTGAGAGGCTCAGCTCTGATGGTGCTTAGCACATTTCTGGATGCAGAGCTCATGTCCAAACCAGGCTGCAGGGTCCAGCATCATATAAGTGTATAAGTGAAAACAGAACAAGGGAAAGAGAAGGACACGATGGATCTGCGCAAAGGCCAAATTGTGCCTCTTTCTGGTCTTACACTGCATACCCAGTGCCAGTGAGCTCAGGTGATAGTAGCAAGCTGTGAGGAAGAAGAAAGAAACAGCCCCCAGGAGATTTAGAGGCCCGTAGAGAATTTATAGGATACCTCTTAGTTCTGGCAGTCTATACATGCAGATGAAACCAGGCCCACTAACTGCAGTGGATAATAATCCAGATCTTCTGTTTAGGTGCAAGCCTCCAAGTGAAATCAGTGACTTATGGAGACTGGACATAGAACCCATTTACACCAGAGCAATCAGCCCTCACCTTGGTGAAACAGGAGTGCGTAGGTGATGGACACAAAAGTCATTTACTTGCATCTTGTATAGCATTATCCCAGGAAAAATCAGGGATGAAACTGCACGGTGTTAGTGACACTGGTATAAGACTCATCTGTTCAAAGCTTACCCCAGGGTCCCATTCTGCTCAAGGCAAACAGGCTATTTCCTGCTCCCCCCACACTGTGGCAAGGCACCGAAATAACCACCAACTGTATGAGCTACCCTGAGATAGCTGCTTCTCGCCCTTCCATATCCTGGTGTAATTAGCATTGGTCCACAAAATGGAGGTGAATCATACCAGTATAAGTGTGTCATCTAGCCACCTCTTGGACACCTCACTAGTTTGGAAACTCTGACCCTGCATGTGTGCATAGCCCACATTTACCCCCAGTGCTGCCTGATTTTCTCCCAGGCTAATTGACCCAAGTCAGAAAGGGAAAAACGTGATTTGATCTAGTGTTGAAAGCTGACCTTCCTTTTCAGTGGCTGAAGAGTTTAATGGGTTAATGCAGAGGGAGGGAAGTGCTTTCAGATCAGACTGCCGTGCTTTGGCTAGGTGATCAAATGAATTCCTAGGAATGACCTACTCAGGTCTGACATCTTTTCAACTAGTCCCAGTATCCCACTAGCCTGAGATCAATGGATTTGATGAGATCATGGGTCTGGGCACACCTTAAGACAGGCGCAGGCAATCAGGCCTCATAGTAGAGATGATATCTTTTATTAGACCGACAAGATTTTTTGCAAAAAAAATGTCTTTAATTGCAAGCTTTCGGGCACAAACACCCTTCATCAGGCATTGGAGAAAAGATAGTACAAGTTCTCCTGGGTAGAAATAAATGGAAGTTCGTATTTCATAAGATTTCACAGAGGAGTCAATAGATGGAAAACTCCTCTGGGCAGGCAGTTCACTTAAGACAGGTGCCACTTTTATCCAACTGTGCACCAGTGTGAGCTGCACCAGTTTCCAGAATGGACAGTCAGCCTCTCTCCCAGGTTAACTCCTCTGGTTGCGCGGTTAGAGATTATTGCCACTATATGGAGGGAGAGCTCGTAGTAGCCTATTTGCATTGAGCAGACAGCTACCTGGAGGGGGGGTAGATGCACGACACCTGGATCAGCTGCACTTACACCAATGTAGCTTTAGCTCTGAGTTTTTCCAGGTAATTCTGCACTGAGTTTTAACAAGTTACCCCAGTATAGGGCTACATCATATGTCTGCTCCTTGCTTACAGTGGTATAGTTATGTTGGTGTGTGTCCTGGCCCAAACAGCCACTGAAGAAATCAGCATTTTAGGTAGCGGAGGTGCCTCACAGAATGCTTCGTCTTGCAGATCTCCATCCACCTCCAAGCCAATGTAGGCTCCTTCTGAAAGTGTCTTTGGCTGGCAACCTTCTCCTGGCACTGGTGGTGACGGTGCTGAGCATGAAAGGTGAGTCGGTCGAGGTGCTCTACCTGTTTGCACCAGTGTGCGCTGGGGTAGATCCTGCTCTGTCCCTGCACAGCTCCACCTTGATTCTGCTCCGTGCACAGCAAATGCCTGGGGACCTCATCCCTGCCAAGGTGTGGTGTAACACGGCCAACATTCAGATGAAGCTGAAGTTGGGACATTCAGGTGACCCAAAGGAAGGGAACTTCATCTTGCCAAGCACTGCTGCCCCTTTGGCCTGAGTTGTTAGCAAGCTTGTTTCCTGTTGGGAGGAAAAATCAATGATACCAGCTGGGTGGTTTCTCCCTGTTATCATGTTTGCAACCCCTTTCCTCAGAGTCTCATGCCCCTGGACTCGGCAGAAGCCAACAGCAGCCAGCAGACTTCTCCGAAATCCCCAGTCTGCCCTTTTGGTGAGCTCTGTACCCAAGAAGCCCCATCTCTCTGCTTGCCCACCATGGTACAAAGGAAAAGGTGGAATGGATCTGAGCATCCATACTGAAGGACGGTCTTCATTTCTTCCTCCCTGTGTCTCTTCCCAGTTCCTTCCAACATCTCTGTCCACCCCAGAGTCCATTCATTGCAGCCTTACCCTCCCCTCTGCCCTGCAGCTCGAACCCCTAATGAGCAATGTTCACTGGGATGTGCTGCCCTTTGTGGGTCAGTGCCTGGTCTGGAGGGGAAATGCCTGACCCAGAAATGTACCCACCTCCTATTGCTTTGGACACCAATAGCTCATCGGTTAACATCTCCTGGCCCAAGGTGTGGTCCCTTGTTCCCGACTCAGAACCCTTGGCTTCCTCCTGGGGAAACCTTGGGCGCAGGTTTCCCATCCAAAGAGGACTGAGGGGCCATTAAGCCACCCTGCAGGCAGTTGTTCTGCAGGAATGTCAAGGGGCAAGAGGTTAGACAAGCTTTTGGGCACAAAGTGCCCTTCCTCTGGTCTGGAAAAGAAGAAGATGCAGCTTGAACTTAATACCAAACACCAGATGAAACGATGTCCTGTCTATAACTCCACATGCAAATAAAGACGACCTGCTTGAAGGAGTGGAGGAGCACTGTAAAGTAGGAGCCAAGAGGCCTTATCAGGAGGAGTTTAAACACAAGCTTGTGCAGTAGAAAGGAAACTTCGTAGAAGAGCAAGACCGTTCCAGAGGAAAAGGTCATTGCTACCTGTGGAATGAAGAGAGATGGACAGAGGTGCCGGGTACATAATAATGAGCCATAAATGATCTGGACACTGGTGTCAGAAGCGGACTGGCCAAGTTTGCTGATGACACCAAACTCTGGGGAAGAGTGTCCACGCTTGAAGATAGGCTGGTGATCCAGGCCAACCTCAGTAGGCTTGCAAGGTGGGTGGATGAAAACCTGACGGCATTCAATACGGAGAAATGCAAGGTGCTCCACCTTGGGAATAAAAACCCGCATCATGCTTATAGGCTCGGCGGTGTTACGTTTGTTAGCACCATGACCGAAAAGGACTTAGAGGTCATGATTGACCACAAGATGAACACAAGCCACCAATGCGATACCGCAGCCAGCAAAGCAAACAAAACTCTGGCTTGCATCTACTGATGCATCTTGAGCAAGACCCAGGATGTCATCCTCCTGCTGCACTCGGCCTTGGTGAGGCCGCAGATGGAGTACTGCATCCAATTCTGGCCTCCACAATTCAGGAAGGACGTGGAGAAGTTTGAGAGAGTCCAGAGGAGAGCCGCGTGCATGATCGGAGGGTAAGACAGGGTGGGCAAAATGCGGCCCAGGGGCCGGATGTGGCCCGCCAGGCCATTGTATCAGGCTATTAATTTTAGAAAATTAATATTAATCTGCCCTGGGCTGCCTGTCATATGGCCCTCGATGGCTTGCCAAAACTCAGTAAGTGGCCCTCTGCCCAATATAATTGCCCGCCCCTGGGGTAAGAGAACAGGCCTTATGAAGGGAGGCTGAGAGCCATGGGACTCTTCAGCCTGGGGAAGCGCAGGCTGGTGGCAGCCTGTAAATACATCAGGATCTGGGGGAACACCTGTTCACCAGGGCAACCCAAGGCATGACAAGCTCCATTTGTCACAAACTCCTGCAAGACCGTTTCAGGCTGGACATAAGGAAAAACTTCTTTACTGTCCAAGCCCCCCAGGCCTGGAACGGACTTCCCCCAGAGGTGGTACACGCACCTACTTTGGACACTTTTAAGAATCAGCTGGATGCCTATCTTGCTGGGATCCTTTGACCCTGGCTGATTTCCTGCCCCTGGGCGGGGGGCTGGACTCGATGATCTCCTGAGGTCCCTTCCAGCCCTAATGTCTATGAAATCTATCAAATCTATGAAATCACAGACAAAGGCTTCCTGGCTCATTACAGCCTACCTACTATCTCTGCTAATCACCCAACGCATCCTTGCCTCTCACTTCGCGCTTTTACACATGCTCCGGGGGTGGGGGGAGAGGGGTGGGATGCTTTAATTAGAGCACTCCTGGAGCTGCTCTAACTAAAGCGCCTGGAACGTCTCGTGTGTCACCCTCCCCACGCTTCAAAATGGGAGCGGAGGTGCCTTATCTAAAGCTTCGGTAAAGCACCCCGCGGCCGTGTTGAGGCGAAGGGATGCTGATCCATGAGATGCAGAGACTGCTGGATCAAGGTAATTACCACGCTCCAATGCACTGCCGTTCCAGTGTGTCACAACGGCCTCTCGGCTGGTGTACAACAGCCTTCTGCTCTTGGACTGTGTTGGCCATCACCACAATGCAAAAGTGTGTGACATTGGCTCCTCTTGCCATAGCAATAGAAACGATCCTCGCTCACCGGCCTGCTCTTCTGAAGTTTTGCAGGGTCCCTCTCAGGAGGCAGCGGGTGATACCACCCCCTCAACAGTCCCCGAGAGCGGCGTCATCGCTTGGGGACTCAGTGGATACGGGTGCAGTCCTGGCCTGGAGGATTTGGTGTCTCGCCTGCAGAGGAGCCTGTGTGGCCCCAACCAGCTCCGCTCATCAGGTACTTGTGTTCTTGTGCGCCACCAAGGAAGGCAGGGCCTGCGTGAAAGAGGAGAGTGCTTTTCCTCCTTGTCTCCCCATTCCTAACAGCAGCTTGTGGGAGGATAATAGGCGGTACCAGTCTTCGCCATGCAGTGGCACTGGGCAAGGGGGGGTGCCGTCTGTGCATAGTCCTGTTGGCAGACAGGGTTTTTTTGGATAATGCCACTGATATCGTGAGTGCAGAGATACTGAGAGATACACCACCGCTCAGGAGCTGGTTCTCATCGCTGACTGGAGCCCAGGACGTTTCCTTCTCATGGGGAATGTCTCCGCGGTTTTATTTAGAATAAAAACTTTATTTGAATGTCTCAAAGATACTAGTTCTGGAATTGGTCCAAAGGGGAAACAGTAAAATTTCATGATGAAATATTGAGATTTTGCACTGAAATTTTAGAATTTTTTTTCCATTTTTAGATAATCAATATAGTATTTGTATGGTCATTGAAAGCAGGGTCATAACAACGGTGTGCATTTTCACTATTCCCCCATCAGCATATTATCTGATGTAATAGTTGAAATATTTTATTGTTGTTAATTTATTTCTAATGTCTTTCGGTGCGGCTCCTGCCCATTCCTGGTTGAAATATCTGATCTGCTTTTCTAGATCAAAGTGCTTCCTTGTGAGACAGTTGACACTGGGCGAGGTTTTGTGCTCCCGAATCCCTCATGTCCTTTTGCAAACCTTGTGCTCCGTGAGCTGTTATATGGAAGAGTTTGCCAGTGTTCAGTGTCATTAATGGGGCTTTCTGCTCACTTTTCCCTCAGGGGGCACCAGCTGCAGAGTCTGCCCCATGAACTGGCTGCAGCACAATGGAAAGTGCTACTGGTTTTCTCAAGAGGCCCAGCCCTGGCATGAGAGCCATAAGGACTGTGCAGCGAAGGACTCGGAAATGCTGGTGGCCCCACACCTGGATGAGATGGTAAAATACAGTAGGGGAGGAGGGGCAGAGAGAAAGAGGGGAAGGGCTGAATTTCGAGGGCAGGGACTGCCCACTGGTTGCACCAAAAGGTCAGGATAGATGTGCACCTTATAGACTGACCGAAGTAGTTGCAGTGTCACAGATCTACAAGGGAGGCAGTATAATATATGCATTGTATAATGTGATGCATTGTGTGCCTTGGAAATGTGATCTCAGTATCTAATAGAAGGGAACAACCCTGTGGAGTCCTGCTGCCTGTGACCCCAGACTACAAATCCCAGGGGCACTGGGAAGCAGGAAGAGCAAGTAATGAGCAATCCTGCAGAGTCCTGCTGCTGTGATGCTGGACTGCAAACCCCAGAAACCTGGGGACAGGGAAGCAGGAGGAGGAAGCGAACCCACAGCTCATGCTGGTGATATGCCAGAGAGCCTGGGCTGGATGGAGAGAGCGAGCTGAGAATGAGTGGACTAGAGGCTGGTTCTTGGGGCAACGTCTGGAGGTAGGGAGGGGACTGCATGTACTGAATGTATGTACTCCAGGGGTGTTGAGCACTACCTGTTTAGTGGCCCTTTAAGTGTGTGTTGTTATACCTTGAATGTCTATTTACCTGTTTTTGTCCCTTGCCCATGGCCTGTCGGCCAGTGACCCTAATCCCTAGGATGCTCTATATAAAAGTGAGTAAACCCCTTGTTGACTTTGGAGATTGTGCCTGATGCCGCAGGGGTTTGCTACAACTGGTGGCAGTGGTGGAATTGGCGGCCACAGGTCATAAAGTGCCAGGCAAACTGTTGTAGTGAGTGCATAGTTTTGTCATTGCGTGGGCTTTGGGCAGGGGAGATGGATGCTTCAGGGGAAGGAGCACCCCCATGAGAAGGGAAAACACACAAGCCCCATCTCTTGGTCAAAGTTTTATATTCAATCCTGCACCCTGTAGTGGGGAACAACAGGAGTGGGGTATCCGGCATCCATATTTCAAACTGGCAGCTAAGGTAAATGGATGGCATGAGGTTGGCAAGCTAGATTTACTAGGCCTACTGCTCACAGGGAAGCAGGATTACAAAAGCCTATTAGGGGCCGTCAGGAAAGCTTTTGAACCAACCTCCAGTCCAGAGTCACTCTGTACTCGTCTCTAGGACAGGGATTACACGCAGTTGGTCTGCGGTTCATCTCCGCTGTGCAGAGGCTTCCCTCCCTCGCCATTCATTCCCAGCTCTCCCTCTCCAGCCAGCCCAAGCTCTCTTGCACATAGGCAGTCTGGGCTGTGTGTTTGCTTCCTTCCCCTGCTGCCCCCGAGGTCTCTGAGATTAGCAGTCCAGACTCACGGCAGCAGGACTCTGCAGGGTTGCTCATCACTTCCTCTTCCTGCTTCCAGGTGCCTCTGGTGATTTGTGCTCCACCTTCACAGCCAGCAGGACTCCACAGGGTCGTTCCCCTTCTGTTACACACTCACGTCCCATTTCCCGTACACACAATGCATCACATTACACGGCGCATACATTGCAGCAGGAATCCCGCCCCATGGGCTATGGTAGTAACATAAGGAGGTTGCAACCAGCCCTGCTCCAAAGAGAGGAAAAAGTACAAGCCCTGCCCAGCTGCCAGCTCGTTCCCTGCCCCTCCGTGCCCACTGTGCCTCCACTTGGTCCTCCTGCTGCCTTCTGCTCCTGAGCGCGCCTTCCCCTCTAGGGCCCAAGCACGGAGAGTAGCCAGACAGGGGCAAGCAGTGGCATCAGCCTGTCTGAGTGGAGTTTTCCCAAGTGCCCAGGAAAGTCCAGAACTCAAATGCTTCTTCAGACAATGACAGAGACTGTCGTTGTTCCTCGTGTTCTTCTGTCCCTGTGCAACCCGGCCCGGAGCCTGGGTCACTGTAATAGCCCCTTCTTGCCAACACTGGTGCTGCTCTGTGGATGGGAGCGATGGCTGGACCATCACCCGCCAAAAGTCACGTGTGGACGTCAGTGCTCCAGCGCCTGTTGGGAGGGATCTCGGTCAAGCTTTCTAGTTACCTATGAAGCAAAGAAGCCCAGGAATCCTTGCAGGCTGTGCTCACCCTGGCACCTTGCTCTGCCCCCTCCACAGGAGCTCGTGCACAATGTCACGCAGGGGCAGTATCCTGTCTGGATTGGAGTCCGTGTCGTATCCCCCATGGAAGAGTGGGTTTGGGTGAATGGCTCCACATTGGACCAAGATCTGTGAGTGTTGCCCGCTGTTTTGCGACTTCCTAAAATCCTGCTCTGGATTGGGTTGTCTGATCTTCCAAGATCATTTTTCAATTCTGTTATTCTATTCAATTCTGTTATGTTTATATAAGTCTGAATGCTAAAAAAATAAAAAAAATCCCATGCTTTTCTAGTCCTACTTCTACAGGGCCTGCTCTGTTAGTCCAATGATTATGAACAGCTTTCCAGGGTGTGTCTGTGCAGCTATTGAGGGGTGGCTCTTGATTTATAGATTCATAGATGTTAGGGTCGGAAGGGACCTCAATAGATCATCGAGTCCGACCCCCTGCATAGGCAGGAAAGAGTGCTGGGTCTAGATGACCCCAGTTAGATACTCATCTAACCTCCTCTTCAAGACCCCCAGGGTAGGGGAGAGCACCACCTCCCTTGGGAGCCCGTTCCAGCCCTTGGCCACTCGAACTGTGAAGAAGTTCTTCCTAATGTCCAGTCTAAATCTGCTCTCTGCTAGCTTGTGGCCATTATTTCTTGTAACCCCCGGGGGTGCCTTGGTGAATAAATACTCACCAATTCCTTTCTGTGCCCCCGTGATGAACTTATAGGCAGCCACAAGGTCGCCTCTCAACCTTCTCTTGCGGAGGCTGAAAAGGTCCAGGTTCTCTAGTCTCTCCTCATAGGGCTTGGTCTGCAGGCCCTTAACCATACAAGTGGCCCTTCTCTGGACCCTCTCCAGGTTATCCGCATCCCTCTTGAATTGCAGCGCCTAAAACTGCACACAGTACTCCAACTGCGGTCTGACCAGCGCCCGATAGAGGGGAAGTATCACCTCCTTGGACCTATTCGTCATGCATCTGCTGATGCACGATAAAGCGCCATTGGCTTTTTTGATGGCTTCGTCACACTGCCGGCTCATGTTCATCTTGGAGTCCACTAGGACACCGAGATCCCTTTCTGCTTCTGTGCCTCCAAGCAGGTCATTCCCTAGGCTGTAGGTGTGCTGGACATTTTTCCTCCCTAGGTGCAGCACTTTGCATTTCTCCTTGTTGAACTGCATCCTGTTGTTTTCTGCCCACTTGTCCAACCTGTCCAGGTCTGCCTGCAGCTGTTCCCTGCCCTCCGGCGTGTCCACTTCTCCCCATAGCTTTGTGTCATCTGCAAACTTGGACAGAGTACATTTCACTCCCACGTCCAAGTCACTGATGAAGACATTAAAGAGTATCGGTTCAAGGACCGAGCCCTGCAGGACCCTACTGCCCACACCCTTCCAGGTCGAGACCGACCCATCCACCACGACTCTCTGGGTGAGACCCTCTAGCCAATTCACCACCCACCGGACTGTGCAGTCATCCACATCACAGCCTCTTAACTTGTTCACCAGTATGGGGTGGGATACTGTATCGAAGGCCTTCCTGAAGTCTAAGTGTACGACATCCACCCCTCTTCCTGTGTCCAGGCGTTTCGTAACCTGGTCATAAAAAGAGACTAGATTGGTCAGGCACGATCTGCCTGCCACGAATCCGTGCTGGTTTCCCCTCAGCATAATTTGTCCTGCTGGGCTTTCACAAATGTGAGCCTTGATAATTTTTTCAAAGACTTTACCAAGGATGGAGGTGAGACTGACTGGCCTATAGTTGCCCAGGTCCTCCTTCCTCCCCTTTTTGAAAATGGGGACCACACTGGCCCTTTTCCAGTCCTCCGGGACTTGGCCCGTGCACCACAAGCGTTCGAATATTCCCGCCAGTGGCTCTGCAATGATGTCGGCCAGTGCCTTCAGCACCCTCGGATGGAGTTCGTCCGGGCCTGCTGACTTAAAGGCATCCAGTTCTTCCAAGTGACTCTGCACCACCTCAGGGTCTACGCATGGTAGTCTGGCGCCTTGCTGCTGCCTCTCTACAACCCCAGTGAGAGACTTGTCGTGCCCCTCACTTAGGAACACTGAGGCAAAGAACTCGTTGAGGAGTTCAGCCTTGTCCCCCCTGTCCTGCACCAATTGTTTCTGCCCATTTAGCAGGGGTCCTATTCCTCCCTGAAGTCTGCCCTCCCTTGAGTCTGCCCTGAAGAATCCCAAGCCACATGAGCTGGTCTGTCCCCACCTACATCACCTCGCTAAAGTTGTGCATGAGGTACTGAAGGGAGAAATGAGTAGCAGGCAGGCTGTTTCCTCAAAAGCCTGGACTTGTGCCTTTTTCAGGAATCAACCTGTCTACTGCTTATGTCTCCCTCCTGTGCTCAGCTGTTTAGGGGCAGCAGGAGGCTTGTCTGTACCATGGCAGCCTGTCCCAAAGAACCTGAGTGCAGGCTGTAGGGATGAGCCCCGAGCAGGCTCACTGGTGCAGCTCCAGCTCTGGTGCACATCAGTAGACTGTGGGTGCCTGGGGCATGCTCAGCCCCATCAACCCAGGGGCACTTCACTGCCAGAAGCCTAGGGAATAGGGTACAGAAGGATCAGACAGCCGGTGCTTGTGACTTTTAGCTCAGGTGAGTTTTCTGCACCCTGTAGGGAGGGGCAGGCCAGCGCTTAGCTTGACTCGAGGCCCTGCAAGTCAGGACAATTCCTGGGGGAAGCCGGATGCTTCCCAGGGTTGAGGAGTTAGACCCCGGCTCCATGCGGCGCCCAACGACTAGGGAAACGATGGTCCAATTACCGTGGATCCTGGTACTCGTTAGCCAGAGCCGAGCAGGGAGCAAACACCAGCACACATTGCTCGCAACAGCTTTATTCAGAAGGAGACAGCTTCGGACAAGGGCCTCACGCCATAAGAGACGGGGTCCTGCCCTGAACAATAGTTTTTTCCCACATTTGTACACTCTGGTTTATGCTCATTGCCATTCGTTCTACCCTCGCCCCTCCTGTGATCCCCCCATTTCTCCTCCCATCTCACGCTCTGCCTCTGTTTACTGTTCGTTTCATTAGCATGGAATTGCCTATGCATTTCATTCATTTACATATCTTTTTGCTATGAGCGCATGTCTAAGACCTTGACTTCTCTTCTTCGGCCAATGGGCGGACTTTGACCAAAACCTGGAAGCTGCTGGAGGCTTCTTCACCAATCACCATTCACCTTTTTCCATACGTTCATCTTGGATTCTGCTACCAATTATGTGTTGTTTTCCACATTTCAGCCTGTTTTTCTGTCTCAGGTTGTGCCATCCCCACCCTTTTTTGGACCCCTGTATCTTATCTCGTTCCTTACTCTAGCTGGTTCACAGCACACAGCCTTAATTGCTGCTTTTTCCAGAAAAATGGTTGACACAGTTAAGATGGTTATTTAACATAAGCAAATGGCTGGCTTAGCTATCATTCTGCCTTGGGGTCAGCAGCTCTGCTAGGCCATGGGTCATGCCTTGTATTCAGCTGCAAATCCAGTGCTCTCTAAGATCCAAATTATTGTCACCCTGACGGAGGACAGGAGTTTTCATGTAGAAGTCAGGCAGCTCTGGGCTAGAGGGCAGGCCTGAGGGTGTCCCAGGGTAGCAGTGTGGATCTGCCCAGAAATGGCTGCACATGGGCCGAGGCAGGGTAAGGAGCTGCCCAGGGGTAGTAACTGTGATGTGTAAGTGATGCAGGAACTTGCAGAAGAGGCGCGTGGGAAAGGAAGAGGAGGAGGAGGAGGAGGAGGAGGAGGAGGAGGAAAGCTGCCCCATGAGGTGGGGCCAGGTCTGTCCCTGGAGCTGCTTGTGCCATTGGCTCCAGTGGGACGACAGGGACCAGACGTGGCTCACTAACAATGACTTGCCTTCTCCTGTGCTCTCCAGGTTCCCGCTGCCAGGACCTGCTGACGGTAACAGCTGTGGGATGTTAAAGGGGGATCAGACTAAATCTGAAGTTTGCACTGCTGAGTTCAAATGGGTTTGCTGGAAGGAAGGCATCCCGCTGTGAGCGGGGGCACGGCGGCTCCTCCTTCCCACAACAGAAGAAGAGCTGCCCGGAGCGTCAGCCCCTGAGCAGAACAAGGCTAGGGCAAGATTATAAAAACAAAAAACAAAAAGGGGATCAGACCTTTCTCTGGATCACAAGAAGGCCCAGAGCTGTAATCAATTCTGATATCATTTCTGGCAAGGTCCCAAATCTCATGTTGCTTTGTAGATGCCTGGTGCTTAGGCCAAGAGCTAATGGGTCTCAGCCCTGTTGTTGCATGGTCCATGTATTTGCCTCAGACATCACTCATGGGCAGTAACCCAGGTCAATCTGTGCAGCTCCTTATCTGGGCTGGTGCTCAGAGTCAGCCATCAGTTGTGAGGCTGTGTGCTCCAGCGCTATAATCCCAGCCCTGGGCATCATTGCAGTGCAGCTGCGTATCCAAGTCACTTCTAGTGCGCTTAAATGCACCGACCAGCGTGGCACAGGTTTCCTGTGCTGTTTCTATCTTCCCTTCTCTTCCCCACAATCCTGCTGCTGCCCAAGGAGTGTGTGGATCAGCTTCCCCTTCCCCAGACATAGTCAGACACATGTCCCTTCTCACTGGGCTGGCACAAGGACTGATCCCATCTTGTCCCAGCCATAGCAAACTTGCCCAGGTTGTGCTCTGACTCCTGGGGAGAGACCCAGAGCAATGGCCTGCAGGGAGACAACCCCTGCCCTGGCTACGATCGGGGCCCCATTGTGCCAAGCACTGTGCTGAGACCTGGACAGAGGGTCCTCCGTGTCGCTTGCTGCTGCGC
Source organism: Alligator mississippiensis (assembly GCF_030867095.1). Lineage (NCBI taxonomy): Eukaryota > Metazoa > Chordata > Crocodylia > Alligatoridae > Alligator > Alligator mississippiensis. The sequence continues at coordinate 5,653,368 of NC_081838.1, read as the reverse complement.
GCCGTGCAGGAGGCGCCTCACCCGCTTGGCCAGACTCCTTGTGCGCTTGTTTGAAAAAATAGCCTCATAAACAACATTATTTATTTTACCACAAAATAACCCCCTTCTCTGTGATCCCTTCAACCCCAAACTCCCCCATTGCGCCTTGACCACAGGGCCCAGCTGGACCACTGCAGGTCAGTTCGGACATGCCAAGGCAGAGTCTGTCCCCTGGCCTTTTGTGCCAGCACCGATCCTGGGGACATCATGTGCATGAGGGCCTTTGGATTTTTAAAAGCCTTCCCCTGATGCCCTGGGACACACTGTCCTGCTGTTTCCCTTTGGGAAGGCTGACAGGGGCAGCCGCATGGGTGGGAACAGGCGTTGGTCCCCAGGTGAGCACTCATGGCCCCACGTAGCAAGAGGTGGTGTCCAGAAGGTCACAGAGATGCTGTCTGTGGCTGCTGCAGGAGACAACGGCCTCTGTGCTGAGCTATCCTGGGCCAAAGACAGCCCTATCTGATGATGACCAGGGACAGAGCCATGCCTCCAACTCCCTCTGCGAGGGCTGCGGGTTGGTAGGCAATCTGGAGCACACGGACAGGGCAGGAGCTGGGGGGAAGTGGTCTGTGGCTATCCCCAGCTGGGGTTGAAGGGACATGGGAGAAGAGCCCTGAGATCTGCCTGGCCACACCTGGCCAAGTCCCCACTTGCCACAGCACAGCTGGCTCATGGAGGGGTCTGCACTGCTGTTGACCCTGCGCCACCACCCCACACGCCTGGGATAGTCCCTTGGGATGGGTGGTGTTTCTTACCCCTCTCCACAAAACCTATGCAAGAATGTGCTACCCCGGTTGTCTTCCCCTGGGGATCTGTGCCCATCAGTGCATGGGGACCAGACCACCTTCTTTAAGCACGGCAATGATTATTGTCATGGTGGAAACAATGCAGAGCCCTGCAGCCAGCAGAGCTTGGGCCTGATCCTTTCAGCTCCCTGCTGCAGTTTTGGTGCCTGGAGTTTCTGGGTCTTTCTGGACCCCGACTCTGTCTCTTAACAACCTCCATGTATTTGAGGAGAAGGGGCTTCCCTTGAGCCCTTCCTCCCTTTCCTGCTGGGTTTCCTTGACAGGTCTCTCCCAGTCCGATCCAAGAGATGCATCCACACCAAGCTCTCACACACAGCTAAGGGGATAAGGCTATGCGTACTATACAATACTGATGCCTAACCACTCCGGGTTCATTTCACATAGGGGAAGCAATAGGGTGGGGAAAGGGGGCTGCTGGATGAAGGAGAACAGGCATGCAGGGGTGGAGGGGCATGGCGGGGGAATGGGGTGGATGGGGGTCTTTAACTCTAACCCCTCCTCCCAGGTCTCAGACCCAAGGGGAGGACCCAGGTGTCTGGGCTGTGGCTCTGGGGCCCTGCACCATGGTAGAGGCTTCAAGGTGGCGACCTCTCCCCTTAGCCGGGCTGCAGGAACAAACAGAGGCAGTGGCTGCTCTTTACCAGTGCTTTACTACCAGGGGAGAAAGCTAGGGGCTTTAACTGGGGGGGTTATTGCCCTTTTTGTGGGGTTGGTGGGCAGGATCGTTATCTGTGGGGGTTAATTGCCCCTGGGTGGGGAGGAAGAGGGTGCTGGGGCTTAGGCCGGGGGCTCCAGGGTGGAGGCCGCACTCTCCACGGCCTGTGTGGCGATGCTCAGGTGCTTGCGGACGGCATCCCAGTCCCTTGCCGCATGGGCCTCAGCTAGGCCTGGGAAGGTGGGGACACCTGCGGCCCGTGGTGTCCACAGCACGTGGCTGAGATGGAAAGCAGAGGTCACTGTTGTTGTAGGGAGGGAGCACAGCTTAACAAGGGGTGCTATGGGGGGGGAGAGAGGTGGCAGAGCCAGGGATGCAACCCAGGAGTCTGGGCATCCCGTCCTCACTGCTCTCACTCACCAGACCCCATCGCCCATCCCGAGTGGGGAGAGAACCAGGCGTCCTGGCTCCCAGCCCCTCCTGCTCTTACTCACCAGCCTACACTCCCCTCCCGGAGCTGGGACAGAGCCCAGGAGTCCAAGCTCCCAGCTCCAATCCCCTAAAAACCATAGCCTTCCCAGGGCAGGGGGTGCAAGCCCAGTGCCCACACTCCCTGATCTAACCCTCCAGCCCCCATTCCCTTTCTAAGCTGGATGGGATCTAGGGGCATTTATACACATACTCATGAGGGGGTGCTTTAATTAGAGTGGCTCCAAGAGCCGCTCTAATTAAAGCAAGCGCTTGCAGCATCATGTGTATTAGTGACCCCGCACTGAAAAACGGCGGCAGGGGTGCTTTAGTTAAAGCACCCCCACTGCCATTTTTCAGCATGGGGACGCTGATGCGTGTGATGCTGGAGTCTGCTGGAGGGTGGGAATTCCCACCCTCCAGCGGTCTCAGTTAATCCAGTCTGCTCCGATCCACTGTAATTACAGCACATCAAACCAGCCTCAATGCATGTGTATAGGCACCCTAGGTATCCTGGCTCCCAGCCTTCCCTTACTAGACTTCACTCTCCTCCAACAGCTCATGACAGAGCCCAGGCATCCTGGCTCCCAGGACCCTTCTCTAATCCTTCAGCTCCACCCCGCTCACAGATCTTGGGGCAGACCCAGGCATCTGGGCTAGTGTCCTTCCCCCCAGTGAGTTACCTGTAGTAGTACTTGCTGGGGAAAGCCCGGGGATCCAGGAAGGCCCTTTCCAGTAGCATGATCTGGTCATTCACCATCCGGACCTCCAGGGGACTGGAGAGGTGAGAGAGCGGTGGGTGGTATGTGAGACGTGCATTCACAAGTGCGTGCAAGCCCCTGCATGGGTCACAGATGCAACTTGTCCTCTGCCCCTGCCATACCTCATGCTAACACCAGTGGACTTCACCTGTGCAAATGCCCCACAGGGTTTGAGCGTACACATGTGCAGAGCTGCATGCACATGTGGGTGCATCATATGAGGGAACCCAAGCAGGAGTGGCCCCTGCCTACAGATAGGCCTAAGTAGGAGCAGGCAACACACGTGTGTGATGAGTGTGTGTATGTATGTGTGTATGTAAAGCATGCCCACGGCAACGGGTTACACATGTGCATGTGCACTTGTGTTGCATGTATGATGCATGAGCCAATGGGCACCTACAGGGGCAACAAGGACTTGCTTCCATGCTGCCATGGGCACACACGTGTATGCACATGTGTGTCACAGGGCTGCTGCATAGGTAGCTGGACTTACTTAGGAGACGACTCTTCCTTGAGCTTCATTACCCGCTGGTTGAAGTCAGAGGCGATGGCCTTGAACTGATCGATAGCGGCTTTCAGCGGGGCTGTAAGGGGACAAGATGAAGGGTTGGAGAGCGGGGTGCCCCTAGTACTGGGGCAGCGGGGCCGGCCCTGCCTGCCCAGGCAGGGTGCCCCTATGGGCCCCCCTTTGTGCCAGGGCCTTGCAATCAGCTCTGCCTGCCTGGGCACCCCTGCTGGCTGCCCCCTGCCTCACCAAGGGAGATGTTGTGGGCTGCGAGGTCAGCTTGCACCTGCCCCTCGGCAGCCACACTGTACAGCCCCTCCAGAGCCTCCCCGTAGTCGCTGACATTGAGAGGCAGGACCAGGCTGTCGGCCAGACGCAGCAGCACGTTCCCAGCTGTCCGTGCCACGGCCTGGTGGCTGGTGAACCCTGTAGGGAAGGCAACTCAGGAATCTGGCCCCTCTGCTAGGGGTGGTGGGAGAAGGGTCCGAGCCCCTCCATTACCTGGGTCAATGAACCTGTCGGTATAGTCGAAGGTATCGAAGGCCGTGTGGTAGGCAGGGTAGATCCGGGCTGAGGTCTGGCTCTGGGGTAGAAAGGAGGGTACACACAAATCAGCTGGGAGTGGCAGGGGCATCTGGACAGAGCATCTCTTGCTGGCTGCCCTTGCAGCATGGTGCCGGGGGAGCAGGATCAGCCCTGCCTGCCCAGGTGGAGCACCTCCTGCTGGACCCTGTAATTGCCCCCGGGGGGAGCACTGAGGCTTGTTACCCGGTCATAGGTGTAGGCGAGGTCCATGGAAGTGATGCCCAGGTAGTGGATGAAGGAGGCATAGTCACTGCCGGCACCCAGCGACCCCAGGCTGAGGACGGTAGAGAAGTGAGGCATCACTGAAGCTAGCAGGGACACCCCTAGCCAATCCAGTGCCCCCTGGATCACCCTTCCCAGGCCCAGTCAGCCCCATATTCCCCCTCCTCCCCACGAATCAGCTTCCAGGGTCAGCCAGCTCCACAGCCTCCCCCCCCTTCCCCCTGGATTGACTCCCCAGGCCCAACTATCCCCATGTACCACCTCTCCACTCCCCAGGTTGGCCCTCTTTGGTGCCCTCCAAATCCCACCTGGGGACGACCCCATAGGCGGGGCTGCTTCGGTTGGTATGATGCCTCCAGTTATCATAGACTGACCCAGTGCCGCTGCCCGGGGCTGGAACCTGCGGGGGGTGAAGGGGAGATGCATGAAGGGGAGTTGGGGCAGGGAAGGAAGGGAATGGGTGGAAAGACCCCATTGCCCCACACCTGCTTGGCAGCTGTGAAGATGACGCTCTGGGCAGGAGGGGTCCCCTGGCCTCGGAGGGTGGCATTAGCTGTGGAGATATGGAGGGACATAGGGTCAGAGGACATAGGGTCATGTGTTTGGGCATATGTGGTCTCTCTTGTGCATTTTTATTACGTGAATGTTCTCCGGTGTATTCACATTTGCAGGCTTTTGCATGCATGCTTGATATGTATGCCTTTGCACACCCTTGCACACCCTCGCCTGCAGGGCCACTTGCACCTTCTCACACATGCTGTGCTGCATGCATGATCTCTTGCAGGCAGATTCTGCTTCATGTGCACTCACTTCTGCACACATGCCCTCTGCCCTGTAGAGGCTGCATATTCACTGCTTGCCCTGTGCTCTGACTGCTCATGCTGGCACACCTGCCTACCTCAGACAGCCCTTGCACACTCTTACATATGTGCATTTGTTTGCACTATATTTTGCATCCAGTGGACTTGAATCACTAGAGCAAGGTACAGACATTCAAAAAGCTTGAGGCAGAAGCGATCTAAGTTACATGGTTTTCTGTAAGCGGCATAGTTTATATCATTAGCAAGAAGATCAATAGCACACGTGCGTGTGCGTGTGTGTCTGTGCTCTCCTCCCTGCAGGGAGATCTCAGCAGATCCCAGAGCCAGGCCTCAGCTTAGAGAGGCTGCAAAGGGCACAGCGTGCTGAGGGCAGGGGTTGGATGGATAAAGGGATGTATAGAAAGACGCACCAAAGACGGAGATGTCCACATTGATGTAGGCCACGCTTCGTGCCTGCAGCTTGCTGGAGAACTCCTGGGGGAGAGATGGGGGTTAATACGGTGGGGGCTGGGGGAGGCAGGAGGGGATACAGGGCTGGCTGGGCCCAGGGAGAAATGGGGAGATGGGGGCCGATCCAGGAAGCGGGAGGGGACACCAGGCTGGCTGGTGAGCCAGAGCATGTTCAGTGCAGCCCTACACCCATGCACACACGCGTACCTCTGTGTACTCAGTTGAGCCAATCAGACCAAACTCCTCTGCCCCCCAGCTGCCAAAAATGATGGATCTTCTTGGGCGCCATGTCCCTAAGGGGAGAGAAACCCCAGGGGTTAGGGCCTGGGGCCGGATAGCCTGGCCCCTGGGTCCGGTGCTGCTCTGGGAAGGGAGTGAGGCCCAGTAGGTTACAATGGTGGGGGCTAGGATCCTGGATACCTAGGGTCTCTCCTGCTGCGGGAGACGAGTGTGGGCTGGGGGGTCAGAACGGAGGAAGCTGGGAGCTTGGATACGTGGGTCCTCTCCCTGCTCTGCTCTCCCCTCCTGCCACTCACCTTCCTTGAGCATCTTGCCCAGCACACGTGTGATCTCCAGCATGACAGCCGTCCCGCTCCCAGGGTCCACGGCCCCATGCACCCAGCTGTCCCGGTGGTTCCCATAGAGCACATACCTGTCTGGGAAGGCAGGGTTGGGGGGGACGCAGATAATGGGGCTAGGCTGGGCAGTGCAGGCAGGAATCTGGGGGGCTGGCTGGGTGTGAGAGGGGTACTAGAGGTTGTGTGGGGAGTGGAGATTGGTTTGTTGGGTGGGGGCTGCAGGGTGTGGGGGTTGGCTGGGTATTGAGAGCATGGGGGGCTGGCTGGGTGTGGGGGTCAGCAGGAGGCTATGGGACCCCGGGATTGCTCCCTCCCTGGGGGAGGGGACCAGCCTGGGAGTGGGGGGGCAGCCCTAGGGGCCAGATGCGAGGGGTCCAGTGGGGGCAGCTGGAATGGGTGGGGATCTGGGAGTGGGCACAGGAACAGGAACTGGGGTGGGGGAGTCTGTGTGGGTTGGAGGGTCTCAGGGGCATGGTGGAGGGGAAGCCAAGGGGGCACTCACCGGGCTCCTGGCTGCCTCGGATAAAACCCATCACATTGGCCGACTTCTCGATGACCCGCTGGTTGTAGACACTGACCTGGACCTCACTGGGGAAGGGGTGTGGGGGGTCAGAGCAGGGAGGTCAGCGCAGGGGGCAGAGGTTGGGGAGCGAGGGCAGGCCTTGGGGTTTGGTGACTCAGTGGTGGGGGAACCAGGGCCAAAACCTGCTGCATCCCTCCATCCTTCCATACCTGGAGCTGGGGAACTGCCCGTCCATCCGGAAGCCCGGGCCAATGCAGTAGGTGCAGCCCAGGGCACCCTGCCAGGCTGCGGGGGCCTCTGGACCAGCCAGGGAGCTGCAGCGCACAGAGATGGGGCAGTTAGATCCTCAGGCCCCCCTCAAAGCCACTGATATTGGGGAAACCCCCAGCTCCCCAGTGGGTATCCTGGTACCATGAGTGGGGAAACTGAGGCACAACAAGTTGAGGCAACATGATTGTATAGGGACACCTGGCAAATACAATATAACCCAGGCATCCTGGTCTTCCCCATCTCCCTTGGGGAGAACCCTCCCCTCCCCTCCCCTGCCAGAAACAGGAATGGATCCCAGGGAGCCCGGATGCCTGGGCTCCACTTCTGTTTCAGGGGCCAGGAATAGCACCCAGGCCAAAATGCTGAGTAGGTTGGAGTATGGGAGCCAGGCACCTGGGTTCTCCTTTCACTTCGGGAGGGGAACGGGGGCTGGTGCGGACTAGAGCAGGTGGGGTTGGGAGCCCAGACACTTGGGTACTCTCCCTGCTCTGGGGTTCGGGGCCCCACCGTGCCCTGTCACCCACCAGATGAGGGTGCGGGCATCCTCAAAGCCAATGGGCTGGGTGGGGATTGGGGGAATCCCCTGAATCTCTGACTCGTTGATCCGGTAGGTGAATTCTGGAATGGGGGGAAGAGAGAGGCAGTCAGAACATGGGTCACTTGGGGCAGGTGGGGACCCCACACACTTGGGCTCTTTCCCACCGCCAGGAGGGGAGTGGGGTGAAGGGTCACAGCAGGGGGCACTGGGATCCTGCACAGGGGGGGTGGGCTCTGACACTGAGATGTGGCTGCCGCTGCAATGGGGCATTGGCCCCCCTTGCCCAGCGCTGAGATGCAGCAGCCTCTGCAGTGGGATGCGATATTGCCAATCTGCAGCCCACAGCCGGCCCCTCCTGCTCTCTCTCCAGGCAGAGATCATGCCTGTCCCAAAAGCGCCAGAGGAGAAAGGGCAGACTAGGGCTCCCTCCCCAGCTCCGGGCAGTGGGGCCTGGTGGATCAAAGCAGGGAGGCCTAGGAGTCTACTGGGTGCCTGGGGCTCTCCCAGTTCTCGGGGGAGGGGAGTGAGGTCTGGGAGCCGGGTGCCCCACTGCATCATAAGCCACGTACCTTTAGCAGGGTAGTAGGGCGTCAGCAGGTCCCCAAAGCTCTCGGTGTAGGACCCGCGCTCAACACCCGAGGGGGGCAGATGCCAGGAGTTGGGGTAGGTGTCATTCTCGCCTGCCCGCCCATCATTGATGTCCTTGGGGTCCGTGTACACGATCAGGCCAGCCACGCCGAACTCAGCCCCCACCACTGCCTGCAGGGGGTTGGGGGCTCTGATGTCTGCCTCAGTTTCCCCTCCTCTAGTTAGACACTTCTGCTGTACCCTTCCACCCCCTCCCCTCCCAGAGCAGAGGAGTGTGGTCTGGGGAGTTAGGGCAAGTGGGGCACTGGAAGCCCAGATGCTGGGTGGGGGGCCGTGGGGACAGGGTCCTCTCTCACCTTGGTGGCCCGCCCAGCACCCCCATAGCGAACGATAGCGATGGTGCCGTTGAGGTCCAGGCCGAGTCCCACCAGGGTCTCATAGTCGCTGCGGGTGCCCTGGTGGGCAAAGACCAGCCGGCCCTGGGGAGGGAGAAGCGGGGTCAGGTCCACAGCGATGTCACCGTGGTAATGGGATGTCCCCAGGCAGGGGTCTGCTGGCGTGGCAATGCGGAGGGGCAGCCCTTCGCCTCTGAAGGTATGTGGCCATCAGCATGGCGATGCTGGGGGGTATGTGGCCGTGGGCATGGTGACACATGGATGCATGCTTTGTTGCCATGGCATAACTTTCTGAGGATACAGGGCCATCGTCATGGCAACGTGTGCCTGCGGATCTCTGGGGACATGTGGCTGTTGTCACGATGACACGTGGAGCAGCCCACTGTTTCTGGGGATACGTGGCCATCCCTGTACCAACCAGCAGGGGCCATGATCCTAGTCACAGCACCATGGGTACAATGGTCCATAGTCACAGTGAAAGTCAGGAGTGGTTGCCATGGTCCCCGCATGGCCTTGGGGTGGCCATAAAAGTAGGGCGGTCCTGATGATCAGATAACAGGGCTATTAACCCCCCAGGGGAGGGGACGATGCCCCAGAGGGCTGTTAACCTCATGGGGAAGACTGTTAACTCTGAAGGGGGGGGTCTCCCATACCTGGGGGCTCCCCGATGGTGCATATGCAGCGTAGGGTGGGACCACGTCCTCCTGGGCCTGGTCCGGGGTCAGGACCTTCTCGCTACGCCGGGCCTCGAAGAGCCGGGACCCATTCAGCACTGGGGGACAGATACTCTCAGGGCAGGGGATGAGGGTCAGGCAGGGGTGTAACCCCCATTTGCCTCCACCCACCCCATCTGCCCCAGTCCCACCCTGGTGCTGCCCCACTCATTCCCCTCCAACCTGACCAGTGCAGGGAGAGAGCCCAGGAGTCCTGGCTCCTAGCTCCCCTGCTCTCGGCCATCAGAGTCTCTTTGGCTTACACATACCCACAGCCACACTGTTGGGATGCGTGGGGTCAGGGAAGGAAAGAAAGACATCGTAGGTGCCCTCAGCAACACCATCCAGCCCCGTCTGTGGGTCCTGCCAGCGCTGACGCAGCAGCTGCACCAGCGCCTTGTCCCCTGGGGTTGTTGCCAGGTGGGGCCTCGAAGCCAGGACCCTACAGAAGGAGAGGGGTAGCGATCAGGTCATGGCGGGGCTGGTGCCCCGGGTCCCAGTCCCTCCTGCTCGAACCCAGCAGCCGCCATCCCCTCCCAGAGTGGGGAGAGACCCCAGGCATCCCAGCCCTCAACCGCCCTGCTCCAACACAGCAGACCCAGATGAGAAGCCAGGTGTCCTGGCTCCCAGGCCCCCTGAGCTCAGCCCCCAGCCCCACTCCCCCTCCCAGAAAGCCCAGACCTCCCTGCTCTGCTCACCGCAGGTTCTCCCGGATCCGGGCGCTATCCACCTGCCCCATGAAGTCCTGTATCAGCTTCTCATCCAGGTCTCGGCTCGCATCCTGTAGCCAGTTCGGAGGGTCTCTCCCACCCCCCGCCTGGGGCACAGCAAAGTGCCCCAGCAGGATCCCAGCCCCCAGCAGCAAAGCTCCCCCACAGACTGCCCCCAGCACCTGCCACTGCCACTTCATTGCTGCCTGGGCTGTGCAGGGCTTGGTGGTTTTTATAACCCCCAGATCCTGCTCTGTGGGGGTTACTCATTAGCTCCTATCCCAGCCCTGTCTCCTTATCACCTCACCAGCTGGCACTGCAGCCTGGCACCTCACCCCTGCAGCCTGACACCCTTTGATCATAAGGAGGGTCCAGGGGGTGGGTGGGAGGAGGGCATCTGTGTGGGCACAGTGCCAGCTGGCTTAAGGAGAGCTCAGACACCTGGGTTCCTTCTCCTGCTGTGGGATGGAGGAGTATTGCTGGATTGAGCTGGGGTGGCATCCATCCAGGCATTTTGGTGCTCCCCACCTGCTCTGACACACTTGAGTCTATGCGGAGATGGAGCCCAGGCGTCCTGGCTCCCACTCCGGGCAGCATGATCTTTCTTGGTTTCTTTGGGACAGGCATGATCTCTCCGAGCTGGCTGTGGGGGGTAGGTTGGCGATACAGCACCCCACCCCACAAGCAGCCACATCTCAGTGCTGGGCAAGGGAGCTCTGTCTACCCAAACCTGCATGCCTCACGTCAGAGTCAGTCACACCTCAGTCCCAGAGCCCCCCCCCCGAAAGCAGGGAGAGAACCCGGGGGCTCAGGATCCCAGCTCCCCTGTTACATGCCCTGGCCCCCACACCACTCCCAGAGTGGAGAGCTCACTCAGGGTCCCCCATTCCAGCCCCCCTGCCCTTCCCTGGCACCCTTGGACTGTGAGTGGGGGTGGGGGGGTGCAGCTGAACAGGTACAGTGCCAGCTGGCTTAAGGAGCGCCCTGCCCCTGCTCTAACACGCCAGCCCCACTCCCCTGGCAAAGCTCGGCAAGAACACATGTGTTCGGGCTCCCAGCCATGTCCACCCCTCGCCCTGGACCAGGGCACAGAAGTCGAGTGGCACAGGCTGAACCAGTGCTTCACAGAGCTGCTGCAGGGGCTGTTTGGGGCCCAGCGCCCAACTGGGAAGGGAGAAAGGCAAGTAGGGAGGAGGAGAAGGAGGAGGAGGAGGAGGAAGGTCTTCAGGGGCTCGTATTGGGGTCCCATGGTGTGGGAGACAGGAGTCAGGGCAGGATGCTAGCACTGGGGGTATTGTGCCCACTGCCCTCAGCTCTCTGGTGCAGGGGGAAACTCATGACCTTGCCGTGAGCCATAGCACCAGGCATCCCCAGAAACCACCCTGGCCAAACCTCCCATTTGTACCAGAAGACATCAGAGACATCCCCCCTCCCCCCAGTGCAATTTGCAGGGGCCAGGAGAAACCCAGGCATTGGGCTGCCAGTCCCCCACGCTCTAACCCACCAGCCCCAATCCTTGCCTCCCACAGAACATGAGGCTGTACCGGACCATGCACTGTGACCCCCGGCAACTAGGCAGCCACGGATGGCTGTGGGTACACAGGGCTGAGGCATCCTGGAGGGGCTGCTGGGGAGCAGGTGGAGGAGGAGCGGGTGGGCAAAGCCATGGAGTCCACGCTCTAGTGACCCCCGCAGCCATCCCCCACCTGTACATTTGCTTCAGCCCCCCACACCTGCCTGGCTCAATGCCCCCCAGCCCCTTGCCCACATCTCTTGCCCCCTCAGACCTCAGGGGCTGGGTATAAAAGGCCCCCTCACCCAGCATTCAGATGTGGCTGGTGCTGGGGTGGTGTTTGCTACCCTGGTGCTAATGGAGGTGGGGTCTTGGGGAGTCTGGGTTTGGTGGGGGGAAAGAACTGAAAAGGCAGCTTTTCATAGATTCATAGATGTTAGGGTCGGAAGGGACCTCAATAGATCATCGAGTCCGACCCCCTGCATAGGCAGGAAAGAGTGCTGGGTCTAGATGACCCCAGCTAGATACTCATCTAACCTCCTCTTGAAGACCCCCAGGGTAGGGGAGAGCACCACCTCCCTTGGGAGCCCGTTCCAGACCTTGGCCACTCAAACTGTGAAGAAGTTCTTCCTAATGTCCAATCTAAATCTGTTCTCTGCTAGCTTGTGGCCATTGTTTCTTGTAACCCCCGGGGGTGCCTTGGTGAATAAAACCTCACCAATTCCCTTCTGTGCCCCCGTGATGAACTTATAGGCAGCCACAAGGTCGCCTCTCAACCTTCTCTTGCGGAGGCTGAAAAGGTCCAGGTTCTCTAGTCTCTCCTCGTAGGGCTTGGTCTGTAGGCCCTTAACCATACGAGTGGCCCTTCTCTGGACCCTCTCCAGGTTATCCGCATCCTTCTTGAAGTGTGGCGCCCAGAATTGCACACAGTACTCCAACTGCGGTCTGACCAGCGCCCGATAGAGGGGAAGTAAGCCTTAGGGTTGCAGGGCATGGGGAGCTGTACTCGGCGCTGAGGGCTGGGTGACAGGGACTCTGGAGGTCAGGGAGGTGTGTGGGGGGGGTCCATCTGTGCTCCATGACCCCTACCTTTCCCTGCTCCCCACCTCTCCGGCCTGCCCCAGCTGGCTGCTGGGGCTCTTGGGAGACCCCTGGCCTTGTGGGGGGGGGGGAGGCAGGGACCCCCCACTCTACTCCTGCCAGCCGCCCAGGGCTCTTAGTTTTTCCCAGAGACACTTTTGGAAAACCAGAAGAATTTTCCCTTCCAGTGTTTGTGTCACAGGCTTGTGGGCTTTCAGAAGAAAAATCCAACACCTTTGATCTCCTCTCCCCCGCAGTCTCAGGCAGACTGCTTCATTGACAACCCTCCCTGTGCCATTCCCTGTCCTGCGGTGTCCTGGCCGAGCTCTAGGGCTGAATCCTGCCTGGGGTCTCCACTTTCTGGAGACAAACTGGAGCTGATTGATTTGAATTCCTCACAACGAGACATGCCTGACATTCACCAAGGCAAAGAGCAAGGACGGGAAATGTTTCCCCATAGCTTGGTGGGGGAGGAGAGGTCGATGATGAAGAGTCCAGACCAGAAAAGCAGCAGGGAAACCACTGGCAGAGGAGCCAAAGTCCATACAGGTGAAAGAAGGGAAGGCCTAGCCTGCTCCTGCAGCCGTATGGCTGAGGGCAAGCAAAACCCAGGGCATCCGAACCCTGAGCCTCCAGGCTTGGGCCTGCACGTCGGATGTCCGTCAAAGGATTTGGAAACGTCTGAAGCCCCAGGTGGGGTGGAGGATGTTCGCCGGTTGTAAGGCCGCGTATGGTTCTGGACTGACTCATGGATTTGGACTTGATTTGACTTGGAAAACAAAAACAATTCGTAAAAAATGTGAAAGATGGGAAGACTTTCTCTCTCTTATGCCTGTATCCGTCCTGTCCGCACAAGTCTCTCTGACTTCTGCAGCTTCGCGCCAGGCTCCCTCCTTTTGTTTGCTCCAGAACAATTTCCATTAACCTCAGTACCTCAAATCTTTGAAAATCATACTGTGTCTCCTTGATAATGTACTGCTGCTCTCGAAGCGAGATGACGGGCTCAAAAGAAGAGCCCCATCTGTATTTTCTGCTCTGAGCTGAGTATGTGGCACCTTCCTTTTCCTTCCTGACCACTCTCCAAACCTGTGTACCATAACCTCCCAGGACAGGACCAGAAGTCTCTGCCGCCTGATTCAGAGTATGCTTTTTGTCTGTTTGTTTAATGCTGTAGTCATGCTATCGTTTCTCTGGGGGGGTTGTGCTGGGGAAGTGCGGGGAATGGCACGTTCTCTACCTGCGGGGCCTTGGCTCCCAGCTGCGGGAGGGAGCGCAGCACAGGCTTCCCTCGCGTGATGCCGGTTCTGTATGTGCCAATTCGCTCTTGCGCGATGACCCTTTTTATACCAAAGACTCGTTACACGCCAGGTCAATTCGCTCTCATGCCAGCGGCGTGGTGGAAGCCCGCAGCCAGCTGCTTTGCACGGCGCATTGCCACGCGCCAACATACAGTCTCCCGTGTGGATCCGCGCTCGTGGCCTGCGACGCGTGCTTCTGTAGCCGCGTCCCCGTTCTGGCTTCTCCGCTTGTCTCCCGCCCCGCTGCCCGGTCCACCCGTGATGCCTTCACCACCCTCTCTCCCCACCCGCAAGACAGGCAGCGCCCGGTGCCCTGTTGCTGATGCATTGCCCTTTCTCCCAGGGAAGAAAAGTTTCATTGTCAGCCAGCCTTCACTGAGAATAAACCCGTTTCTACTACTCCTCGGCCGGGAATTACACAACGTCTCTTACCATGGGCACACCGAAAACAGCCATAGCTTTATCCTTCTGCTCTCCGCCACACCCCAGGTCACCTCCTCTCCACCCGCGCTCCCGCTGACGGCTTGTCTCCTTAAAGACGGGAGAACCGGGCCCGCAAAGTGGCGATCTCGGGCTGTATCCCCGCTGGATACATTGTTACCCGCCGATGGCTGCCCCGGGAAACCTTGCACCTGCCTCCCGCAGCCTGCACCTGCCAGGCATCCCTCTGCTCAGCTTCCCTTTTTTTCCGTTTTAATTCACCGCTGACAGCCGGTTCCCCTTCCCACCCCCTCCAGGGAGGGTTTGCCTGCCCCGGCGCCCGCGGGAGTTTCCTCTTGCGGAGCAGCCCACGTGCAGACGCAGGCGCGGCGCGGTTCCCTTCCGGAGCGGCGGGGCCGGGCCGGGCCGGGCCGGGCCGGGTCCCCCGGAGATGGAGGAGCAGGACGCAGCGGGGGAAGCCCAGTCCCCGAGGTGCTCGGCCCGTGCGGGGGGCGCCCTGCCCACCCTCGAGACGCGGCGCCGGCGCTTCAGGGGGCTCCGCTACCGGGCGGCCGAGGGGCCGCGGGGGGTTTGCAGCCGCCTGCGGGAGCTGTGCCGGCGCTGGCTGGAGCCCCAGCGCCGCAGCAAGGAGCAGATGCTGGAGCTGGTGGTGCTGGAGCAGTTCCTGGCCGTCCTGCCCCGGGAGATGCGGAGCTGGGAGCGGGCACGCAGCGTGGAGACCTGCGCCGAGGCCGTGAGGCTAGCCGAGGGGGTGCAGCTGGGGCAGGAGGAGGAGGAGAAGCTCCAGGTGAGGATGTTTCGCCCTGGGCATCCATGCTGCCGCCCCCTTCGCCATGTCCGACGCTTACCTGGCAAGGGGAACACCGCGACCACGGAGGAAGAGCGGGGGTAGTACCCGCCAAGGGCATGCATAACAAACCTCCCACTTAGCTGCTGGAGTGGGAAGATCTTGGCTTTCCACCCACTTTACGGAAACGGGCGACTCTTCCCTGGTTTGCCCCGGCAGCCGTACGGCTGAGGGCAAGCAAAACCCAGGGGCATCCGAACCCCGAGCCTCCGGGCTTGGGTCTGCAAGTAGGACGCCCGCCAAAGGATTTGGAAACATCTGAAGCCCCAGATGGGGGTGGAGGGTGTTTGCCGGTAGGAGGGCCACTTATGGTCTGGACTGACTCTTGGATCTGGAATTGGTTTTGGCTAATTTGGCTTGGAATATGGAAAATGTAATTAAAAAAAAAAAAATGTGTGGGAGGGATGTTCCCTCCAACCCCAGTCTCTCCCATTCCCAGCTCCCCAGTGACATGTTTGTCTCGTCCCCAGGTCACAGTGTGTGTGAAGGTCAAAGAAGTTGATTCGTGGCTGCAGCAGCCAAAGGCCCACTCTAGAGACGCGCCTCTGCAGGAGGCAGGGCAGAGAGAGCCCCCAGAGCCCCAGGATGAGCTGCCTCTTGTGCCCAAAGAAGAGCTCCTGTCCTTCCAGGAGTCGGGTAAGGTCCAGGCCTGGGTCTGGGGGCCTAAGTAGCTGTCCTGCATTTGGGGCGAGAGGCTCGAATGTCTGCCCCTGCCTGGAACGGGGCCGCAATATTTCTAACCGAATGGCTGGGGTGCCACAGGGCTCTGATCTCCGTCACTGGGCAGCACCAGGCTGAGGGCGCCTGATTTTTCTCACTGCATGTGTGCAGCACCCAGCAGAAAGATCCTTTATCTCATTCAGGCCTCATAATGCTACCATGGTAACAATCAATGATCTAATTGATATTCAAGTAATCAGTGTTCTACTTGCCCTTTTCTCGTGCCCCCCCACTGAGCCCTCTGTGCCTAATAAGGCAGGGATATGTGCACATGGCAGGGAAATGGGTTTCCCCACTTACAGTTAACCCCAGGCCTCTTTCCTGCTGCAGATTCCCCCAAAACAGAGGAGACCTGGGAGCGGTCAGCAGGTGGAAGCTCCTCGGGCTGGTGCCCCAGACAAGGCCCTTTCCCAGGAGCAGGTAAGGAGCTGTGTTTCACCCCTCTCCAGCAGCAGGAGGTACCATCCATCCATCAAAGGAAAAATCTCTGCCAGAACATTGCAATGGGGTCAGTGCTTCAACAGATCAGCTTTTCCTGTTCTCCCAGTGCCCCTGGAAGCATTTCACACACCCTGGCAAAGACTGCCCTTGCATTTCCCCTCCTCCTCCCCTTAATATGTGGGTGCCGACACAGTACCAACATCCCTCCAGCTTCTTTCTCATGGAGCAATGTCCGCCTAGGATCTGCCATGCCATGGTGCTGTGGTCACCACCGAGTTGGGACAGAGTTATTAGGGCTCATCTCCAGCGTCGTGCCTGTGGATATTTCTTAGAAAGACCTGTGGGATTTTTTAGTCCTCCTTCTCCCCCCCAACCCCGCCCCATGCACACACTGATGCCTCTGGCTGTCTTAGTTACAGGCCGGTACAGGTGACTAGCAGGGCTTTCCCCATGCCAGCAGCACCAGGGCTAACCTGTGGATTTTCTTCCCTACCCGGCAGGTGCAGGGACCTTGAGTAGAGCTGATCAGCAGCCTCCTGAGGAGGGGCCTGTAGACTGGGAGCTGCAGAGGACTTCCCCAGGGAGACTGGAAGAGAGGGGCTCCCTGACACCCGAGCCAGGCCAACTGCAGGAAAGGCAGGCCAGGCCTCCAAAGCAGGGGGAGAGCATGGAGGTGAGCAGGGCAGAGGACTTAGCTGGGTGTGGGAGTGCAGCTGGGGCAGAGCCCAGGAGGAGCCAGGGGCACAGAGAAGAATTTGGGGAGGGCAGAGACCTGAAGAACAAGAGGAGGCTTCACTGGTGATAGGGGCTGCAAACTCCCCACGCTGGCATTAGCAGGAGCTCACTCCCAAGTGCAGATGGCCAGTGGTGCCAACCCTGGAAGGCCAGGTCAGAGTCCATGGACCCTCTAGACGAGCTGCTACAGCTGCCTCGAAGGACTGATCAAACATGAGCTAGGCTAAAGCAGATACATTAATTTGTATGCCCACAGAGTTGCATCCACATCACATGTCAGCTGAACAATGGGGAATTTTGCACCCCTTCCTGTCCTGGCTAAGCTTCAAATATTTGTAGTGCAGAGTAGTACAGGTCAGGGCTGTGGGGGCTGGAGGCAGCTGGACCAGGAGATACTCGTGGTATAATGTTTTGTGACTGCAGCTCCGGCAGATCTTTGAGGACATGGCTGTGTATTTCACGCGGAAGGAGTGGGAGCTGCTGGAAGATGAAGACAAGGTGCTTTACCGGGACCAGATGCTGAGGAATTTCCATGCCCTCGTTTCCCTGGGTAAAGCTTTGCTTCTTGCTTCTCCATGGAGCCATGTGAGCTCAGAAGTTTATTGTCTTGTCCCTGGTTTTCAACAGTCTCATCCTCAGGAACTTTTGGCTGGTGGTTTAAATCTGCTTCCTCCCCACTGCTCTGTCAGTGATCAGGCCTGTCTTGCATTTCATAGTGATATATATATCCTCCTTTATTTGATGCAGTTGTCTTGCCTTGAGTCGTCCCCATTATTGTAACTTCTGGTGCTTCCATATTAGCAGCTTCATGGCAACACGATGTCCCTTTGCTTTCTCAGCGTATTCGTATCACCTCCAATTCCTTGTGCATAAAATTTCACTAATAACTAGTCCTCGGGGAATTATTCTGATTTCCTCCCTCTCTTGTCTAGTGTGTCCTGTCCAAACACATTTAATAATCCTAGCGTGCTGAATTCAGTGCTAGCTAAATCCCCTTTCTTGTTCTTTGGTTATGCCCCAACAGAAGTTCATGGAAGTCTTACCAGCCTCTGCTGCTACAACAGATGGATTAAGCATTTTCTCAACTCCTTCTCTAGTGACACGGTGCAACCCAGGTACTTCCAATAAGGAGTCACTGGAAACGTCCATCCATACTCCTTCCTAACATCGTCATCTCCATAGACCACAGACTAGCTTTGCTGCATGTACTTTGAGACCTGTGCTCTGTCTCACTGCCGGTCTCAAAAGTTTGCTTGTCCTGCTCCTAACACCCTTCCTCATATCCGATGTCCATCATAGTGATAAAAAGAAGTGGGCTGGGTGCAGGGCCTGGTGAAAACCAGTTGTTGTTTCCAGATGATCTCTAATACAGGCGCTTGTTTGGGTCTGTGTGGAGGTTTGGGGTATTCTACTTTTATACTATTATACTAGGTCAGTTGGCTTCTCTGGCGCTTTCTTTTCCCTCTAGTTCCCCCAGAGGACTTCCTCACGGAAGCGCTCAAATGTATTTTCCAGCTCAATAAAGACCATATAGAGCTTTTTATTCTTTCCTGTAATTATCTTGAAAGCGTCGGAAGGTTTTTTTTTCTCTCCTGTTGTAAAATCAAGCTGGTTCGCACTCATTTTGGTGGTCCTCTTGACTCTGGCTGCAATATATTTTCCTTTAATTTTTTTAGCAAGTAATTATCTGTTCTCTTGTTGTTGGAAAACTGGTATTTACTCCCTTTGTCTTTGCTGTCTTGTTACTTTTCACCCCCCGTCTCATGAAACCTCCATTCCTTACAGGTTTTGCAGCCTGATTTTCCTGACACGACTGGGTTTTACTTAATAACTACATCAGCAACTAAAAGTGCAAACTTCTTCACTGTATCCCAAAGTGTATCTGCATCAACCTCTTTATTATAATAACAAGACTGTTGGTTGACTTTGCTACATAGCTCAGGCGTTGTCTTACAAGCTAATATCTACCATTTTAGGTCTCTGTTTTGCCCTTTGGCTCTCACAAGATCCCACACTTTCGCTGTGTTGATATATCTGTTCCTAGTCATTGTGCAATCTATTTGTCTTGAATGCCCTCTCTTTTAGATGCGGTTCCAGGATTGTCTTTGTCTTGGAAAACTCCGTAGATCATTTCCGCATTATAGGATTTCACACGCTGTAAAAATGTTTTTCTGCCTTTAATCCATACCCGTGACTCCCATGAGCTTTGTCTTAACCCCTGCAGTATCTGGCAACTTGTGCGCCCATCTCCCCTCCTTGGATGATCCTACCATTGGATGGGATGATTGCTTCAGTTGCATCTACAGTTATTTAAAAAATCATCCTTTCCCGTGCCCTGTTGATGATGAATTGCCTTTTCTCCCAGGGAAGCAAAGTTTCATTGTCAGCCATCTGTCATGGATTCTTCTCACTGCTGAGTCCCCACTTCAAACCTTCGCTGAGAATAAACTAATTTCTACTCCTTTGCCTGGAATTACTCTGATAAGATAAATATTAGCCATTACACAAGTGTGTCCCATGTCTCTTAACAGCGGTATGTTGAAAACAGTAAAAGCTGTATCTTTCTGCTTTCTGCTACATCACAGATCACTGCCTCACCACCCCTGTCCCCGGTGACTCTATCAGTTTTGTACCCTTTTTATACCTGAGTGGTTGGTACTTTGTTCTTATGACCATCCCTCTACTACACGGGTGTTGAGGACTGTCATCTATTGAAGGCTTCTCCCAGCGGTGCCTTCTCTTTCATCCTAAATGCCCATCCTCCCTTGTCCTTCTAGACCCCAGTAGAAACCTTGAGTTCACTGGATCCATCCCTCAGATTTTGGTTGGTTATTCTTCATCCAGCACCCAGTCACAAACACTCCTTAACCGCTTCCAAAACAGGATATGGAGGTCCCACACCTGACGTAATCTGCCGCATCCAGCGAGGGGAGGCGGACCTCTGGATCTGCGATGATGAGAACCATGGGGGAATCTTAAGGCCAGAGGACCTGTTGCCAGGTGAGTTTTGGCTAGGGTGACCACGTGTCCCAAATTTCAGAGGCTGGTCCCAGCTGGCTGTGTAGAATTAGAATGGGCATCCCAGAAACTCAGGGGTGCGGGGTGCAGGCTAGGTGGGAGTCGGAGCAGAGTAGAGCACCTTGCAGGTGAGCAGGCAAGCACACAGCCCTACCCTCACTGAGCAGTGAAAGCGTAGGGCAGGGGAAGAGGGGACAGTCTCCCAGACTTCTTGGGTGATTTCCATATAGTCAGCCTACTTGTGGCTATCCCCTCCACTTGACTCCCCTCTCAGAAATATCCTGTACCCAGAGTGACAGGAGGACCTGGGAATGGCAGACCTGCCCTGTGCTGCCATTCTAGGTTGCTGACCTCAAACAGCTTATGCTGTAATGCGGGGGCAGGCAAAGCCTGGCCCATGCCTGCATCGCTCCAGTCTGTCTCCATGCAGATCCCAGGAGCTGTGGGGACCACTACAGTGCAAGCCCAGAGTGTGGTGAAGACTGGCCCAAGGGGTGATGGCAGAGCATATGGCTGGGCAGGGAGCTGCTCCAGGGCCAGGATCTTGCAGCAGTGATAGCATGGGTCGGAGCTGGGGCAGAGCCATGATCCAGTGCCCCAGGGGTGTGCAGGCAGTGGATTGTGGCTCTTCCCCGGCTCTGGCTTATGTTGGCACCACCACAAGCTCCTGGCCATGGAGCAGCTCCCTGCCCAGCCACGTGCCCTGGCTGCACCGCTTGGACCAGAGATGCTGGCCCCGCACTGTCACAGCCCCACCGCTCTTGGGGTCTTTATGGAGACTGGCCAGTACGATGTGGGCAAGGGCTTCCGGGAGATGGGTCCAGCCACCAGCTGGATCCACCGTTTTGCCCGTCCATACTGCAGTGTGTCCCGGCAGGTGTTGTTCCGTGGAATTCAGTGATGTGGAGACAAGCAGCTGTTCCCTTCTTCTCCTCCTAATTATGGCTGTTGGAGGACAAGCAAGTTTGCCATCTTGATTTTTAGGCCCAGATTGGTTTCCTTGGGATACCATGATCTTTATAGTTTCCAGCTTCACTCAGCAGTGTAAGAGTTCATTCCCCAGCCCAAGGTAGCCATACCTCTATACTCTTCCAGAGCATGATGAGATTTGTAGTCCCTCATGGAAATCAGCATGGTCGGCAGAAGCTCCGTGTAGCCATTATTGGACAGGAGAGAGGTTGGGGCTGTCCCTGGTTTCTCTCGGTCAGATTGATCTGGAACCCAGAGAAGTGATTGTGGTCTCAGGTCGCATTAAATGGCTCCACGGGGTGGGTGGGATTCACAAGCTATCATGCTGCGGGGGGAGGGCAAGTGAATACTCCATGGTTTGCACCAGAATCTTCCCCTTCCTGTTTCATCTCTGGGGACCTGAGTTGTACAAAGCCTGCAACTCAACACAGAGTCCATGTGCAAGTTAATGTGCCAAGGCCTTTATCCTGGGGCAGGTTCCTGTGACACGAAGGACAACTGGGACTTATCAGCAGAGGAAAGCTCCACGGGCTCGTTCCCTACATCAGACCTTTCCCTGGAAGCAGGTAGGAAGCAGAGCCCTGTCCTTCCAGAAAACAAAGAGCCGGAGCTCTAAGTCCTCCCCTCCCAGAACATTTCTTGGAGGGAGGGGTGAAACATTTTGGCTTTTTCTCCCAAGCATAAGCAGCACTTGTGTGTATCACAGAAGCAGCTGGTGCAATGTAAGGCAGTGCTCCACAGCCCCCCCATAACTGCTGACAAGCCCTAGAAATCCACTGTTAAGTTGTTCACCCTTGTACTCGATGCTACTGCCAGGACTGCCAGAGACCAAGGGTGAGCACAGGAAAGCAGTCTCACCAATGTACCTTGGCTTCCGGAGCATGTCAGGCCAGTCAGGTGGAGGGCTCGGCATCATGTCCCCGTGGGATAGCCCAGCCGTTAGGGAGCCTCGCTCTTCCTTTAAGCAGATGTCTCTGGTCTCATCCTCGGCCCGTTAGAGCATGAAGCCATTCCAATGTTGTCTTTACGCACATATCCCACATATATTTCTCCGAGCAGGCTCTGAGGTGATGGGGCTGACAGCTGGGACAGAATTTGGCTCTGAAATCCACTGAATAGAGAGCATTAGCATTGCACACTGACCTGCCCCTCCTTCACCCCAGCACTTGTGGTTTTGGAAGGAAAACCTTGTTTTCTTAAGGAAACACAAGTGCCAAGGTCCAGTCTTGCTCTGAAGCCCATCCCAGCAGAAGGGATCCCAGCAGTGCTTGCCCTTTGGCAGCAGTGTGGAGACTAATCCAGAGTTTCTCTTCCCCTGACAGGAGGTGCCTGGCTGCTGAGCAGAGCTGAAGAGCAGCCTCCTGTGGAAGGGTCTGCAAAACTCAAGCCAGCACAGACTTCCCCGGGGAGTTTGGGTGAGCTGGATGCCCTGAGACCTGAGAAGGACCAATGGAACAAGAGCCAGGGGAGACCCCAAAAGCAGAAGGAGACTACAGCAGTGAATCAGGTACCATCTTTAGTTGGGTGTGAGAGTGGAGACTGGACACAACCCAGTAAAAGCCCTGGGTGCAGGGAAGAATTTATGGAGCTGAGAGACGTGAAGAGCCACCAGACAGAGTTCCACTGGAGAGAGACGCTATATCCGAATGAAGCCAGCGGGGAGGGCCTCAGCGGGAAGCAGAAACTCGCCGCCGAGAAAAGGGAGAGAGCCCACCCCTGCGCTGAATGCAGGAAAACCTTTAACTGTCCATCACTCCTGGCTTTGCACAAGATGAGGCATGCTGGGGAAAAGCCCCACGTATGCACCAAGTGCAGGAAGAGCTTCACTTGCCTCTCGACCCTGGTTGCTCACCACAAGACCCATTCTGGAGAGCTCCCCCATTGCTTCACCAAGTGTGGGAAGAGCTTTGTGTACCCCATAGACCTGGTCAAGCACCAGCACGCACAAAAGGGGAAGCGTCAGTACTGCTGTACCAAGTGCAGAAAGAGCTTCACCCTTTCCTCCAACCTGGCCCGGCACCGGCGTGTCCACACAGGGGAGAAGCCATATCAGTGCGCTCTGTGTGGGAGGAGATTCACCCAATCCTGCCACCTGGCCCGGCACCAGCTCACTCATACAGGAGAGAAGCCACATCAATGCTCTCTGTGTGGGAAGCGCTTCACCCTCTCCTCCAGCCTGACCCGGCACCAGCGCATCCACACAGGGGAGAAGCCACATCGGTGCCCTGAGTGCGGGAAGAGCTTCACCCAAGCTTCCCATCTAGCTGACCACCAGCGCATCCACACAGGGGAGAAGCCACATTTGTGCCCTGAATGTGGGAAGAGCTTTAGCCAATCTTCCCACCTGGCCCAGCACCAACGTATCCACACAGGGGAGAAGCCACATCGGTGCCCTGAGTGTGGGAAGAGCTTTAGCCACTCCTCCCACCTGGCCCAGCACCAGCTTATACATACGGGGGAGAAGCCACATCGGTGCTCTGTGTGTGGGAAGGGCTTCACCCAGTCCTCCAGCCTGGCCCGACACCAGCTCATCCACACAGGCGAGAAGCCACATGGGTGCCTGGAGTGTGGGAAGAGCTTCACCCAGTCCTGCCACCTGGCCCGGCACCAGCTCCTCCACACCCAGGAGCATCCATAACTAAGCAGTGCAGGAAGGGCCTGGGGATCTCTACTTGCTCTACATGTTCAGGGCTGTATTCAGGCAATGCTGGTGCTACAGAAAAAGTTGACCCATGCTTCGGACCATGTAGGGCATCGCAGATCCCAAAGGATCCAGATGCTGGCCCCCAAGGTCTGATGGTGGGGAGGGGCTAAGAGAAAACGGCCAGGCCAGATGCTGAGAAAACTTGTGAGGAGACAATCTTTGCATCAGCCTTGCAGTCTAAAAGTGGTCACTGCTGCCAGGTGAAGAAGTACCCTCCTAGCGAGATATCTCTCCCCTCAAAGACATCCCTAACTTTCTATGAACTGACTCCAAATAACACCCAGGGACTAGCGTGGGACTTATTCCAGCTTTGTCTTCCTGCTTGTTTCCCAGGCTCCGTGCATTTGTGTACAGGCACCCGAGGTTACTAGTTGATTGCCCTGATTTCTCAGGAAGTGTGAGAACACCTCCCCTGTTGCCCCCTCCTGCTTGCTCTTCCTCTGGGTCACCCGCTTCCCCACTGACCTCAGGGCTTTGGTTTCCATCTCCCGGCAAACCTAGTTGAAAGCCCTCCTCACTAGGTTAGCGAGAAGTATTGCCTGCCCTGCACCCTAACCTCGACTTTCCTTCCCACCACATACCCCTCTCTCATGCCTGCTAATGCCTATTGGGGTCTGTAGAGTTGGTTTGGACGGTTTTGCTTCTCAGCCTCTCTTAGGACTCTTCACTGCCAGGGGCCTCATTGCCTCCTCTGCTCATAAAACCCCCAGAACTGAGCATTATATCCCTGTGGTTGGCCTCTATCCTCTCCAGAGCTGTGCAATGGGAGCAGACCAGACCCAGACCGTTTCCAGGGCAGATATCTCTGATTTCCTAGACACTTCCCTTTCCAAAGGAGTCACTGTAATCCGGGGCTTGTTGCTAACTCTCGGGAGCAGGAGTTGGTCACATTCGAGGCATTACTCCCATGTACGGCTGCGCAGCAAGGATCCTGCACTTTTGAAGGAGCCTCTGGCCAGGGAGCAGTTGAGTCCCTTTTCTGGGTGTAACGGGGTAGCAGGTGTGAAGGAGGTGCAGCCTGTAGCAGGTCCTGCCTCTCCTGTGGAAGGGTGTAAAAAATATGAGCACATTCCCTGGGTGAAATTCAGCACGCTGTAATCTCCCATTGTGAATAGTGAGACTTCCCTGCTGGTGCCAAAGCCATTTGGGTCCAGGATTGTTCTGTAAGGGCTACTCCAAGAGATTACTAAACCATTATCGAGCACACTTTTATTTGTCTTGTCTATAATTGTTATCACTGTTGATTTCTGTCTCCCCAGGTATAAAACTGCCCCCCCTTTCCCCATATTAAGGTGTTTTAAGACAATAACCTGTGACACTTGAAACGAGTCTCAGTTTTCTGGCCAGAGGGCTGGTTTGTCTTGTTGTTGGAGGTGGCCACCTCCATCAAAAGGGAGCGGGACTTTGTTCAATGCATTTTGAAATGGCCTGTTACTTTCCGAATGTCTAAGGGGCTGTGTAAGTAGGGGAGAAGTGTGCGTAGGCGAAGGAGTGTGTGTCAAAGGAGCTGATATCCTAACCACTCCTTTCCAAGAGGGGAGCACGTGCGCAAATCAGTTAAGGTCGGCTGATCTGTTGTCCTTGATTTGACTTGTGGTTAGGAGTGAAATTAGCTGATCAACGAGACCGTTCCAATCGCAATTCAAAAGCTTAATACAGTAAAATCTCCATTATCTGGCATGAGTGGGGAATGCCGGGTGCCGGTACTGTAAAAATACTGGTTATCTAAAAATCCTGGAGCTGGAGGGGAGTTTAGGAGGGGCTTGCACGCGGCTTGCACGTGGCGGCAGTGCAGGGTGGTTGCATGCGGCGGCGGTGCGGGGTGGTGGATGGGAGCAGAGCGGTGCCGGTTAATACAGTATGCTGACTAGTAGAATGCCGTAAAAACAGGGATTTTACTGTAGCAAAGACTGATTTTTAGTGATAAAGGCAACGCTTAGGCCACCTTGGATTCAGATACAATAGGTCTGCTGGCCTGGCATCTCTGCTTCCCTGGGGACTTTCACTGGGCTGGTTTCTTCTGCTGGGCTTTGGGAAAAGTCCAGTTTGTTGCTTAGCCCATGCCCAGTCTTCATAAATGGACAATTAGACATGCTAATAATTGACCCCTGGTTGGTTTTATTGAATTTTTTTTGTTTCAGTGGAACCGAGTGGAACCAGATTTTAGAGGTCCTGGGAAGGGGGTCGAGGGATCACCTTAGCTCAAGCTTTTTCTCCCTAGGCTGCCTGACCCTGGTCTCTCAATCACCTGTCAATTTTGACTTCAATCAATTGAAATCTATATCCCTGCGATAAGGAATCGTCCCTTCTGCTATCTCTCATTGTGACTTGCTCTTTGGTCTTGGTGTTATTCATTAACTGCAGCCCGTGGCCTAACAAAGCTGCCTTGCTCTTCCCCTCACCTGCAGAAGATGGCTTTCAACTATCACCTGAGCAAATGCAGGATGGCTGTTGAATGTGCCTTTGACCGCCTCAAAGCACGGCGGAGGTCACTGAACTACAGGCTCGAGTTGGAGCCAGAAAATAGTGGCTTTTATAGTGGCAGCCTGCATGCTCCACAATATTTGCGAAACCAGGGGAGACATTTTTAGGGAGTCTCGGGCTGAGGAGGCAGCGGGATGCAGGCGGGCAGTACATGGCACTCCACACCATCAGCACGGAGACGCTGGTCGGGCAGCCGTCATGCAGGATCGCCTGGCTGCACATATCACAGATGCCGCTGATGGAGTCGGTTCCCTCTAGGCCGATGGATACGTTCCTGATACCTGCTGCTGAGTGTTTCTTTGAATAAAAACATTTTCATTGCAACACAAAGTTTCTGTCTGTCTCTTAAGCACATTGTCCGTAGCGGCGGGGAGGAGGATGCGGTGGCAGAGGGTGTGAAGGGGCAGGTGGGGGTCCCTGCAGGCAGCTGCAGCTTCCCATGGTTATTGAAATATGAATAGCCGCCCGCCAAGGGTCCACAGACCACAGGTTGGAAACCACTGTTCTAGGCAAAGTCCTTGCCTTTGTTTCCTCGTCTTTTGCCTGCTTCAGCTCTTGGGTTCTCTCTCACTTTGAACCTGTGCAGCATGTGTGACGTGCACAGCATGACAGGGCCCCAATTTGACCTGGGGATCTGGGCAGTGCCCAGTGCAACGGGGCCCATCTTGACCTGCAGGTTCTGGGTCTCACACAGTGCGACAAGTGCCAGGCAATGCCCACTTCTTATGATCTACTTGCCCCTCTTCTGCTACTGACTCCCCTTTCGAAGCAGCTTTCGTTCTGCAGCATCAGCTGTCTCCATTTCAGCCACTCTGCAGCTCCCTCGGAGCCCCTCTCTTTGCCGTGCACTTCCCCTTCGCGAACTGACTGTTCTCACATACTACCTGGCATTAAGGTGAAGTTGGATCTGCTGCTTCCCCAGGAAGGGCATTTTGGGATCAAGAGCTGGTTGTATGGGGACCCCAGGCTGGGATGCAGCTGCCTCTGAGGTGTGGTGTATTGGGGGCTGGTTATACAGAGCCAAGCAGCAGCCACCTTTGGGGTGCGAGCCCCGGGGCTGGTTATACAGGGCCCCATGCCCAGCATCAAGATGCAGCTGCTCCTTGGTTTGGTTTTCTGAGTTGGGGTGGGAAGTGGAGGGACAGGATTACCTGCCCCAGGTGTTGCAAATAACCCAGTTCCTGAGTGTGATGTGGACTCCACACTGAAGTAGATGGGAGTGCTTTCCCCAGAAGCCACTACAGCTTAAACGCAGGGAACAGGCCTGGCCCCATCCTGCCCCCCAGCAGTAGCTCTCAGTACCAGGTTAAGGATGGCCAACCCTGCCCAGGGGTATTAACTCACACTGCTCCATCCCAGAGGGCCCCACTCAACTTCCCCACTCACAAGTGATTTCAACTAATAGAAGTTTATTAAAAGGTAAATAAATAAAAATATTTCAACCTCATCTAATTTTCCCTTCAACTATTCAAACTCCCCAGCCATTATAACCCCAAAATAGTAAAACATCCCCAAACAGCATCCCAAATGTCCAACACTTCAAAATATTCAACAACTTTAATATTAAATTACCCCAGCGTCAACCTCCCCCATTAAATACCCTAAAATATGAAAAACATTAAAAATATTAAGTACCTTATCAACACCTATATATTATGCACCTTCAAATTTTAAGTTTCTGGTTTAAGTTTTAAGTGCAAACTCCCCACCTGGGAATTGCAACCTTGCCCAGTGTAGTGGGGGTGGGCTGAGAGGTTTCTTCCAGGGTTACTAGGGACAGTTTTTTGTCACTGCTTGCTGCCTTTAGGTAAGGGTTGCTGGGGTCTCCATCTCTAGATGCTCATGGTCGCTGCCGAGGCAGCCAGCGTCACTGGGAGCTTGAGGAAGCCCACCGCCCAGGGTTACCACCGACTGGGTGGGTTGTCATCAGTCATCACTGGCTGCTGCTCCAGGGAGCGCTACGTGGGGGTGCTGCTGCTCTGGATCACCCACAACCACTTTAAGTGCTGCTGCCTTTCAGTACCCAAGACTGCAGTTGCCACTTTCACCAGCTTGCCACTGCTTCGAGTGCTGTCTGGCGACATCGCTGCAGCCAGCTTAAGTGCCACTAGGATTGGCGCCGTCTGGAGTCACCAATGAGATGTGGTGCCTGGAGCACCGCTCAGGTCTCCATCGCCTCTCAGGAGCATCATCTCATGCCGTTTGGGATCGCTGCTGTACAGACTTGCTGCTGCTGTCACCTCTGGACAGCATCTGTGCTGGCTCTAGGGATCGCCAATTGGGGTCTCTGTCACTTCACAGGACTGGTGCCACTGCTTATTACTTAGAGTCAGAGAGAAGTAGGGCTGGAAGAGGCAGGATCATCACTACCCAAACAATCCTATAAAAACCCAGTTTAACCTCTTACCAAAACTACAAGCCTGATGCAACACAAGACATAACATCCCAACCTGCGACACGTAAAGCTGGGAAACCGTGGCAGCAAATGTCCTGTAGCTGCACGGGTTGATAAACAATGCTTGAGAGACCAGAGGAAGAGCCCCCCCCAGCCTCCAAAATGCAAAAACTCCCAGTCAGTACCAATCTGACCGTGCGGTAAAATTTCTTCACGACCCCCAAGTACAGCAATGGGTCCAATGTTGAGTGGAGGGGCAAGCCCTCCAGGGTTTAAGTACCAGAAGGACTGGCAATCAAGTTTTTCCTGATACCCAACCTAAACCTATGCTGCAACCTCAAGCCATCAGTCCACGTCCTACTCTCCGCAGCACAAGACAAAACGTGCTTTTCCGCACTTTATGGCAACCCCTCAGGTATCTGAAAACTGGTATCATGTCCCTTTTTAAGCATTTTTTCCACAATCTGAACAAGTCTAGATCCTCCAGCCCCTTTGTACGATTTGCCTTTCAAGCCCTTTATCATTTCTGTCACCTCCCTCTGGAACCTAACTTCATAGATTTCATAGACATTAGGGCTGGAAGGGACCTTGGAAGATCATCGAGTCCAGCCCCCTGCCCAAAGGGCAAGAAGTCAGGAAGTCAACTTCTCCATGCCTTTTTTAAACCATGGAGCCCCAGATGGCACACAATACTCTAGACCATGGGGTAAAATTAGGCTTAACCAGTGTCAAGTAGAGAGGCGTTATCACCTCCCGTTTGCACCCAATGTTTCTACTGATGCATTCCCAAAATTGCGTTTGCCTTCTGTGCAGTTACTACCTCCCAAGACTCCAGAGCCTTCTCCGTAGTGCAGCCATCCCAGTTAGGTGTCACCCATTTTGCATTTTTGATTAGTCTTCCTGAGGTATACAACCTTGTGTTCATTAGCATTCAACTTCATCTGTCCAAGCCCAACTTTCCAGTCTGTAGAGACCTTTCTGAGTTGTGCCCCCTCCCCACAACATGCTGACAATCCTTCTCAATTTTGTACCATCTGAAAGCCTGCGCAAGCTTTCTACGCCACCATCCAGATCATTAATACACATGTCCAACAGCCCTAGGCCCGGGACACTCAAAGCCACCTGCCATTCTGACATGGATCCATTTATAATTACCCTTCAATGTCAGCTACTGAGCCAGTTGTCTATCCACCTCACAGGGTTTTTAGCTCACATTTCTCCAATTTGTATCCAAGAATGTCCCATGGGACAGTCTCAAAAGTCTTGCTGAAGTCCCGATACACTATACCCACAGCATTCCCTTCATCCACCTAGTTACTTTTTTGAAGGACATCAAGCTTGTTTGACACAATTTGTTCTTGGTAAATCCATGCTGACTGCTTGCAATCAGCTTTGCCTCCTTGAAATGCTTGCAAATCCTTAAAGGCTGCAATAACTTCCTAGTTGTTACAGTGAGGCAAAGAGGTTTATTGTTTTTCAGGTCCTCCTCCTTGCCGTTCTGAAGGGGAGCACCACCGCTCATGTCCGTCTCCCATGACTTCATGTATATCCCCACCAAGGGCTCCAACATCCCCTCTACCAGTTCCTTCAGTACCATGGAAAGAAGTTCATCAGCTCCTGCTGACTTGAATTCATTCAGACTCAAAGCAAACTCTTCGACTATCTTGTTATCTCACTCCTCGGTTTGCTCCCCTGCTCCTAAATAATCTTAATTACATGTTTGTTTGGAGCTTAATTTTTTGGGGGGGACAACATCAAAGTAGCTCTTGAGTAGCTCTGCCTTGTTAGGGTCTCAAGAATTCCCTTGGCTCGGTAAGTGGACCCAGTTTCCTTAGTGCTTCTTTTTGGGCCACCTTACTTGTAGATCCTCTTGTTCTCTTTAACCTCCCTCACCAGGTGCAGCTCATTCTTTATCTTTGCCTTCCTCATTTTGCCCATGCAGATTCTTGCTATTTCCTGGCAAGCTTCCTTGTTGACCTGCCCATTCTTTCATTGCCTGTATGCTTTCCTTTTCCATTGGAGAGCGAGATTGTCAGGAAAAGTCTATGCTTTTCTCTCTCTAGGCCAGTCCTATAAATGTGGTGAAAAGTGGGCAGACTTTCCCAATCCCTGTATCCCTTCCATTTTCCATGAGTCTCCCTGGTCTCTGTAACCCTTCCAGGACCCTTAGCTCCCTATTACTCAGGCTCCCCAGTGTGACACTTGCACAAATCTCTATCACCTTCTATCACCCCAAATACTATGCCTCCTGCAGGGTTTCCCTGCCCCCTGCAGATCCCCAAATCCCAGTCTTCCTGTGAGCACCTCTATCCCCCCAGGACACACTCCTAATGAATCCCTTATAACTTACAATTATAACCCTGATCTACATCATGGCAGGCTGCTCCTCTCTGCTTAGTTCTGTGGGGTAGTAAGGGCTATAGTGCTGTACCAGTCACCTGCCATACTCCCCCAACAACATGCCAAAGCCCTGAGCATGGGAAACCACCCACCCCACTCCCCAGAGCTGAAACTGGCTGGGGGGGGGGGAGGGGGGGGAGGCAGAGTGAGGAAGATGGGCTTCTGTGGGTTTTGAGGGTATGGAGAGAAAGAGCTGTGAAGGGAACGGGGTGCTGCAACAGACACACAGATGCTGTAACCATTTTGGGGGTCAGGGCTGGGACAGTGGGAGGTTAGGTTAGGGGTACTGTAAGGGAATTAGGCAAAAAGAGTGGAACAGGTGCCAGAAACACTGGTATTTTAATCAGTATGGTTAGCCCAGATAGGACTATGAGACCTCTCATTCCCCAGCTGCTCTAGCAAAGTGCCTGATGTTGATACAGCTCTGCTGAGCTGTATCTCTTTTTCTGCTTCAGCCCACGTCATCCGGAAGGTGGGACATCTACTCCCTCTGCCAGCACAGGCTGCATCTGAACTAGGGGTGCTGCCACCGTTACTGCACCAGCCAGGCCTCTGCAGTGCAGGTGGCCTGAGTCTCCCTTGCAGAAGCTGTTCTTGGCAATGACTCGCATGCAAACCCCCATGCCAGGACAGATGCTTATATCATGCCCTATCCAGGAAGCTTCAGCAGTTTGCAATAAAAAAAAAACCCACAAGCAACAACCCAAAATGTGAACCCCACCCCGTACACATGCAACCCCCCCTGCCAACCCAACCATGCCTCCCAACTGCCAGTCACACCCAGATGAAAGAAACCCTCCTGAGCCCCTCCCCTACCATCCCTGACCCACCACTCCACCTCAATCCCAGGCAAAAGCCCTTCAGTCTCCCCTCAATATTTCTTCCAAACCTGCTCCCAACCCCTGCGGAGAGGCTGCAGTTGTCTCCTCCCCTCCTCAAAGAGCATCCAACTCTTCTCCCTCCCCCCAGCAAGCACAAGACGAGAGTCCAAAACCCCCTAAAACAAACTAAAAGAAAGCCTCTCTGTCCCCACCTCAGACAATGTCAAAGGATGGCTTTAAGCACAAACAAGGGTAACCCATTTGAGTAGGTTTGGGTATTTGACTGGTCAAATAAAGTTCAGTCCATTGACCGGTCAAAAATTGTAAAAAAAAAGTTGCCAATAGGTCCAAATAATGCACAGGAAAAGCCCAATTTTCCATTAAGAAATGTGTCAAAAACAATTTTAAAAAAGTTATATTTCTGTCAAGAAAACTACAAAAAAAAAATTTACTTTTTTGGTAAAATTTTTGACCAGTCAAAAATATGCAGTTAACTGACAATATCTGACTGGTCAACTGACCAGATTGCCAATCCAAAACTTGAAAGACCACAGGGCTCCTGAAGCACAGGCCTGAGCCCACCTATCTCCTCCATCTCAGTTGCAGCCCAAAACCCAACTATGGCATGTTTGAGTCTCCTGGACAATACTCCTATCCCCAGGCCTGTGTGAGCCCCTAGTACCTGGGCAGATGCAAAGGTGAGGCCATTTTAGTTCAGGTGCCAGATCCTTCCCTACCACCCCAGGGCACAGACTGTAGGGAGAGAGAGAGCTGAGAAGAGAGCTGGCAAAAACTGATCCCACGTCAATGGCAAGGGTCTGATCTGTGGGTTTCCTGGTGCTTGCTCAGAGCAGACTGATCCCCAAAGCTCTTCCCACACTCGGCACAGCAGCATGGCTTCTCTCCCATGTGGACACGCTGGTGCACGTGGAGGTAGGATGGGCGGGTGAAGCTCTTCCCACACTCGTTGCAGCCATACGGTTTCTCCCCGGTGTGGACGTGCTGGTGCACGCGGAGGTGGGTTTGGCTATTGAAACTCCTCCCACACTCTATGCAATGATAGGGCTTCTTTCCGGTGTGCAGGCGCTCGTGGATGCGAAGCTGCGATGGGTAATGGAAGCTTGTCCCACACTCTGCGCATGGGTAGGGCTTCTCCCCTGTGTGGACGTGCAAGTGCGCCCGAAGGAAGGATGGGCGGACAAAGCTCTTCCCACACTCCGTGCAGTGGTATGGCTTCTCCCCCCGGTGCACGTGCATGTGGATCTGGAAGAGATCCGGGCGAGCAAAACCCTTCCCGCATTCGGGGCAGTGGTAAGGCTTCTCCCCCGTGTGGACACGCCGGTGGATGCGGAGCCGTGACAGGTCCCTGAAGCTCTTCCCACACTCATCACAGTGGTGTGGCTTCTCACCCGTGTGCACGCGCCGGTGAACACGGAGCCGTGACGGGTCACTGAAGCTATTTCCACACTCGGCACAGCGGTGTGGCTTCTCCCCAGTGTGGAGACGCTGGTGCACACGGAGGTTGGATGAGCGGTTGAAGCTCTTCCCACACTCAGCACAGCCATATGGCTTGGCTCCAGTGTGCACGTGCAGGTGCTGGGCGAGGGTAGACCTCTGCCGGAAGCTCTTCCCACACTCAACACAGTGATAGGGCTTCACTCCAGCATGGATGAGCTGGTGGGACTGGAGGTGGGAGAGCTGATTGAAGCTCTTCCCGCAGTCAGCGCAGCAGTAGTGCTTCTCCCCAGTGTGGATGCGCTGGTGCACACGGAGGTGGGACAACTGATTAAAGCTCTTTCCGCACTCAGAGCAGTGGTGCGGCTTCTCCCCGGTATGTACACGTTGGTGGACATGGAGGTGAGAGAGCTGGAGGAAGCTCTTCCCGCACTCAGGGCAGAGGTGGGGGCGCTCCTCCAGATGTATTCTCTGGTGCTCAACAAGACGGGATTTATAGGCATGGGGGTCAGCAGTCTCCCTCACATGGGTCCCCCCATGGACCCTGAGCTCCTGTTGATCTCTGAAGCTTTTACCACAGTCTCCACATATATATAACACTTCCCCCCTCAGAGTGCTGCCCTCAGGGCTCTTCAGATCTCTCCGCCCCTTGAATCCTTCCCTACATGCAGGGCTTTTTCGGGGCTGAGCTGCTTTCTGTGCCCATTGCACAGGTAGCTGGTTTCTAACTGGGACCAGCTCCAGGTATGCAGGTGCTTCCCTCAGATGTTGCTGCTCAGCTCTGCTCTCCATCCAGGCATCTGCTGGGTAGAGAAGGGAATGCAGAAATTAGACCCTGTGCCTCTGGCCAAGTGGAAGCGCTGCTATTCCACTTGCCTAGATGTGTCCCAGAGCAAGGCTAGGCCTTGGCACTTGGGTCCCCTGTGAGAACAAGAGATCCAACTTCAAATGTTCCCAGTGCAGATGATGGAGGACCAGGTCCGTACACTTTGCTAATGCTGCTTAAGTGGAAGAC
Source organism: Alligator mississippiensis (assembly GCF_030867095.1). Taxonomy (NCBI): domain Eukaryota; kingdom Metazoa; phylum Chordata; order Crocodylia; family Alligatoridae; genus Alligator; species Alligator mississippiensis. Next base: position 5,619,405 of record NC_081838.1, on the reverse strand, counting down.
TCAGATTCCCAGTAGTTCTGTCCCAAATCTAAGCCTTATCTAAATGGGGAGAATTCAGAAGTGTAACAGTCAAGGTCTGTGCCCTGGGCACCAGTGCTGGTAGAAGCAGTGGAAAGGGCCAGTCTGGCTGAGGGCACTAGGTTGGCAGTGGCAATAGCTGCAGCTATCATTCATAATGTCCCTCTAAGTGGGCACTTGGGGCTGGTGCTCCAGTTGCCCATCACTCATCATGCTACTGGGAAAGATGTATCAGCTTAGACCCTTCAGGGGTAGACATATGTGGATTGTGTGTGCTGGCAAAGAATCTGACTGGCTCCATGCTCTCTATGGCTGGGAGACAAGAGGCATCCGCCTAATGGAAGAACAAAGTCTCAAAAGAGCTTACGTACACTAGAGCAGTGGTGGGTCCCGGAGGAAGATTGGGCCAAGCACTCTCCCACCCACCCAAAGTTGCTGCCATACTATAGAACCACGACTTCACCACGAGGTTGCTTGGGGCTCATGCTTATTTCCCAGGTCCCAGTTCTCTGGCCATCCTGAGAATGGCATGTGTGGGTAAATCTGAAGCAGCCTCACTGGAAAACTTCTGAGTCTGGAAAATGTTAGCAAGTGTGGGTGCATGGGGTGTGATGAGCACTGCCCTCTCTGGAACATACCACTGCTGTAGTATAAGCAAGCCCTAAGGCAGGGGTGGGCAAAATATGGCCCGCGGGCCAGATCTGGCCCACGAGGCCATTCTATCCGGCCTGCAAGGCCCCTAAAAAATTTAGGAAGTTAAGATTTATCTGCCCTTAGTTCCTGTCAAAAATGACAGGAACCAAAGGCAGTAGGACCCAGGCGGGCTCCCACAACAGCAGGGCCCACCCGGCCCCACCCCATAAGCCCTGGCTTCTGGCCCGGGCTATAGACCTGCCTGGGGCTGCCCGTGCCTGCTCTGGACAGCCCTGTGTGGGCTGCAAGCAGCTGCAGCAGGGCACACTGGCTAAGGGGCAAGGGGCTGCTTTCCCCCTCCCCCCATGCTCAGCTTTTCCCTGGGCTCTTGTCATGATCCAAGAGCCCTAAAAGGGAAAGAAAAAGTTAACAGTTGCTTGTGCCCACATCACTGAACTGCAGGGACTAGAAACACCTACCTGCCTGGACCACATAGATGCGGGTAAGCTGTTTAAGGTCAGTATCTTGGGGTGGAGGATGAAGGTGGCGTTGATGGGTTCCGGCTCCCCGTCATTCTGGTACTGAGAGGTTCTAAGGAGGTGGAGCAGGTGGAATTGCCACAACTCACCTGGGGACAGGCCCTTGGATGACGCGCTTTCTCCAGAATCCTCATCATCACAGACCCAGAGCTCCACCTCCCCTCGCTGAATGCGGCAGATTAAATCTGGTGTGGGACCTTGATATCCTGTGTAGGGAAGTGCATAAAGGATGCTTATGCTTTGTTAGTCTCCACTTAGTCCCCTATTGGGATTTAAGGAATGGATCCAATGGACTCAAACATCCCAAGAGGGCCTTGAAGGAAAAGGGAAGGACATTTAGCATCAAAAGGAGGGCACTACAGACAGAAGCCTTCAACAGATAATGGCCCATGCCACCCAGGTAAGCAGAAATTATGATTATATGAAATAAAAAGTATCAACCATTCGGAAGAAAGAAGTGCAATGATCTGTGATATACTAGAACAGATGAGGAAACTTTCGTATACTTTTAAGATACTAGGTAGAAAAGTTAAACAGACACACTTATGGATGGATACAACTTCTCAGGGGATTCCAGGCAGGCAACTGAAAATCAATTTAGTCTCACTAAGTTTGCACTGACAAGTTTTGGACGTGAAAAGGGTCAGTGACAGTCGGATGAAAATGAAGCTTTCTATGGCGGGTGGGAGGGGGAAAGAAGTAATTCATACCAATAGTGCACAAGAAAGAATGACTTCACATTAACTCTAGAGGTGACTATATTTTGACCTACAGTTGTAGACTGGTCTTTAACAACTTTGTCTCAACAAAACTAAGAAGTCTAAAAGACTGATTATATGAAGACTATAATAAAACTCTTACCTGACAATTGGTAAAAAGGGAATGGTGTCAAACTTTTGCTATACCTGTTACAACCAATAAGATTTCTAAACTGGGGGAGTGGGGGGAAAGAAAGCATTTATGTAGAATCAAACACAGTCAGATTATGGAAAAGAAAGAAATCCCCAAGACCCGAAAAGGTTACAAGCAATATGGTTATTAACCTAAAGAGAGAGATAAACATTACAATTCCTGGGGGAAAAAAGAAAATGGTCTTAATATTCTAAATGTTCTTAGTGCTATGGTTTTAAAATCACTAACAGGTGGCTAGCTTGTTAAGACAACCTACTTTACCCAAGTGTTAGAGATTAAGGGCATTTATACACATACATTTCTCTGCTCCGACACACTGGAGATCCAGTCCGTTGGAGCAGACACTATTAATCGAGTCTGCTCCACACGCAAGCTGACACACCTGGCATTGTGTCGCATGCATTTCTATAAATGGTGAAATGTGTCAGCACGCAAAGTAGCGGCACTGCACGTCTGAATTAAAACACCTTCAATGCGTTTTAGTTCAAAAGCGCACCACCGCCATGTTCTGTGTGCTGATGCACATTTCGCCGTTTATACAAATGTATGTGCTGCAGCGCTAGGTGCTTTTAGAAGTGCCCGGTGCTGCAGCAGGAGCATGCACACAAATGCCCTAAGCCTCAATAGCAAGGGTATCTAAACATCTGTAGATGTGTTCCTGTACCTGAACAAGATTTCGGTGCAAAAGTAACATAGCACCAGCTGAAGATAAAACTGCCCTTTTACCAGCCAGTTAAAACCTAAATAAGAATTTGCCTTAATGCTAATTGAAAGCAAGTCTGTGTGCTGTTCTAATATTTTGCAGTTAAGCTAGATACAAACAGGTCAGACTGAACTTAAAACCATTAACTTCTGCAGTCTTTCCTTGTCATTGTACTTTGTCTTGACTTTTTCCTTGGCTATCTAGGTTATTTGCCTATGATGTTACCTAGACTCTTTCCAGTTCTGTAACTTTTGTTTCCTTTAGCCTGTTGACATGAATTGGCCTAACATCGGTTCCTACTAGCTGACATTGGATTATTCCCACAGAAATAATATAATGAAGACAGGTAACCCCAGGGGAAAAGATGAAATGGTGGAAGTTAGCTCAGAACTGAAATCTAGGGCTTTATATAACAAATGCCACAGTCTTGTTATAATAATAAACTTGATGCAGATGCATTTTGGAATATAAGGAAAGGAGCTGTCTTTACAACCACAGAAAACTTATTAGGTGATATCAAGTCACATAAGATTAGGGTTGTAGGAAGGGCAGTGGTAAGAGAAGCAGCATAAGCGACGCATAGAAAAAACGAAACAGTAGATGAATGAGAAAACAATCAGCTGGCTAAAATCCACTATGCATGGACTTGGACAAGTGGAGGACTTGGATAATAAATGTCTCAAGTACTACTAGTGATGGAAAAGGTGGATTAACAGTTTAGCTAACAGAAATTGTCCGTGCATGAATGATGAATTTTGAGAATTTCTTGAAAGAAGAATATCCCAGAGAAAATTTATATCCACTGACATTGTAAATGAAATCGCAAAGCCAACTGACAATGCAGAGAAAGTTAGAAGAGGCAAAAGTAAACTGAATAAAATAGGAGAAGTGGCAAGGTTATAGAACCAACCTGTGGAAATTCCTAAAGCATTAGGAGATGAAGGGGAATGATGGTTGGTTGCTTCATCCAGAAAAGTGTATAGTACAAGAAGTTTCCAGATAACTGGCAACCAAATGCAGTATCACTATTCTTGTTCAAACTGAAAGAGAGCAGTACCATGGTTTTAATTGCAGGAGCAAAAAATTACTTAGGCATTCACTGAAGGAAAATGATGAAAAAGATATTTAAAGTTAGACATAAGAGAACCACAATAAATCAACAATCATTAGTTTGATTTTAGAAAAGGAGAAAAAGCAAGACATCCCCAGCCACTTACAAGAAAAAATAAAGAATAAGCTTGCCCTTTTTAGTTTTAGGAAAAAGACTAAACAGAACCTAAAAGTAGGTCTTTGATGAAGATAGAGGAAGAATAAAGCACCACAAAAGTACACCTGACTAGCTAAATGCACATACAAACCTCAACAGTAGTCAGAACAAGGATCAGGGCTCTGCATTCAGCCCACTTCTTTATCACAGTGATCACTGTCACCTGCCAAGAACTTAGATGCCCTGCACTCTGGATCAGGTGATGTTTGCAGGAGACCTCCTGAAATACGAAGAGATTTTAGAATGGAAAAAAACTTACAGAATAGCACAGTGAGCTTGAGAAGATGGGTATTAAAGTAAATGCAGAGAAGGCAAAATCCATAGTCTGTGGACATAGAGATGTTAGAGAGGTACGTGGGCAGAAACTCACAGGCACTCCTTAGAAGGACTCAGATTGTATTGCGTGTAGAAACGTCATCAGAGGACGAGTTGAGGAAATGGAAAAGCCAAATGTTGAAGGAGATGCTGATAAGATCTCCATGGATTGATGCTGGGTAGTAACCCAAGAGAACCAAGTGGATTAAATTCCACTGAAGCATGCAGCTTAAGACAGCTAAATGCTTGGGCATGATACAACAGGAAAGAGAATGAGAAAGGAAGACTCATATCTCAAGCCAGAGCACTTCTTGAATATTTATAAACAATGGGTTGGAAATAGTGTAGGCATACTGAGAGAGCCAAGGGAGATCTCTTGCAAAATAATTTCTAAATGTGGATGCAGCCCAAGGAAAACCCAGAGGAAAGGGGCTGGTTCAAATAAAGGAGGATATGAAAATACAGAACAGAAACATAAGCCTGATCAATGGCAGAACACTAGGGGAATGGTTTAAATCCACCTTCAGCCCAACCCTTCTTGAGGGGAAGGTTTTCTGCCATCCTGTTGCAGGGGGCACGGCCCTCTACTCAGGATCTCAGCCTATATTGACAACATTTCACAGGAACAGTTCCCTGGCTTTACCTACAGAAGGCGAGGGTCTTGGGCCTCCATTGTATCAGAACTGATGATAGTCTTTTGTAGAGTTTTATGTATTGCACAGCATGGTTTGGACAGGGACGATCCTGCCTCAGGCAGGGGGGTGGATTAGTTGACTTCTCCGATTTTATGAAGACTGTAGAGAAGAAAGTCAGAACAAGCTCACATAACTCTTTCCTGTCTATGCAGGGGGTCGGACTCAATGATCTACTGAGATCCCTTCCCACCCTAACATCTATGAACAACTCTGGGGAGAAGCAAGAAACAGAGCTTTACCCAGGGAAACAAGGGCTTGGTAATTCCTCAGCATCTGGTCCCGGTAAAGCACCTTGTCTCCATCTCCCAGCAGCTCCCACTCCTTCCGTGTGAAGAACAGCGCCAGGTCCTCAAACGCCTCCTGAAACTGCAGGCACAAGGGTTACGCGCTCAGTCCCATCGGCCCCAGCCTCCTCCAACCCACAGCGCCCCGAACCGTACGCTGCGCTACAAAGACCTGCCAACATGGCTACGCTGGCCGTGGCTACGAAACGTCCCACCCTTCTGCTAACACAGTCGCTCCAAAAAAAGCCCCCGGTGTGACAAACGTAGCCGTAACGAAACCAGCAGTAACGACCCCAACAACGTGTGCTGCTCCGCCACGGGACACCCTGCGATGCCCACACCTCCGCCCTCGCTCTCCGTCGCGACGACAAAGCAGCCTGGCTGCTCAGGGGACGGACGAGCAACTGCCGACCCCGCGGCTAACGCAGCTGTGCCGAGTTCGAAGCGCGTTCGCCCGCATCGTCCGGGGAGCGGCGCGCCCGCTCTCCCTCTCGGCACCGAGGTGCATCGTTGCACGGACTATCTACACCGGAGCGAGGATTTGGGAGGCAGCTCGCCTGCCAGGCGTTTGACCTAGCTGCCCTGAGGGTGTTTCCAAATCCTCTGGCGGGCGTCCTAGGCGCAGGCCCGAGCCCGGAGGCGCGGGGTTTGGATGCCCGGGAGCCTGGGGAGCCTCCCGTTTGCATCCAGTGGGTGTAACGCACTCGGGGCCATCCCGGCTTTCTGCTACTCTGTCCTCTACGGGCACGAAACCCGACGCCTCGATGTCCTCCGGTGACCCCCGAGTGAGGCAGACCTGTGCGGCCATCCCCGCTGGGCCCGGCGGGCGGCGGGGCTGGATCTCCAGGGCCCGAGGCCGAGGCCCGAGGCCGGCCGCAGCAGGAGGGAGCGGGCGGTGCCCGGACCAGGCCCCGCTCACTGCGACCCCCGCGCTCCGCGCGTGCGCAGCAGCACTCCCTGCCGAGGCAGGGCGGCCTCCTCCAACCACGGCTTCCGCTCTACTAGCCCAAGGCGACCGCAACTCTATGGTCACTCCGCCTCCGCTCTGCTCTGCTGGCCCCGGAGGACCTCGACTCTACGACCGCTCTGCTGGCCCCGGACGACGGGGACTCTATGGTCATTCCGCCTCCGCTCTGGTGACCTCGGAGGACCCGGACTCCATGGTCGCTCCGCCCTGCCCTGCCCGCCGAGGGCTAGCTCATGTGCCCGCGTTAACCCCTTCCGTCCCGGGCCGGCACGAGGAAGGAGGTCGGGGAAACTGTTTCTCAAATGTGTCCGTATTGTGCTTTGACAAAGCAAAAAGCAAAAAAAAAAAAAAAGTCAGCTGCGTGGCTTCCTGGATGTTCAAAACGTAGCCACATGAAAGAAGCCGCGGATGAGAGATTAGATTAGAAACGCTCTTGTAATCAGGGCTGCCGCCCGGCCACCGGCGCCTGATCGCTCGCAGACACACAAATAAGACTCGGATTGCAAACAGCACTGGCGCGGGCGCAGGGATTAGGCGAGGCAAGAGGCTGGGCTTCCCGGAGCGTGCTCTCTTACTGGACCGAGTGCACGCTTGGAATACACTCACTTGCTTATGTAAAAGCCTGTTTTATATAAGCCTAAAAAGCACCCCCCCCCCCAAAAAAAAACCCACGCGTGCCCGAAACCCCCCGCGGCGGGCGGGAAGGGGCGCGGGGCGCGCGCCGGGCACGGCGTCTTCCTCCCCGCTGCGGGGCTGCCGTGCGCATGCGCGAGGGCAGGGGGGCGCAGAGCGGGGCTGCGGGAGGAGCGGTGAGGGGCAGCGGCCGTGTGCAAAGGGGGGGCCGTGTGCAGGGGAGCGTGGGGGGCTGTGGCCCATGTGGGTGGTGGGGGAAGGGGCCCTGCCATGTGGGGCACGTGGTGCAGCTGGCTGTGGCCGGGGAGGAGATGTGGGGGTATCTGCTGGCTCTGTCCTGGGAGGAGATGGGCCGAGGGGCTGCGCGTGGGACTGAGGCGGGCGTGGGGTGCAGGCGCTCAGGACCACGACCAGGGCTGACCGCCGGGGTGTTTGGGGGGGACCCGCTCCCTGCGCAGCAGGGTGCGTCGGAGCAGGGCAGGACAGCACCACGTGGCCCCTCCGGTTGGGCCAGGCCAGGGGGACCAGGGCTGGGTGGGGTCGTGGAGCCGGAGCAGGGGGCCGTGGTCCCGACTCCCCCATCGGGCAACGTGTTGCGCCCTGGGGCATTTTGGAAACCTCTTCACCGGCTGGAACAGCCACAGTCCCATATTGCGCATATGTCATTGGGGTTCGTTTCCAACTTTGTGGCCAAAGCATGGTTCTTTGACGCTTCCTTTTTCCTTCTCTCCTGTACAATGAAGCTTGCAGCTCCTGTAGGCGCATGTCGGCATGGGGAAATAGAAAGGGCTTCCCTGTGCCCAAAGCACCAGCACTAACCTGTGGCATCTCTTCCCCTTCCAGCTCTTGCAGGGACCCGGAGCAAAGCTGATGAGCCGCCTCCTGAGAGAGAGCCTGTAAATCTGGTGCTGCTGAGAATGCTCCCAAGAAGATCGGGGGAAAAGGACTTCCTGGCACCGGAGCCAAGCCAACTGCAGAAGGGGCAAGGCAGCCCCCCGCGGCAGAGAGACAATGTGATAGCGAGAAAGGTACGTGCTCCAGTAGGGGGTGGAAGTGGAGCCAGGGCAGAGCCCGGAAAGATTTGGGAGCACAGAGAAAAAATAGAGAAGCTGAGAGACCTGGAGAGGAGGAATAAGCTTTACTGGAGAGTGGCTACTTTCAAACAGCTGGCAGGGGGGGCCTCGGGGAAGCAGGTGCTCACTGCCACATACAGATAGCCAGGGCGGGCAGGACTAGGACTGTGCAGTCAAGGCTCTCTGACACTAGAAGCAATGCCTCAAATAGCTCAAAGAGTTGCACACACAACATTTTACAAATCGGACCCCAAGAAAGGAAATCTCTTTTTTGTGACACCCAGCCAGCACCAAGGAGCACAGGGAAGAGGTCTCTGCAGCTGAGCTCAGCAAGGTCTGCCCTTAGACAACTAGGCCTGAGGAGCATGGGACGTTTCCATTGCTAATCCCAGCCGGGTCCTTCCAGGAGCAGGCAGTTCTTGAGAATGAGCAATGTTCCTGACTGCTGGAGGAAAATGGGAGCAGCCCATGAAGCAGTAAAATGAATCTCTGTTCCACTCTTTTTGCACCAGTGTCTAACAAGGTTAAAAGACGCATCCCAAAAGCTGTTACTATCTGGAGGTTGTGCCACCATGCACATGGCTTGTGCTTAGGAAAATCTGGGCTGTGTTATTCCAGGAGCTGTTCTTTTGTAGTCTCTGTGCTTGGGGGTGGAGCACCTTGATCCCCTCTGTCTCCTGCTTCTAAGCTGATTTTGTACTGCGTCTAGCCTGTCTTAAGCTACTAGGAACCCACATTTCCCCTTTATTCCTTCCCCAGCTCTTTGTTTCCACTCCACTGCAAGACACAACAGGGATGACTGCAACAGCCCCTGCTCAGATAGGACATCAGCAAGGAGGTTCTTGGGTGTTTAAGGGCAGTAAATCCCCTGGAATTCAGGGTCCTTCAGAGCTCCCATCCCTGATTCTTGACCCCATCCTGCAGGGTCCTGGGGTTTATGGGGAGGTGTCTGGTAGATGAGAGTAAATTCTGTGGATCCTCTGTCCCAGGGAGGAGATTTTCCCTGTGAGTCACTGTCATGAAAAGAGCTTCCTTGGGAGAGACTCAGAGCACCTGCCCTACTGATTCTCTGCAGGTGTAGTTACGATAGTGCCCAATGGTAGACATAGTCTATGCCAGCAGAGGCATAGCTGACCTGCCGCCTCATATGACATGGGCTAAAGTGGACAAATGCATTGAAGCACTGAATCCATGCCATGTTCCCTGCTGGAGCATCTCTACTTGGTGTTGCCATGCAGGAAAATTTTTGTAGTGTAGAATAAGGCTCAGGGCTGGAGGAGGCTAGAGCTGAAGGGACTGAAGATGAAATGCTTGTCATTGCAGCTTGAGGAAGCCTTTGAGGACGTGGCTGTGTACTTCACGCGGAAGGAGTGGGAGCTGCTGGAAGATGAAGACAAGGTGCTTTACCAGGACCAGATGCTGAGGAATTACCACACCCTTGTTTCCCTGGGTAAAGTTGTGTTGCTTGCTTCTCCTTGTAGTTGTGAGAGCTCGGAAATGTCCCTTACTTCTCCTTGCTCTTTTGCAGTCTCATCATGAAATATGGGATGCTGGTTTAAAACTGCTCTCTGCTGTTGTTCTGTCATTGATCAGGCCTCCTGCGTCGTGTATTCTTATATCCTCTTTTGTTTGAGTCTTCCCCTTGGTCTAACACCCGGAGCTTCCATATTCTGCAATTTCTTTTGTAAAATGATTTTCCCTTTTTCTCTCCCAGCATGTCCATACCATCTCCAATGCGTTGTTCATGGATATTCACCAACAACTTGTCCAAATATGTAGCAGTCCTCGTTTGCAGATTTCAGTCCTCTCTAATATGCTGGGGAGTAATAAAAAGAAAGGATAAGTTAATGGTGGTCTTAGCAAGATCTGCCGTTTCACCCCATGGTGTTTCTATTTCCACAGTTCATCCTCTGGTGACATTTCTACACATAACGGAACTTGGATACTTCTAAGAAAAAGTTGATGTAAATTTCTTTTAGTATTCCTTTCCACTGAAAATCGGTCTGCAAAGATAATTTATAGTTATTTATTCTTCTCTGTACTTTCCTTGACCGTGTCTGAGGGTTTGTTTAATCTTTTATTTTTCTAGAACCACCTGAATTATCCCTGAATTTTGTTTACAATGGTTGCAGTGCCTTTTTTTTATTGCTGTTTAGCAAATGACTAAGTGACTATTTTCTCTTGTCAGCTGGTTGGGCATTGGTAGTTACTCTTCTTCTGTTTGAACAAGAATAGTGAAACTTGGTCATTGTTCTGTAATCTTGTCTTCCTGTATAATTTTCTGCATTAAATGCAGTGATCACCATTCCCCTTCATCTCCTCATTCTTTTGGAACTTCCATAGGTAGGGCAAACAATCCTGCTATATTCATATTTTTAATGTAGTTATTGTGCTCTGTCAGCTGGGATTTCAACCCCATCTACAGTTGTAACTGAGGCACATGTTTTCTGGAATATTCACTTTTCAATAAAGTCTCAAAATTGAAATCCTGTGTGCCTGAAAAAACCTTGAGATCAGCTGTTAATCCACCTTTCCCATCATTAACATCATAGGAGACCTCAGTATCTAACTGCTTTGTTTATGCATTGTGGTTTTTTAACCAGATTCTCAGTTGTTCTTTCATCCTCGTTGCCGTTCAGGTTGACAGCATTCTGTTATGAGCTGACTTCCACCATTGCATCTATTTCTCTGGTGTTCTTTTTCTGTATTAGGGATTTGAGAATAGGCTGGAGTCAGCAGGTAAAATGCCGTGTTGGACCTCACAGTATCAACTTTTGACCTGTACTATATCTCTACTTCCAGTCCTGGTGAAATCTTTTTGCATTGGTATCTGAGCATTGGTGGTTCAATGGTAGAGTTCCTGCTTGCCGTGCAGGAGACCTGGGTTCAATTCCCAGCCAATGTAGCTTCTCTACGTGTTCAGTTGGGGTCCTACATGTCAAGATTGCTGTACTATTGGCCCTTGTTTCACACGTGTTTTCTAGACATCAGGAAGCACTACTTCACAGTCAGGGTGACTAGGATCTGGAATTAACTTCAAAGGGAAGTGATGCTCACTCCTACCCTGGGGGTCTTCAGAAGGAGGCTAGACAGTCCTCTTGCTGGGGTCGTTTGACCTCAGCATCCGTTCCTGCCATGGCAGGGGGTCGCACTTGATGATCTGCTCAGGTCCCTTCCAGCCCTACCAACTACAAAACTATGACTTGCAAGTCATTCAGTACTGCTTCTCTTGCTACTGAATTTTTACAGATCTTGTCTTTTCTGCATTAAATGGCTAGGTCCAAATCTATTTTTGTCACTCATTGGAGACTTCTCTCTTTCCTTCAGTCTCTCATTTGAACCTTTGTATCCCACCACGTTTTCTGCCTGGCTTTCCTAACATGTTTCATCTATGACTTCTTCAGTGGCTGCACAGATCATGCCTCACCTGAAATACTGTGTCTGCCTTTGGGCCACACACTTGAAGAAAGATGTGGCCAGATCAGAGAGAGCCTAGTGGAGAGTGATGCAAATGTGTAGTGGCCTGGAGACATGACTTACAAAGGAAGGCTGAAAGAACTAGGATTGTTTCGTCTGGAGAAGAGAAGGCTGGAAAGATGCAAGTCTTCAAATACCTGAAGGGAAATTAGAAAGAGGACGGGGATAACCTTTTCCTTGTATGTACTGGGGACAGGACTAGAAGCAATGGCCTTAAACTGTAACAGGGGAAATTAGGTTGGAGAATAGGAGGTTCTTTCTGACAATGAAGGTGATCAAACATTTGGAACAAGGTACCTAGAGAAGCTGTGGAATCTCCATCCCTGGAAGCTGTGAAGAGCAGGTTGGACAGATCCTTGGTTTGGTCTGGGATGATCCTGCCATGAGTTGGAGGCTGGATGTGATGACCTCATGAGGTCTCTTCCAGCCCTGCTTTGCTGTGCTCTGCATCAACCTTTTTCTGTTACAGATATCTGTTATGCGCTAACTTCCACCACTGCATCTATTCCTCTGGTGTTCTTATTTCTGTATTGGGTATTTGAGAATAAGCTGGAGTCAGCAGGTGAGATGCTGTGTTGGACCCCACGGTATCAAGCTTTGACTTGTGCTATATCTCTTCTTCCAGTCCTGATGAAATCTGTGCATTGGAAGGCCATCTCTTTCAGAGGTGATTCTAGGGTCATCTTTTTTCTAGGGAAGTGTTAGTTAATTTTGTGCTATGGGTATTTGTTTGGTTTTTGACTGTAAAAAATATATCTCCTTTCTCCTTTTGTCTGTACCCATAAGTCTGATGGACTCTCCTACATGCTGTCCTCGTTTTTGCAACCTGTGCATTGATACTCACTCTTGTGATGGTCCTTCTATTGGTTCAAAAGGCCATAAGTGCGTCCACAGTTCCAGTCATCCATTTTTGTGAACTCTTGATAGAAATTACGGTTTCCATGTCATCCATCTGCTATTGATCCATTGCACTTCCAAAACTAAGCACTGCAAAACTTGGAGAATAAACCCATTTCCGTTTTTTTTGCCTGGAATTACCATGATGAAATAAATTATATCCATCCATAAGTGTGTTCATTGTCCTTTTTTCAATTCAGTGTCTTACAAATGTATATAAGTCTTATCTTTCTTCTTTCAAGTATGTCACAGATCCCTGCACCAATGCCCATGCACTATGGTACTACTGTGACGTTTCTATCCTTTATGTAATCTGAATGGTTGATGCTTTGTATGTCATATTACTATTCTGTTTCCCTGGGGTACATGGACCATCAGCTTTTGCAGGTTTTGCCTGTGGTGGCTTCTCTTTCAATCTTAAATGTTTACTGTTGCTTTTCCTGTAAGGCCCCAGAAGGCCTGAGTTCACATAATCCCTTCCCCAAATCCCAGCTGAGTAATGCAGCAAGAGACCTTACCGCTTTTTCTACACTTCTTCCAACAGGATATCGAGGTCCCACACCAGAATTAATCTGCCGCATCCAGCAAAAGGAGGTGGAGATTTGGGTCTGGAGTGATGAGGACCCTGGAGAAAGCTCCTGGTCTGAGGATCTGTCCCCAGGTAAGTCTTGCCAGTCCACTCACTGTCCCTACCTCCCACTCAGGACTTCTCAGTATCCAGTGGGAGGTGGAAACCTGCAGATCTGACTTTAACTGTTGCCCAAGGAAGTGACCTTAAATAGCATACTGTGTGTTCCTGCAATTCAGTAATGTGGGAAATGACAATTCTTTCCTTCTTCCCCTAATTCAGGGTGTTTGGGCACGAACACTGTGTTTCCTATCACTCTCTCCTCTTGGAGTTGGAGCTGTAGGTACCTGTAGGCTCTGTTGTGGGGACCACCCATGAGGAAGGCATGCCATGCTAGAATTGAGGCACAAGTCTGGTATCCCTGGTATGCCAGGGGTTGGAATTTCCACCTTCATTCAGCAATGTAAGAGTTGACTCCCCAGCTTTTAACTATCACATCCTCTGCTAAGGTGTGATGGGATTTCTAGCATACCACAGCAGCTTTCATGGTCAGCAGAAGTCCTATTAGGGTTGAGCTATGAAGGAAGTGAACATGAAAGAAGAAGCTTTACTGGGTCAGACTAATGGTCCCTCTAGCCTAATAGCCTGTCCTCAGCAGGGGGAACCATCAGGTGCTGCTGGTTGGCTGGTCCTGGGCACAGCTCTGAGGTGCTGCAGGCTCTTGTACCCACCTGGGTACTGACCCATGCCTCCTTCCCCACTTGGGAGGGAGATGCTCCTCTCCCTTCTGCTGCCACAACTGCAACTGCTTCCTGCCAGAAGATGTACCCCAGCATTGCTGGTGGAGCTCTTCCACTGCCAGCACCACCTATTACAGCGCATCCCCCCCTAACCTTCCTGTTGCCCCACCTTCCCCATCTACTTTCCTGTGCTGCATCCTGTTTTCTGCTCCCTAATGATGTAGGTTGACTAAGCCAGCAGTTTGCTTTCCGTCCCCCACTTTGTCACTGTTTGTCTTTCTGTGTTTATTCCCCAGCTCCCTTCACCTCTGCTTTCCCTCTCCCATACTAGCCTTTCACACAGTCCCCCTCTTCCAAAGTGCAGCCTCAGGAAGCACCCTGATACACCTTCCCTGCATGCCACCATCTTTCTGCTCCCCCTCACCATCCCACCCCTTCCCCTTAGCTTCCCATGGCAAGGCAAGAGCCTACTGTCACTCTGGCAGTCTTCAGCAAAGGAGCAGCAAATGAGATGGGGAAGAAAAAGTAAGGCCAGGGGGCTTCTCTGGGGTGGGGGGGAGGAGGGAGGGCACAGATTCCCCCAAAGAAAAGGACAGAGGAAAACCCAAGGTCTTCTCAGTATCTTCCTGCAGATGGGGTAGGAAGGGGAAATGTCCTGCCACTAAAGGGAGTGTGCTACCACCTGCAGTCACTAGGTACTCATCATCAATGAGCACCCCACCCACTTAGCCTTCCCCCAGCCCTGCAAGGCTGGCTGTCCAGCAGAGCATTCTTCACCACACCACCTCATCAGGCAGGGGGATACAAAGCTGGTCTGTTTCCATGCAGCCCCAGCTCTACATACTTATGCTCCACCCTCCTTTCCTTGTATCCTGCCCAGACATCAGGCAGGGGGATACCCTTAGCAAGGGTCCCCAGACTAACTCGTATTTCACCTTGATGCCATGAGCCTCCTGCATGGAGCTGTGTCCATGTGTGTGTATCTGGCAAACTTCAGGGTCATCCCTTTGTTGACAGAGGGGGCAGGTGTTAGAGGGGAAACCCTCACACACCTAATTGGAGTGGCTGCAGCCCCTCTATTGGCTCCTGAGTAACCTGAGTTTCTGGCCACGCTTCTCCTTGCACCTCTTCTATGCACTGCCCATCCATGGCTTCACCAAATCCCAGGACATCCTGGTCTAACTCCTCCTCTCTCTAATCAAGCTTGCCATCTATCAAACCAGGAATCAAATTCTGGTGAGGGGGAACCCAGGCAATTCTTCCTGTTACTCCTCTGTGCATGTCTCTAGACAGAGTTTCACTGGGCAGCATCCATAGTTTTCTTGGACTTGTTTGAGGGGCAGTGTGTACTGGACAGTTCAAGTCCCTGCTTGGATCACTTGTTATTAACCTATGAGAATGTTCTTTGTTTTGCTTTCTATTCTCTTGTTAATGATGCCCAGCATTTTACTGACTTTTTTTGGTCACTGCTGCACACTGAACTGATGTATATATTTCTCTAAAAACAATGATTGCAGGAGGCACTGAGGTGGAGCAGTGGCAAGGCGAGAGCGGAGCTGGCTGCAGAGGGTGGCAGTGCCACAAGGTCCTGACAGCCAGACTGAGACAGCGGTGGCATGAAGCAGGACATGGAGCAGCAGCAGCCCATCTTCAGCCAGCCCAAGGTGAGTGGTGGGCGGGACCTGCTGCATCTTTCTGGGGCAGGGGGTCGGACATGATGATCATTTGGGGTCCCTTTCGACTCTACAATCTATGAATCCCCCCACATTGCAATGGGACTGGGGGGGAGGCACCCCAGCTCCCACCTTGCTCCCAGCTGGCAGCATCCAGGGGTGCAGCAGCTCGTAGAGCTCAGGACAGAATGGGAGCAGCTGTTCCTGCCACCATGGCCCCTGACCCACCCCAAATTCAATGCCTGGGTCTGGCGGGGCATGTGGCTGCCAAGCAAGAAGTAGAGCCCAGGTGCTCTCAGGCTGCACTGCACTGCAGGCAAGCAGTCCAGCCTGGCTGTGCCCTCCATTTGGGAGGTGCCCTGTGGCAGGCACTTTCCCCAGCAGCTTCCACCCTTCCTCCTGTGCTCCAAACTGCACGGTTTCTCTGCTTGCCAGTAAGCATTTTTTCCCCACAAGCCCACCAAAATTGTGGAACTGGGCACTTGGGGATGGCCTGAAACCATGGCTTAATTACCCTGGATTAAGCCTGGGGAATTAATTAAGCCATGTTTAATAACATATGGATTAATGGCTTCCCCTGGCTTAATCAAGGTAATTAAGCCTCAGTTTCAGGCCATGTGGCAATCTCTTGGGAAGGGCAGGACTGCTGGGGTCCCTTGGCCAATCGGAGGTGTGGGGGACTCCACCATACTAAGCCTGCAAAAATGGCTGGCCACCCTTTCATGTTCAGTAGACCCCTAACTATAGCAGTGGTAACTCCAAGGAGGCTGGTAGCCCAACACACCGAAGTGTGCTGACGCACTCCAGACCAGAATTTTACCACTGTGGCAGCTTCAGGCTCATCCCCAGAAACTTTTCCCTGGCCTACCAGAAACTGAAAGCTCAAGAGCAAGCACTGGGGGCTTGTCCAAGCAGCCTCACACATGAACTCATGGGTCTGGAGCATATCAGCAAACTCAGATGCATAGGGAAGTGCTCTTACCATCTTTCTTAGGAATAGTCAGTGCTTTATTTATAGACAAAGCCTTAGCAATCCTTACTTTTCCTTAAAGCAAGTGCTTCTGGTCTTGCCTCTCCCCTTTAGAGCATGGAGCAATTCCCATCCCAGCTTATGTCTGACATGGCTCATCCAGTTGGGGCTAATGTAACACAGTTCTCCCCACTCCGGTGTGGTCAGAGCTGGACAGAACCACTGAGAAAATGGATTCCACGTTCATTGACTGGGGCAGGGGTGTGGCATCTATGCTGGACTGCCTCCGTGTGCTAGATCTGGGACAGTTTGCTGGTCTGATCTGGATTGGCCCTGGATCCAGTGCACAGGATCAGTCTCGCATATGCAACACATGCAGTATGTGCCCCACACCAGTCCTAGCCCATGCTAGATAGACTCCATGTGCCATATGCAGACTGGGGCCAGTGCATGCAGCAGGCAGCATTTTGGGCTGGTTGACATGGAGTAATGTTAGCCTGGCACTCTCCAGTTCCTCTCTACCCCCAAGACTTGGGTACCTAGGAACTAGCAGGAGAGGGACTAATATTTAGGTTCCCTTTTCCATCCAGCAGGTGCCAGGGCACTGAGCAGAGAAGAGGTGCAGCCTCCAGAGGATGGGCCTCCAAACCTGGAGCTGCTGAGGACATCTTGGGGAGATCCTCTGCCCTGGTCTCTCTGGGCACAAGAGCTGGGCCAGCTGCAAAGGAGTTGGGGCAGGTCCCAAAAGCAGAGAGAAAATATGGCTATGACCAAGGGACTGTTTCCAGTTGCGTGTGAGAGTGGAGCCAAGTCAAAGTCCTTAAGGAGCTTGGAGTTCAGGAAAGGATTGGAGGAGCTAAGTGATCTGAAAAGCCATATAAGTAAGCTTCATCTGCAAGAGAGGATGCATCCTAACCAAGGTGGTGGGGAGGTTCTTGGGGGTATGCAGGAGCTCACCACCAACTGTAAGGAGAGAGCCCATCCCTGCTCTGAGCATGGGAAATTTGCTGACTGGCAGTCATGCCTGGCTATACACAAGCCAGTGCATCCATGCACCAAGTGTGGGAAGAGCTTCACTGACCCCAGCAACCTGGCCACCCACTGCAAGATCCACTCGGGGGAGAAGCCGCATAGCTGCATGGAGTGCAGGAAGAGCTTCGCTCGCCTGTCAGATCTGGTGAAACACCAGCGCACACATACGGGGGAGAAGCCATACTGCTGCACCAACTGCGGGAAGAGCTTCAGCCAGTCCTCCCACCTGACTCAACATTGGCATGTCCACTCTGGGGAGAAGCCTCACAGCTGCACTGTGTGTGGAAAGAGCTTCAGCCAGGCCTCCAACCTGGCTCGGCACCGGCTCCAGCACACGGGGGAGCGGCTGCACCACTGCCTTGAGTGTGGGAAGAGCTTTAAACACTCCTCCACCCTGGTCCAGCATCAGCGCATCCACTCTGGGGAGAGGCCATATCATTGCACCAAGTGTGGGAAGAGATTCAGCTCATCCTCCACCCTGGCTCAGCATCAGCGCATTCACTCTGGGGAGAAGCCATACTGCTGCATTGAGTGTGGGAAGAGCTTCAGCCAGGCCTCTGCCCTGGCCCAGCACCAGCGCACCCACTCTGGGGACAAGCCATATCATTGCACCGAGTGTGGGAAGAGCTTCAGCTCCTCCTCCAACCTGGACAAGCACCAGCGCATCCACTCTGGGGAGAAGCCGTACCACTGCACCATGTGCGGGAAGAGTTTCAGCCGGGCCTCCCACCTGGCCCGGCACAGGCACATCCACTCTGGGGAGAAGCCATACCATTGCGCTGAGTGTGGGAAGAGCTTCAACCAGTCCTCCAACCTGACCCTGCACCAACGTGTCCACTCAGGGGAGCGGCCTTTCCGCTGCACTGACTACAGGAAGGGCTTTGGGCACCAGGAGCATCTGGCCCGGCACCAGCACATCCACATGCAGAAGCCTTAATTCCACCTGCAGTGTGGAAGGGCAGGTGACACTCAGCTCCCACTAGGAGATGCTTTTAGACAAGCAGCCTCACCCCCAAACTGAACGCAGGAAAGAATTCATTCTGTCTTCATCCCTCACAAGACACCACACACAGGCCCTCTGGGCCCAGCAGCTGGTTCCTGATGTTTGATTGAAGGCTGAGAGGAAACCCCCCCTGTAAGTGGATACAGTGGAGGGGCCTGGGTTGGAGCCTGGCTCTGCTCCTTGTCATTTGAAAGAAAGGGGAGTGAGGTCAGCTGCCCGCTGTTTTCCCCAGCCCTTTCCCCTGCCCTCTTCTATAATGGTTTCTCTGCTAATAATGTCCAGAAACTGAACATATTATCTCTGTACTTGGTCTCTGTCTCTTCTCTAGAGCTGGAGCACGGGAAGAGGTCAGGTGCCAGAGCCCCTTCCAGGCCCAAAGGTTTCTGAGATTTCCAAGCCTTCCGCTTCCAGTGGGATCAGCGAGATCCAAGGGTTGTTCCCAACTCAAATTGAGAGCAGGTGTCAGTTATGCCTGGGTTACTGCTTTTCAGCAAAGACCCTCTGAGCTGCACCTGAGTCCCTCTGAGCTGAGGGCCTTTTCTGGGTGAAATGGGGGTGAAGGAGGTGTAGTCTGTGGCAGGCCCTGCCTCTCCCATGGAAGAGGATGGAAATGGTGCAAGCAAGCATGGTTCTGGGATGATGTGGAAGGAGCTATGCCTTTCCTGTACTATGGGTATTTCTCATGCTCCTGGGCTTTGCTGTTTACCGCATGGGGCTGGGAGGGATTACTTTCCCCCTCCTGTTGCTACAAGTCGGGGTTTTCTTCTTCCTTGGAAGCATGGGGTATTAGCTGCAGCCAAAGATGGGGATTTTGACTGTGCTATGCCAATGCTTCTGCTGGGACTAAAACCTGGAGGTTCCTGGCTTAGAGGGTCTTGTCCCTGTGCTCAGGATCAGAGCAATTATCATACATGGGGTCAGGAAGGAATTTCGCCACGTGGAGCGGTGCAGACTAGGGGTTTCATCTGTAGTGGTGGATGTGGCCCTCTTACTTGGATCTCCTTCATTACATTTTAACGCCCCTCACAGCAGCAGCACACCGGCCACCCTTGTTCCCCTGCTTTCTTTCGCATGTTAGGGTGTTATGCTTTTTGGTCATGACAGATTTAACCGTGTATTTTAATTAGTAGCTTAAATGAGTATTTATATGCAATGGTTTGAATAGGAATGATTCTGCCTCGGGCAGAAGTTTGGACTAGAGGTCCCTTTCAACCCCACGTCTCTTATGTTTCTGTGATCCTCTGGCTGAAATTCAGCACATTGTAATCTCCCAGTGTGAACGGTGTAGTCTCTGCTAGTCCCAAGGCTTTCTGGCTCTGTAATACTCCCATAGGGACTAATTCAAGGGACTAATTATGTGGCATCATGCACACCTTTTTCCTTTCATACTCTCCATTGTCCTCTGCTGATTCCTAGGCCATAAAACAGTCCTTACTTTCCTTCAAAGTAAATAAACCTTGTGACTTTTAAATGACCACTATTAGTTTTTGTGGGGAGGGCTGGTTTGTCTTCTCATTGGAGGTGGACACAGAATGAGGGAGGGGATGGGACTGTGCACCATGTGTTGAATTTGTAAGACACTGTAGGCTGGTGAGTGGTGGGAATAGGTAAGGGTGTGTGGGGTCAGAGGAACTGAAAACATAGTCATCCATTAATGAGAAGGTAACACAGTGGCAGATCTGTTAAGGTCACTTGTCACTTCTCTAAAAGGCATGAACTCATAACCGGGTTAGAGAAGGTTGCTTTCAGTCCACCCTGATGTAAATAGGAACCTGGCTCTTCAGGGTCGGCGGCGGTCACAGGAGGTAGGATGGGATGCTGGCTGCATCGCACACGGCTGCTGCTGGCTGTAGAAACACCAGCACGTGAGGCCTTGCTCAGCATTAGTAGACCTTTGGCTCTACCCAGAGATAGTATTCTCACTCACACCTGCAGCCAGGGCAAACAGTAGCCTTCAGGCCTTCCAAAGAGGGGAAACCCAGACCCACAACAGGGCTGTGGAGACCTTCAGGAGCAGGATGGCATAGAGACTGGGTGAGGAAACGGAGCCTCCAGCACAAGGAACATGCCCCATGTTTTCCCCAATGGTTTCCCCAGTGTCTTCTTGTGAGCTCAGTGGGTGACCTGCCTGCCTCCTCCTCAGCAGCCTTTAATTCCCAGCCCGGTCTCCCTGAGACCTTATATACTTTTCACTATAGTGGGACATAAGTCATATGTGTACAGCTACGAGGCGGGGACCCTCCCCCATGTGCTGTGCGCCTGCGGGCCCCACACCAGAGTCTGGGCTCTGCCATGATGCTGACCAGGACCACCTGGCAAAGGCCATCCCGGCCACAGTGGGGGAGATCTCCATGAACCACGCCGTCCTAGTGACCATAGCGAGCCAGAGCACCAGCGTGAGCAAGTGCTTGGGGATCGTCTTATTTGAGAGTGGAAGAGCAGGGGCACAAGGCAGGATTTTGGAAGAGAGAAGGCGGGGGGACCTCTCTGTCTCCACTTCAGAGGCCGTGGCAGGGTTTGGGTGGGCTGGGCGAGCCAGTGATTCCTCTGCCTGACCCAGCAGAGTGGGAAGGATGAGCTGTGGGTGCCCAGCCCACCTAGGCAATGGGAGGAGGTGGGCTGGACCTCCCTTGCCACTCACTTGTCAGCTCATCTCTCGCAGCAGAGGGCTGTGCCACCGTGTCTGTCCTCCCAGGGCTAGCACGCCCCATGACGGGCTGGCAGCCATAACAAGTAGTGGCATGGATCGGCACCACCACCAGCAGCATGCTGGAGAGAGGCCTGGCATGGGGTGCAGGCCCAAGGGCCAGCCCAAAGCACCAAGGGATGGCCTGTGCAGCTGGATATACTTGTGCTTGTCAGCCCAGCTTGGAAGCAAGAAGAAGCTGCGGTCCTCGCCCATGTGCAGCCCTGCGCCAGGCTGACCAAAGTGGGGAAGTTGCTGGGTTGTCCTCTGCTGCAATGGCACCAGCTGGGCAAGGAGGGAGCCTTGCAGGGAAAAGAGGAGATAGCTGTCAGCAGCAGGATTCAAACCCATGGTTTTAGGGGAGACTACAACCCAAACACTGCACTTTTGACCACTCAACCATCCTGACAGGTAGTGTTGTCTTCCACCCCTGATCTTCCCTCCAGCACACTCCGGCCTGAGTGTGCCTTCCAGGCCCAAGTGCTGGGTTCCCACCAGTTAGGGCTGCCTGGAAGGGAATCCCCTCTCCCAGGGGGAACCCAGCAGCCCCTTCCTTGCTAGGGAAAGACCAGACGGTGCTGCGGGCATATGCTTGGCTGCAGAGCCTGAAGGGTTGCTTGGCAGAACTTGATGGAGCCAAGGGTAGGCTATAGCCCTGGCCAGTCTCTGTGGTGCAATGGGTTAGCGTGTTCGTCTGTTAACTGAAAGGTTGGTGGTTCAAGCCCACCCAGGGATGTGGTTGGTGTACCCTCTCCCCGGCTAACCTTTTGGACTAGGAAGCAACTGCAAATGGCAGCGAGAGCTTTGTGCCTCTGTGGTGCTCTGAGGGCCTCTCCCAGTGCCAAAAAGTCATTTAGGGCATCAGTCCTCGCAGCAAGGGATGTATCAGAGCTTAAACTGCTAAGAACTGGAACTTTTTACATTTTATTTTTATTTGATATATTCCAGGCCCCAAGCCCCACCACTGCCCAGGTGGACAGCAGCCTGAGCTCTAGCCCGGTCCAATTCTCTCCCTGTGGGTGCCTCAATCCCTCCCCCCATCACTTACCTGTGAGAGCTGCTCTTCAAGTTCTTGGTGGCCACGTGCATATACACACACAGGGCACCCCCTGCCTCACTGCCCTCCTCCCGCTCCCTCCCAGCCTCTTGCAGGCTGGAGCTCTGCCTGTTTCCAAACTGCAAAATCCACGGGTTTCTACGGTAAAACGAGAAACCCACGGTTTCAACTGTAAAATCTGCAGTTTGCTCCATTTTGCCATGGGAAATGGAGACCCCGGATCCCTGCTCGTTAGTCATCCCATGGAATTGCTTGTTTCTGGACATGGAGAGAGAGAGATCACAAATTGGCTATGGCCAGCAGTATGAGATGTTGAGCAGTGCCTTTGAATTAAAGACCCCTCGTCAGGATATCCAGACACTAAGGAACTGTCAGTGGCTCGAAGACAAGGTAAAACTCGTCAAATGGGAATTCGTTTCCTTGTGCATAGATTAAAAAGTATATCTCTAACTTCTTTCTAGCTTGTTTACAAGGCTGGTTTCTGACTTTTGCTTTGATCCAGCAGAAAGATGTGAATTTGAGCAGACAGGCAATCCAACTTGACTTCCTCCCTCCCTTGCCCCCAAAAAAGCACTGGTTACCTCCCCAGAGAGACTGTGGAACCATCCTTAGAGGTTTTTAAGATCTGGCTAGACAAATCCTTGGCTGGGATGATCTAGTTAGGGATGGTCCAATTTGAGCCATTGGTGACGCGTAGGGGGTGCATGTGGCATTGCACCCCCTGCGAAAAGGCGATGCCAACATTGCTGGCGGCACCTGCAGGCGGTCACTGCTTACCGTTCCCCCCACTTACCACCGACACTGCTGGCGGCATCTCTGGGTTGTCCACGATTGCTGTTGGCCGCCACTGATGCTGCCGGCGGCGTCTGCGTGTGGTCGCTGACTGGTGGTTGGCACTCGCCACCCCCCGCCATGGACAGCACTGCAGCCTCCTGCAAGAGCTCCCCGCTGCCACACTCCCACCACCACCAACACCGCCCGCCGCCACCTGCGGGAGCTCGCTGTGGCCCCCCAGCCTCCAGAGGCATGCGGCGTTAATGCTTTGAGCAGGGGGTTGGCTTAGATGACCTCCTGAGGTCCCTTCCAACCCTACTTTTCTTTGATTCTATGAAATATGTTCCCTTATGAATAGGTGACCAATTTCTACATGAAACTTCTGGTGGAGAGCAATAAGAAGAAGGGATTTCCAGTGCTTCATGATTTCAATACTTTTTTCTAAGCCTGAATAATTTCTGGAGGTTATCAAGAAGTAAGAAGGTGGATACGTTCAGTAAGGACCTAATCTTGGTGCCGATTAACCGCGTGGAGCACTGGAGGTTAGTGGCGAGTCAAATTGGCTCTTTCTTTCAGCTAAATGAAAAAAGAAGCTAAAATAAAAAGACTTTCCGTTTCAGTCTGGTGTGGTTAATTCCTGTGCTTCCATAATAGGTGATATATGACAGAAGAAAGACCATTAAAATTTGGACTCCCTGGGTGAAGATGGCCAGCAGATATGTAAAAGTTTGCAGTAAGTAAATGTTTCCTTAATGCATTTCATACACCACCCCCCGAGGAGAAGGAGTTCCCAGGATTCCTAGCTGGAATGGGAATTTTTTATTAGCACTTGTCCTTGGCTGACAGGAATCTCCATTCCCAATAGAGTTACTCTCAACGGATGATAAACACTTGATGTTAGCACACCTCTCCATCCTTTTCCCCTCGAAACATCTAGTATCTTATACTCTACTTTCTTGCCAATATCCCATATCCGTTGGGTGAACTCCTGTCTGGGGTCGTGTGATCCCAGCGTGTGCTCCGGCCAGTGGCGGGGGGTCAGACTAGACCCCAAACTACTATGAAACTATCCCCACCCGCTGAGAGTGCAGATGGCATTCTGGGATTGTATAGATGCCTCATGGCACAATTGAGTGCCCTGTAAATCAGTATTCTGGGGAAGCACTGCAGGTGCCTGTGCTTCCCTGGGGGACCTCAGTGTTAAGACTGGCATGGGAGCCCATGGCCACAGTGAAACCCCTGGGCCTGTGGGTCAGACTGGTGTGCTGCTGGTACCACTGTTTGCTTGCTCTTGAGGGGGTTGGAAGTCATGGCCTGAGGATGAAGTGGATTGGTGTTGTGGGTCTGCTGGTGGAGACTGAACTAACGTCAAGTTTGTGAAGAGAGAATACATTGTGGGCATTGGTCCCACTCAGTGAGTTATCCAATACGGTATTTAGAGTCCTTTTTCTATACATCCTCCTCGGTGGTCAGCATGACCTAATTACGCACAGCATAAAAGAAGCCAGAGAAGAGAACGTGCTTTTCATGTGAATGACTGGTTTCACAGTGTGTTAGCCAAGGGCTGTGACTTTGGAGTTGGCCGGAGCTGTGTGCTGCCACAGCAGTCTGTCTCCGGATCAAGTAGGACTTGATGTGATCCCCTACCGGGAACCGCATGGACTTATGGACAGGGTATGTTGAAGAGGTGTGTTCAGTAGAACTAGTGGACTCTAGCCAAGCTGCTGCTGGAAAAGAGTTGGTAACCAGATCCAGTATCACGATGCAGTACTGTACTTCTGGTACCACAATCCACTCCTGGCACAAGCACAGTAAGTGCTATGGATCCGTCAGGCGGTGCCTCTTAAAATTCAAGGGGAGACACACAACTGAGTACATCTTCAAAGCCATCCATAGCAGTGCCCAGTTGTAAAAGTAGTCATGACATTGATAGAAAGACTTTCAGTTCCTTGAATAGTTCGGAGCCTCCTTATGGGACCTAATTCTTCAGGAGTGTATGAGTTAGGGTAGCCCACTTGCACCATTTGGGCCTTCTCCTCCTCTTTAACCTCTTTGAAATTAAGTCACGTTCATAAAAATGAATAGTGTAGTCCACAACCTCCATGTGTGTTGCATTAACAAGTTATCATCCCTTTTCGTCTGTGGAATGGAGGCTTTATCTTGCCAGCCACCCATTCCCCCTCTGCAGCTCTAATCATCACCCATGTAGGAGCATATTAACACCCCCCGAATTCTGCTCCCAGTCCCTACGCTTCCACGTGACGTCTGAGCACAGGACTTACAACAGATTTGGAATGAGCAGCCCCTGTTGGCAGCTTTCTTGCTGGCAGGGTTGCCAACCCAAGAAACTTTGTTGTCTCTTTTAATGACCATCTGCAAACTTTTTACTGACAACCACACTTCTGAACTGACCTGTTTTTTTACCGACTAATTTTCTACATAACGTTAATGCAACCCTCCCTCCAGGCCCTGCGCAACAGCAGCATGGGTCAGTGTCAAGTTTAGGGGTCTAACTCCAGCCGTCGTTGAAGGCAAAAACGTTTGTCAATGAGTAAAAATGTACACGTGGGTAGTAAAAAATAAAACATGGTGTTGGCAACCATATTTGTTTAACTCGTGCGGCTCCAAGTTGCCCGCTGCAGCAGAAGCTTTCGTGAGATCGAGCTTCCTTCTTCAGGTGCCCTGGGAGGCCTTTTGCGGGGCAGTTCGAGTTGGCATTTGAAGTTCCGTTGCTTGACAACGGCGATTGTGAGGTCAGCGACGGAATGTCCGCGGCTCCACTGGTCTGCCGCCGGCTGGCGCGTCTGGCTGGACGGGCTCTCTGGCTGGCTCGATCCCTTCTTTCTCTCTGCGCCTGTGTGTCCAACGGAGGTGGCAGAGGGGGAACGTTGAGCTTGTACGGCCCTACCTGACTGGTAGAGAACCAGGTGAGTGAACCTTAGATGTCAAAATCAGCATTCATAGATATTAGGGTTGGAAGGGACCTCAGGAGGTCATCGAGGCTGACCCCCTGCCCTGGGCAGGAAAGAGCGCTGGGGTCAGACGACCCCAGCTAAGTGCTTGCCCAGTCTCCTCTTGAAGACCCCCAAGGTAGGGGAGAGCATCACCTCCCTTGGAAGCCCATTATTTGATCTGATGTTGCAGCGGGGGCACAGCTGGCATCTGGGTCAGCTGAAAGGCCTCAGGGAGAACAGGAGTGAAGTAATCAGCTGCAGGAGAAACCTTGTTTGAAGTTGGGGGGCTGTCTGTAAGCTGTGACAGGTTTGCCTCCCACAGTGGGCTTGAAACATTCCTCCATTTCTGGGAGGCTTGGAGGTCATTTAGTGCTGGTGCCAAAGTGTTGAAGACCAGAAGGTTGTTGGTGGCACCCAGAGCGACTGGGTTGGTATTGTAGCAGGTTAGCACAGGGTCCGAGTCTGGCTCTGTTGATTTGAAATTGGGATTGACTTGAACTGGGAACTGAGGAACGAGCAATCATCCACAGGATGGATTGTGTTAAATGTGGTCTAAATAGGGACTCTGGATTTTTATCCCATTATCTGGATTATCCTAAAGGTTTATTGTACATTTGTTCTTCTCTTCAACCTCTTATGCCTCTCAGCCCTGGCCTCTCTCCTTCCTTTCTCCCCTTCTGTCTTCTGTCTTTAAGTTGCTCCTTTTGTTGCATAGCTTGCTCTCTCTGGAAAGCAAGCTATTCCCAAACTTATGAATCTCTGCTTCAGTTTAGTCTGTAAGGTGTACCTCTACCCTCCCACCTGCCTGACTTCACACTGACGTGGTTAACTGCTTCTCTCATGCAGTTCGGTGTGAGAGGTCTTTGCTTGCACAGGTCAAAGGCTAATAAGGAGATTTAGGTGTATAACGCGTGCAGATTTTTTTTTTAATGGATCTTCCAAAACATCTTAATAAAAACCCCTCACTCCTTGCTTTCTTATATGTTGCTATGAGACATTTTTAGCACCTGGGAAATTTCTGCCTGGTGAGGGAGTGAGAGATATCTGGAAAGCCTTGGGGGTTGTGTGGCTTTTCTCTTGCTTCTGTGTGAAGCCCTGAGTTGTTTGGGGTGGCTCTTGTTCCTGCTCAGTCCTTAACTCTCTGCTCTCATGTTTCCCATTGAGGAGCAGCCTGGTGTGTACATCCTGGGTAGTGCTACCAACATGGCAGAGGGTGAAAGGCAATGGAGAAGGGCAGGAAACCGGCAGGAGGGGGAGAGATGGGGCAGGGTTGAAAACCCTTAATCGCTGCTGCACGAGGCAGTGGTGTCAAGAAAAACAACTTCTCAATTTGGAAATGAAAAGTAGACGGGTGTTAGTAGGGCTGTGCGAAACGGCACCGTTACGGTTTCCCTTCAGTTTCGACGGTTCGAAGGAACAGCGTTGCGTTTCGAATTTCATTTAGATTCGAAACAGCCGTTCCATTCCATTCCGTTCTGTTCCGTTCTGTTTCATCGAAACAGAAAGGCTGGTTCGATTGCGTTGTGGGTGGGAAGTCTGGGCTGACTTCCCACCCCCAGTACTAGATCACACAGGGGACGGGAAGTCAGCCCAGCTGAGTTGACTTCCCAACCCTGGCGCTAGATTGAGTGGGGGGGGAGCGGGGCATCAGCCCAGCTGGGCTGACTCTCCACCGCACCCCACCAGATCGCAGCGCTGTTATCAGCTTCCGGCAGCAGGAGACGGGGAGTGCCAGGGCTGCACTCCCAGCTGGTGCTGGGAGCGCAGCCCTGGTTCTCCCCTGTCTCTCGCTGCTGGCTTTGCAACTCAAAACAGTTCGAAACTTCCGAAACGTTTCGACTAGCCTCGTTGTGTTTCGAGGCTGTTTCGAAGCCCTTTGTTTCAATTCGATCTCACTTTTTCGAGCTCAAAATTAGTCGAAACAGTGTCAAATCGAAACAACCGGTGAAATTTCACATGGCCCTAGTTGTTAGCTTTAAATAACATCCCAATCAGTGATCCTGGGTCTGTATTTAGGGTTGTGAAGGGTGCAGTGTTTCTTCGAGGTGCCTTGGCCATTCTGGGACCAGAGCCTCCAACTTTTTAACACAGCAGACTCAAACTTTGGCTTCTCTATACCTGTGTGTCAGAGGCTGAAAAATTTATCTTTGGCTATGGCATCTCTGGAAGGCACCTACCTGTGCTCATTTGGCACTAAACAACTGTGGTTGCACAGTAGCACTGAAACACTAGGTATTTGTCATTCTCTGAATGGCTGGCTCACATAAAACAGCCTTTCTCCTGCTCTCTATTCATCTAGAGGACAGGGTAGGGGTGCAGCTTCATCGACTAACTGATTTAGGTGAAACATAGCTTGGCCAGATGCCACGAAAGGGCATGCAGGGAGCCGGCTACCACCTAGGAGCAATGTAAATGCGGAAGGCATGGGCAGATTTGCACTGTGGAGACCAACTCAATCTGAGATGTGCAGCAGAAGCTTTTGTGAGCATGAGCTCACTTGTCCAGGTGCTGTGAGAGGCCCTGCCCAGGGCAGTTCCCATTGGGTTTTGAAGTCCTGTTTCTTGACAACGACGATTGTAAGGCCAGCGATGAAATGTGCAGGGACTTCCCTGGTCTGCCGCGGGCCGGTGCGTCTGCCTGGACTTCGTGTCTGATTGGGCTTCATTTCTTCTCTGTGCCTTTGCCAGTCTGTCTAGAGGAGGTGGCAGAGGGGCACTGTGAGTCAGTAAGGCCCTACATGACATTGGGAGAGAGGCAGGAGAATGAACGAAGGGATGAAAACACATGCCCACTACTATACTAGGGTCGGACTCGATGATCTACTAAGGTCCCTTCTGACCCTAAACATCTATGAAATCTAGACCAGTTGCCAGAGTCAAGAATCAACCTTCTCGATTAACCAATTAACATTTGTCTTTTCTTGCAGCTTTGAAATATGTCCCAATCACTCTTCCGTTCGATTGGTTCGAAAAAGACTGTGAAAAGAAGATGCCCTGATCTTACGTACGTATATGGCAGGGTAGCTCTGCTGATATAATGCCCTCACTTCTTGGGCAGTTGTTGAAAGGAAACATCATTCTGCCAGATTTATGTGAAAATAAGGAGCGCAGATGGGCACTGTCCTCTGTGCAACTGGGAGGAGGAGACAGAGCGGGGAATGTTCCCTTCTATCTGGCTTGTGTCTTTCTAATGATTGGGCCAGGATCAAATGATCAGCCTATTTTAAATGGTACCTCTCCCTGGTGTCACTCCTTTTTCCAGCTTAGTGTTAAAGGCTATGGCATCCTAACAAAATTGTATGCGTGGCTTTTGGGGAAGAGCTGGCCGAGAAAAGATTCACTTTTCCCATGTCCAGCTTTCTGGTCTCCTCACGGGCTACTCGTGCTCGAGGATTTCTGACTTTTGTCTGTAGATGTTGTGCCTAAGCTGCAGAAGCCATGGAGCAACTAGTTGGGCTAAGTGATCAAGGAGGAATTTCAAATCTGCCACTCTGGGCAGGTGATTGCCTGTATATGGAAGTGGCCAAAATACTTCTGATGTGACGAAGCCATCAGAAAAGCCAATGGCACTTTATCGTGCATCAGCAGATGCATGACGAATAGGTCCAGGGAGGTGATACTTCCCCTCTATCGGGCGCTGGTCAGACCGCAGTTGGAGTACTGCATGCAATTCTGGGCGCCACACTTCAAGAGGGATGCGGATAACCTGGAGAGGGTCCAGAGAAGGGCCACTCGTATGGTCAAGGGTTTGCAGACCAAGCCCTACGAGGAGAGACTAGAGAAACTGGATCTTTTCAGCCTCCGCAAGAGAAGGTTGAGAGGCGACCTTGTGGCTGCCTATAAGTTCATCACGGGGGCACAGAAGGGAATTGGTGAGTATTTATTCATCAAGGCGCCCCTGGGGGTTACAAGAAATAATGGCCACAAGCTAGCAGAGAGCAGATTTAGACTGGACATTAGGAAGAACTTCTTCACAGTTCGAGTGGCCAAGGTCTGGAACGGGCTCCCAAGGGAGGTGGTGCTCTCCCCTACCCTGGGGGTCTTCAAGAGGAGGTTAGATAGGCATCTAGCTGGGGTCATCTAGACCCAGCACTCTTTCCTGCCTATGCAGGGGGTCAGACTCGATGATCTATTGAGGTCCCTTCCGACCCGAACATCTATGAATCTATGAAAATGAAGCACCAGGTGTGGAAACTCTACATGCAAAAGGAAAACGAGCTCTCACAGATGTCCTTATTTTAGTCAAGTATTGGACAGTGGTAAACAGTCCATCTTCTCTGGGCTACCACCACTTTTTCGTTACTTTAATACCTGTTATCTCTGGTAGGAATCTACTCTTGGAAAGCTCTCAGGAGAGGTGAGCTGAGTCGAGGCTGGCATATTCCCTTGCCAGAACTGAACTGTTCAGACAACAGCATTAGGATTCGAGTCCAGGTGCCGCTCTATATAAGCTTCCAGGGATGCAGAGGGTGCTGGATGCGGGGTGCTGGCAACCTCCTAGTGCTGTCCATGCAAGAGGGAGGATGCCTCAGTGTTAGGGTGCTAGCCTGGAACTAGAAACCGTCCTTTGAAGCCCCACCACATGCTTGCTATGTGACTTGATCAAATTGCTTAGCTTCTTTGTGCCTCAGTTCTCTAGCTCAAGCGCTCCTTGTGCAGAGAATTGGCCTAGATGATATCTTGCGGTCCTTTCCACCCTGCTTTTCAAGGGCTCTGACTTTAACATGGGATTGACAGCAGTTCTGCACCCTGAGGCGGGGTTGGGATAGGCACTGTAGGTTGGGAAGGCCTCAGCTAGTTCAGTCCCTTATTGCGCTGTCAGTCCTGTGATAGGTAGTGGGATGTGTTGTTGAACAGTTGGAGCTTGGAGAGAGGGGAAGGGAAGAGGATCCTGCTGTACAAAAAAAGAGTTTCATCCGCCTGCCTGTGCCTTATCCGATCCCCTTCTTTAGAAGTTCACTTCCGAGACAGAGGCCAAGGGCAGCCCCTGTTCGGCTTATGAGAAATGGGGGATCAAAGCTGAGCCCAAGATCCCTGTCTTAGTTTGTCCTTACACCGAAGGTAAGAGGACTTTGCCCATTCCTGGAGACATCTGGGAGCTCCAGGGACTTATAAAGGTCTTGAAGTTCCCGAAGACCCGAGCGCTCATCTTTGTGAAGACGCTGCTTCCTGTAAAAGCCTCTCCTTTGACCACTTGTTTGACTTTGGTTTTACCGTGTGCCAGGGACTGACCTCAGACTGACCAGACAGCTCACAGCTGGTGCTGCATGGGACAGGGACAGAAGGCACTTGCAGTGTTTTGCCCAGAACAGCTCTGAGATCGTGACTTTTTCAAGGCCTTTGCTCTCATTTTCCCTCCCCCTGCCCCAGCAGGATGAAATGAGGTGGTCTGGCAAATGTTTGACTCTTGCCACTGCCTATGTTCATGCCAGTGGGTCTTGTGCCAGCCTCACACTACACCTGCTCACACCCTGACTGATGTCGTTAGGCCAGCAAGGACTTGTAGTGTTGGCCTGGCCTGAGTTATGCTTAAACCAGGGGCAGGCAAAATACGGCCCACGGGAAAGCTCTCAGGAGAGGTGAGCTGGCCGTATTTTGCCTGCCCCGATCTAACTCCTCATTCTTACATCTGCCACCTTTTGCTGACACTTTTTCTTCAGCTGCACCACGCTGTCACTTAGAAACGCTCATGGCCTTGCTCTACTTGGGGAGAAATTATACAACTGATTTAGGAAAGCGATCCATGAACCTGGACTCCTTGACTAATGTTGCAATAGACACAACTTAACTCCACTGCACTCGCATGTGCACACACTCACCTGGCATCCTCGGCGACACTCTTCTATCTGTCTGGCCCCTGCCGACATGCATCTGAATTCAGTGTTGACCAGAGGAAGTCTGCCCGCACCATCTTTTTATCAGAGGGTCCGACTTTGTTCACCTGCATGGATAGCAACAAACAACCCAAAAAAGCCCTACGCAGTCACGTGCGCTGGCTAAATGTAGACACCTGCCTACTTTGGCCAGTCATTGAATGCACCTAGCACAGGACAGATGACTTGAGCCCCTTGAATGAAATGATGGTTGTTACCAAAAACCAAGTAGGTGAATGGTTCTGTCTTGAGAGGAAAGACTTCTCTGCAAGCTTAGACATGAATTCATGGACACTTACAATTCCCTTGCTGATTTTTACCCTGCGTGTGTACACCAAGTCAAGATACAATAATGTTTCCTAGTGATCCTCCATTTCCTCTGAGCAGGTAAAGCATTGTTACCACCCAAGTCAAGGGCTAGAGACAGGTCTATTACCCAACATTTTGTTGATGATACCCCAAAGCATAAGAATAAGCACCTTTATGCCTAGCGAGCTACTTGCAACAGCACAATACAAATCTTCACCTCTACAGAGGCTGAGGAAGACGCAGGAGGGAGGAGGAAGCTAGCTTGCAGGCTGGAACCATGTCGTCTTGACTCAGTAAAGGTCTTTCCAAAGAACTCCCCCTGTTTTCATCCAATATAAATATTCTTATTGGTGTTATTTAAATGTCATTGTTTCATTAAAACTTTCAGGATAGGATTGAATCGGTTTTCCTGTGGACTTGGGAGATGCAACTTAGCTGGAGCCCATGTCCTCGAGAAACGTCCAGTTCTTCATGGGAGGACTTATCCCTTTCTCTTGCGATCTGGGAACGCTACTTGCCATGTTTTGTTTCATTGACTTTGCTGAATAGACCAGTTTATAATGGGCAACTGGTTAACTAAGCAAAACATCAGCTGCTACTTCTAGCTGCTGTTACATGCCTTTCCAAAAAGCAGTCATTCATTCTTGACCTAGCCTAGATCAAAGACTTGATAAACAGATTCTCATGCTACTTTTTCAGGCTACTGCTTGTGATTTAAGTCGCACGTATTAATTATTGATGAGCTATCATCTTAAGCACGTATGACTCAAAACTGGACTTTTGCTAGGTCTGTCATCTCACTAGTTGGCATGGTCTGTCAGTCAAGGACCACGTCTACAGCCTATGATGTTGGTGGGTGAGAAGTGCGTTCTTTGGGATCCTGCCTGGCATGCATGCAGACTGCATGGTTCACACTCACACAACACTGCTGCGGTGCCAGTGGCTGCAACCTTATCGACTTTGAGGTCCTCCTCTGTAACCCAGGGGGTCCTTAAGGCTGGGTGTAAGCAGAAGGCCTAGGGGCAGGTAAACTCTCCCATGTTACAGAACATTTGTTAGAGGTCGTGAGGGGAGCTCACCCTTTTAGACACATCTGCTGCTGTGAGTAACTTTTGCCTGCTCTTCCCTCAGCATTCATATGTCCATGTCTGTGGAGGACCCAGAGGAAGCACAAGCCAAAAGGCGAAGAATAGGTATTTTATTGCATATTATTTCAGGACTACTGCGGTGTGTCTGTGCAGGATGTGGTTGCCAGAAGTGTGAAGAGTCTGGCGGTGGCAGATACTCAAAAGCAATGACACCTTCATCGTGTTTCAAATGTTCCTCCTCTTCTCCTCTCCTTACTTCCCCCTGCCTCTTTAACTACCTGCACACATACCCGCAGGAGGGTGGTGGCAGAGGCTGGTGGGGCTTTTTGAAATCCTCTGGTTTCTTCCGGGACAAATGTGCCCACAGCATTCCCAGGCTGAACTATGTCCCTGTGACCCTTGCGGGGGGGCTTGGAGCAGAGCTCTAGATGGTTGCCCTAAAGTCAGGGAACACTTTTCATCGGGAATGTTCTCAGCAACTGTCTTGGCAGCGTGGCGTATGACGTGCAAGAAGCCCTTACAGGCTCCGACCGTCTGCCCGGGACTTGAGAAGATAGCTGGCATGGGTGGGCATGCAGCAAAACCCGTTGCTTTCTGATGGTTTGTCCTGCTGTTGTAGATCAGGGTGCCTGGCACCTGGGTGAGGCTGTGGACGGAGTTGCCGCTCAGGGGGAGCACCCTTCTCAGCTGCCCGGGAGCGATGGGCAGACGTCAGTCTCTGATGGAGCTCCGCGTGCAGAGTCTGCGGATGAGGTGAGTGGGGACGCTTGGCATAACGGTGTTGCCTGTTCTGTCTTGCGGAGGATGCTGGAACCAGACGAAGGTGCGGTGCAGACCGGCTGCTCACGGGTGGGCCCAATCCAAAGTGTTTCTTTTCCTGTTCGGTGGGCCCGAACTTGGCACCAGTACAGATCCTGTACTGGAGTATTTGTAACCGAGAAGCTGAGCATTTGCTCTGCTGCTCCTTGTTGAGGTAGACTATATCCCTCAGACCATGATTTTGTTCTCAAACTTATGCTTAAGGAATCCTTGTGCCTCCTTTCCTCCTGACTAATTCTGAACCAGAAACTCTTCTTCAAGCATATAAGAGCAGGCGGAGATGGGTGGGGAATCAGTGGGACGTGCTTTTCCCTCTGGCGTGTGTGAAGATCCAACTTTGTTACTTCCATGTGAAGTCTCCACACTGGTGGGTGCCATTCACTCTTTGTGCACCGTGCAAAGACCCTTTGGCAAAGCAGACCTGGGAACGCCGGCCATAATCCAAACCAGCACATTGAGGTCGCTGGATGAATATCATTGGTTAACCCTAGAGTGGGGGAGGCTGAGACATTTGCTTTGATCATATCCAGGTTTATTCTTAAGTCTTTCCTTTTTTTTCTTTTAAGACTCTTTCGGCCACTGCTGATCTTCTTCCTGAAAGCCTGTCAGGGTCTGCCCCTGAACTAGAAATGCTGCAACTAGGTAAGACTGACTTGAAACCCTTATTCTCTTCCTGTTTGCCTCCTGGCTGCCGGGACTCATCCCAAGGGGTATACAGTGGCATCACGTTTCACTTGTGTAATGCTGTTTTGAGGGTTTGAGTCCCTCATAATTGCGAAAGGGACACCACCTGTATGATTGCAAAGGCCAGGCACGCTGGAGAAAAAACCATGAGGGACCAGCTCCTGTTTCACCTGTGGCTGGAGTCCTTGAAAACACTCAATGCCAGACATGAGGGTGGTCCTCCTCTTCTTCCTCCTCCCTGCCTTGTTGCAACTTAATCTTAAGGCAATGGTGATGGGGATCTGGCCCTTGGTTTCCCTTCCTGCTTGAACAGACCTGGTACAAAGTGTCCTGTTTCTAGTTAACCCCCCTGCACAGGGGTGCCCAACTCCAATGAGTCAGTGGCCTCGAATGGTTAAATCATGGCAGCAGCAGCGTTGACTCCTTCACTGGCAGTGCTGGCAGTGACTCCAGCAGCTGCGGCAAGAAGCCTTGTGGGCTGGGGCTGGATCCAGACCACGGGGCTTCTCACGGGCATCTGAGCTGGTGTTAGCAGCGAAGGAGTTCCTGGTGATGCTTTTCTTATTGCAAGTTCTTAACACTCCTCTGCTCCCCTGTCATGACCACTAATGGTTGCATCCTTTTTCCTAGAGAAGAGAATTCCTCGTGAAACCAGTGTTTGCCGAAATCAGAAGACAGCAGTGACTTCTTGCCCGGCTGTACCTTGCTTGGGGTAAAAACCTTCCTTTTGCCTTGCATAGTCCCTTCTCTGCTTTTGAAAGGATTCCCTCTGCCTCTTCTTGGAGCATGTTGCTTATCCCTAGTGTCTAGGCTTGTGTGGCCTTGTGTTCATGTCCTTAGAGAAGTGCTTATGTGCCTTTCCACCTGGGTGTCTTTATCAATGGGCACTCCACTGAACTGCATCGCTGCCGATGTGCCCCTTTTCGCCTTCTGCCAATACCTGACGCTTTCAGTCTTTAAACTCCAGTTTTTACAGATGCTCTAAGTAGTAATACATGCCTTTCTTTTCGAGCAAGCTTGCTGGCATTGCATTTTGGTGGTATTAAAAAAACAAAAGTCAACCCTCCTGAAGTGAGGGGGAAGCTCCTTGTGCTGAATGGCCCTCGGGAGGGTGTGCCACAGCCTGAGGAAGAGAAGGGACAAGCAGAGTGTTACAGGCTCCTGGCCACAGGGGCAGCTGCGACACCCCGCGGTGGCCGAGCTCCTATCTGGCTCGGACTCTAATGTTACTGTCCATAGATTGCTCTCCTGCCATGCCTTGTTTTTAATATTAAAGGTTGATTAAGAGAGGCTGCCAACAGGCCTTAGAGTGAGCCCTAAACCTCATACTTTCCCACCGGGTTACTTGTGAGCCCCACTAGCCTCAATCCAGCCCTCAGGCCTAATGGGTCCCTTTCAGCCCAAGTAGGCCCCTGTAGGACACCTGTAGTGTTAAGGGAAAATTGCGTGGCTCCATTTCCTCCCCTACATCATGCCCAAAGTCTCATGGATGTTATCACTATGATGTTCAATTCACACACTTCTCTTTGGCCTTTAGACCCCCATGGTTCCACATTTGACCCTCTCAGGGCTCCAGGACCCCCAAGTCCAGCTTGCAGCCCTGTCTCTCTCTGGGCTCCCAGATCCCCCAATCCAGCTTGCAGTTCCCCTCTCTCAGGGCTCCTGGACACCCCCATACAGCTCGCAGCTTCTTCTCTCGGGGCTCCCAGACTTGCCCCTGCCCTCCCGGTCCGGCTTTCAGCCCCCCTCTCTCAGGGCGCCTGGACTCTCTAGTCCCGCTCAACCTGTCCCTGAGCCTATGGACCCTCTCGTCCGATTGTCCGTCACTTGCTGGTTCCTGAACATTCAGGTACTCCCCCTGTCTTTAGACCTTCTTTCGACCTCTCTCTCAGCTCTGTTTGTCCCTTGACCCTAATCAGACTCCTAGCCCTTTCTGGACCTGGGACTTGTGGATCCTGTGGTCACTACTCTCTAGGCCCTTGCAGCCCCAGCTGAGCCCCCACTCTCAGCCCCTGCTAGGCTACTGGACCTCTAGGTAAGCCTTGCCTGCCCTTGCAGGGCTCTAGGCTGAACTGCTAGGACAATTTAATAATGAATACTGCCCTCTCCCAGGCATTCAGGCCTTCATTAGGTTTAACATAAAACAGCCTGCCCATATAACTAAGCCCTCCTCTGCTCCAGGTACTTTTCCCTGTTCCCTGCATTGCAGAGCCACTGTCAGTTCAAAAGTCCTTCTGCTTTGCTGTCAAGGGCTCCTCACTCCATAGCTACCAGGGAAAGACTCACTGACGGTGCAGGCTCTGGGCTTATATAGCTAAAGCCTGAACCATCTTCCGGTCAGGTGAGCCCCTCATCAGCTCCCCTTTGCCACCTGCAAGCAGCAGGCACATCCCAGTGCCTTGCTACACAATGCAAAGAGTAGGATGGGGCACTTTGAGAGGCCCTGAGAGGGAACGTCAGGTACCATGAGAAGTGAGGTTCGAAGACTGATGGGAGCTCTTGTGGGAAGAAGGTCCTGGCTGTGGGCTAGAGGGACCTTGGAGGACCTGTTCGGGGAGCAGTCTAGCAGCAGGATGCGTGCCTGGAGGGTTCTTGGAACAAAAACGATTAGAGAAGAGAAGGGTGCTTGCATGTGACCCTTCCACCTGACTGCAAGGCACTGGTAAACCTTGCACAGCTCTGTAGCACAGGGCTCTGCCCTGAATGATGTGTGTGCTTCCTGAAACACCTGAATTTGAATCACGGCAATACAGGTCCCAATGTCCTGTTCTTACTGTCTCCTCTGCCCAGGGACATCTGCAGCGAGCTAGGTCCAGAGGAGCTGCCCGGTTGGGAGCCCGGCGTTTCCAAAGCCATTGCTTCAGAAGCTAAAGGGATGAGCTGGCCTTGCTCTACTGCTGAAGAGGCAAGCAGTCAAAAGAGAGCTTTGGAAATCTGCTTGCTTCGTCTGGGTTGATTCTCCCTGAGTTTGTCTGGCGAGATGCTGCCTATTGGGGGTGTCACGGGTGGCCCTGAGTACAATGGAAAGGGTTGGTGGAGTGGTGTCGCTGTCCTGACAATTGACGTGTCGTGTTGGACCCTTTTCCTTGCCTTGACCTGTGTAAAGATTAATTGTAAGGGTTGCAGTAAAGTGAGTGACAACTGCCTCATGCCAAAGGGATCATTTCCCCTTCTTGTCCTCATGGGTAGGCCTCTGCCGCTGTGCCTGGCCTCTCCCTCATGCTTTATCCTGACCAGCAAACACAACTGCAGCTCTTGTGGTTTTGTGTTTGCTCATTGTTGTCGAACTGATCTGTGTGGCTGCTTGCACGCTGTCCCTAATCCGGCTTCTTTTACCATATGCAAGCCTGGCGTGGGGTGAGTGGGATTTTCAACCTGGAGAGTGGCCCATTGTCCGGAAGAAACTGAAGTACAGGGGCTGCTTGAATTCTTTCCTATAATCCACTCATTTTGCTTTCAGGGATTAGGTCTGAGTGCTCCTAGTTCTCTTGTGCTTCTGTCCTTGGCTGGAGTACAACGCAGGTTTGGGGAGGTCCCAACGTAGGTTTGGGGAGGTTTGGGAGGCATTTGCTTACATGCTGTTCTTTGCTTTCTCTGTCTTGTTGCACTCAGAGGAGTTAAACTGGGAGACAGAACACGTTTAGGGGCACAAGAGGGGGGAGGCGCTGCTCCAAGTCATCATTGGACAGACAATCTCCAAACTAGCAGCTTGTGTAACAGTCATCAGATTGACCTGGCAATAGTTTTAACATGACTATTTCCCCTCCCATTAGGGTGCTGAAGGACAGGAGAGAGGAGAGTACAAACCTCCACTGGAATTTCTGAAGGAGCAGTCTTCTAGGAACCACCCCACTACCATAGCTGCAAGCCAAGACAAGTAATTACTGCTCCTAACCAGTACCTTTCCCCTTTGGGTTTAGTTTTGGAGCGTTTCTGCCACCTTTGAGCTCTTTTAGAGGGT
Organism: Alligator mississippiensis; assembly: GCF_030867095.1. Lineage (NCBI taxonomy): Eukaryota > Metazoa > Chordata > Crocodylia > Alligatoridae > Alligator > Alligator mississippiensis. Next base: position 5,580,802 of record NC_081838.1, on the reverse strand, counting down.
AGATATCTGTCTGGATCACCCTCTGAAGCATTTCACATGTCACCTCTGTGCTCACACTTTCAATGTGAGAATCACCAAAGCCTGGGTGAGCTGTCACTCTGTATGCCAAGTGCAAAGAAACTGCTGCAGCCTGTTGCATCGTGTTGCTATGATGGGTTAAGCGGTTCATGGGGTTGGAGTTTTTCCATGAATGGATCAGTAGCCCTAACCCTGGTTGACCAGGTTCGGCTCCTTGTTCTGTGGTCACACTTAACGTTCACACGCCGGGGCTGTGTGGGAAGGGTTTGCAGCCTCCTTAAACAACGTGCGAGTCGTGGTTAGTCTAACACATGTAAGGGTTCCTTCAGAGGATGTTCTGACAGCCTTTTCTCCTCTTTCTGAATCTTGCTGTGCAAAAGTACTCAAGCCTGCTCCAGGAAACCTTTTGGGGATGATTCCCATGGAGATAAACGCAAGCCTATAGCAGTAGTGCACACATTCCCGATATGGAGGACTGGTGAGTACGTGTGAATTCCTTAAGCAGATCTGTATTGTAAATGCACAGGGGACCAAGCAGGTAGTGCTTCTTCCCTTTAGTCAGTGCCCAGGACATTGCGCACAGACAGGCAAAGAAATCCTGCCTGCTGTTGCCTTGCCACAGGTTCATCGCTTCATACCCATAGTCTGTGCTAGTAAGCTTTGCTGGTTTTACTACGCAGATCAACTTTCTTATTGTAGACACAGCTTATAGCACTGAAACTGCTTTAGCTGTCTTAGCTGAACCCAGTTGCCTAAATAAGATAAATGGCCTCGTGCTGTAGCCCTCAGCTTTGCTGGAGTAAAGTATTGTTAAATCCTATCCAGAATGAACATTATATAATGGCAGCCATGCAATGTAGACCTGGATGGTGTTGCTGGAATATGCAGTTTGTGAAGAACTGTGGAAAGCAAAGCTTGATTTTGTATCGCAGAACTGGATTGGAAGGATCCAGCAGTGGAAGAGACCTCAGGAAGTCACCTTGTCCAGCCTTGCACTCAAGTGAAGGAGACGTTGTTTAAATTGCTTTGAGGAAAAATGCTTAGGTGTGTTCTGAACTTGCAAAAATACATAGTTCACACACATTTGTTTTACAACAATTGAGAATAGTTTTTCAGGAATAGGGTCGAGGTGGGTGGGTGGGTGTGTAAATGACCGTCTCATAGAGGAATTTTCAAAGTTCAGTTCTGCATCAAGCCCTCAATAAGTATGAGAGCTCTCATTGTTCAAATACATTTCAATGTATTTAGAAAGTTAATGACTTTTATACCAGTGTGAGTGTTCATTGGAAGGCCCTTTGGAGCACAATAATAAGCAGGAGAACTCATTAGCTTTCTTTCTATGGTGAAGATGCCTAACCTTGCCTTGGAGCAAGAGCTGTCATAAAACCATCCTGGCAGCAACATTTGGTCAGAGCAACACCTTCCCGTGTAAGCGACTGGCTAAGAGTCAGAAGATGCTCATGGTATAACCTGTGAATGAGCTGCTCCCGCACTGGTACGAATCTGAAAGTTGACTTTGTTTTCAGTTTGCATTTCTTGTCCTTCCATGCAGGTAGCGGAGGTCCTGAAACTGAGAGCCTGCTCGCATCTGGAGGAAAGGATGCAAGCAGGTAGGAAAGCTCTTGTGTTTGGCTCGGCATGCCTGGCTCTTGGCATCTGTGTAGAAGGCGGCAAAAATCTTCATGCTACAGATAATCTACCGAGAGTGCAGACACACATCCATTGGGAGTGCTTTCCAAAGGAGAAGGGTGGAAGAGCAGCAGCTGCTACGTTGTATTTGGGTGCCACTTGTGTCGTTCTCCTCTCAAACACAATTAGAGTAAAGCAGCAGTAACACACCTGTGTTAGGCATGAGGACTGCCAAGACGGAGCTGTGTTGTCTTCCCTTCCTTCAGGGACTCAAAAATGGGTTGTTTTGATCTCAGATGGGGGGTAGTTGCAGATCTTGATGGTGTAGAAGACAGCCTGGCTTTCTGGTCCTCATGGCAGTCCCAGCTTTTATCTCCGGAGTAGGAACGTGTCCTCCATTTCTTCCATGTGCACATTTGTTAGCAGTGGAGGGGAGGAAGTTTTAAACGTGGTGTTCCTCCTCTCCCTGCAGGATTTACTACCTCACTCTGATACTTTGTCTATCGACTGGACCTCTGGTACAACAGAGACCCAGCTAGCTGGTGGGGACACGTGGTCCTAACTTTCCTTGCATTTACCTTTGTTCCTTCTCCTCTACTCACTCCCCCAGACTATCGGTGCTTTGAGATAGTCAACCTGTAACTCTTCTTCTTGCACATTAGTGATGCGCTAGCTGTGTTGATCCCCTCAGAGGCAATTCCCAGCCCCCCTCAAAACTATGACCTCAAGGCTTATTTGTCATAAAAAGGTGTATATGATTTGAAACATGCCTCATTTGAAATATGCCTCATTTCTCTATCCTAGAGGTCAGAGGATACGCAGAACCCTTGACGAACCTGGATCGACAGTCCAAAAAACAAGCAGAGGGGTAAGCTTGGAGTCCCTGTGTGTTTCCTCTTTGGATAAACTTGCCTCTTGTGGCTAAACTGTTTTCAGCCATAAGTTGCTGACTTCCTCGCTGGAGCATGTCATTGAGGGACTCTGCCATGCTCCTCCCTATGGTAGGTGGCCTTTGTAGGAGTGTGGTCACCAGAATGGCATGTATTGGAGGAGCAAGGGCCTTGAATCCCAGGGCATCTCCGAGTGCGGTCTGATTCCCTTTGTGGGCTGTTCCTGTCATCAGCTGATTAGTGAAACTTTAATACCTGGAGCACTGAGTGTCATTGAGTGCAGCTGCAAAAAATAAGACAAATGATGATGCACCCTAACGAAATACGTGCTACTGAGGTTCTTTCTTTTTAACAGAGACATGCTGAGACGGATGTTTTGGAGGAGGGGTTAATTTGGTCATGCCTGGCTTCTGCCTCGGCTGGGAGGCCCCCTGCACTTGAGGTGGAAGAACAGATACGCCCAAGCTCAGACAAGACTGTAAAATACTTTCCTCAAAGGACAGAGGTACCATGCCCTTTTACATTGCCTTGCTGAATGAGAAGATCATAAAGGGAATGGAGTGATGCAGCCTTTTCGCAGCTTATTTTGTGTTCCCCTGAAGTCTGGTGGGTTAAGAGCTCGCATCTGGCCACATACCAAGGACGAATAAACTTTCAGATCCATAGGATGTCATAGTTGCTGCGGTTAATTTAAATGTGCAGCCCTTGGCTTTGGGGACACAGGTGTATGTTTTAGACTGGTTTTAAAATTACCCCCAGGGTGACTGAAATCAGCATCTGATTGACTGATGTTTGCTTTATTTAGACCCAGCCAAAGATGCGTGCAGTAATGGCTGCATCAGCCACTGTGTGCATGTTCAGTAGGCCATAGCGCCGGCCTGGTTAGAAGGGATCCGTAGGTATATGGAAATTCTGCCTCGCATAGAGCAGAAATGTGTTTCCTTCTCCTTTCTAACAACGTCTAGATGTAGCAGGCATTAGATGTGCTGTAAAGTTTTCAGTGCTTTTTCTTGGCAATAATTTTTGTCCTGGGTAACACCCTTCTCAAGGAAAAGCGCTGCCTTGGGACTTCCCAGCTAGAAGCTTTCTTTGGTCTTCACTCTTTTGAAAGACCTTTCTGAAACCAGCCCTGGTGCAGTTTCTCAAGGGCCAAGCCTCTGGCTTTCAGACCCTGCCTCTTCTATGTGCCTGGCTGTTTCGGTGATCCGTAGGGCTCTTTTTTTTGTGGTCAGCTCCCAGAAAGGGGAGGTGTTTTTCTCTTGGAAATGCTGGGCCAGAGGACCAACGTCCTAGCCAGCACAGCGGACTTCCTGGCGCCAAGTAAACAGCCTTTATTGTGCCACAGCAGTTCCCTCTCTTGTTTCTCAGACTCTGCTCTGTTCTTCAGCCTGTCCACCCTGCAGCCACCCTTTCTCTCTCCCCAGCTCTCTCTGAACTTCTCTCATTCTCCTCGCACCCCATCAGCCAAACTCAGGAGAAACCCATTACAAAATTAGAGCATTAGCTGGGGAGCTAAAGCACTCCCAACCAAATTAAACACAATGTCCTGGGGAAGCAATGAGGGAGCAGTCTCTGTGGCCTGCTCCCAGGCCCAGATTGCCATCCACCCCGAAGGCAAATGGGCATCTAGATGTCCTACCTACAAAACTTTTAACAGAATATATTTCCATCAACACAAGCTCACACCGCACCTGCCCAAAGTGTTCCCCAGCAGAGCTGCACACTAGACCTCAGCCCATTTTGCCTCTTCCATCCTGACTTTACCATGGTTTTTTCTTCTCTCAAGGATGTTCCAAGAGAGGAGAGAGAAAAGTACAGACTCTCATTGGTATTTCTGCAGCAGAAGCATGCTAGAAACCAGTCCACTGCCACAGCTGGAAACCACTGCAAGTAATTACTTATCACTTCAATTCAATAGGGGTGCAAATGTCAGCCCTCCCTATTAGGAGAGGCCAAGGGAAAATGCTCTTTTGATTGGGAACCTGGTAGCTGTTTAGTGAAAGAACTGGTTCATGCTGTCCAGAATCCTGTTGACTGGACATTGCCAAAGGACTTCAGCATGCAGCGGGACTGGTCCAGCGTTGTATGGGAAGGGGTTCCAGCCTGCTTAAGCAATGGACATGCACGTGGACTTAGTATATGTAGGGGGTCGGTCCATTAGAAGAAGTTCTGACAGCCTTTTCTCCTCTTCCTGTGTCTTGCTGTGCAAAAGTACTCAAGCCTCCTCCAGGGAGCTGCTCAAGGCTAGTGGCCACGGGGAAGGACCCATTTGCGGAGTAGGAGTGCCTCCGTTTGTGACACGAAGGATTGGTGAGTGTGGGTGTATTCCTCCAGTAGGTCTGTATTGCAGATACATACAGGCATAAACAAGTAGGCCCTCTTCAATTAGCACCGAAGGTGCTAATTGAATTATGTGGGTGGACAATGAAATGGGTGAGTGGGGCAGGAAGATGTGTGGGGACCACCGGTCTGCCTATTCTAACCTCATGGGGTAAATTAGAGCAACAAAGCACTGTTTAATTTTGGGCACGCTGCCTTGGTTTAGGTTGCCCCAGCACAGGCACATGGACTGGTTCTGCCCATCAGCTGCCCCGGGGCAGGTTCCTGCCCACTGTTGCTTCCCTGCAGGATCATGTGCCCCTACCCATAGTTTGTGGTAGGAAAGGTTTGCCAGATTTACTACACCCGCTCACCTTCTTATTGTAGCTTATGTCAACTGCCTGAATAAAATAAACTGGCTGATACAGTTGCTCTGTACCCATGAGTTTTTGTTGGAGTAAAAATATTGTGAAAGCCTATCCTTAAGGAACACTGTAATATCGACTGTGAAGAGTAGACCTGGCTCAAGTTGATGGAGTACGTGGTTTGTGGGTAGCCAGGGAAGGAAAAGGTTGAGCTTATACCGTTGTATAGTCAGGTGGGAAGGGACCTCAGCAATACCTCCTGATACCATAGAAATGACCTTGAGGAAAAATGCTTAGGTTTATTTATAACTTGTATAACTTATACACATACACTCCTAAAGTTTTACCGTATCTAAGATCGTATCTTAGATTTACCGTATCTAAGATCGTATCTAAGATCCTCTTCTCTATAGATGGACAGACAGACATATCTGTCAAGAACACAGAAAGGAGAATCAAGACAAGAATAGAAAGAAGACAATTTCATTTTTGAGTGGATAGAAAAGAAAAGAAACTGCTTCTATATAGAGGCTGAGAAAATAAAACAAGACTTTATTGAATTGAAGATATTTGATATACTAGCTTTACCTCTGGGATACTTATTAAAGCAGATTTATGTATAACCCTAAATCTGATGACCAGTACTTCCTTGTAGAGCCTTGTGATACATCCCATTTGTGAATACTCTGTGGTGGGAGAATTGTCAGAAACAAAAAAAAGGATTTTTGAGGGTGATGTCTCTTAGTGAACAAATTGCATGGTTCAGCTAGATTTCAACAAGCTTTCCCAATGAAAAAATCCTTGGCTCTTGCATATTTCTTGTGGCTCCAGTATCACTCCAGTACAAGCAGAACGTATCAGTTAATTATCTCTTTTGTGGCTAATGAGAAATTTAGCTTTTTTTTTATTCAGTTATTTTTCTATGTAGCTGCCTCCCTGGCAAGTTGAAAAGTTGGTGTGCAACTTTTGGCAGTTTTCTCATGAAAGAATGGGCCGCTGGAGATGTGTTTTGAAAGCAGGTTAGTCTTTCAACTCCAGCTGTTCAACTTCAAGTAATAATCCGGTCCTCTCTCATTACATATTATAATTCTGCTGGTTAGGTTTGTAGCAGCGGGTGCCCTTTCTTTTCTACTTGCCATACGTAGTCATGAAACTACGGACAGTTTTTTGAAATAGTTAAGAGTCCGCATTGGAAGCTTCTTCAGAAAACACTGAGGCACGGGAAAATGCACCAGCTTTACCCTTTAGGGAAATTGTCTGAATTGGCCAGGGAGCAAGATCTGTCATAACCCCCCCGGCAGCAATATGTGGTTAGAGCACAATCTATTTCCTGTGTAAGCAAGGAGCCGAGAGTCAGACATAGCTCACGGTCTAACCTATGAATGGGTGGTCCCCATGCTGGTACCAGTCTGAAAGGTGACTTTTATTGATAGTTTCTTTTTCTCGTCCTTCCACGCAGGTAGCAGAGGTCCTGAGACCGAGACCCTGCTTGGGCCTGGAGGAAAGGGTGCGAGCAGGTAGGAAATCTCTGTTTGTCCTTCTGCGCCTGGCTCACAGTATCTGCCTAGAAGAAGGCCTGGAGGAAAGGGTGTAGAGCGTAATCCGGAGGGGCAGACACACATCCATTGGGAGCAGTTTCAAAAGGGGAAGGTTTTAGCGGGGAACAGCTGCTACATTCACATTGTTTAAGGATGGGAGAGAGACATACGAGGTAGCAAAACTCACTGTCATCCAGGGGTAAGTGGCACAAGGGGCAAAAGGAGGTTTTGTTCCATTTGTATCATTCTCCTCTCCTTCCCGCATCACAAGGAGAACAACGCAGCTACTGCCCTTCCTGCCCTCCTGCCTCTGTGCCCTCTTCACGCAGTTAGACATTTCATAGATTTCATAGACATTAGGGCTGGAAGGGACCTCGGAAGATCATCGAGTCCAGCCCCCTGCCCAAAGGGCAGGAAGTCAGCTGGGGTCATAGGATCCCAGCAAGATAAGCATCCAGTTTGCTCTTGAAGGTGTTCAATGTAGGCGCTTGAACCACCTCCGGACATGTTCCCCTGCTGCAGGCTCGGGAGCTAAAAAAAAGCCCGCTGCTACATCATCTCTTTATTTCCACCCACTGCTTTTTTCAAAGTGTAAACCGCCGGCTGGTCAGGAGGAAAAAGCCCAGTTCTTAATCTAAAAGTCTCCGGGGTAGAAGCATTTTGGTCTGTCACCAGATACCCATAAGGTTTTTTAGTAGCATCATCAAAAGCTTCTAGGAAGAACGAGGTCTTGCCCAGGTGCATCTGCCTTGCCAGGGATACCACCTGTAGCTTATTCCTGGGATTTTGAAACAGAACTATGTATTTTGTGTTGAGGGTAATGATGCAACTCTCTTTTGTCCCTTGACAGAAAACGTTTTGAATGATATATATGATGCTAAGAGTCCTATGATGCAAAGTCTGGAAGGGAAGCATTTGTGGGGTCCTATAATGGGTCCCCAGGGTAACTACCATCACCCCCAGTCTCAGGAGGAGCGGAAGCTTTTGTGGGATTTCCAGGATCACCATCACTAGGGGTCACTTACTGTTCCTCAACAGGCACTTAGCCCTTTGGACTGTCATATTTAAGAAGGCTCTGACTTTTTGCCTCTTGTGCCACTTACCCCTGAGATTATTACCTCCTCCCTGTGCAAAATGTGTGCTTTTGCTCCGACAATATTAAAAGCAACCTGCAAACTCTTTCTGCAATGTATGCATTTGCCTGCACCCCCAGTTGGCCACTTCTTTTTGTTCCAACACCAGTCGTGATCTTTCGAAGCAAGATGGGCACAATAATTATGATCTTTCAAAATCAGATGGCAGTGCTCATCCTGAGACTTCTCTGATGTACATTCACAGTCAGTACTGAGTTTCTTATTCACAGGTCCCAAAGCACCAGCTTTAATTAATTAAGTGTTCAGTGTAGGGTACCAGAGGCTCGTCCTCTTCATGGTTCACTCCATGGAAAGCAGAATTTGGGTCTTCAGTCCAGTGAATATGGTTTATCATCGCCGCACCCTGAGCAAAATGTTTCTCAGGGAGGCACAGAGAGTCCATAGAGTACCCTAATGCAATAACTGCTTTTAGACCACTTTCCATACACAGCTCAGTACAAAGTTCCCAAATTGTCTGGTTTATCGCCTCATCTGTCCAGTCCGCACACTCATAGCTTCCTTGTCCTGGTACAGCTAGGAGACAGCCCACACAGTCTTCAAAAGTCTCTTTCTCAAGCAATATTTCAGTATGCCGTAGGAACAAACACGGATAAGAGATTTCATGAGGCTTTTATGTTCCTGCCGCGAGACGGGTCCTATTCGTTCAGTCCCTAGTCGCCTTCTAAAGGTGACAGCATCTTCTTCTGAAACACCAGACCTCTGCTTGTCACAAAACCAGTTTCTCTTTTCCAATACAGCGGTTACAGGTTTGTTGATGTGCTGTCGTTCTGGTGGCATTAGAAAGGCTTCATCAAGCTGCAGAGGGATTTCAAAGGAAAAGCTCTAATTAGCTTCTGTTTAAGGAGTGCATAGCTAGTTCCTGCCCCATCAGGGTCCCCCCAAAACCCCTACCACCAACTCCCCTTAGGGCACCCACACCCACGGTACAAGTCACTCACCAGTGCCCCTGTTCCCTCGGAGATGTCTTCTTCTCCCGCCGCGTCCGGCACAAGCCACCCCCTTCTCCAGAATCCGCAGCATCTCCTCTGGGCCTTGGGCATCTCAGGCAACGCTTGGATTTGGGGGCTACTCTCCTTGATCTCCCCCTCCTCAGAACTATCATTACAGTTGCATTTCCTTGGCAGGCATCTTTCATGCCTTGGTGGTAAGGCAGGAGCCAAGGGCCTCACTGGTGTAGTGTAAGAATCCCGATTCGCTTCCTGCAAAGAGATTACATAGTTAACACAGATCCACCCTGTTACCATAGAAAGCTGCTCCTTCCAAAAAAATCTAGAGCAATGCCCTTGGGGTTCAACTTTTCCACCACTTCCATACTTTGCTGGTGGCTCTGATGCAGGCCATTGGTGGTGGTGGGGGGGGGGGGGGTGTCCACCATGGTCCCCAGACCTGTTTTAGGAGTCTGGGAATCTGTCTCCACCACTGAGCTCTTATCCATAGCACGGCACAGCGATGTCTGAACAGTGTCTGAGGCTTCCACAGCGTAAGAATCCATACTTGCTTCTGTCTGCATGAGCGTGGTCCCAGAAGACACATGGCCTGGTTTGCAGGGTCTCCCAACAGGATTTAGAAAAGAGGCATGCCAGGGACTTCCAGCTTAGGTCTCACCTCTATACTTGCTCCAATTGGTTCGGCGCCATTCTTGGGGGGGGTCTGATGCCCCTGAAACCCCCCACCTTGCAGATTGGTCGAGGGGAGCCGGGCAAATTGTTAGAGGGGTCACAACCCTTCGCTACCTGATAGCCCGTGCCCGTGGCTCACACACAACCTAGTGGGGGCTGAACTTCTGGCGTCCCAGGGTGGGCCGTGCAGCTTGCTGGGTGGTGTTTCCCAGTCAAGAAGCGTGCCCTCTGATGTCACGGGGGCATGCAACGGGGCACCAGGGGTTTCTGGGACCAAGATGATGCCCAGCATGGCTGCCAGGAGGGTGGGACTTCTGATGTCACGGGGCCTGTGACGGGGCAGCAGGGGATTTTGGGGCCAACATGGCAGCCAGCATGGGGGCCTGGGGGGTGAGACCTCTGATGTTACAAACCATGTGATAGGGGCAGGGGGTCTGGGACCATCATGGCGAACAACGCAGCGGCCATGGGCTAGGATGGCCACGGGGCAGGACTTCTGGTGTCGAGATGGTGGGTAAGGGGGCAGGGCAAGGGGGTGGAGTATCTATCAGGGGGTGGGGCTTAAAATTTGACAAGAGGTGTACCCATTATATACTGGTAGTCACCCCTTTTGGGAGTGGCTTTTCCAGTTCCCTTTCTTCCTTCTTCCCTAGTGTCTCCTGCAGAGCATCGGTCAACTCTTGGTCTTCTCCCCCAGTACTAAGGCATGAGCTGTGTTGGCCCCATAGAAGCAGCTCCCAGGGCCCTCTCATACCTCCAACCCCAAAGCATATTGTCAATGTGTGTGGTTTGAAACCCCCATTTCTCTGTCCTAGAGATCGGAGCCCACTCAGACCCTCCCCAGAACGTGGAATGACAGCCGGACAGACACACCGAGGGGTAAGCTTGGGATCCCCACGTGTTTCCTCTTTGGACAAACTTGTATCTCATAGCTAAACTGCATTGTCAGCCATTAGCTGTGCACTTCCTTACTGGATCACATCCCTGAGGCCCTCTGCCACTCTTGTGCTGATGCTACGTGGCTTTTGTAGGTTTGCGGTGGCTTGAACGGCATCTACAGAAAGAGAGACACTCTTGCGACTCTGGGCTTCTCCATGGGCTGGTCCAACTCTCTTGGTTTTCTGGTCTCCTCATGGAGCCTGCAGTGTAAATGGGTGCAGCTGCAGAGACCAAGACAGGGATGATGCACTCCAGCAACATCAAGCCCCTTTTCTCCTGGCCACCAGCTTCATAGTTTCAGTAGATCTGAAGTTTCCAGCTGCTGGGGAGCTGTGCTTTTTTTGGACATCTGTGAACTGCCACCCCCCCTTGCCTGCACCCGGGGACATGGCCACACGCTACTCAGCAGCACCCTGCCCTGCATGCATGCTGTGCCCTCTCATGGGCATACAAAAATAACAAATGAAGTAAAATGCCATTATTGCAGCACATTGCCACCACTCTCATGGCACAGTAGTCTCTGAGAGTCTGTGCCCGTGGGTCTACCTGTTCACTCCTGCCAGATCCCTCGGTGCCTCACTCTTTCTCCTTAGGCCCAGTCAGCCCCACTCCCAAAAAAACCATTGCAAAACCAAAGCATTGCCAAGTGGACTTACTCTCCCCCAGTGAAATTAAATATTATGTACTGGGAAGGCAATCACTGAGCAGCCTCTACGGCCTGGTGCCAGGCCCAGGCTGCCATCTCCTCCTCTGGGGAAAAGCGCCTCTAAGTGTGGTACTTAATCAAACCATTGACAGCACCAATTGCCATCAATACAGGCTCACACTGAACCCTACAAAGTGTTCCCCAGCAGAGCTGCAGGCTAGACCTCAGCCCACTTTGCTTTTTTTCATCACAGCTTTAACAGGGCTTTTTTTTCCCTTCCCTTAGGGTATTCCAAGAGCGGAGAGAGAGAAATACATGCTCCCACTGATATTTCTGAAGCGAAAGCATGCTAGAAACCAGTCTGATGCCATATCTGGAAACCACTTCAAGTAATTACTGATCATTTCTGTTTGTAGTAAAATGGCTTGAAATATGTCAGATGTCTCTTTTTGGAGAGGTCAAGGGCAAATGAGCTTTTAACAGAGAACCCTGGACTTGCTGTAGTGCAAGAACTCCTCATTGTTCAGAGTCCCGTTGACTGGACATTGTCAAAGGACTTCGGTGCTGAGACCTCCTCTGAACCTGCTGCAGTGCCTGCAGTTGTGTCACAGTGCAACATCTCTGTGGCCCTTACAGAGGCTTAAATAGTGCAGCCAGGACACTTGGCAGAGTACAGAGAGTGAATTGTAGGCATCTTTCTCTTCTCAGTTTCTTTTCCAAGCCTCTGTTATTTCTGCATTAGGGAAACTCTTCCCCTTAGAGCCATGCCTACAACCTTCGGACAGGAGCAGTAAAATGTGAGATCCAAGCCTCAACTTGGGTTTCATTCAGACAAGGGAGTTCTCCAAACCTGCAACCCAATGCAGGTGGAAGCAGACATGATGTCTGAAGTGTTTCCCACTGCAGACTAAGGGGCACCCGTCCTGGGCACGGGTTTCAAGGGGGTGCCAGAAGAGTGCCCAAGGAAGCCTATGCCGTGGAGCTTGCTGCAGCTGCTGCATAGGCACTGATGCTGTAGCAGCAATCTGAGCCCGGAGCAGTTTGCAGCCCTGAGTCCCTGCCAGGTTGCCAGGTGCCAAGCAGCAGTGGCCGGGGTCCTGGGTGAGGTTAGACTTGCTCAGATCTCCCCTCTGCACAGCATCCTCCTTCCCCCTCTGCTCTGCCCGGGGCACTGGCATTGTGAGATCCACCTCTGATCTCACAGTGCAGCTCTTGCTTTGGTGCGGAGGCGAGGAGTAGTGAGAAGGGGAGATGTGTGCTTTGGGAGAGCAGGCAGGAGAGCACTTGCCCTGTGCAGGGGTGTGGTTGGGAAGGCAGAGCACTACAGGATGCTGGAGGACCCAGGGATCCCCTGGCATGCTCTGAAGCACGTGCTTATACAGGAAGCCTTTAATTTTGAACCGCTGTTTCCTGTGGGGTTAGTTCTGCTGCATTTCTGCCACTTCCGGAGCTCATCAAAGGGCCCGTGCAGCTGCCTGCCTTGCCCTGTCAGGTGTTTCAGATCTTACACCTGTCCACACCCCTTCAACACTAGTGGAAGCAAACCCTGCCGGGTGAGCTGTTGCTCTGTCAATGCAGTGCAGTTAGTGGGGCCAACCTTCTTGGCAGCTGTGCTACAGATTAAGCCATGTGCCTGCACCCAGTGTCACTCCAGTTCCCTTCCCCTGCCCACCCTGCTGCTCTGCTTCTTGCTCCCTGCCCAATCTGCTGTGTGCTGCAGACAGAGGCTGCCCTTTGGCATGCATGTCACAGATTGGGCCCCCGATGAAACTCTGCCACTATGCCCGTGCACTGTGTTGATATCACTTACTGAAGAATCCTACCAGATCTGCATGGCTATGCTGGTCCAAAAATGCACAGGCCAGAGCTAACTGGAGTTGGATGTTAGAAGGACAAAAGAAGTGAGAACTGACTGGCTGAGGCAGAGAAAGAATCATTGTGTAGATTTGTTAATGTTTCCCTGCATGTCGCACCGCCCACTTAATATGAGCATCTGCCAGAAAAAGGAGTGAAGAGATGAACTTGGCACGTGATCTTTCGGGAACGGTGCTTGTGCCAAAAAACTTTAGCTCCCTTTTCCTTTTCTGTGAGGACAACATGCAAAGCCTCCATCTGACTTTTGTATCTGAAGTAGGCAAACCCTCCTTGCAGCATAATGTCCATATATCCTTCTGCTGCTTGAGGGTAGAGAAAGAGAATAGCTAAAACAGACAAAACCAAAATCTCAGTACTTATATCATTTGATGAGTAGTCATGACAGAGTGGCATACTAGCCACTTCTTGTTCTCCCCTGGCCTTCAAGATGTAATGAAGATCCAGGGGAGCTACAAGTCTGGTGCAAAGCATATGACAAGATAGTTACCCCTGGAAAAGGAGTTAATGACCTGATCAGGTTTTAGATGGGACAGAAAGAAAACTGGATTGTCCCAGAGAATGAAACAAGGCGACTCTTCAGTGAATTTCATATTACTGTGGTTGTGTGTGGGGGGGGGGGGGGAACCCTTAGGGCATGCAAAGTCCAGCCCATGGGCCAGATCGGGCCCTTGGTGGACTCCGTTTCCCAGCAGCCCCTACCCACGTCACTGCAGCCAGTTTCCATGGAGACCCAGGAGCAGCGGTGGTGGCGTGGGACCAGGTTTTCCATGGCAAGGCATGCAGCTGGGTGGGGAACTGCTCCAGGGCTGGGATCCTGTGGTAGGGACAGCATGGTCTGGATCCAGAGCAGAGCTGGGATCTGCTGCCCACATGCAGCAGATCACAGCATAGCCATGTCCACCAGCATAGCCATGCTGGGCAGGGGTGCGAAGGCAGCAAATTGCAGCTCTGCCCTGGCTCCAGACCAAGCTGTCACCACTGCGTGACCCCAGTCCCAGCCCTGGAGCAGCTCCCTTCCCAGCCATGCGCCTTGCCAGCGCTGCTGGGGCCGGTCTCCATGGAAACCCTGGACCCACACTGTCAGGGCGCTGCTGCTCCTGAGGTCTCCATGGAAACCGGCAACACGAGCAGCAGTGGCTGGGAAATGGACCTGACCCACCATGTTGCCCACCCCCTCCTGTCAACCATGTGATGGACTCACGCCCCATCTCTTGGGATGGCTGGGAGACGAATGCAGAGTTGTGCTGGAAGGGATTCCAGGATGCCCACACACTTTGCACATCTCGGTTACTTAATATATGTAAGGGCTGTTTTCAAAGATCGTTCTGACAGACGTTTCTCCTCTTGTCGAATCTTGCTGTGCAAAAGTACTCAAGCGCTCTCCAGGGAACCATTCAGGGCTGGTAGCCATGGGGAAGGACCCGGCGAAGGAGCAGGAGTGCCTCCACTTGCAACACTAAGGACAGGTGAGTATGTGTATTGTGGAAAAGGTTTGCTGGATTTGCTATACAGTCCACCTTCTCTTTCCAGTTTGCATCAGTTCCCTGAATAAGAAACTGTCTTGTACGGTTGCTCAGTACCTGAGGTCTTTGCTGGGGTAAAAATATTGTTAAAACCTACCCATAGTGAACGCTCTAGAGTAGCAGCCGTGAAGTTTAGACCTGGCTGACATTGTTTCCTACATAGCTACCTCTCTAGAAAACTGAACACTTTGGTGTCTAACTTAAAGCACCTTTTGTGTGGGAGAATGAGCCACTGAAAATGTCTTGAAAGCGGGTTACTCCCACGGTTCCCAACCTTGGGGTTGCAGTGAGAAAATGGGGTTGCAAAAGCACACAACAGTGGCAACTGATTACGACGAAAATCACAGAAAAAAAGTGGGCAATGGTGGGTTTCCCCTTGCAGGTTGGGGGGAGCTGGCAGGAGGGCGATCAGGCGGGGGTTGCCATGTTCATGTGCATGTGCCAAGAGCCTTTATGGGAAGGTCCTTCAGAACACGAGGGTGCACAGGAGAATTCACTACATCCTATGGTGAGATGTCTAAACTTGCCCTAGAGCAAAAGCTCCCATAAAGTCACCCTGGCAGCAACATTTGGTCAGAGCAGCATCTGCCTCCTGAATCAGCGATGGGCTGAGAGTCAGAGGCTGCTCACAATCAAACCTGTGAATGAGATGTTCCCACGCTGGCACCATTTGGAAGATGACTCTGTTTTAAATGTGTTTCTTGTCTTTCCATGCAGGTAGCAGAGGTCCTGAAGCTGAGGTTGGGTCTGGAGGAAAGCGTGCAAGAAGGTAGGAAATCTCTTTTGGCTTTGTCCTTGCGTGCCAGGCTTTCAGCACCTGTCTAGGAGAAGGCAGAAATCTTAATGGTTTTGAGTATAATCCTGAGGGGTGGACACCCGAAAGCTGATTTGTCAGAAGTCCAATGTATCTGGTTTGAAACATGACCTGTTTCTTTATCCTAGAGAATGGAGTCCATGCAGAAGCGCTGCAGGCCCTGGCATGACAGCTGGACAGACGAACAGAGGGGTAAGTGCAGGATCCCTGCGTGTCTCCACTTAAGACATATTTGTCTCTTGGAGTTTAATGGTGCTTGCAACCATAACTTGTGCCTACCTCACCTGAGGGCATCACTGTTGAAAGCTGCTTTTCTTATACCTGTGGTGGGTGGCCTGTGTAGGAATGTGGCCATTTGAATGGGAAATACTGGAGGAGAATGGCCCTTGTGACTCTGGACTTCGCAGCGTGCTGATCCAAACCACTCTGTGCTGTATTCTGATCAGCAGCTGACCTGTAAACTTTTAATGCATGGAGCATATAGTGTCATTGCAGAAAACAAGACAGGCAATGATGCTCCCTAGCAAAAAGTGTGCTCCTAAGGTTGCTTTCTTTAACAAAGAAGAGCCGAGATGGATGTTTCGGAGCAGGTGTCATTTGGGTCAGGCCTGGCCTCTGCTTCATCTGGCAGGCCCACTATACTTGAGGTGGAAGCAGAGAGATTCCCAAGTGCTGGAAGGGATGGACTTCTCAGTGCACAGAAGTAATGTGTCCTTCTCCTTTACCTGTCTGAACTGGTAGATCCTAAAGGAGCAACCGTGAAAAGGTTTTTAAGGTTATAGCAGACCAGCAGTTTTCAACAGCAGTTCCCTGAATCTGCCATGGCTGAAAGGGATCCTTAGTTATATGGAAACTGCTTCAAATTGAGCAAAGACCTGTACAGTTCCTGGCAGTAGTTTGTGTCCTTCGTTACACCTCTTTTGAGGTGAAGCTCTGCCTTGGGATTTCCAAAGTGGAAGCCTTCTTTGGTGTTCGTTTCCTGAAGGACCTCGCTGACTTAGCCACGGTGTCGCTTCTCAAGGGCCAAGTCTCTGGCTTGACACCCTGCCTCATCGCTGGCCCTAGTTTCCCCAGCAATCCATCACCTCCCTCCCTCCCCACAGCCCACCCGCTTTGGAGAGCTCCTTCTTTGTGGACAGCGCCGAGGAAGCAGGGTGTTTGTCCTTGGAACAGGAGAGCTTGGATCGCTGACCTGTAAAACAGCACAGCAAGCAAACCGCCTTCATGGTGCCACTGCAGTTTGCTCTGCCCTTCCCCAGTCTCTGTTCTTCACTCTGTCCCGCTGCTGCTCCCCTTTCTCTGTCCCCAGCTGCCTCAAAGCCTCACTTTTGCCTCATGACCACTCAGCCAGGCTCACAACAAAACCATTACAAAATCAGAGTATCAGCCTGGGGGCTAACACTCCCCCAGTCAAATTAAATATTACGTTCATGGGGAGCAGCCAGGGAGCAATCTCTGAGGCCTGCTGCCAGGTGAAGACTGCCATCACATCTGTGGGGAAAGGGCACCTAGATGTGGTTACTATGGGTGGCACCAATTCATGTCAACACATGCTTATGTTGAGTCCCACAAAGTGTTCCCCTGCAGAGCTGCGGGCTAGACCTCAGCTCACTTGGCTTCTTTCATCACGGCTTTAACAGGGCTTTTTTTCCCCTTCCCTTAGGGTTTTCCAAGAGAGGAGAAAGAGAAGTACAAGCTCCCACTGATATTTCTGAAGCGAAAGCATGCTAGAAACCAGTCCACTGCCATAGCTGGAAACCACTGCAAGTAAGTACTGATCACTACTATTACTATTTAGAGGGCTGGAAAGTGTCAGACTTCTCTTTTGGGAGAGGCCAAGGAAAGTGATCTTTTGACTGGGGACCTGGGTGCTCCTGCAAATGGCCCATGAAAGAACTGGTCCATTTTATTCAGAATCCCATCAACTGCATGTTGTCAAGAGATTTAAACATGGAGCCTGCATCCGAACCAGCTACAGTTCATGCAGTTGTCATATACATGGCCCTTAAAGAGGCTCCAATTATCGGACAAGGGGTACAAAGGATGAGCCATGGGAGTCTTTCTCCTCTTGTTTTTTTCCTGCTTCTCTGCTGTGTCTACATTGGGGAAGCTCTTCCTCTTTGATTCACTTCTGCAAACCACACACGGGAGCAGTAAAACAAGAGATCAAAGCCTTGACTTGTGTTTCATCCAGATGAAGGAGTTCACCAGCTGGGTTAGCTTCCATAATCCTTTTTCTTGCCTGGGTGAAATGGTTGTTGGAGTTGGGGTATTTCTATTAATGGATCAGTAACCTAATCCTGGTTGACCAACTTAGAATCATAGAGAATTAGGGTGGAAAGGGACCTCAGGAGGTCACATCTAGTCCAACCCCTTGCTCAAAGCTGAATCATCCCCAACTAGATCATTCCAGGCAGGGCTTGGTCGAGCCAGGCCTTAAATATCTCCAAAGATGGAGATCCCACCACCTCTCTAAATAATCTGTTCCAGTGCTTCACCACCCTCCTAGTGAGAGAGTTTTTCCTAATATCCAACCTCAACATCCCTTCCTGCAACTTGTATTGCTTGTACATGCTAAACGTCCCACATGCCAGGGCTGCATGAGAAGGGATTCCAGCCTGCTTAGACAATTTGCGCACGCTGGTTACTTTAGCACACGAAGGGGTTCTTTCAAAGGAAGTTCTGACAGCCTTTTCTCCTCTCCCTAAATCTTTCTGTGCAAAAGTCCTCAAGCCTGCTCCAAGGAACTGTTAAGCACTGGTGACTGTAGAGAAGAACATCATCGTGGAGTAGGATTGTTTCCATTTGTGCCACGAAGGGCTGGTGAGTACGCGTGTATTCCAGAAGCCGGTCTGTATTGCAAATGCACACGGGCACAGACAAGTAGTGTGCTTCTTCTCCTGGCAGTGCCAAAGGATATGATATAGACTGGCAATGAAGTGGATGCCTGATTGAACAGAGTGGGGCATGGCCTTATCACACAACAGCTTGACGTACAGTGACCCTCCATCTGCCTATTCCCACATCTTGGGTACATGAAAGCTAAACTGCGGCAACTTTAGTGCTGGTTCATTTGAGATAAGGAGGTCTCGGTTCAGCTTTCCCCAGCATGGGCACGTGGACTGTTTCGGCATGTCAGCTCCTCAGTGGGAGGTTCATACCCACTGTTGCTTCATGACAGGTTCCTTTGTCCATATACATTGTCTGTCCCAGGAAAGGCATGCTGATTTTACCAAAATAGCCAACCTTCTTATTTCGGACAGAGCTTATAGCACTGAAATTGCTTTAGCTGGTGTAACTTATGTCAGTTGCCTGATTTAAAAAAAAAAAATCTTCGGCGGTTGCTCTCTCCTCATTGAATTTTGCTGAAGTAAAATCTGAAACCCCACCCTTTGTGCACACTCCCCAACAGCAACAGTGAAGTGTAGACCTGGTTTAAGTTCTTGGCATGTTTCCATTGTGAGGAGCCAGACAAAGCAAAGAGTGAGCTTGTATCAGAGAGCAGTCTGGTTGGAAGGAACCTGAGGAAATCATTTAAGATACAATTTAATTTGCCTTGAAGAAAATGCTTAGCTCTGATTATGACTTATTACGATACATACTGCATACACATCGTTTTACCACATTTGAGAGGACTTTTCAAAAGCCGTGTGTGCGTGTGTGTGTGTGCACATGTGCGCGTGCACACGTGTGCAGGTGTATCCATACAGATAGACCAGCAATCTCTTAACTAAGGTATAGGAGGACTTTTCAAAGTGCTAGCCTGCACTGAACGCTACAGCACGGAGAGAGAAAGAATAGAGAAAAAAGAACTTAATTTTTGACTGGGGGTGGGGGGGGGGAATGGTTTCTATGCAGAAGCCAAGAAAAATAAAAATAACACTACCTTTTTTTTAAAAAGAAGCTGCTTGATATACCAGCTTTTACCCCTTAGCTACACATTAAATTGAATTAATGTGTAAATGTAAGTATGAGATACAGTAACCATGAAGAGTCCTATTGTATATCCCACTTATGAATACTTCATGGTGGGAGAATTGTGAAAAACAAATAATGATTTTTGTGGGCGATACATTTTATTGGACAAACAAACATGGTTAGGATAGAAATAGATAAGCTTCTGAATGCAGTGCAAAAACCCTTGCCTTGTGCATATTTCTTGGACCATCGTGGTTACAATATGAACAAAACCAGTATGCTGATTACACCTTCTGTGGCTAATGGGATGTTAGCCTCTTTGTCCTATTCAGTAATTTTCCTGCATAGCCGCCTCTCTAGCAGGCTGAGAACCAGGTGCCTAACTAAAGGCACTTTTCTCATAGGAGAATGAGCCAAAGAAAAATGCATTTTTGAAACAATCTAGATTTCCTCTCCTGCTGTCCAGGTACATCTACTGCAGTCCCCTCCAGCCATGCACCCTAGTTTGGCTGTTTAAGAGAGCTGCAGTGGGTGCCCTTTGTTCCCCTCCTGCCAGAGGTAGTTGTGAGATTGTGCAGAGTGTGTGAAACTGGTTAAGAGCCTCAACGGGAAGGTCCTCTGGAACACAATGAAGCACCATAGACTTCTCCAGCTTTACCCTACGGGGAGAACGTCTGAATTTGCTGTGGAGCAAGACCTGTCATAAAACCATGCTGGTGCAACATTTGGCCAGAGCAGCAACCATTTCCTGTGCAAGCGATGGGCATCCACCGCAACTACCATTGGGTCTTATTCATGGTCGACCCTATGAACGAGCCTTTCCTGCACTGGTACCAATCTGAAAGTTGATTTGTTTCCAATTTGTGTTTCTCATCCTTCCATGCAGGTAGCAGAAGTCCTGAAACTGAGATCCCACTCAGATCTGGAGGAAAGGGTGCGAGTAGGTAGGAGATCTCTTGTGTTTGTGTGTGTGTGCCTGGCTCCCAGCATCTGCCTAGGAGAAGACAGAAATCATGGTGCTGTAGAGCTGAGGGAGTGGACATGTGCCCCTGGAGCAGCTAGAAAAAGGGAAGGTTTCACAAGGGAGTAGCTGGTGTGCTTTATTATTTCTGTTGCTGCGGGAGGAAAACAGAACAAGGTAGCAAAACTCCCTGCAACCTGAACACTGAATCCTTCAGGGTTATAGCTAGAGGTTTTGCTCCATGTGCATTATTTTCCTCTCCTTCATGCATCGCAATGAGCAGGAAGGACCGGCTGCCCTTTCAGGCTCCTTGTCCTAGGAATATGCTTGGTTAGGCTTTTGTCCTGACAAGCGTGTTGTCTTCTCTTTCTTCAGAGGCACCAAATGTTGGATGTTTTGGCCTCAGACTAGAGGTAGTTACAGATGTTGATGGTGTAGAAGAGAGCCTGTCTTTTCAGTTCTCATGGCAGTCAGGGCTCTTTAGCTGTGGGCAAGGAATATCTCTTCTCTTTCTCCCATGCGCACAGTTGTTAGCAATGGAGGGAAGGACATTTTTAAACCTTCGGTGTCTGCTCTACCTGCAGCATTTACTATCCCGCTGACAGTCTCCTCGTTAGCTGAACCTTTGGTACAGCGGACAGTGACGTAGCTAGCTGGTCAGGACTCCAAGTGCTTTTGGGTTGCAGTGCTCCCTTCCCTCTGGGAGAAGTGGGACAGCTTGTACCCCTCACAGGTATTGGTTGAGACTCTTTGCAAACAGAAAGGTCATGTTGTGAAGGAAGTCTCTCTCCTGCAGCAGTGAGGCATTTTTAATGTGTTCATTTGAAATTTTGGGTATCTAAAGCACGGTTCCACCCCAGCTGCCGTGATTTGAAGGAGTGTCTGACTACAGCAGACCTGGGACTAGAATATGAACTTAAGTGAACAATGAGTGGATTAGGAGCCTACCTGTTCAGGATGCACCCTGACCAATGCACTCTTTGGACCCCTAACCCAAGCAACACAAACTTGGCGTGCTTGGGATTTATTGAAAGAAAAGAGGCTGGGATCTTGCACATAAGGAAGGACTTTTAAGATTAGCCTTGAGGTCAAGTGTCTTAGACACAGCCGTCACTTCTGGCTATGGTTTCAGTTTGCCTTCTAGTTGCCATTTTTCCTTCTTTCCAAATGGCTCCTGCAAGTTTTAGGCACTGTAAGATGCTCAATATTTACCTCTTGTCATCTTGCCCTCTGCTGAGGTCATAGCTGAGTTCACCCCTGTAGAAGCCGCTCCCAGCCCCCCTCAAACCTCTGACTGCAAAGCTGTTTTGTCAAAAATCAGCGTGTGTGGTTTGAAACATACCCCGTTTCTCTCTCCCACGCAGCACCTCTCCAGAACCTGGCATGACAGTTGGACAGACAGCCAGAGGGGTAAGCTTGAAATCCCTGCATGTCTTCTCTTTGGATAAACTTGTATCTCAAAGCTCAATGGTTTTTTCAACCATAAATTGTGCCCTTCCTCACCTGAGTGTGTCACTGATGGTTATACTTGTGGTATGTGGCCTGTGTAGGAATGTGGTCATTTGAATGGGAAATACTGGAATAGAACGACCCTTTAGACATAGGGCTTCGCAGTGTGCTGGTCCAGTTCACT
Organism: Alligator mississippiensis; assembly: GCF_030867095.1. Lineage (NCBI taxonomy): Eukaryota > Metazoa > Chordata > Crocodylia > Alligatoridae > Alligator > Alligator mississippiensis. The sequence continues at coordinate 5,558,961 of NC_081838.1, read as the reverse complement.
TTGTGTTCTGTTTTCCAGCCCACTCTGTGTTTTCTTGTCCTCAGAAGCTGCTTTGTAAACCTGTAATACATGGAGCATTGCATGTAATTGCGTGCAGTTGCAGAAAACAAGACAGGCAATGATGTTCCCTAACAAAATACGTGCTGTGCTATTAAGGTTCCTTTCCTTTAGCAGAGAAGTGCTGAGATTGATGTCTTGGCGGAGGTGTCAGCTGGGTCAGGCCTGGCCCCTGCTGCATCCTGCAGGCCCTCTGCACTTGAGGTAGAAGAAGAGAAATGCTTAATCTTGGAAATGAAGGGCGAACACCTTCCTCAACTCTCAGAGGTACTGTGCCCTTTTGCTTTGTGTCTTTGAACCACAAAATTGTAAAGGAAATGAAGTCGCTCACTCTTTCATGGTTATTTTTGCGTTTTTCTAAAGTCTGGCCATCTGCAAGGGTGATTAAATGTTCAGATCTACAGGACCTGATGGTAGCTGTTGTATATTTAAACGGGCAGTCCCTGACCTGGGTGACACAGGGATAGATTTTAGAGTAGATACTTAGTTCATATACTGGAAGATTACTCCAGACTAATCTCAGGGCAGTTGAAATCAGGATCTAAGATTTGCTTCATTCACTACAGACTTAATACTAATGTAGGCGTGTCCGGTGGGATGCCCCTTGAAGGTGGAGTTGGACTGCTTTTTGTCTCTGGGGCTCAGCTTTCTGCTCCGTTATTTCATTAAGCCACGTTTTATCACCCCTTTGCCATCTGGCCTTCAGAGAGGGTGACAAAATAAGGAACTGCTTATTCTCATCAGTTTTGGACTGCCTAATGCTCCAGGTCCACAGAGGAGGTCCTCACCGCTAGAAGAGAACAGGGCATTTCTCATATCTTCTCCACTCCAACTTGGACAAAAAATAATTTCACAGATCAAAGTTCATGCTTTGGCAGCAGAAATGAAGTGTTGTTTTTTCACCTGTTTGCATCCATGTTGGCTTTGGATTCTGGCATGAGACCAACTTCAGACTACATATTGTTTTGGGGTTTTTTTTCTGCTTGACACTAACAGGCCACCATCTCTTTTCCTCTAGATCCTTTCCCTGTCGGGCCCCTCTCCCTGAAAATGCCTGCACAAAACCTGAAGTCTCTTTTGAAGTTCACCAGATTTCAGACTCTTACCAATTGGCTTCCTCCCCAGTATCTGACAGCCGCATTGCTGTGTTAGGGGCAATGGTTTTCTCTCTGCTCCCTTAGCCGTGCTCTGATGCATCTGCTTGTGTTTGTGTGAGCGGGGTGGTGGCCAGTAGGGGGTGCTCCTGTGCTGAGCCACCCACCTCATTGCACCCGTCCACCTGCCTCACTCCAAATGCCTCCCTGGGGGCACCTCATGTCTGGCTGACCCCCTTCCTGGACACCCGCAAGCCTGGGGGTACCGCTGCCACCACCCAGGGGTCTGGACTGGTTCTGGACCCTGTGCCCCCATGCGGTACACAGTCCTTGAGGATGCTTGACCCTCTGCAAAAGCTTGGGGTGCTTCCTTTAGCCTGAAGCACAAAAAGTAGCTTCCCCTAGTTAGCCGGACCAAGGGGGCACAAAGGCATGCCTCTCCCAACACGTCCACCACACTCGGTACAGTGAAGAACTTCATTGGTTACAGCGGGAAGGTTTGGGGAAGGGGGCAGGATAGAGAAGTATTACACAATAACCTTAGAGCAAATAGCAAGGCTGGGTAGCCTTTGATCATGCATCTGTGTTACTGCAAGCTATATATCTAGAAAGGCTTCAAGTAGCTTACTCACAAGCATCATCCAGAGGTTGATAGAGCTTCCCTCTGGAGGCAGGCAGTTTGTAGTGTGTCCATGGGTTTCAAGAGAGAGAGAGCAGCAGATGTTCAGTAGCCCTGTGCGAGTCGGCAGCGATCTGATCCGGCTTCGGATCCAGCCTCTTCAGATGGCCGCGATCCAACCTGGAGCTCCGGACCGGGTTTCCGCCTCCATTCGGCCAAAACTTCGGAGCCGCCTCGGAGATCCGGCCATAGGGTATAATGTGGAATCAATGACCTATCTATAACTTTCTTGTTTTCTGTCCAATTTGAATGAAACTTGCAGGGTGGTAGCCTCTGCTGAGAGCGTGAAACCTGCCAAGTTTCAAGAAGGTCAGTGCAGGGGTTTGGGGGGACTGCACCTCAAGCTGCAGACAAGAAAACTGGTGCCATGGGTGACACCGTGTGTGTTCAGGCGCAGCGGTGTGACAGCTGCAGGGATGGTGGCCCCTGCTGAGACACCTGCCAGCTGTGGAGGAGATCGGTGCAGGGGGGTCCTGGGGCCCTGCACCCCTAGCTGCTGATGGGCAAAACTTGTGCCAAGACTGTGTCTGTCTTGGGGCAGTTGATTGTCTGTATTGATTCCTTCCTCTCCTTAGCCTGGTGTTGTAGGTGCTAATTGCTGCTCGTTAAGTCGTTGTGTAGTAGCTAGGTCCTGTGTATTGAGCTGGTCCCTAAGTGAATCATGATTGATTGATTGGTAACTGGGAACACAGCACCTGAGCAGCCAGGCCTGCAGCAGTGCCTCCCCTCCCGCCCCAGGACAGACACAGCCAGTCCCACAGCACCCACGGCACCAGTTTTGCTTGTCTGCAGCTTAAGGGGCACTTCCCCCCAAACCCCTGCACCGATTTTCTTGAAACTTGGCAGGCTTTGTGACCTCAGTAAGAGCCACCACCTCTGCAGTGTTCACCCTGCTATGTTGTAACGCCTAGACGTGACATGAGTTTTGCTTTCAACAAGTTGGGGTACAGTTGCCCCAAAACCCCTGCACCGATCTTCTTGAAACTTGGCAGACTTTGTGGCCTCAGTAAGGGCCACCACCCCTGCCATTTTGACCTTGCTATGTTGTAACGCCTAGACGTGACGCGAGTTTTGCTTTCAGGAATTTGGGGTGCAGTTCCCCCCAAACCCCTGCACCGATCTTCTTGAAACATGGCAGACTTCATTCTCTCTGCAGAGTCTACCACCCCTGAAAATTTAATCCAAATCGGACAAAAAACAACAACGTTATGGCTATTTTATTGTTTCCCCATTATACCGTACGGCCGGATCTCCGAGGCGGCTCCGAAGCGCCTCGACCCGGACGTGCTGCTTCGGACCCCGAAACGTCCGAATCTTCTCTGGATCCGAATCTCTGTCCGGAGCCTCGCACAGCCCTAGCATTCAGCTGCTCTCTGTGTCTTCATGGTGGCTGCTCCCCTCCCACCGCCGGGCAGTCTTAGCTGGTGGAGCCCTATCCATAGCACCTTTGGGGGCCCGGCGGAGGCCAGGTGTGTTGGGTGTTCACCAAACAATTTAAAAAGCATCACAGGTCATCTCAGAGAGTGACACCTTTGGAGCCCCCGCCCCCATGCCATGAGCTCAGTGCCCGAAGAATAGAGGTTAGGGTAACCTGGGGCAACCAGGTTGACAGACAGGGGAGCGAACTAGTCACATGACCTGCAGCATTGGGGGGAACTTGAGACAGAGAGGAGCAGGTTCCTCCTCGGGCAGGGATGTCCCCAGCCCTGTTACCATGGAGACCAGGTGCATCCCGAGTGTGTGACCAGGGGGGCACAGGCAGGCAGAGGGGCTGATTCCTCCACGTGCTGCATGCTATTTCCTGCTCATTCAGGGTTTTTGTGTGTGTGAGTGGAAACAGGATAGTCCCAAATGCATCGAGGGCTGCGTTTAGTCTTTATGCAGTTGTCTTCTGTGAAACCTCTTGCCCTCTTATAATCCTCAGTCTTCACGAGTGAACTTCTGAGCTGAAGCGACCGTATCTGGGCTCTGATCTGGGAGCGTGCTGGCTATTCCAAGTGACCGCAGCAATGTTTAAATCAGTCCAAATGTAGCCATTCCACTTAGTAACCGTGAAATACAGAATACTGTTTTGCGGCTAAGGACCAGATGAATACACGTATTGGCAGAAAATGCTGCCACAGCTAATGCCCATCTGCTCTTAAAAACAGCACTAGCTAGTGACCCCCGTCTCCAGAATTGCCCTGTGATCAGGCAGACCTTACGCATGTGTTTCCCAGTTTAATGTGGTGCACAAACGGACCTGCTCTGTTTGGCCTCGCTACTTCATAGAATTGTTTTTTTCAGGACATGGAGAGAAAGATAATGAAGGCACTTGGCCATGGCCATCAGGATGAGATCCTGAGCAGTGCCTTTAATTTAAAGATCACTCGTCAGGACATGCAGACGCTAAGGAACCGTCACTGGCTCAACGATGAGGTAAAACACATTAAATGGGTATTAGCCTTCTTGTGCATGACATAAATAGTTTGCTGCAAACTTCTTTACAAGGCTATACTTGGACTCTTGCCTTGATCCAGAAGAAAAGTGTGAATCTAAGCAGACAGGCAACCCAACATGACTTCCTTTTTCTTTCCCCCCCGCTCCCTTCAAATTAGGTAGTAAAGCATTGGAACAGGTTCCCCAGAGAGGTGGTGCACTCTCCATCCTTGGCGGTTTTATGACCCAGCCAGACAAAGCCCTGGCTGGGATGATGTAGTTGGGGATGGTCCACTTTGAGCAGGGGGTTGGACTCGATGTGACCTCCTGAGGTCCCTTCAACCCTCGTTTTCTTTGCTTCTATGAAATATTCCCTTATGTCCAGGTGATCAATTTCTACATGAATCTTCTGGTGGAGAGAAATAAGAAGAAGGGGTTTCCAGCACTTCATGCTTTCAGTACTTTTTTCTACCCCCAACTAACTTCTGGAGGTTATCAAGGGGTAAGAAGGTGGACAAAAAATGTGGATATCTTCAGTAAGGACCTAATTTTGGTGCCAATTCACCTCCAGGTGCACTGGGGATTAGCGGTGAGTGAATTTGGCCCTTTCTTTGGACTGGATGAGAAAAGAAGCTAAAACAAAAAGGCTTTCATGTTCAGTCTGATATGGCTAACTCCTGTCTTTCCATAACAGGTGATAGATGTCAGAAGAAAGACCATTAAATATTTTGACTCCCTGGGTCAAGATGGCCACCGGATATGTAAATCTTTGTGGTGAGTAAGCACTTCCTGAATGGATTTCGTACACTCTTCTCCTTGGAAAAGGACTTCCCAGAATTCCTAGCTGGAATGGGGATTTTTTAGTAGCACAAGACTTGCCTTTGGATGACAGGAATCTCTATGCCCAATCGGTTTACTCTCAACAAATGATAAACAGTTGATGTTAGCATTCTTCTCCCTCCTTAGCCTCTAGAAACTTATACTCTGCTTTCTTGCCAATGTAGCCACATGCTAAGAGTGCAAGTGAAATTCTGGGACCGTACAGATGCCTTGTGGCACAACTGAATGCCCTGTAAATCAATATTCTGTGGAAGGACTGAAAGGGGGACCTCAGTGTCCGCTTCAGTGCTAAGATTAGCATGTGAGCTCTTGGCCACGATGAAACCCCTGGGGCTGTGGTTCAGACTGGCGTGCCAGTCATTCTGCTGGTCCCAGTGTTTTCTTGGTGTCACAGGGGTTGGAAGTCATGGTCTGCCACTTAGCCTTAATGGTGTAAAAGAAGCAAGAGAAGAGATGTCAGAGAACATGCACTTCATGTGAACAACCGGTTTCACAGCATGTTCAATCAGTGCTGTGGTTTTGGAGTTGGCCACAGACTGATGTGTGCTGTCTCCAGACTGGGTAGGACTACAATATAAAGCTCAAAGTGATACTGTACCACGAGCTGTATGGAAATAAGGACAGAGTATGGTGAAGAGGTGTGCTCAGTAGTACTAGCGGACTCTACCCAAGCAGTGTCTTGCTGCCACTGGAACAGGTTGGAATTGGTATCCCAGGAGAGGCCCAGTGGGGATCAACTTGGGCTCAGGCTCACACAGGGCCCACAGGCAGCCTCCCTTTTATAACCTCCATTAAGAGCAAGGCGTGGCAGGAGAGATTCAAGGGAAGGGCTGCAGCTGAGCCTGAAGTGGGCCATCCCATGGCCATGGACCTGCTACAGCAATTTGTGTATGTGAAGTGGAGGCTGTGCTTTGCCTGCCACTCATTCGCCCTCTGCACCTGGGATCATCACCCTTTATAGCGTATTAAAAAAATGCCTACTCTACTCCTACTTCCCAAGCTGCCAAGTGACTTCTGAGGAAAGGATTTACAACAGCTTCATAATGAAGACACCCTGTTATAATCTTTCTAGCTGGCGCAGTTACCAACCCAGGAATTTTTTTTTTCACTCACAACCAACATTTGTATTGACCTATATTTTTACTGACATATTTTACATTGTGTAAATCCAACCCTTTCGCCAACAGCAAGATAGGCCAGGTTCAAATTTAGGTGGTTAACACTAAGCGTGGTGATAAAAATAGTTTGTTGGTTAGTAAATTATTTGCAGATTGGTAGTAAAAAAAAAAAAAAGAAACTTTGTGTTGGCAACCACACTTGATAGCACCAATAGTTTTAAACCATGCTTCTCCCACCCAAGGGACCCCCTACTCCTCGGACAATCTGATCCCCCCCCACACTCCCATGCTGCTTCCTCCTCCAAACCTGCCCCCCAGCTTTACCCCTGCCAGCCCTGCTCCCCTCATCCTGGCATGGGCCCTTATGCAATACCTCTCCCCATATCAGCCCCACAGCTCTGCCCTATCTGCACCATCTCCTCCCTATACAACCTGGAGCTGTGTGACCCTGACTGTCTGTCAGGCGGTGGTATAGGTAGGTGACAGTATGCAGCAGTGGCAGCACATGGCTGGGGGGGGAGGGAGGGTGTAGAGAGCTAGGGAGGCTCTAATAGGTCAAGAAGTATGCTATGCTCCCGCTCAGACCACAGGGAGCTGCCTTGCTTTGTCTGTCCATCAACATTTTGCAGACAGCTTCCTTCTATCACTGAAACTCCATTCAAGCTCACGGTTGCTTCGTTTTGATGGACTTTATGGACAGGTGATTTTACCTTTTTCTCTGGACTGTCCCTACGTGTACGAGCTGTTGGAAACCCTGCTGGGTGGTTTCGATCAGAGACCTAGTTCAATACAGAAGCCTTGTAGATGATGTTGAGGTCATACTAACTTGTGATCTAAAATCTCAGCTGTGATGTGCGTAGTTTTAGGAACAGGAAGTTTTGCCTTTGACATGATATCACATTCTGTAGCCTTTCTTCTTGGCACCTTTTAGTCATTGGTGTAGAGATAGTTAATCCAATAACTTTACAAACTGTTGGCTACAGTATGAAGATGCCTGACGCTTTATTACTTTTGCACAGCCAATACCTGCTGGAAGAAAGCAAGACCAAGAGGAACATAGAGATCTCTCCTTCAGAGTGGACCCTCTACTGCATGAAATCACATGTACGTCAGCATTGTTTGTCTTTGAAGTGTAATAGTTTGAAGGGTTTTAGGCAGGCTTCCCCCGCCCCGACAGCTGTGTGCTGTCGGCAGCTTTTAGTCATGGTTTGCCGGAAAGGTGCTTTTCTTTGTATGAAATGGTATTTGCAGGGGAGAAGGGGGAAGTATGGCAGCAGCACTCTGGGCTTGATGAATTAGAACTGTGCCTCTCAAACTATGTGGCTTGAAACAGGTTCCTACCAAGTGGCATTAAATGATGGTCAAGAAAAGTTAGCTGCGAGTCCCACTCAAGCTTGAACTAAGCAGCAAGGTCCGGGTTTGCCTTGTCAGACCTGTTGTGCACGCAAAGCAGATTGTAATGCTACATCTGTTGAACGTCGCAGGATTGTGTTGCAGATTCGTGGGCACAGTAAACTCCCCAGCAGATCCCATTCAACAGTCCATCCCCTTCTTCCAGGCTCCTAACAGATCTTGTTTTTGTCGTGGGATTAGCAGTGAAAGTAGCTGTGCTTGGATATGTCAGGCAGGATCGGGCCCCTGCTGCCTCTGGGGCTCCAGGGACACAATCCTGCAAGACAATGCCTCTGGATGCCTGATCTAGACTCGGGGCTTATGTCTGTGGGCTCAGAGCAGGGAGCTCCAAGGGGTTTCTTTGCTCTGCAGTAGGAAACACATGCCCCAGCATCCCAAAGGGGCCACTTTAGAGCACAGGAAGCTCTGGGCTGTGGGGATCATACCATGACCCAACAGATATTCCTGGCAGTAAAATGACACAAACTATTTATAGGAATCGTTCTCCTCACATTTTTGGGCCCTGCGGGCGTTTTAAAGGGCACAGACATCCGTTCACTCCCATTTTGGGCAGGCACAAGCATTGTGCTGGTGTGACAGGGGTGGTATCTGTGTGCAGCCCCAGAGCTGTAACTTCCTCCCTCCGTGCAGCAGGAAGACAAGCAGAGGGGGGCAGATCTGACCCTTTGTCACACAAAGCCGCTGCTGAGAACTTGTGGTGAGGAAATTCTGAAGCTGTAGAGCAACATATGCATGTCCCATTGAAACCCAGTGCCGAAGCTGGTCCTTCAGTAGCTTGAACTGCAGCAAGTGATGAGGGGAGGGGCAGAATTAAACTGATGCCTCCACTCTAAGTTGTCTCTGTTGGAGATGAAAGGTCCCAGGTGGGACCAGGACCCTGTTGCGCTGGGCAGCATTCAAAGCAGGAATTGACTTCCCCTTGAATGTGATATATGAGCCACAGGAGCAGGAAGAATTGGTCTAATTACATGGGTGTTTTGGGAGTGAGTTTTAAACTTGGTGTGCTGGGATAGGCCCACGAATATGCTGGGAACGGAGTGTGGCTATGCAATCCTGCACCTCTTGCTGGCAGAAAGCAAGTTTGCAGTGGGATGGAGGAACTTGTGTGTAACCTCCCGTCCCTTCATCTCAGGAGATTCCACAGCAGCTGAATGGCAGCGACTGTGGGGTGTTTACCTGTAAATATGCGGACTATATCTCCAGGGACAAGCCAATCACTTTTACTCAGGTGAGTGAAGCTCATAACATTTTGGGCAAGTGACTTCATCTCTTGCATCTTGCCCAGTCGGTGGTTTATAAAGTCCTTGGGGCAACAGTATTTGGGGTGGGATGGGGAATGGGTGGTCTCTGGACCTGGGCCTAGTGCTGTGCTTTCCAGCCACGTGCAGCTCCATTTCCTTCTGGTGACTCTCCCAGGGGTCTGCCGCCAAGCCCACCTCCTGCAGACCAGGCCTTGCTGAAGTAGTACTGATAAGTAAGCCTTTGCAGGGCTGTTTATGTAGTCACCCGGCCTCTTCCAAATGCCCATTTGCCAAGGACAACCTGTCCAGCTCTTCTGAGATGGGGGACTGAGTTGAAGGACCGGAAGCGTGTGCCCCACTTTCATAAGGGTGTGTATAACGATCCAGTCCAGATTCCTGGGTGAACGCTAGCTAGCTTTCAGGTGTTTCAGGCTTGTTAGTTATCAGCCATTGACCCAGGTGCTACCATGTTTAATGCTGGCATTTCCTTGGGCTTTGAATTTTCTGTGTTTAGTGGAGAAGAAAACCAATACTATCACATATACCTTCAAGGAAAGTGGTGAATGCTGGTTCTTTGTAAAAATGTGTAATGTGAATGTAATGCGTTCAATATCAGGAGGCGCCAGGGGGAAATCTACAGATCTGTGCTGGCTATTAATTTGGACGACAACTCCCAGAAACCCTGAGGGGCTGTGGAGGCAAGGGAGAAAGAAAGACGAGGTTAGGGGGACGAGAGAGAGCAGCCTATAGGTGGAACGTGGTCCGTCCTACACAGAGAAGTGCACAGTGGATATGGAGATCTCACTGGCTCGGTCATCTGGCTTGGGGGCAACTGCAGTCTGCTGTCTGCATTGGTGATGCGCAGGGGGCACACGCGGGTGCCCCTGCACCCCCTGAAATTGGCTGCTGTTGCTGGCGGCATCTGCAGCAGTTGCCACTCGCCACCTTCCCCCCACCTCGATGCTATCAGTGGCGTCTGCAGGTGGTCGCCACCGCCACTCAGTACTTGCCATCCCCCCCATCCTTGCCACCAACACTGCCACGGCTGCCTGCAGGTGGTCCCCGCTCGGCCCACTCTTGCCGCCAACATCGCCGCGGGTGCCTGTGGGCAGTCCCCACTTGCCACCACACCCCGGCCGCCGCTGCCACCATCGCTGCCTGCAGGCGGTCGCTGTGCCCCCCCAGCCTCAGGAGGCACAAGGCGTTCATGGCTGCCTGAGTGCTCTAGGGACTAAAGCCTACTTTGGGGACACATACGGAGATGTCAGGGTGAAATTAAGGTGCTGACTATAAGTTACCACAATGCTGATGCGTCTTTACCTTTAACCTATTCCCTCCCTTTTGGCCCCTTGGCTTGTGGCGCTAACCCCTATGATTTTCAATAGAAAAGTGGGAACTCCCCCTTTCTTCTTGTGCCAGGTTCTGGGTCTGCAGGGTTGGCATAAATTATCATGATGGGATTGCCTACAGGTTTAAATCTGTTTTTTTTATTCCCTTTACTATGACTGCATGTCTAAGAGAAATTATTTTTAACTTTTCTTAGCACCAGATGTCTTACTTCCGTAGGAAGATGGTGTGGGAAATACTCCACCAACAGTTGCTATGATTTGAGGTATAGTTTTCTCTGGAGTATAGAAGATCTGCCTGATTCCTGAAACTGGTTTTGTAATGATCCTAGGAAGAAGGCGTTTGTCTCTTGATTTGTAACAAATCCCTAATGAAGCCCTTATGGCTAGAGTTTAATATTTATTTGTAGAATATATTGAATATGCGGTATATATTTATTTCTTTTTAATAAAATATGTATTTAACTTATGCAAGGAGTCTTTCCTGAACTCGGATGTCTAGCAAAGAAAATGTGAACGCATTTGAAGTTACTATTTAAAAATATATATATGTGAGAGGGGGTGTACCCAGCATCCAAAGAGATCGATGCCCAATCCTGTTCTAGGGCAATCTTCCCCACTCTTGCCTGCCATGCCTTTGATGTGAAATAAATGCAATGCGGGAGGCTGCCCCATTTGCAGCCCTGGTGTACTGGGCCAATCACACGGCTCCGAACCATCCCTACACCGTGCCCCATGCCTTGCAGATAGCATCCAAATCCACTACTCCTCCAGCCCCTCATTGGGCTGCACTCAGTCTCTTGCTCACTCAGGCCTCAGGCCCCACTCAGTGCGCCTTGACCCTTTGGCCCCTCATCAGGCTGCAACCCAGTTCCTCACTGGGCTGCACTCTGGGACACTTACCCATCAGGCCTCAGGCCCTACTCCCTCTCATGGCTCTCTGTACCGCTGGCCCTCTTCTATGCCCAGACCCCTTATTCTAGAAACCTCTTCTTAGATGGATTCATTTGCCATCATCATGTGAACTGTAGTGACCCTGGTTTCTATATGTCTGCAGTGGCCCCAATTCACGGACCTTCAGCCTCCCTGAGGCCCTGGCCCTGCTCACAAGCCAGTCACAGCGCCAGACCCTCCAAAGCTCTGGCCACACCTCACTGTGGGTTTGTTCCCTTTAGCCCCTCCTGGGCCCTGCCCTTAGCCTAGACCAGTTGAGGTCTTCAACACCGTTAGATTGGCCCTTGGTCACAGATTCTCCTTCTCAGGCCCCTTCAACTACGTGCTCTTCTCTTAGCCAGGTTCAGAGCCATGCCACGATTGGGTCAGTCCTGGTCCTTGGGAATGCCCTGGCACGGTCTCCATCAGGTCAGGTCCTCTGTCTGAGCCTGCCTGGTCAATCTTTGGCTGGATGACCCTGGGCTCTGCCCCCCAGGCTGGTCCAATCACCCAACCTCTACTTATTGAAAAGCCTCCGAGAAGTTGTGTAGCAAGTTGCTGGTAGATGCCTTTTCATGACTGAAATATATGTATTGTCAAGTTTGGACTCTGACTAGAAAATACCTTGTGGAGACACTGGGGTGAATTAAAATGAAAGAGCGTGTTGGCTGACTTGCTCAGCAGGGCAAATTTGGCCAGCACAGAGCTCTGTGCTATTGCAGGCCCCCAGGCTTGTGTGCAAACTGGCTGTATACTATGTTTTCCCAGATACACACCCTTTTCCCTAAAATCAGCACCCCGCCAAATTAGGGGCCGTGTTTTAAGCAGTTTTAAGCAGGGAAGCTTATTCCTTCCCTGGAAAAGAAGCAAGGCTGGTGCTACTGCGCAGCTGCCAACGTAGAGGGGTCCTGTCTTAAAAGCCTCACAGCCATAGCTGTGGCTGAGCACTTTAGCTTGCGCCCAGTGGCAATGCGTAGGGGGTGCACGGGGGTGCGTGTGCACCCCCTAAGAGTATCTCGATGAGCCTTGCGATGTGGAAACTGTGCTTTATTTACAGGAACTTATTTAAGAACTAACAGTCCTGGCAGTGCCCTTGCAGGGGTGTGGGGCCTAACCTTTGTCGACATAGAGTCAGTTCTCCTGGAAACAGTGTGTCCAGGAAGAATAGAGGTGACAATCTGGATGAGACAGCTGGCAGCAAGAATTTCTTGGTGCTGCACTTCCTGGGTACTCGATGGTCGCAGGGGGAAGCATACTGTGCCACACAGCTGGTCGTGACTTTGGAAAAGCCTTTTTTCCCCTGCATTCGGCCTTCCAAAAACAAGGTGCATGTTTTATCTGGGGGCTATTGGATTCAGGGAAAATAGGATAGAGAGCTGTTCAGCTCTTCTAATTAAGACTGCATTGAGCTTTCGACCTCCTATGATTACATGGGTTCAGAACAATGCAATGTGTCGTTCCTGGGCCTGACTCACAGATCTCAGACTGAGTCAGTGTCCATGTGTGGCCAGGACTGCCTTTACATAGGTGCTTCCTAAGCAACTTTATTCTGCAGGGGGAAGGCTTGAAGTCAAACGGTGCTTTTATTGTCTGGTGCATCACTGCAATTGGGTGCAATCTCCTTCCCCTCTTGTCATCCTACCCGTGCACAGCATCGCTTTTGGTGCCATAGGAATGGGTTCTGAGGGCTCTGAGACCTCGCCACCTGGCAGTGAAGCTATCAATTCTCTGCTGGATGCAGCTGCTCTGGGTCATGGTCCTTGATGGATAACACCCCAATAGACAGGTGCAGAGTGAAGGAACTTGCTTCTCTTCTGCAGTCTCCTCCTCTCCTGCACCATCCCCCTTTTCCCTCCCTCTCTTCCTTTTTTCTCCTCTCTCCTGTCTCTCCCAGTCTTTGTGCTTGTCCCCTCTCCCGTGACCTCTTCTCTATCTCCTCCTTCCTCCCCTCTTCTATCTTCCACCCCATCCCTGTCCCCATTCCTCCTTCCTTTTTTCGTCTCCGCCCTTTCTCCAGGCCGTCCCTGTCAGGATCAGAGGTCCTTTTCTCCGGGCTGGGAGGACATGAAAGGAGCATGCCCCAAGCACATGGGCTCTCCCTTTTGGCTTCTGGCCTTGCCCCTGACTCAGGGCCACATGCGGCCACTCAAGAACCTGGCAGATCAGGGCTGATCCCGGCATTGAACCAGACTTCTCCAGACAGTTGGGAGATGAATGACCTGTTTCCGCACCAGGTCATCACATTTAGCCAAGAGTTTAACCGCCGAGAGAAAAATGTCCTTTGTTAGCGTCACCTAGGCTCTTCCTGCGGCCCCTGAAGGTGGAGTTATGCATCACCAGGGTTAAAGCCACGTGGACAGAGATGCTCAAGTCCTGGCCTCCAGAACTTCTTTGCTTCCTTGATTTCTTTTTCAGGGTCTTCATAAGCAGCGCCATGTAATCCCCACTGCTGAAACCCTGTGCAAGCATTTAAGCACAAATGTTTAATTTGCATGACTCTCCATCCTTTCCACTAAATGAAGCCACTCTTCACACTGCTCACCCAGGGGAGGACAAGAAATAATGGACACAAGTTGATTGAGGATTGCTTCAGGCTAGGCATATGGAAAAACTTCTTTACAAGTCGAGTGCGGAGGATTTGGAGCAGGCTTCCCCCAGAGGTGCTGCAGTCACCCACCCTGGCGATCTTCAGAAAACGTCTTGCCGCCCACCTTGCTGGGGTCATCTGATCCCAGCGGTCTTTCCTGCCCAAGTTCAGCGCGGCTGGACCCGATGATCTGTAAGGTCCCTTCCAGCCCCTACCAACTATGAAACCTTTCACCGCAGCAGGCCACTGGCTGCTGTGGCCCCCAGCTTTCCCACGTTGGGCTGTGATGTCTGGCGCTATGTCGGGGGAGGCGGGCTTTTGACTAAGAGGTTGGAGGACGGGTTTGTCTGGGGTGATTTGGGCAGGGCTGGTCCTGCCTGGCAGGGATTTCTCTAGGGTTGTTGGTTGTAAGCGTGTTGGTATAAGGATATAGGCAGAAAAGGTTCTTTGGCTAGATGTGATATTTTTATTAGACCAACTAAATAGTTGGACAAATTGTTCTAGGATTTCTGCAGGGTTTTTGGTTGTTCTAGGATTTCTATCACTCTGTGGCTCGGACTGGTCACAAGGGGGCAGCACCAGGCTGAGGAATAACCCACGGGCACCTCCCCAGAGCCAGCCGCAGCCCCTAGCCACCAGGCCCTTCTGCTCCTGCCCCAGAACCCAGGAGTCCTGGGGACCTGCTCTGCGCCACTGCCCCGCCAGCCCCCAGCCCCCTTCCAGAGAAGAGTGAGAACCCAGGTGTCCAGTCCGGCCCTGCACCTATCTGCCCCCAGAGGCACCTCTCCCCTGCCCCAGACAGGCATCGGGCCTCCAGGCCTCCCAGCTTTCACCCCCCAGGTCCTCTGCCTGGCACGGATCCCAGGAGCCCTGGTGCCTTAGTCCTGCAGGGGCAGGGCTTGGGAGCGGGACCACGGGCAGAGCATCAGGCACAGGGGCAGTGCTGGGAGCTAGCCCTGCCATAGGGCTCAGCTGCCAGCCACCGGGACGATGAAGCCTGGTGGGGGCAACAGCTGCCGGGATGGGAGGAAGCCTGTGCCCCTGCCCCTGCCCCTACTTCTGCTCCTGCCCCTGCCCTGCTGCCAGGACTCCTGGCTTCCTCCCCAGGTCCAGCAAGTGAGACAGGGACCCTCAGGACCAGGGCTAGGGAAGGGGGATCAGTGCAGCCCCAGCCTCTGGAGTGTGCTCAGGGCTGTGGGGACAGCCCCACGGCCTCAGAAATCTCCCTCTGGGGAGTCCCCCCCCACCCAGCCATGTTGGGACCCTGAGACACAGGCCTAATGGGAAGGTAGACAAGGGAGAGGCTGGGACAGGCTCCCAGCGGCAGTGCCAGGCTGAGGAAGGACCCGCCTGGCACCAACCCAGAGCCAGCCACAGCCCTGACCCACCAGCACCCTCCCTCCCGCTCCAGAGCCCAGGGGGCAGCTGGCGCCCTGGATGTGCAGCACCCAGGAGGGCCTGGGAGAGGTCTGGGGGTCAAAGCAGGGGGGCTGATCCAGTCCATGGGGGTGTTGGGGGCCTGGGTGTATCCCTGACAGTCTTTACCTACAGCAGGGACCCTGCGCCTATGGCCCTGGCCGGCAGCCACAGGCTTATCATCGGGGGGAGGAGGGTGTCTGTGCTCTGCTCTCTTCATCAGTGGGGTCTCCCTTCACCTGCTGTGTCTGCCGGTCTCCCTCACACCCCCAGTCTGGACTCTCCAGGCACCCGTCCAGGTCCAATCTGCCGGCCAGGTAATCCCACGCACAGCAGACCCTCACCCCCACCTCCCAGATCCAGGGGATGCCACTGTATCCCTAGATGCAATGCCCACCCCAGAGCCAGCTGCATCCCAGAAGCAGTGCCCCAGAGCTGCCCCTGTGCTCCATCTGAATCCCAGCAGTCCTGTTCCCACCCCCCCACCCCTGGCCAAAGCCAGACACTGGAGCCCACCAGGCACCTCGCAGAGTCCTTTATTGACCAGCCCCAGACCCCAGCATCAAGCCCAGTCTCGCCCGCAGGCCCTGGGTGAGGGCCAACAGTGCATTGTGCTGGCAGCAACAGGGAGGGGGTCAGAGCCAGCACCAGCCTGGGAATGTTGCTTTGCTGTGTGTGCATGCGTGTGCATGTGCAAGTGTGTCACATACCTGTGTTCTGTGTGTTGGATGCCTGCACTGCGTGTGTGTGTGTGTGTGTTGAATGCCTAGGTTCCAAGGGGGGGGGAGGTGCAGGGTGGTCCCAGACCCCTGGATGGTCTGGGGTGGGAGGAGAGGGGTGTCTGAGGGACAGAAAGAGATGGGACAGAGCCCTGGTGTAGGTGTGACTGAATGTGTAAGTGTGAGAGATGCGTGCAGGAGGGTGCAGTGAGAGATGAGGGGGGCTCTCTATGTGCAGCTCTGCATACAGGGGGTGGACTGTGTGTGAGGCATGGGGCAGGGAGAGACTGCATGGGCGTGTGTGAGAGAACGACGGTGCAAGGCCAAATGCATGTGTAAGAGCAGGCAGGTGTGTACAGGCATGAGGGGCTGTGTGCGCACATGGGTGCCAGGTGTTGCAGGCCACGTGTGCTTGACAGACGTGGCGCAGACAAGGCGCACAATGCGAGGGGCTGCACCTGGGGAAGACCCCTGCAAAGCACAGGCTGGGGGGCAGCTCTGTGGAGAAGGGCCCAGGAGCCCTGGCACACCAGACCCACACGAGTCTGCCATATGGT
This sequence comes from Alligator mississippiensis, assembly GCF_030867095.1. Lineage (NCBI taxonomy): Eukaryota > Metazoa > Chordata > Crocodylia > Alligatoridae > Alligator > Alligator mississippiensis. The sequence goes on along the minus strand of NC_081838.1, from coordinate 5,542,543 downwards.
GCAGCCGCACACAAGGCCAGTGCAGCTCTGAGAGGCATCAATGGATGCAGGAGGTGCAGGACACGGGCGGTGACAGAGTCTCTGCTCAGCCCTGGTCAAGCCGCATCTGGACGCTGTGCGCCGTTCTGGGCTCCGAATTTCATAAAGGGCGTGGAGAAGTTACGAGGTCCAGGGCAGGCAGCAAAGTGGTCGAGGGCTTGCAAAGCAAACTGAAGGAGCTGGGCAGGTCCGGCTTGCGGAAAAGGCATTTAGGAGGGGACGTGACAGCAGCCCTCAACTGTGCAAAGGGCTGCCGAGAGGAGGACGCGGCCCCATGGCTCGGAGTTGCAGCAAAGCCAGTTTAGATTGGAGACCCGGAAACACATCTTCACTGTCAGAGCAGGGAGGTCCTGGGAGAGACGCTGAGAATTAAAGGCTCTCATCACCGCCGGGGTTCAAGGAGAGGTTGGGCAGCCACAGTCCGGGGATACTCTAGGGGCCACGATTCCTGTGCTCTGCTGCAGGGATCTCCCAGCTCTGGGCTGTGCTGCTTGCCCCCACCCCACTTTCTGCTCTGTGAGTCTAAGCCTCCCCCAGAGGTGCTGGGTGTTGCTGCAGCCCAGGCTGGGGATGGGCACGGGGCTGTGCCATTGCTCCTGCTGGAGCTCTACCTGGAGGGTCCTGGGTAGAGGGTCTTGTCCCTCTGCTCAGGATCTGACCAATGCTGCACTGGGGGCAGGCAGGAATTTCCTGACTGGTCCAGACTGGAAGGGTTTTGCCTTCCTCTGCAGCGGGGTCACGGCCTCGGCCTGGGGTCTCTGGAGGGAATATTAACAACCTTTTACAGCAGTAGGATGCTGGCCGCTGCAGCCCCCTGCTTTCCCTGGGGCAGGCTGGGGTGCCATGCCTGGTGCTGTGTCAGGGGTGACAGTCATTTAACAAGAGGTGGGACAAGGGATTTGTCTGGGATGGTTTGGATCAGGATGATCCTGCCTCTAGCAGGGGTTGGACTAGATGTTACCTCTTGAGCTCCCTTCCTGCCCTGCGTCTCTGTGATTGTAAGAAGATGGGGGTGTGCAAGCAGAGGGGTGCGTGTCTACAATGTGGCTTATGTGTATATGCGGAGCGCCTGAGGCTGTGTGCACGGTGGGGGAGGGCTCTGTGTGCGTTCAAAGGGAAGATGTCCGTGTGTGTATGTGTGTTTGTGTGTGTGCGCGCGTGTAGGCACACAAAAAATGATGCGCACACATGTGAGCGCATGCATGCAAAGGAATGATGTCCATGTGTGTTTGTGTGTGTTCATGTGTGTGCAGAAGGATGATGCCCATGTGTGTACGTGCACGTGTACACAAGCCTGCAGCAACTCCATTCACAGCAGCCGGGCAATGCCACCGGGGTTTGAATCCAACCCCACCCAAGGGTCCTACACCATCTCCCAGGCCAGCAGTGCAGCCCCCAGCTGCCAGGGTCCCCAGTCCAGAGAAGCCCATGGGTGGCGGCTCAAGTGGCCTTGGGCAGCAGGCTGCGGCGTGGGGGCAGCAGCCGGGGACCAGGCCGGGCCGGTGGAGGGGGGCCACGGCGGCGCCGGGAGCGCAGGCTCTGCTTGCGCAGCAGGTAGCGGGAGTACTGCACCTCGGGCATGACCAGCTTGAGGCAGCGTGGGTCCGGGGGAGCGCCTGAGCCGGGCGGCAGGTCATAGCCCACGATCTCCACCTGGGCGCTGGGCTGCCAGGGCCGCAGCTCCTTGTTGCGGATCTGGGTGGCGGGCCGGGGCTGGGGCCGGCCCCCAAAGCAGGTGCCCACCAGGCGGTCGCGGGCGGCTCTCAGCGCCTGCACCTCAGCCTCCACGCAGTCCCGCCCGGCATGGTTGATACGGGCCCAGAAGGTGGCATTGAAGTGGGCATAGAGCCCGGCGTCCAGTGCGTTCCAGGCCCGGACTTGGGCAGCGACGCCTGGGGCTGTGCCATTGCCCCGCGACTGCGGTGCCCGCATGTTGAGCTTGACATAGAGGACATCGTCCAGGTCCCAGTTGAGCAGGCGGCGGAGAAGCACCAGGGACTCATCGAAGTACTCGGCGATCATGACCAAAGCGAAGGCGTCTTCCACTTGGCGGATGAGGCCAGGCAAGTAGGTGGCATCAGCGGGATCATGGTCGTTGTCGCCGCCCAGGTCATAGACCAGCGTGTTGTGGGCGTACATGGCGTACTTCTCCTGGGGGCGGTAGTAGGCCCGCGGCTCCTCCAGGAAGGTGGCAAGGGAGGCGTTGGGCACACGCCGGAAAGCCGGGCAGTACTGGTTGTAGTAGGTGAAGAGCGACTCGAACATGGCGACGGGCTCACGCAGGATGGTGACGTAGACGGTGTCGTTGGGCATGAGGCGGTGCAGCTCGGCGGCGCGGAAGCGCAGGTGGCTGGCGATGAAGGCGGGCGGGCGCGTGTGCGGGTGGACGTAGCGGGCTGAGAAGTCGCGGGGGTAGCAGAACTGGTGGTCGCAGGGCGGATGGGGCAGGGCCACCGTCAGGTTGTGGCGCTCGGCGAAGCGGAAGAGGATGTTCTGCACCGTGGAGCCGGCCGTTTTGTGCGTCTTCAGGAAGGCCACAGCCATGCGCTTCGGGCCCGGCGCTGGGGACGGGCAGGCCGGCGCGCCTGACTTGGGGGGCCTGAGGAGGGGGGGGGTGGGGCGTGAGGGGTGTGGGCAGGGCATGAGGGGAGGCGGTGATGCTGCCGCCACCCCTCCTCTTTGGGAAGCCCTGTCCCTGCCATGGCCACAACCATCCACAGCCCAGCCCTGCCATGCTACTCCCACCCACAGCCCCACCCACTTCCCATAGCCCCACCCCTTAGTATAGCCACACCTTCGTGGACATTCTTCTTCCCATAGCTCTGCCCTGTCATGCCATAGCCAGCCATAGCCCTGCCTCCAGCTGAAGCCACACTCACCCATACCCCCGTCCCTGCCATGGCCCACCCCTGGCCATGGCCCTCCCTGCTGTGGCCACATCCAACTGTACCCCCTCTCCTATAGCCCCTCCCCTACCAGGTCACACCTTCCTGTTGCCCCTCCTCTTTCCATGGCCCCTTCCTCTCCCATTGCTCTGCCCCATAAACTCTCTCCAGCCCACTTCACAGCCCTGCCTCACAACCCCTCTGAGCTCCACCCCCTCTCCATCTTCCCTGTAGCCCTGCCCCATCCCCTCTTGTCCCTCCCTGCCATGTAGCTCTAGACCAGTGTCAGACCTTGCCCATATACTGCCTTGGCCCGCCCCAGTCTCAAGCCCTGCCTCAAATCCCTCTTGCAAACCCCCAGAAGCCCTCCTTGTTCCACTCCCAAGCCCCACCCCCACCCCGGGAGACATCTCTAGCCCCACCCCACCCTCAAGCCCTGCCCATAATTTGCCCTTGCCCCTCCCTTCCACATAGCCCCACCCCCACCATCAAGCCTGCCCAAGCACCCCTTAGCCCCTCCCCAAGCCCTACCCACTAATGTCCCTAATCTCCACCTCCAAGTCCCACCCCCAATTCTCGCTAGGCATAAAGCACTACCCCCACCCTAAAACCCTGTTCAGACACACCCATAGCCCTGCCCCTGCTTCAAACCCCGCCCCCAGTTCCATCGAGCTCCACCCTCATCCCCAAAAGCCTGTAGCCCTGCCCCCAGTTCCTTCTAGCCCCGTCATTGGCCCCAAGCTCTGCCTCCAATATTCCCAGGCTCCACCTCCACCCTTAAACTCCGCCCCTGCCATACAGCCCCACCCCTGAACTCCCACCCAGGCCCACCCTCAGCCCCACCCCTGCCTCCAATCCCACCCCCAGTTCCCTCTAGCTCCGCCCCATACCTGCCATCTAGCCCCACCCCACCCCAAAGCCCCACCCAGGCCCATCCTTAGCCCCTCCCCACCCCTGCCATATAGCCCCCCCCCCGGCCTCGCCCCGCCCAGGCCCACTCTTAGCTTTGCCCCTGCCCTGCAGCCCCACCCCGGGTACCAGGAGAGGTGGGCGCCACGGTGCAGCAGGAGGCTGAGGGAGGAGCCGAGCAGCAGCAGCAGCAGCAGGGCGCGGCGGCGCGACAGCATCTTGAGCGCACGGGGCGGGGCGGGCGCGGTGCAGGCCATGGCGGGCGGGGGCGCAGCGACCCACCCACCCTGCTCAGGTCGCCACGGCGAGGGCAGGGGGGGCGGCCGACCGCCAGGGGCGCCTGCGGGGGGACATGGGTCAGGTGGGCCTGCACACACACGTGCACACATGCATGCGTGCATGTGTGCACACCTGGTGCCCTACTGGGCCTTGCCTGTGTGCATGCACATACATACCCCATGCACACACAGCTGTACACACAGCCTCAGGCACACACACCTACATGTGTGTACACACACATGCTGACCTGTCTTGGCCCCATGTGCATACATATGGCTGTGCACACACGCATGTACACAGCCCCATGTGCACACAGCTGTGCATGTTGCCCCACCCCTGTACATACAGCCGTGTGCGCACACATACATGTGTACACACATGCACACGCTACCCTGCCTGGGCCCCTTTGCACACACACAAATGCACATAGTCATACATACTGCCTGCTCCCTGAACATACACATACACACATGTACACACACATGCTGCCCTGTCTTGGTCCCTGTGCACACACACTGCCCCACCCCCTGCACATACACCCATGTCATCCACACACACTGTCTTGTCCTGCCCCTGCTTACATGCCCTGTGCCCACATCCCCATGCCCACACCCCCATACACACACAATTCCCTGCATCCATACTGCTTGGCTTTGCCCTGTGCACACACCCACCATGCACACAGCCCTGTGAACATGCACACTCTTCCACACTCCTCACCCTACCCCAAGACTCACGTTGTCCAGTCCTTGTGCATGTGTGTGTGTGCACACACGCTGTCCTATGCAGCCTTGCTTCTGGGCACAAACAGCCCTGAACACGCACAGCCCACCCACCCACCTCCCAGCCCTCCCTTGAAAGTCCATGTGCACATTTACCCCTTTGCACACTCCCACCCTGCTCCTGCACACCTGTCTCTCGGGGCCTTTGCACACATGTGCCCAATCTGAGACACCCTGGCAGATCCCGGTCTAGCCTGACCCCTGCACACACCAGCATTGCCTGAGCTGGCTGTTACACCCAGCCCCAACCCCACCCCAGAGCCAGCTGTATCTCAGTGCTGGGTACAACCCCTGTTATACCCAGTCACCAACACACCCACCCCAGAGCCAGCCGCATCCCAGCCAGGCGCCCCTCCCCCTCCCCGCCAGGAGCCATGTTCCAGGACACACTAGAGCAGCCAGGCCTGCGTGTTCCCGTCCCTCCCACCTGGATGTGGGTCAGTGCCAGCACGGGAGTGGGGACCCATGGCCAATGAGCAGGTGGAGTCGGGCTGGGCAAGGGCGGGGGCCAGAGTGAGGCTCAATGGGCCGTGTGATAGGAGCAGCCGCTGGCTTTGCGTGTGGTGCTGTGGCGCCTCCACACAGAGCAGGCTGTGCCTGGGAGGCCGGAGAGAGCCAGGGCTGCAGGGCTGCAGCCAGCTTGCGGGGGGCATCGGGGCTGGGGTACAAGCCCCTTGCCAGGATGCAGCTGGCTCTAGGGTGGAACATGCCAGTAGCCAAATAGGACAGAGACAGCTGGCTCTGGGGGGAGCTGGGCCTGGGGATACATGGATCCCAGGATGCAGCTTGTTGGGGGCGGGGGGCAGGGGAGGCATATACAGGGATCCTGGATGTAGCTGACTCTTGGGGGCATTGCGGAGAGGAGGGGAGGGCAGATCCAGCTCAGTGCAACCAGCACAGACCCTCCTGCCAGGGGTTGGCATAACCCCTTCCTCCCCATACCTTCAACCCCCAGGCCAGAAATTGAGGGCAGACCCTGCCCAGCTCCCTGGTGACCCAGCAACCTCTTGCCCCAGCTACTCCCAGTGCCCCCTATGCCCCGAGCCAGCTGCATCCCAGCACCAGGTCTATGGGCCAATATGGTGCCTTGGGTGAGAGCAGGGGCGCTGGAAGCCCGGACACCTGGGTTCTCTCCCCGCTGCCCTGATCCTGATGCCAGGCACGCTGGGAGCAGGTCAGGCCCCTCTCAAGAGCTGCAGGTGCTGGGGCAGTGGGAGGCCAAGAGGTCCCCAAGGGGTTTAGACACCTCCAGAACCTAAAGTCCCCCTCGGCCCTGCATCCTCCTGGTGCTTTAGCGTACCTGGCCCCACTCCCCTCCCAGAACCAGAAAAGAACCCAGGAGTCCGGGTCCGCGCCCCCGTCCAAGCCCCTGGGACGCTCCCTCCTGCCAGCTGGGAGAGACCCCAGGTGTCCCGGGTGCCAGGGCCTCTGCACACCCCCTGCTCGACCCCATTAGATACAGCTCCCCTTCCACAGCAGGCGTCTGCAGACCTGAGCTCAGGTGACAGCTTGGCAAGAGGAACCCAAGGCAGCCAGGTCGGCTTTCACCCTCCCCCATCCCTCCTCTCAGCCCTCGGGGGAAAGGTAGGGTTACTTCAGCCCTGCCCCTCCCCCCATCCCACCCCAGCTACGGTTACAGGGAACTGGGACAGGCCGCAGGTGAGCTCAGTACAGGTCCGCCTCCACCGCGCCGGGGCTCGGCACCCAGCCCCCTGCTCTCACTCCCCAGTCCCGGAGGGAACCCAGGTGTCCAAGCGCCTCTAGCCCACCGGACCCCCATCTCCCTTCCCAGCATAGAGAGAACCCAGGCACCCCGGCACCCAGCCCTAAGCCCCTAGACACCACTCCTTTCCTGTGCCTGGGAAGGGAACCCAGGTGTCCTAATTTCCGCATTCCCCTGCTATAACCCACTAAACCCTGCTCTCCTCCCAGAGCTGGTAAAGGAACCCAGGGGTCCCGGCCGCACCAGCCCCTGCCATTCCCCTCTGCACCCAGGGCCAGGGAGAACCCAGGCGGCCAGGCTCCCCTGCCCTAAGGCGCCAGACTTCACCCCCCTCCCAAAGCTGGAAGCACACCCAAGTGTCCAGGCTTGCACCCTGCTCCCAGCCCCTGCCCCCACTGCCAGCCCACAACTGGAGAAAGCCCGGGTGTCCAGGCTCACGGCCCCCCTGCTCTCAACTTCCAGTCAACACTCCCCTCCCAGATCTGGAAAAGCACCCAGGTGTCCGGGTCCAGGTTCCCTGCCCGCCCCATGCCTGCTGTCACAGACCTGACCCCAGTCCCATCTCAGGGCTGGGAGAGATCCCAGGGGTCCGGGCTCCCAACCCCACCTGCTCAACACAGAGATCCCAGGCATCCAGCCCAACTGTAACCTATCTGTTCCTATTCCCCTCCCAGAGCAGGTAGAGGACCCAGGTGTCCGGCCCCCTTCCTGCTGCCCCCCTCCCCCCCCCCCCGCAGCCCTCACCCCCCCAATCCCAGGCTGGGGGAGAACCCAGGCGTCCTGGCTGGCAGCCCGGGGGCTCGGACCTACCGGGAGGAGCAGAGCAGTGCCGGGATCTGGCTGGCGACAAGTGCGCAGGGGATTTATAGCAGAGGGACCAGGCACAGCGCCAGCCTGGCACAGCTCAAGGGCACCCACGGCACTCGAGCGCCTGGGGTGGGGGTCATGGAAACTGCCCCGGGGAAGGACAGCTCCCGCAATGGGGCAGGTGGGCTCAGCCACTGCCCCCATGGGGTAGCAGAGTGGGTATTGTGGCTGGCGGGTGGGGCTGGCAGGGTATTGTGGCTGGCGGGTGGGGCTGGTGGGGTGGAGCAGCCCTTCCAGGAAGGCTAGGGCCCTGCTCAGGTATGGGCTCTCATTGTGTTGGGGCACTGTCTGGTGTGACAGGCCCCGATCCTGGCCTGGGAGGTTTGTGCCGCACCCAGAACCTCCTGATCTTGGCTCAGGGGTCTGTACAGCACCTGGCTTTACATGGCTGTAATCTCAGCCCCTGACTGGGAGCCAGTTCAGCCCCGCTCCGAGGCTGACAGCACCCGCAGGCCTTGGTGTGCATGCCCCTTACCAACCCACAGTCTCCAAGTCTCAGCTCCTTCTCACCAAGGCCAGCTCCCTGCCCAGTCGTCCAGCTCCCAAAACCCCCAGGCTGGGGCTTGCCCCAGCTCTGCCAAAGATGTCCTGCACTGCCCAAAAAAGCAGCGTGGGTAGCTCGTACCATGGGCACAGCGCTCAGGCTGCTATCACGCCTGCCCCTCTCATCGGGATACCCATGGCTCTGTCGTGGCAGTCACAGCGCTCAAGGTTGCTATCACGACACGTGCTTGCTCTCATGATGCTCACATTTATATCCCCCCGCCGTGGGCCTGTATTGTGACCCTTGCTCCTTTCTGTCCCAATGCTTACAGCTCTGTCACGATAGCCAGGGTGCCACAGCCACTGTCACAACAGCCACAGCTCTTATCGTGACTCCCTTGGATCAACCATGACAGTGACTGCACTCACGGCTGCTGTCATGACATGCCGAGCTACTGTGACGGGTCGCGACGTGCCAGGCTATCACAGGTCTCTGCCTTTATTATAACCTTTGTACCTCTTATTGTGACTCCCACAGGTCCATCATGATGGTCATGGCTTGCTCTATCATGACTGCCATGCCAAGGCTACCACGAGTCTGGCATGACTCCCAGAAACACACGTGGTCCTATTATGACTCCTCCATCTTGCTGGGGTTGTGTCACGATGCTCTCTAGCCTCACCATGACACATACCGCAATGCCCATGGGTCTCTTGTGACCTTGCTTGTCTATCACGATGCCCATGGAGCTGTCATGGTCCCTGTGACTTTATTGTGATACTCACAGGCTTGTTGTGACTCCTGCTCCCCTGGATCCCATGGCTCTAGCATAAGTCCCCACTGCTCTCATGACTCTCCACTCTTCTATCATGTCACCCATGGTCTCACCGGTCCATCACACCTCCCAGTCCTATCACGACTCCTGCAAGTTGGTCATGACAGTCACAGACTCCTGCGGTTTTGGTGTGACCCTCATGGCTCTATCACAGCTCCTCCAGCCTAGATCGTGACTCCTATAGATCTGTCATGACACCCGCCTCTCCTATCACAACTACTGCCTGCACTGCTGCGGGTATTGTGGCTCCGTCTTGACTCCAATGCCGTCTATGGCCATCCTATTGTGATGCTAGCCAGCCTGTAACAACACTCACCAGTCTATCATGACACTCACGATCTATTGTGACAGTAGCTGGTCTGCCCCAACACTCATCTTTCTATGGCACCCCCGTTCTATCACGGTGCTACCTCTTCTATCCCAACACGCACTGTTGCATCATAACACCCATTGTTATATTGTGACACTGGCCAGCCCATCACGTGTGTGCCATTCTATGGCAACGGTCGCCGCTCTATCGTGACACTCACTGTTCCATCGTGATGCCAATCCCAGGCCTGTGCCCCTCCCCCATACTTGTGACCCCCACCCCAGATGACTCGAGTACCACCATGCCCCCCCACAACACAGCCCGCATCTCCTGTTCTGGCGCTGGGGCCTGGCTCAGTCCCAATTATCCTCCTCCTAGCTCCAGCAGGCACACTGGGGGAGCAGAGGGACTGAAGTGGGCAGGGCCATATCCTACCATCCACTGCCCCTTCCAGCACTCAGTATGGTGGCTGCCTCCCTCTACGGTCAATAGGGCTGAAGCTGGCACAACAGCTCTGGGCTGGGGGAGATATTGCCTCTAGTCAAAACAGAAGCTGTCTCCTCCACCCAGCTCCGACCCTCCCAAGCACCTGAAGTCCTGCCTACAGGGCAGGCAGGGGCAGGGGGCTGAGGTGGGTAGGGAGGTGGGGTTGGGTCCTGAGCAGAGGATGCTCGGCATGAGAAGTGTTGTGTTATTTAATCGTGTATGGACATTTTTCTATCTATCTGAGACCTAACAGAAAATACACTTCCGTGCGCTTGAGTCTCACTTAGCTTCTCAGCATGCCACGTATTAATTTCGGAGTCATAGCTGACTCAAAGATGAACATGAGTCAACAGCGTGACAACGTGATCAATAGAAATCAACCGCACTCTATTATGTATTAACAGGTGCATCTAGGGAGGTGATGCTTCTCTACGTGGCACTGGTGAGGCCGCAGCTGGAGTACTGCATTCAGTTTTGGGCGCTGCACTTCAAGAGGGATGAACTTCTTCATGGTAAGGGTTACCAAAATCTGGAATGGGCTTCCAAGGGAGGTGATGCTCTCCCCTACCTTGGAGGTCTTTAAGAGGAGACTGGACATGCACCTGGCTGGGGTCATCTGAACCCAGCACTTTCCTGCCCAGGGCAGGGGGTTGGACTCGATGATCTGTTGGGGTCCCTTCCGACCCTGAAAATCTATGAAGTCTATGAAATGTACATACTCAATTTACATCAACCACATAGAATAGCTAGAGATAATAATATACATGAAATAATATTGTAATACAGGGTATATCATATCTGTAATTATGTATATCATTTATAACATGGGGGGTGCATGCATGCACATGTGTGTGTATGAGTGTGTGCATACACGTACTGTTGCGGCTCAGTGGTAGAATCCTTGTCCATTGTGCAGGAAACTTGGGTTTGAGTCCCACACGTGCATGTAATGCACAGCCATTGAGGCGCCAAATGTCTGGCCTCTGGATGTGTCTCAAGAGCCTCAAGTGGGCTTGGAAGGTCTGGGCAGCCTCCACCCCCCATGCTAGGTGTATGCATTGAAGGTCCTGGTGACCTCTCGTGCCTACACGGTGATTCAGAAAGATTGATAGGTTGCCTTCCATGTGTACATACACTGCTGTATACCATATGTATACGTGTTCATCCATTTCTATAAATACATACAGGTGCATATACATATATACACACACGTACACGTGACTGTGCATGCATGCGTGCATGCACACACATTTAGCAAGGCAAGGCAATGCAATATCATCCCAGCTCAGCTCAGCTCATGCCCAGGAAGCATGACAGACCCACAGGGATGTGTTCTGGGTGGGTATTGGGGTCAGACTCATCTAGCCACAGGACCCACTTCTGGCAGCATCAAGCCCTGGGGTCCAGGGGCACCCAGCATGGTGATAGGCCCAGAGGCCAGATCAGGCTCACAAGAAGCCCCATGGGCTGGGTGTCTGATGCTGGACAGAAAGAGAAGGCTGGATGGATGGATGCTCTTATTCAGCATATAATACATGCAAAGCAATGCAATAAAATAGAATAGAATAGAATAGCTGGAAAGTATGGCAGACACAGAGACATGCCTAGAGCATATATTACATGCAGACACATGCTATTCACTAGCAGAAAATATGACACAACGTTACAATATGTTAAGATAGAATAGCTGGAAAGTATGGCAGACAGAGACATGCCTAGAGCATATATTACATGTAGATACATGCTATTCACTAGCAGAAACTATGACACAACGTTACAATATGTTAAGATGTGTTACCCATGAGATGAGACCAGATGAGATGAGATGAGAACTGGAAAGCATGAGAGAAACACACGCCACATATAACGTATATATAATTGATTATGCTATACTGTAGAGCTACACTATATATTTAGCATATAATATACTATACTATACTATAATAGGTTAGGGATTCCCAGCAGACCCCACTGGGGGCAAGGGGAGGGCACCCCCCTGAGGGGTAGGCATGCAACAGGGAGTACCACATGTGCAGGGGAGGTGGTGGGGGCAGGGGTTGGCATGAGCCCTGGCATGACCTCTGCACTGGCCTGGGCTGACCCACCCCAGCGGGGAGAGAAGTGGGGCACGGAGTTGTCTATTGACAGCAGCGCCCATCAATAGGACAAAAGAGTCAGCGCCGGGTGCTGCGTGACTAGGAGCACACTGCACCCTGCCCCAGGGCCCGGAGGGAACCCAGGTGTCCAGCTCCCAGCCCCTCTGGGTCTACCCCACCAGACCCCAGTTCCCTCCCAGCACTGGGAGAGAACCCAGGTGTCCAGGCTCTGAGTCCCTACCGCTCTAATTAGACCCGGCCCAAGGCTGGGAAATAACCCCAAGTGTCCTGGATCCCAGCCCCAGTCTCTCCCCCTTTGAACCCTGTAGTCCCCACTCTGCTCTCAGCCCCCGGACAGAACTCAGGCGTCCGGACTCCCAGCCCCCCCCATGCACCCTGTGCAGAGCTGGACAGCTGGGCAATGGGCACCTGGCAGCAGCAGGGGGGCCGGGATGGGGGCAGGCTCCAGGGAAAGGGGCTGAGTCAAGCAGGACCCACCCCGTGAGCTCAGGGAGCCACCACCGGGGCAGCAGGAAGGGAGGGGAGGGGAGGGGAGGTGTGGTGCGCACATGCACTCCCATACCCGTGCACTCATATATGTACACACTTGTGCAGGATTACACCCAGGTACCCACCCACGCACACTCCGTGGACATACATACACCTTGCCACACTTGTGAGCACTCGTGCATCTGTGCACTCATAGACATGAGCACATGGAAACACACATGTGTACACACAGACACATGCACGTGTGAGTGTGTGATCCCACAGTCCTGCCGGACTTGCACCCACCATCCATCCATGTACATACCAGGGGCTGGGATCCCTGCTCTTGCACACTGTTTGCAGGGGTCTCTATCACACACATATACACGTCTGTACGCACATGTGACCACACAGCCCAGCTTGCCTATGTTTGCTGGGAGCAAGGATCCTTGCTCCTGCATGGATCTTGTGTGGGTCTGTGACTCACACATGCACAAACATGCACACACAGAGGCATGCACATATGCACACACAAAGGTGTGCACACATATATACACAGAGGCATGTGCACACACATGCACGTGTGCACACACAAGGCTACACACAAAGATATGTACACACACAGGCATGCACACACACGCCTACACACAGAGGCATGCACACACAGGCACTTATACAAGCACACACATGCAGACATTCACACACACACACAGAGAAGCACAGGACAGACGTGCATGGAGCCAGGGACACACATGCGGGTACACACAAACATACGTTCCCACACACACACACACACACACACACACACACACAGAGGAAGTCACACATGCAGTCATGCACACACGGGCATACAAGCATGTACACACATGTGCACACACATGCACATATGCACAGAAGTACAGACAGGCAGGCACACAGGCAAGCATGCACACACACAGAGTCACAGACACAGACAGGCGGACACACTCATGCACACATACCACAGGCAGGCATACAGGCACACGCACACACACACTCACACACACACAGAGCGTAATCCTGGCCCCCCCACCACCCCACTCCCCCCCCCCACGCCGTGACTCCGTGTCCCCCGCGCGTGGCAGCGCCGGGCCGCAAGTGCCCGCATCCCCCCACCCGCGCCTCCATCCCGGCCCGGTCCGCGGCGGGGGGAGCCCGGGCGGGGGTGCAAGGGACCCGGCATCCGGGCGGGAGACGGAACCCAGGCGTCCGGGGGGACCCGGAGATCGGGGTGATGGGGGGACCCGGCGTGCGGGGATCGAGGGGGGACCCAGGAGCCCGGACGGCGGGGCGTGGAGAGCAGGGGTCGTGGGAGGTGGGGGGGGGGACGGACCCGGAGATCGGGGTGGTGGGGGGGACCCGGCGTCCGGGCGGGGGCGGGGGGCAGCCAGGGCTCGTGGGAGGGGACCCGGCGTCCGGGCGGGGGGCACTCACCGCATCCCGGGGCGCCCGGCCCGGCCCCGCGGCCGCCGCATCCCCGGCTCGGGATCGGGGCCGGCGCGCGGGCGGGGATCGGGGCCGCTCAGCGCGGCGCGGGCGCGGGCGGGGGGGGGCCCATCGCCATGTTGCGGTGGCGGCGGCGGCGGCGGCGGGTCAGGTGGCCGCGTGTCCCCCCCCGGCGCCGCCGCAGCCCCCCGCCCCCGCGGGACCCAGGCGTCCGGGCAGGCACGCACCGGGGAGCCAGGTGTCAGGGACACGCGCACACACGCACGCGACCCGGGTGTCCGGGAGCGCGCACCCACGCGCACACACGGTGCACGCACACAGAGCCCCCCCCCCACACACACAAGGATGCACACGCCTGCACACGGCCCTGTGCACACACAGACTCCCTGCACACGCACACAGGGGTGCGCACACATGTACATGGCGGGCGCACATGGGACCCAGGTGTCCAGGAGACACAGACACAGACACACACGCTCCATGCCTGTGCCCACTGGAGTGTGCACGCACCCCTATAGACAAGCGCACATGGGACACAGGCATCTGACATGCACAACCCAGGTGTCTGGGACACCCACACCCCAATCTGTGCATGCATACGTAAGCTGTCTGCGTGCACACACACACATACCGCTGCACATGCATGATTGCACATGCGGGGACCCCCCCGGCACACGCACAGGGCACCTCACCCACACAGGCTCCCCACTCACACATGCAGCAGCACACACCAGTACAACACAGACCCCATGTACCTGCCCAGCCCTGCCCTGTACATACAGCGTGCAGCACGCACACCCCCAGACAGCTCTGCACATGCACACAAATGTGCACATATGCACACATGGGGCACAGCACCACAGGGCATGGCACAGATCCAGTGCCACACACCAGCACCATCTGTGCACACGCAGGCAGGCTCCCTGAACATGCACACAAGTGCACGCACCAGTGCAACACCCCCCACCACACACGCACACGCACCTACATGAAGCCCTGCCCTGACACAACCCTGCACATGCCATGGGGAGCACATGCACCCCCAGGCTCCACTGCCCTGTAGAGACCCACCGCACACACATGCAAATGTGCACACACTCTCTGCAGGAACACATGAAAGGCACTGTGATACAATCCCCTTTCCTCCCCCTGCTTCATAGCACAGGCACACGCAGGGCTCTGCACCCTATCCTGGCACATGCACTGCCCAAGACACACAGGCACCCAGGACACACATGCGCCTGTCTGCACTGCACCCACATCACCCAGTGCACACCTGTGTATGCCCCCCCACACAAACAAACATGCCCGCACACAGATGCTACCATGTATCCTGTAACAAGCGGGTGGAAACAGGATAGGGAGACCCATATGCTTGCGTGTGCATGGCACTGCCGAATCTGCACACACTGCACTGCTACACACACACACGCACACAACCCAGATATCTGACACAGAGAACACAGGCATCCAGCATACATGCACACAGAGAACAGAGGTGTCCAGGAGACACACACATGCACACACAGACCCCCCATATCCCACACACACACATACCCACATACACACACAGAACTCAGGTGTCTCAGACACACACATGTGCACGCACAGAGAACCCAGGTGTCCCGGGGAGACAAACACTCAGGACCCAGGTGTCCCAGGGATGGACATATGCACACACATCCACCCCTTGCCCGCCCCCCAGGCCCTCCTTTGCACACACACTCACATGCTTGTGCGTACCTCACACGCCTGGGGCTGCACCTTGCACGACGGTGGTGGCGCTGGCGCCAGGGCGGGGGTGGAGGGGGCTCCAGTTACCGCCTGCCCCACAAAGCCGGCAGTGTGGCGTTGCACCCCTGCGGGCCCAGGGAGGGGCGGGGGCCGGGACCACAATGGGCCTCTGTGTGCCTGGCCTCCCATGGCCAGCAAGGGCAGGGCAGGGCGGGGTGGCGGTTGGCAGGGGCTGCATGCAGACCGGGGCACCCACCACAGCTTGGAGCTGTGGATCCAGGCATCCTGGCTCCAAGGACCCCAATCTCAGCCCCGGTCCCCACTGCCCTCCCAGAACAGGGGGAGAACCCAGGCGTCCAGGCTCCAAGTTAAGTCCCCGCAAGTCCCCACATCCTACCTACGACAGGGTGGAACCCAGGGGTCCGGGCTCCAAGAACCCCCTACTCTCTCCCCAAATCCTCACTGCCCTCCCAGAGCTGGAGAGAACCGAGGCATCCTGGCTTCTACCCCACCTCCCATAGACCCAGGCCCAGGCAGGGGCAGGGACCCTGTGAGTTCCTCCCAGAGACCCCAGCCCATGGGCCCAGCGTGTCCCCCCCCCCCCCAGAGCCCAGACTCCTGGCTTCTCTCCGGCTCCAGAAGGGAAGTGGGCTGGGGGGTGAGAGCAGGGGTGCTGGGGGCCTGGGGGCCTGGGTTTTTTGGGAAGAGAGGGGAGGCTGGGAGCCTGGACCCAGGTGCCCCCCTTGGTGGGCTTGGCCTGAAGGCTGGCTGCTGGGTTCTCTCTGGCTGCGGGAGGGCAGTGGGGGGTGAGTGGTTAGAGCTGGGTGCCTGGGAGCTGGGAGGCTGGTTCTCTCCCACTCCCACTCTGGGAAGGGAGTGGGGCCTGGGGCGCCTGGGCTCTCTCCCTGGGCTCTCCCAGGTCCTAGGCATGCTCCAGGCAGGATTAGCCTCCCCTCCCCCTCCCAGGGGCTCAGGTTCCCTTCCAGTTCCCCCCCAGGCCCTGGCGAGGGCTCAGTCAAACCTGTTCTACCAGGTGGGGGCGGGGCTGAGCCGGGTGCCCCCATGTGGGCAAGGGGGATGATACAGACGGGAGCCAGGTAAGGGCTCCCTGCCCCCCCCCCCAGCCCTGTGCCCACCTATACCCAGAGCACAGTGGGGGAGGGGGAGGGGGAGGGGGGGAGAGGCTGGGAGCCTGGATGCCTGGGTTCTCTTACACCTTGGGGAGGGGAGCAAAGTGGGGTAGGAGTGAGGGGCACTGATAGGGATGGGGGGGCAGAGGGCTGAGGGTCAGGAGTGGTGGGTACCAACAGGGCTGGGGGCAGGGGGCTGCAGGTCAGGAGTGAGGAGGGAGGAGGCAGGGGGCTGCGGGTCGAGAGTGAGGAGGGGGGAGGCAGGGGGTTGCGGGTCAGGAGTGAGGAGGGGGGAGGCAGGGGGCTGTGGGTCGGGAGTGAGGAGGGGAGAGGCAGGGAGTGAGGGGCACCGCAGGGCAAGGGGCTGCATTCCCCTACATAAAGAAGGCTTCAGCTGAACAAAGAGCAGCTCTGAGCAGAGGCCCAACAGCAGGAAGGGCAGTAGGGCAGAGTGGGCGGAGATGGCTCAGTGGGAAAGGGGGGGGCGGCTCTGGGGTGGGGCTGGGGCACAGGGCCTTGGCCCAGCTCCAACCTGCTTGCTGTATACCCCAGAGCCCAGGCCCCCGTGGGCTGGGAAACCCAGAGCCCTGTAGAGCATCCACAACCAGCGAGGGCCCCGCGGCCCCGGCTGCCTGTAGGACTCTGCTCCTCCCTGAGCCGCGATCGTGTTTCGGGTTGGGATCACACAATGGGCCCAGTGTGCAGCCCACGTTCCCAGGGGATGCCTGAGCGGTCCAGCGCCGTCTTCGCCTGGGAATTCTCCGCCCACCCGGCCAGGCCTCCAGGGCGATGGGCTCCCGGCTCCCGGCTCAGGGCTCAGACCCGTGTTGGAGGGGGAGGGGGCACGGAGGGGCTCATGGCAGAGGCAGAGCCCTGAAAGGTGGGGGTGTCAGGCCTCCAGGTATCCCACACTCCCTCTCTCTGTACCCCAAGGGCTGCCAGTCGCTCTGGTCTCAGCTGGAACTCTAGTGCCCTGGGAGGCAGCTGCATGGGGGGTAGGCAGGGAAACTCCTCATGGCCTGGCCGGCTTGGCCCATGGCCTCCAGACAGGCTCTGTGAAGTCCCATCCAGCCCAGCCCATGCCCGAGGCCCTGTCCCAACCCCCAGATGTGTCCCTGTGCTATACAACAGCCCCAGGGTGCAGCGACAGGCAGCACCTGGGTCCGAGTCCCATCTGCAGCCTGGGGCAGCCTGGAATAGAAGCAGGGAGACGCTGTGCTGCAGCCGCTGTCAAGATGGCTCCCACGCCTCTGCAGAGCTGACACCAGCAGTGCAGAGGAGGCCCCGGCCTGGCCGGTGGGGCTCAGCGCTCAGGCCCAGCCCGGCCGAGATGTCTCTGCACATCGCGGCCCCCGATCAAGGGCGGCTGAGCCAGGCTCTGATCCAGGGCTGCTCCCTGGGCTGCCCAGTGCCCAGTTCCCACATCCCGCCCACCCCTGCCTGCACCCCCAGCTCGTGACCCCTTGGGCTCCAGGCCTCCGCTGGCTCCTGCCTCTGACCCTGGGTCACGTCCTTGAGACAATGAGCTGATTCAGGGGGTGGCAGGGGAAACTGAGGCAAGGGACAAGAGGGGACATTCCCACTGGGGGGTGGCCCAGATTGGGGGTGGGGGCGCTTTTATACCAGTCTCTTATCCGCCCTGGCATGAGCCAATCCCGCGTGGCCACACATCACCACTGGCCAATCCCATGCTGGCGACCCAGGGCCACACACGCACATTCCAGCCTTATCTGGTGCTGGGCCCCAAAGCTCCTGCTGTACCTTATCTTGGGGCGGCTCCTTCCCTAGATGACAACATCCCCCCCGCCCCCCCCAGCTGCCCCCGCCAGGCACCAGTTGGACCCACAGGCAGCGTCCCACCCTCGTGATCACTAATGAAGTCATTAGCCAGCTGGGCTGAGCCCCCAGCCCGGTTAGGCAGGGCTTGCTCAAAGGCGCCCCCAGAGCTGGGTGCCCCCCAGAGCTGGTGCCCCCACACCTGTTATACTCTGCTGCCGACTCCCCACCCTAGAGCCAGTCGTGTCCCGGCACCGCCTTTCCGGTGAAGACAGAAAGCGTGTGGCTAGTGCTGGCTGGAAAGGGCTGTCCCGCTCCGCGCTGAGCACCCAGCACCCCAGGGTCCTTCCAGAGCGGGGTGTGGGGTCTTGCTTCCTGGTTTCTCTGCCCCACTGGGGCCAAAACTGCAGTCTCCACGGGGCAGGGGGCGGATGGCCTTCCCTTCCCACCCCAGGGGCTGCTTTCATCAGCCCTGGACCAGGAAGCAGGAGCTGTGGGTTCAAATTCCTGCAGAGGCTGCAATGTGGGGCATGGATGGGGCAGAGTTAAGGGCAGAAGGTGGGGCTCCAGCGCCCCCTGTGAGCTGGGGCTGCCCTGTGCCCACCCCCCTCAGAACTACAGGTCCTAGCATGCAAAGGCACTGAGGACTATGACTCCTAACAGGCAGTGGGGGTAGTGCCAAGCCCTCATTGGTGGCTCTGGCAGCTTGAAGGCTAGCCCAGGAGGTGATGTCACCGCATTGCTAAAGCACTTGTCACCTGCTGTTGGTGCTCACTGCCGGGCAGGAGGCTGGGGGAGGCAGAGGCACTCTCCCATTACCCACAACCCTTTGCATGCCTGGCTATGCCCACCCCAGCTCACACCACCCCCAGGAGCCTGTTATGCCCCCCCAGTACCCACAATCCTTTGCATATCTGGTAATGCTAACCCCCAGGAGTTTGCTACTGCCCCCCAATAGAGCCCTGAGACCCAGCGATTACCCAGGGCTTGGGAGATCCCCACGCGCCCAGTGCAGGGGGGGGGGGGCAGTTCCAGCTGTGTCCTCCCCCAGCCCTGGCTCAGGCCCAGGTCGGGTTCACCTCCTGCAGTCCACACCCTGGGGGTCTGGACTTGGGCTCTCACCCACAGGCTGGGCTGTGGGGAGGGCACCAGGGCTGGAGACCTGGCAGCTGGTTGGTGTGTGGGAGGGGGAGCAGATCAGGCTGTGCTGAGCTCTCCCTGCAGCGGGCGCTGTGGAGCCAGGGTTCTTGCCACCACGGGGTATCCCGAGGGCATGGCTGGGTCATCATCCATCCCATCACGGGAGACCTGGCTGCAGGCCCCATCCTGGCCCCGGGTGGAGGTGCTGGGGAAGTGTGACCTGAGCGCCCAGAGCCATGCCCCCTCACGCCCCTTTGCGGGAGACACAGGACTTGTGATCGTGCCTCTTGTGCGAGCTGAATGAGGCTACATGCCTGCCCCTTGCACGTGCTTGTGAGCACCTGCCTCGTGTGAGCCATGTGCGAGCAGGGCTGTGGCTCTCCCGTGCGCTCCTGATGGGGCCTGTCATGAGAGGAGAATGCAGCCAGGCGTGTGCCCCTTGCGCACGCTTGTGAGCACCTCCCTCGTGCAAGCTGGCACGAGGCTGTTGCGTGGATTTGGGAATGTGTCTCTTGCGTGAGCCGAATTTAACCAGGCGCGTGCACCTCATACACGCTGGCGAGCACCTCCCCCGTGCAAGCTGTGTGCAAACTGGCACGGAGCTCTTGCACAGACTTGTGAACACGTCTCTCGTGCCAACCGAATGCAGGAGGAGGGAGGGGGTCTGGGAATGGGGGGGCAGGAGGAGGGACAGGGTCTTGGGGGCAAGGTGGGGGGTGGGGCGGGGGTGGGGAAGGGGCTGGGTGCCCTGGGGGAGGGGAGGGGGGCATTGGGAGATGGGCAAGGATGCGGGAGGGGGCTGGGGGGATTGGGGTGGGGTTGGGCAGCGGGGGAGGGGCAGGGCTGGGCGAGTGGGAGGGGGCTGGGAGGACTGTGGGGAGGGGTTGGGCAGTGGGGGAGAGGAGGGAAGGGCGTTCGGGGGGAGGAGCAGTGGACGGGCCGTGGGATTGGGGGCGGAACCACCCCCGCACATGCGCACACGCCACGAGCCGCGGGTGGCCACCCTCCCGCCCCGTCCGCGGGGAAGCGCATGCGCGGCGGCACCCCAGCCGGCCTACAGCTCCCATCCGGCCGGGCGGCACTGCCCTTGTCCCTGACGTCATCGGCGCGCGCCCGCCGGAGGTTCTGTCGCGCACCGCCTGCGCAGTGCGTGGCGGCCGGGTCTGCGCGCGGCAAAGATGGCGGCCGAGCACCCCGAGCCGCCCGCGGCCGAGCTGCCCGCGCCGGGGCCCGCGGCCGGGCCGGGATACGCTGCCTGGGCCCCCGCCGAGCTGCAGGCCCGGCTGGCCGAGATCGGCGCCCCCACGCAGGGTCAGGAGGGGGAGGGGGTGCGGCGGGGCCCGGGGCTGCCCGGGAAGGAGGGGGAGGGGGAGGGGTTACCCCCGGGCCCCGCCGCTCTGACCCGGCCCGTGTGCGCAGGTAGCCGCGAGGAGCTGGTGGAGCGGCTGCAGACCTACACGCTGCAGGTGAGCCCCCGCCCCCGCACCTCTCCAGCACGTGAACATGGGCTGGACCCCACCTGCCCGGCAGCCTTGGCCAGGCCTGGGGGTGGGCAGCTAGGTGGGGGAAGGGGGCACGAGCCTTTCATCCCTGTAACCCAAGCCCTGACGCCTACACCTGTGCCCTTGCGCCCCTGCCCTGCCCCTCCCGGGCGGGTGGAGGAGCACAGGGAAGCCACCGTGGGCCCCCGAGACCCGTCCTGCCCCTGCTCACCCTGTGTCCTTCCCTCAGACGGGCATCGTACTGAGCAGACCGGTCCTGAGAGGAGAGGATGGCGACAAGCCTGCCCCGCCGCCGCCACGCACGGGCCCGGTAAGGAGGGTGTCGAAGCTGGGCGGGGGGGTCCCTGGCACAGATACCGACGTGGGGTGCGAAGCCTGGCCCCGTGGAGGAGCCACAGGAGGCCGTTCTGTCGCCTCGAGCCCCTCGGTTGGGTGGGGGGGCGTCATGCTGCCGGTCTGTGTGCTTGGCGCCGACCCCCCACCCAGAGCTGGCCGCATCCAAGTGAAGAGCGAGAGGCCTGAGGAGGCAGGGCATGGGACACCAAAATGAGCAGCTGTGCCAGGCATCCTGAGCCCCCCCCCACCCGTACCCCCCTTCACCTGGGCTGGCTGCATCCTGGTGAGGGGCCTTCCCGATGCTCTCCCCAGAGCCAGCGACATCCCAGTCCCAGGTGAGAGGTCCTGGACCCTCGGTCCTGATGGCCCCCACTCCCGCTTCCCCAGAGCTGGCCACAGTGTATCCTCAGACCTGGCTGTGTCCCACTGTCAAACAAGGGGTCCTGTATCCCCAGAGCCAGCTGCATCCCGGTGCTGGCTGAGGTATCCCTTTCCTAGCTGGGATGGCCACCCTAGAGCCAGCTGCATCCGAGCGAGGGGCCCTGTATGTCCAGCGCCACTGCCCACCCCAGAGTCAGCTGCATTCCAGCAATGGGGTAAGGGGACCCGAGCCCCAACTCCCTGCCTCAAGCCAGCTGCATCTCTGTTATATTCAGTCCCCAGCATCCACCCCACAGCTGGTTGCATCCTGGCAGACAGCCTGTGCTTTCCTTCTTACCTGTCTCTCTTGTTCCCTCCACAGCTCTCGGGGATCCCGATGCCCCCTCCACCGATGGGGATGCCCATGCAGCCTCCACCGCCCCCTCCCCCGCCACCAGGCATGGGCCTCAATTACTCCATGGGGGTGGGGCCACCCCCGCCACCTCCCATGGGACCTCCCCTGCGTGTCCCCAGTGTGGACCCCGTGGCCCTTTCAGAGGAGGAGCGCCTCAAGCTGGCCCAGCAGCAGGCTGCCATGATCATGCAGCAGGAAGAGCGGGCCAAGCAGGTCAGCTGGGGGCTGTGGTGTGGGGGGGTGGGCTGGGGGCTACAGGGAGCAGCTGTGGGGCTGCTGTCTTGGGTGGTTTGGAGAGGGGCATTGTTGGTCAGGAGGGCATGCGGTGGGTCTTTGGCTTGCTGGGGTGTCTGTATCTTCAGCCCTGCTCTCCTAGTCTGGAGCTGGCCACATCTTGGGGCCGGGCAAGGCGCCCTGTATCCCAAGCCCCAAAGCTTGCCACATCCCAAGTCTGGGCCTCATATCCCCAGCCCCGACACTTGCCCCAGAGCCAGCCACATCCCAGGGCTGGGCGGAGGGCCCTGTTCCCCCTGAGCTCTGGATAGGATCAGACCCAGCTGCCCTGCACTTTGGCACTGCTGTGGGCTGTGGTCTTCCATCCTGGTGCCCCCAGCCCTCTCTTCCCCCAGTATACTGGTGCCTACCCATTCATGCCTTGTTCTCTCACAGGGGGACAAGCTGAAGGAGCAGGAGTTGCTGGAGCAACAGAAGCGGGTAAGTCTCCCGCGGCATGTACTACTGGGTGGGTGGGGTAGCAGCACGGTCTCTGGCATAAATGATGCATGCCCCTGGAGACTGGGGGGGACACGGGGACTGCTTGCAGGCAGTGGGGGCATGGCAGCGAGCGGGGAGCTCCTGCAGGGGGCGGTGGCATCAGCGGTGATTGGTGACCGCCCGCAGATGCTGCTGGCAGTGTTGGTGGCAAGGGGGGTGGGTGGGGAGTGGTGACCACCCACAGGTGCCTCCGGCAGCATCAGCAGAGCTGCTTTCAGGGCGTGCACCACCAATCCCAGGTGCATGTGCACCCCCTGTGCATTACCAATGGTCTGTGGGGTCCCCTTGCCCCCTTTACCAGCCTCATCCCAGCTCTGCCATCAAGCTGTTGCCACACACTGAGGTCCTTGTCGAGACAAACCTGTACTCCGTGCGGGACAGAGATATCTGATGGTACTCAGGTGCAGAAAGAAAGCAGAATACCCTCTTTTCATATACCACATTCCCCTGGATAAGGCTGCCCCCCCCCCAGTTGCCCAGGTTACAGGTAACCTTGCAGGTTGGCTACTGATAAAAAGCAGAAATCGGTCTGCAGCTAGATATTTTTTTGCTTGCACCTGGAAACACAGAAAAACAAACGCTTATCCCTAAGTCTGGCTGGCTGCTGTGACAACACACCATAGGTGCCCACCTGTAGGGAGAATTGAGCTGGAGGGTGGCATGTAGGTTGGCAGGACTTGAATTTGCTGAGCTCTACAGGCTCCCCTTTAGCTTACGCCCCACGTCTGTAGGTGGCTGGTTCTAATATTCCAGCAAATGATCTCTGATTGGTTTTATTTAAGTTTCTTTGTGTTACTGAAAATTTTGGAACTGAACTTGGCTGAGCCAGATCTCATGGATTTGGAAGGTGTCAGTTGAGATTTACCATATTTACTAGAATATGTCAACCCCGATTATAAGACAGTTCCCAATAATTAGATTCTAAGTAAGCACAGCTGTAATAACTTACATATGGTACCCATAGATTTAGTTCCTCCAGAACTATTGCATGCTACTTTTTTGAAACTGCTGCAAGTTGTAGTCGAGCTACTCTATAAACACACTTTTAAGCAGCACTTTGCCACCTACTTGTATTTTTTTTTAATTTCATGTATCCCAGGGCAAATTAGCAAAAACTAATTCCAAATCCAAGAGTCCAGAACCATAAGTCTTTTATTAGACCAACTAGATTTTTGGTTGAATTGAAGCTTTCAGGCACAAGCACCCTTCTTCAGGCATAGGAGTGTGCAAAAGTGTGCAACTACACTTGATCTGAGCCTTCAAGAGGCTGAGAAGCGACTTGTATATGCATGAAATTTAGTCCAAAGCCAAAAGGCTCAAGATTTGCTATACAGTTCACTGGGCTGGGCCCCACCAGTGTGTGTATGTGCGTGCTCCAGATATCCCCTCCCCACCCCACAAAGGAGCCATGAGCTGGCTAACCTTCCCCCCCCCCCACACACACACACACACACACACACTCATGAGTGGAACCAGGTGTTCTTGTTGCCAGTCTTGGCATGCTCCAAAAATGTATATGCAGAGGTGACTCAGGGCAACCTTGTTCTGCTTCACCTCATGGAGGGAGGGACCACTAATTGTGTGCACCAGGCTGAGAGAGGCAGCCACAGAGGGATTCTGGGTGAACCCGTGTAGTGATGTTTGTCAGGTATCCAGATTGTAGCTATATTGGTCTAGAGACAAAAGGCATCAGAACTCATGGTAAAGGTGATATCTTTTATTAGACCAAGTAGATTTTTGCAAAAAAAAAATCTTTAATTGCAAGCTTTCAGGCATATGTGCACACTTTTGCACATTTTTGCACACACCTATGCCTGAAGAAGGGTGCTTATGCCCAAAAACTTGCAATTAAAGCAAAAATATAGTTGGTCTAATAAAAGATATCACGTCTACCACGAGTTCTGTTATGTTTGTCAGACACTTAAGGTAGGTGAAGAAGCAAGAATAATTGGAAATGGGAAAGAAAGATGCAGCTCAGTTGTGGGAGTGAAAAGGGAGTTCAAATGTATTCACTGTCGTGGCTCACCATGACTTGAAAAAGAGTTGGCAGTGAGGGGGACAGCACTCAGTGGGCACTACCATATATCTTATTCAGGTGGGCTGCGCTAGTCTACTGTGGGGTTAGGTTCCCAACAGTTATGTTGGTTGAATGTGGGCCATGTGTTGTACAGCCATGCTCAGGGGTAGCTGCATTCAATCAGCTTCATAGTTGGTTTCCATTACTGAGCACATGCTGCTTTTAGCAGCAGTTTAATAATAGACACTGTATTTAGTTAGTTTTCCTTGTGTGCAAATGTAAGACAATGGTCTTCTTTTCTTCTTGCTGACTGGGGAGGGGGACAATGACACCTCATCTTGTATTTGACTAAATACAGTATATCCTTGAAAGTGAAACAGAGTATTATCTTCTTTCCTTCCTTTTTGCACAATACTGTTCAAAACTGGCCTGTTCCTTCTTTACCTTGGCCGAGAAGATAACAGATTGTTTTGTTCTCATGCATTATGCATTTTAACAAAGAATTATCTGTTTTAACAAAACAGCATCCAATATGCTTGATTTCATTCATCACTACTACTAATACTTTAAAGCTCTGATATAGTGCACTTGGATTATTTAATGTGCAGTGTTTCCTTACAATGACTCCTTTCATGCCTTGCAGTCTGTTTGGTTGCATCTTATTACTGGTTTAGATAGATGCTTCCTTTCTTTTGCTGATCAAATTAGTTGTCATATCTGCAAAAGTTCATGCTGCGGTCACTCAGAAGTAGGCTTTTGGGGCCTTCTACTTAGCCCCACTTCTGTGGCTTGGCCAAGACCTGTTGAAAATGGCCAAGGCTGGCAGAATACTGTATTTCCTTGCGTATCTATGCTGCCAGATGTGACTTGCCTGGTTTTCAGAAGGCAAAATAAAGAAAAGTTCATTTTTTCAGCATCCTGATCACAAAGGCAGAGTGCCGGAATGCTGTTAACCCTCTCACAGCCTCTTCTGTTGAGCATAAGAAACCGTGAGAGGGTTAACAGCATTCCACACACACTTTTCCCCCAAAATATTAGCCCTCCCAAAGCTTAGGAGTGTTTTAGGCAGGGAAGCCTAGCTATGACCTTGAGCAGTGAACTTCATTCCAGCCACTGCCTGGCTCCTCCATTGTGGTGCAGAAAAATCAGCCTCCCTGCTTAAAAAACATCTAAGCTTTGGGGGGGGACTAGTATTTTGGGGGAAAGGTGCAGGTGGTATGTGGGGAAATATGGTAACATAACACTTCACAACCCAGCTGGAGTGTGTGACCATCTCAGCTGTGTTTCCCACTGCTGGCTCTTGCTGTTGCCCCATAAAGGGGTGGGTGGTTGCCAGCCAAGCCGTGTGTCACCACCTACTGGATCCAGTCACTTTAAAGCCCCTGGCATGGGCTTTTCAGTATTGGCTTCTTGTTCTGTTTACTGTATATACTCATCGACATAGTGTATTGAGCAGTTAAAAACTGCTGCCAGGGACATATTCCATAGATTCCATAGACCTTAGGACTGGAAGGGACCTCGGGAGATCAAGTCCAGCCCCCTGCCCCAAGGGCAGGAAGTCAGCTAGGGTCGAAGGATCCCAGCAAGATAAGCATCCAGACACTTCTTAAAGGAGTCCATGAGTGAATTGAAGCCCCTGCTATTGCTGCACGCATTTGGCTTTCATCAGGGCTCTGGAAATGGTTTTTCTTCATTCTGCCTTCCCAAGTGGAGATGTGGGTCTTAGCTGGGGCATGGAGTGTACGAGTAAATGCAGTAGCTCCCTCCCACCTTCTCACACTGGGATCTCCAGCTTCTTGAGCAGGTGCCTTCCGTGGTTTGAATCTTGCAGCATCCTGAATCTGTCAAGAACGGGGGTTCCCTTAGGCAGGGAATGGTCCTAGTTGTGTTTCCCACTTGGGGTCAGCAAATCCTCCTCCTTGGAAGTTTCTCCTGTCCCAGCTGCGATGGGTGCAGCTGCCAGGCAGTGTCATCAAAGCTAATGTTTTGCTTCTGTCCTTTCTCTGAGGTAGAAGATGTTACCATGCAGCCTTATCTAGATCAGCAGTGCTTAACCTTTTGGCCCCACAGGGTAGAGGAGTACGGTAGGGCTGGTCTACTGACTAGATCATGTCCCATGCACCAGAATCTGGTCCTGGGCCTGGCACCATCCCTGCCTTGCTTTGAGTGCTGGCAATGGCCCCTGGGACCCAATACTGCCCCCCACGTGCCGATATTTGGTTCTCAGGGAGCCAGCAATGCTCCCTCCTGCCCAAGCACACCAAGATTGGACCCTGGAGGCTAGGTACTGCTGCCTTCTGCCCTAGTGCATTGGCATTGAATCCTGGGGGCCTGGCACCACCCCTTCTTGCCCCCTGTATACTGGGATTGGGGCCTGGTGCCAGCTCTGTGTTCTGGGATCAGGCAAAGATAGCTGGCTTGTCCTTACCCACACCCCCCTGGCCCTGCCAGTGTTTGACCCACAGTCCCCTGCTACCGCCTGCCTTGCCACAGCCTGGGTGCCTGGCCACTTTCCCCCAGTGCTAGCAGGCACCAGCCCCCCCTCCCCACACATACACACTAGAAAGCAGGGTAAATTGGCACCTTATAAACCAGGAGAAGTGCCGATATCTGAGGCGCAAATCCATGCTCCTTCACTGGATTTGACGTGGTCCTCTAACTGTAGATGCCAGCACTTAGCTGCTTGCAGAGGGGCCCAACCCTGGGGATGCTGGATCACCCAGGCTGGGAGAAGGCAGAGCCTGCACTTTTTGACTTAGTTGCTCTGCTCATCTCGTTACCTCATTTATCCCCTAACACCTCTTGCTGCTGGCTGGGTCTTGCTGCTCTTGGCTGCTGGAGACACCCTCAGGGCCTTGGCTAGTGGCACAAAGTAGCTGGTAGCATGGGGGGGGTGCTGGCATGGAACCAGAGCTGCTGCTGCCAGGGGAAGGGGGTGAGCGGGCCCCTGCAGCATGACCCAGGCTGGGCATTACTAACCACCAGTTGAAGCCAGGCTGACAGCTGGGCAGTGAGAGTCAGGGCCCTGTGATGAGCTGCCCACCCAAGCTGGCCTCTGCACAGCCTATGTGGGAGTGGCACGGCATCTACAAAGCGGGGCAGCCAAGCCCTCATCCCCATGGAAAGCGCTGAAGCCGCACAACTCTGCGCTAGCCACAGCTGCCAGGAGGACAGGCCCGCAGAGAACCTGCAGCTGAGCTGTAGCAGGGAGGGGCCGGGGGGCTAGGCTCAGGCCAGGGCTGGGTGGTGCTGCAGCCTACCGGGCTTGGCTGAGCCCTGCGCTCACCTCATACTGGCTGCCAGGCTGGAACAGAGAGCGGCAGGGCATTGCGTGCACCCTCCCCCACTTCCCAAGCCCTGGCCTTTCTCCCACACTTATCTTCTGGCTCCTGGGGCTGTTCCCATGACTGTGTCTGACTGCATGCTGGCCATGCCCCAAACAGCCCCTTGTGGGCTGGAGCGCTGCTAGCCTGCAAGGGGAAACCTGTGCTTACTTGCTCCTGAACCTTTGAAATATGATTGTGACCCACTTTTGCGTCGCAACCCACAGGTTGAGCAACTCTGGTCTACTCTAGAGAAACCTTCTCCGATTGTCCCCTACCTGCACGACTGTGACTTGCCACTAGAGGCCGGGTGAGCCCAGGCAGGGCGAGGAGCTGTAGCTGTGAATTGCCACTAGAGGGTTGGTGAGTCAGGACAGGCCTCTAACCATGCTGTATGGGTGGAGGTGTGAGAGATCCTGGGATACTGGAGGATTTCAATTTGGGCTGAACATCTGTGGGGAGCGGCCACACCTTAATGGAATAGGGACTGGGCTGTGGGGATCAGAGGTGATCCTGCCCTGCAGTGGCAATAACTTTGAGCCACAGAAAGAGTGCTCGACACCACTTTAAACCATTAATGTGGGGTCATTCCCAGGATTAAGCGCTCCAGGAGCCACCCAGAATTGGCATGTAACAATGCCCTGAGTAATTATTATAGGTTGGCCTCTTCTAGTTATTGTTTTGCTCCCTGTGGCTAAAGCTTCTTATCTTGTGATCCTAATATAAACCCATTACCCTACTTAAAGTATCTGTGAAGTATCTAATGAGTACCTATGAAGTATTAAGGTAACACTTTTTTCCCTGGTACAATACCAGCTAATTCCAGTTAATTGCTATTCAAGCTTCTTGTGGAAATGGTCATCCCCACACCTGTTTTGACATGAGTGGAAGCCAAGGTGAGCCAAAAAGCCCCCAAGTCTGTTATTAGCCTGTGAGCCTGATGCAGATTTTGCTTTCCATTTTGTTTGTACAGAAACCGCTCTTACCGTATTTCTCACATAAAATATACAATTTAATTGCTAGTAACTGGCTGGGGGTGGGGGGACAGGCGTGTGTTGTATGCTGGAAAAGACAGAACATGTACTGTCCAAGATGGGAATTAAAGTCTAGTTGGCTGCGCTTCATCCTGTGGCATTGGATTATCCAGAATGATGAGGACACTAATTGTTCTGCCTAATCAATGCTCTGCCATATTTATACTGGGAGCTTTCCCCTTTTCTGTGGGCCTTTCGGCATTGCCAGCATCCTACAGCATGTACAAACTTTTTTGGCTGACGGACTCAGCCCTCTTGCTGGTTTTAGTGTAGACTTAAATCTATGGGCTTCTGGGAACCATTTTTCCTTATGGCTTCCAGGATGTGTTTTTGGTTCCAACCCTCCATCCTCAGCCCTGAGGCCCTGGGGATAGACAACTTTCTTTGGCCCACTGGACTAGAGAAGAAACTTCACATGTGCTGAGGGTCCAGTACCACCCTGCTGGGTTTTGAGCTCGATCTTTGGGTGTCTTTTTGGCCGCATACATCTGTTGAAATAATCTGGGTGAATTCTCCCAGGTTTGTTCACCTGGTAGAAAATTTACCTGGAGACCCCAGAACAGGCATTTGAATGCTGAGCCCTTGAGAAGCAAAGAGCTTGTAGCGTTGATGCTCTGCAGCGACATCTCGGTGCTCTGCAGTTTCCCTCGTTCTGCCTGGAGACAGATGGCACGAGGGCATAGGACAGCCCTGATTGGCTGATCTGGGCTGCTCAAACTCAGCCTGTCTCCTTGCAGCTACAACAAGGAATTGCGCAGGGGGCGTGTTCATAGAGTCCAGCAAGCAACGCACTACCCCTGAAAAGGGGGAGAACAGGAGCAGAGCATGCTGGGATGCTTGAGGACTGTGCTATGGCATCTCTCAGACGAGAATGCTTTCTCAGGAGAAACTTGGTGGTGATTTAACCCTGTTGTTCTCAGGTCATTTTTCTCTTGGAGCAGCTATAGATTCATAGATTCATAGATGCTAGGGTCGGAAGGGACCTCAATAGATCATCGAGTCCGACCCCCTGCATAAGCAGGAAAGAGTGCTGGGTCTAGATGACCCCAGCTAGATGCCTATTTAACCTCCTCTTGAAGACCCCCAGGGTAGGGGAGAGCACCACCTCCCTTGGGAGCCCGTTCCAGACCTTGGCCACTCGAACTGTGAAGAAGTTCTTCCTAATGTCCAATCTAAATCTGCTCTCTGCTAGCTTGTGGCCATTATTTCTTGTAACCCCCGGGGGCGCCTTGGTGCATAAATACTCACCAATTCCCTTCTGTGCCCCCGTGATGAACTTATAGGCAGCCACAAGGTCGCCTCTCAACCTTCTCTTGCGGAGGCTGAAAAGGTCCAGTTTCTCTAGTCTTTCCTCGTAGGGCTTGGTCTGCAGGCCCTTAACCATACGAGTGGCCCTTCTCTGGACCCTCTCCAGGTTATCCGCATCCTTCTTGAAGTGTGGCGCCCAGAATTGCACGCAGTACTCCAACTGCGGTCTGACCAGCGCCCGATAGAGGGGAAATATCACCTCCTTGGACCTATTCGTCATGCATCTGCTGATGCACGATAAAGTGCCATTGGCTTTTCTGATGGCTTCGTCACACTGCCGGCTCATGTTCATCTTGGAGTCCACTAGGACTCCAAGATCCCTTTCCACTTCCATGCCACCCAGCAGGTCATTTCCTAGGCTGTAGGTGTGCTGGACATTTTTCCTCCCTAGGTGCAGCACTTTGCATTTCTCCTTGTTGAACTGCATCCTGTTGTTTTCTGCCCACTTGTCCAACCTGTCCAGGTCTGTTTGCAGCTGTTCCCTGCCCTCCGGTGTGTCCACATCTCCCCATAGCTTTGTGTCATCTGCAAACTTGGACAGAGTACATTTGACTCCCTCGTCCAAGTCGCTGAAGAAGACATTAAAGAGTATCGGTCCAAGGACCGAGCCCTGCGGGACCCCACTGCCCACACCCTTCCAGGTCGAGACCGACCCATCCACCACAACTCTCTGGGTGCGACCCTCCAGCCAATTTGCCACCCACCGGACTGTGTAGTCAGCTACTTTTGGCCTGGGAGAAAAGTCCTAAACATCTGTATAGTCGTGGGCTAGCACCTGCTTCCCCCAGGAGAAGCTGCATATCTGTATGTGGCCTTTGTCAGAACCCTAGGCCAAATCCCTACTTTAGATGGGGCCACAATTTCCTAGATTGGGGGGCTCAGTGAGCACCTTGGAGCAGTGGGTCTCAACCTTCTTAGACTGGAGACACCCCTCAGCAAGTTTTCAGGATGTAATGGCACCCGATTTCAAAAACAAATGGAAATATTGTATGAATATTGTAATGAAAACATTCCTTTAGCAGTGAATACAGGCACTCCTCACTTAACGACTGAGTTCCGTTCCTGCGACTAGGTCGTTAAGCGAATTGGTCGATAAGCGAGGAGCTGCCCCTTGATACTGCATGCCTTGGCTTGAGACGCCACGCTGCCGTTTCCACAATACGTTTCGTACAATACCGACTGCTCGGAGAGCTGGTTGTAAGTCCGCGCGGTCGTTAAACAGGTAGGTTGTTAAGTGAGGAGTACCTGTATATTAGTTGTGTTGTTACGTGTTATTTTATATTATAACGGTTGCCCTTTTGGGCTGCGTCTCCCAGCTCTGCATGGTCCCATGTGTGTCAGGTCCCAGAGCAACACCTGAACTCCCTACATGTGGATTTGAGTTACTTAGGGTTACTGTACATCTGGGTTTTCCTTTTGGCCTCCTGTCTGGGCAGGTTTTTAAAATGTGAGCAGATGTCTGAGTTTTTGCTCTGCCTCTGGCTTTTCCTGGGCACTTCTAGTTTGGCTGCTTGGGGCTGGGAGCAGCAAGGGAAGGTGATTGGCTGTCGGGGGATCACATGCTCTGTGTGTGGGCCTGGCAATCTGCTTGTAGGTAAGAGAGACATAAACACCGAAAGACAGAGTGAGCGTGTGTAGGGTTATTTTATATTTCCAGGTCCAAAAAAGAGGATACTTGTCATGTTGGGGAGAGGGAGCGGGTTGAATAGGATGGTGGGGGGGCAGCGACATGCCCGTGCCCTGCCACTGCCCGTTCTATTACCCCTCACTGCCAGACCACAGCCCCCACCAACCCTGCTGCTGCCCTTCACTCCCAACCCACTGACCCCAGCACTGCCAGTGCCCCCCGCTCCCCAACCGCAGTGCCCTGCCCTCCTGGGCTGTGATGGTGCCCCTCACTCCTAACCCACAGCCCCCCCTTCCCCAACTCTGCTGGTGCCCCTCACTCCAGACCCACAGCCCCCTGGCGCTGCCAATGACCTGCACTCCCAAGCCGCAGCCCTCTGCACCTCCAGCCCTGCTAGACGGGCCCCAGCTGTCCCCGTGTTAACCCGGTTGGAGTGCGATGGGTCCGATTCATCCAGGTGGCGGTGGAGCGTGCCCAGCCCCAGCACAGGCTGGCAGAAGAGGAGGGGAGGCTTGTGGCATGCCCTGCCCTAGGATGGGGCTGCGCTGCACCTGGCAACCTGGCCACAGCAGGGCACGGGCATATTACTTCCCCCTTCCCCCTCTATTCTCCCTTCCCCTTCCCGCGTGCCCTCCTCCCCCCTCCCCCTCCCATAGGTGTCTTCTTTTGATATTGGAAAAATGGTAACCCTAGAGTTGCTGCTGGGCGAACCCAGAATGCCCTTTGTCCATGGGACTCTGTGCCTGTCATAGGGAAGAGCGAGCGGCACGTTTAATGCATTGCATGGGTTGGGTATTGTGCCACCCTGACTTGTAGCACCTCTTAGGGGATCTCCCAGAGATCTGGTTGAGAATCACTGCCTCGGGGACTAACTAGGTCAGGGGCGGGCAATTATTTTGGGCGGAGGGCCGCTTACTGAGTTTTTTGGCAAGCCATCAAGGGCTGCATGACAGGCAGTCAGGGGCAGATAAATATTCATTTTCTTAATTTTGGGTGGGGCCCTGTGGGCCGGACAGAATGGCCTGGTGGGCTGCATCCGGCCCCCAGGCTGCATTTTGCCCACCCCTGAACTAGGTTCTCCTGTAGGCCCAGTGGGGAATCACTACCTTGGAGAGCAACTAGGACCTCCCAGGCCCAACTGAAAATCACTGCTTTAGAGACTAGCTGGTTGAGAAAGGCATGAGCTTTCCTAGGCAACAGCCTAATTTCATAGATGCCGGGAATGGCTGAAAAAAGAAAGAGCATAGAAGGCCAATGCTAAGAGGTAACCAGGAAGCTTAATTAGCTTAGATAAGATAAGGTAATTACCACCTGGCCGGAGGCCAGAGGACAAAGCTAGGCCAGGTAACAGGATCCAGAAGCCCTGTTGAGACAGGTGAATGCAGTCCAGGCTGTGGAAGATTTCTCGCTCTGCTGTTTTGCATCCTAGTCAGTTTTTAAAGCTGTTGGGGCTCAGGGCAGCTGTTCTGAGGTCAAGGCTGGTTGTCCAGGATGGTGGAAGCTTCCTGCCAAGGGCTTTGGGGTCAAATTGGCGTCTGTTTGTCTGCTTTGTAGGGCTTGCCCTGTCTGGCCAACACACGCAGGTCACGGTGAGCTGGCACGGTGCCTTCTGCTCATCTGCAGGCTAGCGCAGCTCTCCATCTCCGAGCTCCTGGAATTTCCTTAATTGCTTCTTTCAGAGGCAGAAGCCGTCTGCCTGGGAAGCTGCTTAATAGCTGGTGCTTTCTTTTTATTTCCTTTGGTTACTTTCGCACAGCCGTTAACTGTTCCGGACAGCAGGTCTCAACCTCATTAGACTCCGGGGCCCCCACGGAAAATGCTGGCTCTTCTCTTTCACTCCTTTCTTGGCTATGGAAAAAGTACTAGAGTGATTCTGGTGTTGCAATGAACTCAGAGCCCGTGGCAGGCCAGGCCGGTTTGGACACTGCATTGGAACTCTGACGTTTACTTCATTTACTGGAATACAGCATGCACCCCTTTCTGTGGAAATTGGGGTGCGTCTTCAGTGAGGAAGCATGGGAGCTGAACTGCCCAGCCCTTCTCGAGCTGGGTAGGCACTCAGGGCACTCCTGGCTCCAAGAGGGGTAGTTCAGGCCCTGAGCTGGCCTGGGAGGCAGGGGAAGGGGCCAGGGGCCTTCTTGGCTGGAGTAGAGAAGAGGGGCTGGGCAGTTCAGCTCAGCCAGATGGACCTGTGGCATCCTGCAGCTTGGGGTTAACAGAGCACTTGCAGGTTTTTGCTGCCCCCCTTCGCCGTGTGTCAGGGGGTGTTTTTACCTCTCTCCGAGGCACTGGGTGCTGGTTACATCCCAGGCTGGGGCTGGTGACTGCTCTGTGCAGTGCTCCAGCTGAGACTTACAGCCAGAGGTTCCTGGCCGGAGGGTCTTACCTCTGTGCTCAGGGTGAGACTGATGCTCCATTTGGGGTTAGGAAGGAATATTACCCCATAGTTGGGTTGGTATGGAGTGGCAGGTTTTGCTGCCTTCTGTAGCAGGGTGGATCAACCACTTCCTTGGCTTTCAAATGTATATAAGCAAGTTTTGCAGCAACAGGATGTTGGCTGCCATAGTCCCCCTGCTTTCCCTGTGCCAGATTTGGGTGTGGTGTCTTGTGTTGTGTCAGGGGTGACCATGTTGTTTTGCGAAGAGGTTGGACAATGGATTTGTCTGGGATTGTTCAGACAGGGATGATCCTCAGGCAGGGGGTTAGGCTAGATAACCTCTGGAGGCTCCTTGTAGCCCTACTTCTCCGATTCACAAGGTCCCTTCCTACCCGGCTTCCTTATGATCTGAAGTTACTAAAACAATGTGGCATCACTATTACTACATCGTGTGCAAGATTAATAGAAGCTGCAACAAAGTAAAATATTAAAAAAAGAAATATATGACTTAATGGTGTGCGGAACACAATACTTGGTATATACAATAATACAAAGTGCATTTAGACAACGCAGCATACATAAAACAAACCACAGTTTAAAAAACTGTGGTGCCAATTGATAGATGGCTGCATGCACTTACGTTAATGTGTGGATATGCACCCAGTAAAACAGCTTGTTCCAGAAGGAGCTTAAATAGCAAAAGGAGAAGGAAAAATATTAAATGGAAAATTCAGATAAAATTAAAAACCTATTTTCCTTTTGGAATTCTGCAGGCAGCCAGTGTTGTGTTTTTCGCTTTTAAACAGAGCACAGCAGCCTTTTCATCCCTTAAATTTTATTTAGTTGGGACTGAGAACTCCCAACTCAGCGCTGTGATGAAAAACTAATTCACTTCTAAGTGCTGGAAAAAAACTCCACGTGAGTCTCAAGGGTTAAGAGATTTCTGGTCTGTACTGCAGCCAAGTCCTGGCTACCTTAAAACGCAGGAGAGACTGTTGTTTTAATGCCCTAGAACTCAAATGCATTTTGATCATATTCACTGATACTGTTTAGACACCAAACTCAGAATCAGTCTTTTTAAAAGACCTGAATTCTCTCTGTATTTTCTTAAACTGGTTTAAAAACAGAATTGTAAAAGAATTTTTGGCTGGCTCTTTCTTTCACATTCAAATGCTATCGTGAAGGGGGGGAAACCCAGTTAACTAAAACTGGCCTATTCTTAATGCTTTTAACACCAAAATTAGCACAAATCCATCTGTGATGCTGGGTTTGTCGGAGGCAGTACTGTCAGGCCATATGGTTGTACCAGAAGCATTTGGTTCAGTTACAGTCGCAGATGCAAAAACATCTCTGAGCTGCTTCTCCAACGCAACCCAGAGATTTCCAGGCTGGCTGAGCTCTTTGCCATTGCTCTAGTGATTGAAGGGATGAGTAAAAGCAAAGAGCTGGCATTTTCCAAGCGGGGCCCTTGGGTCTAACGAAGCTGAGAAGCACTGCAGCAGAGTCGATCATCCAGTAAATCAATTACTGTGCTTACTCGCATGCTGCACACACCGTTTCCCGCAGGAATCAGCCCCCCCGCCCAAATTGGGATGCCTGTCTTAAGTGGGGAAGCTGAATTTTCTGCCTGGGTTAGAAACCGTTTGCTTTGATTTCGATCCATAGTACAGCAACTGTGGCTGTTGAGGGAGCCCAGCCCCTTGGTCTTCTCTCCACCAGTGTTAATGACCTTCTTTGCCCTTTTAATGGTTCTGATGTTCCACCAATCAAGCTAACCTTTCTTAGGGCACTCTTCCTGTCTGCTTACCGTTCCTAGCCTCTCTCTTCCTCTTTCAAAACCCAGAAGACCCTTTCGCTCTTTCCAAAACCAAAGTCATTTACAGAGATGGGTCTCCAGCAGAGCTGAGGTTTCAGTTAAGAAAGGGAGGGTGAGTCAGCTCAAGATAAGGCTCCATCTTTGCTCTATAGAGCCATAGCTCTGGAAAAATCTTCCCCCCCAAAAAGCAACACATATATCTTATTCCAGAGCGTGTTGTATGTAAGAAAAATACTGCAAGTCATATTTTGCACAAACCAAACTCACAGTTGCGTCTCTCTTCTCAGCATGACAAGAGCACATTGTTTCCTGACCAGTGCTTTGAGATTTTCAAACCTTGCCCAGAGCCCTCCATTGGTCTCCTGTCGTTCTTATTCATAGATGTTAGGGGCTGGAAGGGACCTCTCGCGATCATCAGGTTCAGCCCCCCTGTGCTTGGACAGGGAAGACAGCTGGGGTTAGATGACCCCAGCAAGGTGAGTGTCCTGGTGTTTTTTGAAGATATTCAGGGTAGGTGATTGAACCACTTCTGGGCAGAGTCTATTCCAGACCCTGGACACTCAAGTTGTGAAGAGTTTTTCCTTATGTCTAATCTAAAGCAGTCTTCTAGCAGTTTGTGACTGCTAGTCCTAGTCTTCGCTTGGGGAGCCCTTCTTAATGTTGGCTGGCTAGAATGGGGATTCAGGTCGAGTTTTCAGACCTTGCTGCTGTGATGGTTGGTTATCCAGAAGGATGGGACATTAATTGCTCTGAATAATTGACTCCCTACAGCATCTCTGTTCCTAAGCCCATGCCAGTGCCATCAACTAAGGCTTCCAGCTTTGTATTAGTCCCAGACATCCCTGCTTGGGAACTGGTTCACAATTGCACATGAAGTGTTATGGTGCTCACAGCAGGAGTTGGAGGGGAGTGAGCCCCCAGCCGGCCTCAGAGTGGGCGAGTTAGGAGGTTGCACCCATGGTTTGGGAATCCCAGGAGCTGGCGGATGAGCAGGGTAGTGGTAGCCTAGGGAGTGAGGACACAACTTGTTGTTAGCCAGATAATCAATGCAGGGAGCTCATGAATTTTTTGAGAGAGAGAGGAGGAAGGGGGCAGTAGAGTTCTGGCTATATACCAGAGCAGCCCGTGGGGGAGCAGTCCCAGTTGGGGTGGGAGGGAGAAGCAATGCAGTGTGGGATGCCCAGAGAACTGATCAGCACCATATCTTGAGCATATATTAACCTTTACAAAAACAGGGCATTGGCTGCCGTGGTCGCCTGCTTTCCCGGTGGCAGGTTCAGGTGTGAAGTCTTGTAGTGTTTCAGGGTTGGCAGTGGTTTTATTAATACGTTAAGTGACGGATTTGTATGGGATGGTTTGGATAGAGCTGGTCCTGCCTCAGGTAGGTGGTTGGATTATAGATGTGACCTCTGGAGGTCCAACGTCTCTATGATTCTATGTCCAGAATGTCCACACATAACACTAAAACTGTTCCAAGTACCTACATTCATCACCTACCACACTCACTCTTTGAATTGCTAATTTTGGGGGGCAGTGAGTCTGAAAGGATTCTTAACTGTTTGGTAAAAAGGCAAAAACTTTTTATCTTCATTCTGCCTTCCACAAACAAGGTGCGCATCTTACTTGTGGGGTTTGGGGTACGTGCCAAGGGCAAACAGCACTGTTTACATCAGTGCTTCTCGACCTTTATTAGACTTGAGGCACCCCTCGATAGAGTCATGGCACCCCCTGGAAAACGCTAGCTCCTAGGTTTCTGTCTGTTTTTGACTACAGAAAGTTAATAGAGCAATTCTTCTGTTGCAAAGAACTCAGAGAGCCTTCAGGAGGTCTCCAGAACGGTTTTAACACCATAGATTCTTATTTGAAATCTCTGGGTCTACTTCGTGAGTCGTGTTTGCACGTCTAACGGTGCTACTATTACGTGGCATCCTGGAGCCACCCTGCTTGAGAATTACTCTCCTGTTTCACAGCCCGGAAGACCCTTTACCTCTTTTCAAAATCATAGATTCATCCATGGAGCTCAGTCTTGAGCAGCAACTAGGGTTTCAGCTTTAATTAAGTCTGAAAGGGAGGGCAAGGCTGCTGAAGGTGAGGCTGTGTCCCTGCCCTATGCAACCATAACTCTGGAAACAGCACCCAGTAAGTTCAGCTCTCAGCACTAGGCTCCCCACAAGTGCCTGCCACCATAAGCTAATTGTAATCTGCCCCCTCACTGACTGACTTTTTTTTGAGTTTTGTTGGCCCACGGGTGGATTCTGAGAACCCAGAAAGGTTCAACAAGTCAGTCGCACCAATGTGAAATACTCGCAGTATCAGAATATTGAAATTTGTCATAGCAAACTCAAAAACAAAATACAGGAAACACAAATACCTAGACAGTACAACTGAGACTATCATGCACACAACTGAAAGATATAAAATGCATGTTTATCTGAAGAACTAGCCATCTTACTGAAATGTAAAAGCAATTTAATCTTAACCTTTTTGAGTCCCAAAGCCTTTAAAAGCTTCTAAGGGGAGAGCCCGGTAGGGACAAGATATTCTTATCTAGGTTTTGGAAATTAAGTCTAACTAGCATAAGAATGTAAGAAATGCCAGACTGGGTCAGACCTACGGTCCTGGTATCCTGTCTCCGAGAGTGTCAGGAACAGATGCTCGAGGGAGAGCATTGAATCGGGTATCTTTTAGGAATTATCCATCCCTTACTCAACACCCTCCCCAGTACCCACCATTTCTTGTGTTAGAGATGCCGGAGAAAACATCTCCAACTGCTCTGTTCAACAGCCAGTAATAGATCTATCAGCCACGAATTTATCCAGTCCGTTTTGGAACCGAGCTGTGGTATCTGCCTCCGCCTCTTTGGTAATCCCTCAGTTGAGGATGATTATCTTCCGTGATTGTCCCGTCTGTGGGTCCATAAACGGCTGGCGAGGCTGATCCAGGATTGACAGACTACTGCAATCTGCCACAGGAGGTGGAGGAGGCAATGAGCTCCGCAAGTTAACTGTGTTGTGTTTAAAAAGAAAAAGAAAGGGAAAAAAAAAAGTCCTTTCTCTTATTACTTTTAAACCTGTCACCTACTAATTTCAGCAGGTGCCTCCTGGTTTTAGTATTCTGGGACTTGGTGAACAGGAGTTCACTGCTTACTTGGTCCACAGCTTTTATGATTGCCTCTATTCTGTCCTCCCCTCTGCCGCCCCCTTTCCAAACCAGAG
Source organism: Alligator mississippiensis (assembly GCF_030867095.1). NCBI lineage: Eukaryota > Metazoa > Chordata > Crocodylia > Alligatoridae > Alligator > Alligator mississippiensis. Next base: position 5,503,011 of record NC_081838.1, on the reverse strand, counting down.
TCCCAGTCTTCTCATCGCTCCTGGCCTGAGAATCACTTTGGATGCCCTTCTCTGGACCGTTTCCAGTTCTTCTGTATCCCTTCTGAGATGTGGGGCCCAGAAGTGCGCTAACCAGGGACACTTGCAAGTGGGCAGTTCAGCAAGAAACACAGCTCAAGGCTAAGGGCAAAAATCCCAAAGCGTGGACCCCGTTTTATACTTTGCGGCTTGGCTAAAATATCCAAAAGCTTCCTAAATGAAGTAAAAAAAAAAAAAAATGAAAGCATTTCTAAGAAGTGCTACTCCATGAACATAAGGCCTACCATTAACTGGGTCAGCCCATAGGGCCGTCTTGCTCAGCCTCCTGTGTCATGGGGCGACAGAGCGGAGGCTTGAAGGGAGAGCGACTGGGTCTGACCAGGGTTTTCCTTGTTCCTCTCTCACTTGCAACGTCCAGCATTTAAAGTCCAGGAGGTTCGGATTCAGAAGCCGTGCCCCTCACTCCTGAGCTCAGTAGCTATTGATGGCCCTTTCCTCCACAAATATATCCACTCCCTTTTTGAGTCTGGCTAAGCTCTCGGCTTCCACTACATCCTGTAGCAATGAGCTCCACCCTTTAATGAGACGCAGTGTGAAAAGACTGCCTGGTGTTAGTTTTAAACTCCCTATCTCCTGGATTCATGCGATGACCCCTTGTTCTTGTCTGGGGAGACACGGTAATAATAAATCTCTACTGACTTTGTCTTTGCTGTTCAGTATTTTGTAAACCCTTCTCATGTCCCTCCTCTTTTCTAAAGGGACCAGGCCTGGCCTCCTAGTCATTCACTGTTCAGCCGTGTTGCCCTCTGGACCTTCTTCAAAATCCTTGTGGAGGTGCAGGGAACAGAACTGGGAAGTCATGGACACCCCACGGCTTTGTAAAGGCGCATCGGGATGCTTTCTGTCTTGGTCACAACTCCTTTCTTCCTAATCCCTAATGTGTTGTTTGCTTTTTTGATGGCTGCTGAGCACTTGAGCCGATGGGTTTTAGCAAACTGTCCCTAGTGACTTCCACATCTCTTTCCTGTGTGGTAACAGCTCATGTAGAGCCCATCGTTAATAAAGCTCTAATTAATACTCTTAATTGAACAGAGCGGCTGGAGATGGTTCCTCTGGCATCTCTAACCCAATAAATGGTGGATGCCAGGGCGGCTGTTGAGTAGGGGATAGATCACTCTAGAGAGATCTGGGTCGATGCTCTCCCTCTAGAGCATCCGTTTCTGCCACTGTCGGAGACAGGATACTGGGCTGCAAGGACCATTGGTCTGACCCACACTGGCACGGCTGGTGTTATTATGTTCTTAATATTCATAGGCCTATTTTTGTTCCTAATACATAAGCATCATCTTATCCAAAATTAGCCTTGTCTGTCATCGCGCCACTAAATGAGCTTGAGGCAACTTTGCAGCCTTTACCCTGTTTTCCTTTTCATTCGTCCTTGAGCTTGTTAAAACGGTTCAAATGTCTGTGGTGTTCTCTGGCCTGATCATTCCCTTCGCCTCTTCTCTTCGCCCAGCGTTTCAGTCTTTGGAGGCTTGCATCCCCCTTTGCTTTCATTCTCTCTCTCTCTCTTTTATTCCTACAAACAAATACTAGAGCAGTTTTTCCTGTGGCAAAGAGCACAGAAAGACACAGCTGGGGATTCCTGTTTGAAATGTCTGGGTTTCTCTCAGGAGATGTAGTTCACTGCGATAGTCCAAAGTCAGTCGCATATGCGCCTCTAGAGACAACTAAATAATGAAGAGAGAGAGAGAGAGAGCAAAAGCTTTTGTAAACCCAAACTCACTTCATCAGATGCTGCAAAGGATGTACATAAAGCAGAGTATAAGGAGAGAGAAATTAGAATAAAAAGACATGGGTAGGGGGGCAGCGCTAGGAGAGAAAAGCAAAGGAGCAGTAAACCCGTAGGAACAAAGAGGGGCACCAAAGCTAATCCAGGTAATGAGATAAGAATCCGCAGTCCCTGTTTTAACCAGTCCTAACACAGCCCCCACTGTGGATGGCCTCTTGTTCTGCATTTTCCTGTTCAAGCTGGCTTGAGACCAGCCATCCCAAGGTCAGTGATGGGGTGTCCAGAGAGGCTGAAGTGTCTGCCGCAGGCTTCAGTGTTTTTCTGCAGCTGGTGTTCATTCATTCATTCTTGCACGTAGAACTTGCCCTGCCTGCCCAGTGTAGACAGCAAGGGGCACAGGAAGTAGTGGTGGCGTGTACGACCGTGTACTGGCGGGTGAATGAGCCTTGGATGTTGCACTCCACCTTATAAGGCCCAGTGATGATATGGAGACACAACAGGTCCCCGTGCCCTGCCACCCCTGAAAGGATCTCTAGGCACCCTAGGGTGCTAGGGCACCTGGTTGAGAAGCATTGGGTTAGACTCGTAGGAACCCAAGAACTGCCATTGACTGCATCGGACCCAAGGTCCTTCTTGTCCGGTCTCCTGTGTCACCGTGGCAGAGAGCAGAGGCTGGAAGGGGAGTGACGTAGGTCTGACCAGGGATTTTCCTCCTGTTCCCCTCTCACTTGCAGCCTCCTTCATGTAAAGTCTAGGAAGCTCTGATTCAGAAGCCGTGCCCCTCACATCCCTACCCAGTACTCATGCCCCTTTCCTCCTAGAGCTTGCCCTGTCCCTTGATGAATCTGGCTAGACTCTCAGCTTCCACCACACCTTGCGGCGGCAAGCTCCATCCTTTAATGCGATGCTATGTGACAAAGAACTGCCTGGTGTTAGTTTTAAACTTCCTACCTACTAGATTCATGCTGTGACCCCTCGTTCTTGTCTGGGAAGAGACAGCCTGTAATAAATCCCTACTGACTTTCGCTTTGCGGGTCACTGTTTTGTAAACCCTTCCCATATCCCCCCTCAAGCATCTCTCTTTTTTAAATTGTCCAGCCCTGGCTTCCCTAGTCAGCGTCTCCTCCTGTGGAAGCCCCTCCATACCACTGGTCATCCTTGTTGCCCTTCTGTGGACCTTCTCGAGTCTTTCTCTATCCTTTTTGGAGGTGTGGGGACCAGAACTGGGCACAGCACTCGAGACGTGGATACCCCATGGCTTTATAAAAAGGCATCTGGATACTTTCTGTCTTGTTCACCGTTCCCTTCTTAATCATTCCTGGTGTGTTGTTTGCCTTTTTGACAGCTGCTGAGCACAGAGCTGGTGCTTTCAGCGGGCCGTCCATAAGGGATCCCAGATCTTTCTTGTGGGGCAGTGGTTCATGTAGAACCCATTACGGTGTGGGTCGATTTTGGGTTATTTTTGCCCTGGTGCATCACTTTTATGCTTGTCTGCATTGAATTTCACCTGCCATTTAGGTGCCCATTCTCTCAATTGTGCCCAAATCCTTCTGTGGCTCCTTGCAATCCACCTTGGTCTTTACTGCTGAATAATTTTGTGTCATTGGCAAATTTGACCAGCTCACTGCTCACCCCCTTTCCAGATCAGTCCAGACTCACGCTGCCCTTAGGCGGCTTAAAGTAACAGCAAAATTGCTTCTAAATAGGCATACAACGCATGGTGCCCTAGACTGGCCCTGTCCTCGTCTCCCCCCATTCCTCTTCCAGCATCAGCAGTGCTGAGACCTCCGCCTCTTTTCTCCTTGCTCCACGTGACCCTTCCCTTCAGCTCGCCGACAGAGGAGCACAAAGCTCCATGCTTTCCTTAATGACCCATTTTCCTCAGCTGTGCTAACACTGGGGGTTCTGGTGCGTGTGACGCCAACGCATCAGCGCTCAACCAATCCTTCCCGCAGTATAGAGCAGGGCAACAAGGAGGATTAGCAGTGTGGAGGGGCTTCCACATGAGGAGAGACTCATGAGACCAGGCCTGTTCAGTTCAGAAAAGAGGTGTTTGAGGGGGGAACATGAGAAGGGCTTACAAAATGTTAAATGGCGAAGAGAAAGTCAGCAGGGATTTATTATTGACTCTCTCACCAGACAAGACCTCAGGGTCACAGCATGAAACTAGGGGCCTTGTCACATGTTCCAAATAAAGCTGGATAGAAACTGGTTGTAAAGTCATGTGCTTTCAAGCACTAACATAGCTGGTTCGCTTTCTTTATAGCTGGACGGCCATTTTTATAGCATGAGGATTATCTGACATGGCCAGGCTACATTTATTGCACGATGAACTCGTTAATTGCAGAATCATTACTTGGTATGTGTGGCCTTATAGCACAATGAATCCGTTAATTGTGTGATTGTTACCGGGCACGTGTGGCCAGGCTACATTTATTGCGTGATTTGCCAGTGAGTTGCATGATGTATGCAGTGTGTGGCAGGGGCATAGCTGGTTGTCGGTTTAGAACTAGCACACGGGAGTTCTTTTTTACCCGGTGCGCAATTAAAGGTTGGCGCTCGTTGGCACCAGCTGTGGTGGAAGCTGAGCGTTCAGCCCGATTCCCAAAGGGATGGGACATGTCCTTGGAGGAAAGGGGCACCAGTAGCTATCGAGCACGGGAGTGAGGGAATCGGAACCTCCTAGACCTGAACTGCTGGAGGCTGCAAGTGGGTGAGGAACAGGGAAAACCCTGGGCAGACCCTGTTCACTCTCCCTTCCAGCCTCTGCTCTCTGCTGCCGTGGGACACGGGAGACGGGGCGAGACAGACTGAGAGTCTGGCCCAGTCAGTGGCAGTTCTGAGGTTCCCCTGCCGCAAGCCCTCAGGATTTAGCAGCCTCTGGCAAGTCCCCGGTCCAGCCAGTGAGGGGTTATTCTGCAGTCCATGCTGTGCAGTGCTCTCCTGGCTCCAGGGACGCGTCCCAGAGGTCTCCAGGTCTGGCTTGGCTCCGGGGTTTCTTTTGGAGGCTTGAGTGTTGGTAGCCATCTCCTGGGGAGAGCAGAAGAGGTGGGAGCCACTGCCCTGCCTTGCTCATGCCCTCTTTGCCCCTCTCCCCTGCCCCGCAGGCTGCTGTTCTCTTGGAGCAGGAGCGCCAGCAGGAGATGGCCAAGCTGGCCCCCCCAGTGCCCCGCACGCCCCCCGATGCAGGGCCAGTGAGACCCGTTGGAGCCATGGGGCCACGACCCCCCATGGCACCCAGAGGTGAGAACAGCACAGATGCCCAGCCCTGCTGGGGGTGCCAGACCCCATCAGTCCTGGCATGGGGGGGGTGTCAGGCGCCTGTTCCCTCTGAGGGGCACTGGCCTGATCCCCCTGCCCCAAAGGGAGCACTGGGGAGGGTGTAGGTGGGACACTGTCTGGAGGTGTCTCACAGGGCCTGTGTTCCTTGTTCTGTAGGTGGTGCCCCAGTGGGGGCTCCGCTGCCTGGGGTTCCCATGGGGGCCCCCAGCCCGAGGCCCCGCGGGCCCCCCCCTCCCCCTGGAGAGGAGATCCGAGAGGTAAGGGGATCCATTTGGGTGGGACTGGAGGCTGGGAGCCTGGACGCCTGAGTTCTCTCCCAACTGGGGGTGGAGGGGAAGTGGAGTCTGGGGGTGGGGGGTGAGAGGATTGGGAGCCCAGACACCTGGGTTCTCTCCCCATCGCGGGCTCTGGTCTCGGCCCTGGGCTCAGTACTCTTCTCTGCCCCTGCAGCCAGACGACTCGTCAACCGGCCCCAAGATCCCACAGGCACTGGAGAAGATCCTGCAGCTGAAGGAGATCCGGCAGGAGGAGCTTACAGTGCCGGGTGCCCCTGGTAACAGCCTGGGCCTGGGTGGAGGGTGCTGCCCATGTGCTGGTGGCTCTAGTCCCAGCTGGGGTCGAGCAGGGCGGGTTCCTGGCTATATACGAGCTCCAGCAGGGGCACTGAGGTGCCAGGACTCCTGGCTTCTGTGCCCTGGGAGGTATTGGATCCCCCCTGACCACAAGCAGTCCATTGCTGTGGTCTCTTTCCTGGCCTCCTGCCTGGCATCAGGCCACAGTCCAGTCCCTGTCCTGTCCTGTCCTGTCCTCTCCCACATTGAGGGGGCAGAAGCCCCCCGCTGACCTGCCTCTCTACCCTCAGATGATGATATGGAGACAGACTCAAGGGCCTTGCTCAGCATCTCTGCCTCGGAGACCGAGGAGGACATGCTGCTCTCCAAGAAAGAGGTGAGGGGCTGGGCCTGGACACCTGGGTTCTCCGTCCTGCTCTGGGAGGGGAGTGAGGGCTGGATGCCTCGGTTCTCCCCACACTTTGCGAGTGAAGTGAGGGCTTGGAGTTACAGGAAGGGGAGGTGAGAGCCCAGATGCCTGGGGTCTGCCCCTGCTCTGGGAAGAGAATTGGGGTGGGGGGGGGTGTTCTAGAGCAAGGGAAGGGCTGGGAGTCTGGATGCCTGGGTCCTCTCAGGAACGAGAATACAGTCCAGTTCCTTAGGAAAGGGCCCACAGCTCTGCCTCAGTTTCCCCTTTTGCAAGACTGGCTGGATGGGCCCCTCAGTCCCTTCCCCAGTGCTGGAGACCTGTCCATCGGGACCACCATCTGTCTCCAAGGGGCCTTGTGTCCCTACCCCATAGCCAGCTGCATCCCAGTGCTGGGTGAAAGGCCCTGTATCCCCTACCCTGACACCCTCCGGTGCCGTTCATCTCCGCCCTGCAGAGAAACCGGAAGCGGCGGAACCGGAAGAAGAAGAAGAAGGGGCGAGTTGGGCGGGAGGCCACAGGGCGCCAGGGCCTGGCCTCCACAGCAACCCCTGAGACCAAGGGCCCCGATGCCACCGTGGACATCGAGTATGTCACCGAGGAGCCTGAAATCTATGACCCCAACTTCGTGTTCTTCAAGCGCATCTTCGATGCCTTCAAGGTCTGTGGGGCGGGCAGCCCGGATGCCTGGGTTCTCCCTGCTCCGGGAGGGCAGTGGCGGGGTTTGGGGAGCGAGAGCAGCAGGGGCTGAGGGCCTGAATACCTGGGTTCACCCCACTCTAGGAGGGCAGCAGTGTCCTTGGAGGGGTTGGGAGCCTGGTCACCTGGGTTCTTTCCCTACTCCATGAGGGGAGTGAGGTGATGGGGGATTAGAGCAGGGGTCCTGGATGCCTGGCTTCTCTGGGTGGGGAGAGCGGTTTGGAGGTTTAGGGCAAGGCGGGATGCCCCTTCCAGGTTCTTGCCTCATTTTAGGAAGGCAGTTGGGTCTGGTGGGTGAGCAGGGGTGGTGCTGGGAGCCCTTAGTTCGCTCCAGCTCTTGGAAGGGAGTGGGGTCGGAGGTTACAGCAGGGGAGGCTGGGAGCCCAGACACTTGGGTTTTCTCCTTGCTCTGTCCAGGCTATTTTCCCTGCCGTGGGGTGACTGAACCCAGTGCCGCCCTACTGCCTCTGCCTGAGGTGCCCCTATCCCTGCTGATCCCACCCCCTCTTCCCCACAGCTGACAGACGATGTGAAGAAGGACAAGGAGAAGGAGCCTGACAAGGCCGACAAGCCCGAGAGCGCTGCTGCCCCCAAGAAGAAGGGCTTCGACGAGGGCCGCAAGGGCAGTGATGATGACAGCACTGATGATGAGCAGGTGGGTGGGGTCACATGGTAAAATAGGTGGGGCCAGGGTGGGGTGTGGGCGGGGCCCAAATAGCAACTGGGAGTAGTGAAGCCTAGGCAGGTGGGTGGGTGGGGGGGGGGGAGCAGATGGAGCTCTGCCCTGTGGGTGGCTCTGCTGCAGGGGTGTTGGGGGGCTGGGGCTTGGGAGGGCATAGGACTATCGGGGCTGGTGACGTGATTGTTAGGGGGTTGTGGGAGGGGCTGGGGGGGCTTATGGGAGTTAGCCCTGTCCCCACTCCCAGCCCGTGAGACGGGTTCATCCTGGGCTGTGGGGTGGGGGGTGCAGGACTCCTGGGGATGGGCCAGGGGCTGGCTGGGCCCCTGGAGCACAGGGTGGTGCTGACGGGTGTGCGGCTGCAGGAAAAGAAGCCCGAGGCGCCCAAGCTGTCCAAGAAGAAGCTGCGACGCATGAACCGCTTCACTGTGGCTGAGCTGAAGCAGGTGCAGTGGGGGAGGGAACTGGGGACTGTGGGGTATGGGGGCGGGGGCTGGTTCCAGTATGAGGGGAGTTGGAGGGAGCCTCCAGGGCCCAGTGCAGTGGGAGGACAGTTGGCTGCAGGGTGGCCTTCCTGGCCTAATGGTGAGGAGCCTCTGGTACCAAGGTCTGGCTGGACCAGGGCAATGGCTCTGGTAGTGGGGGAAGTGAGGGGGTGAGATTTGGTAGGAGCATGATTGGTGGGGGGGGGTCCTGGGGGCTGAAGCGGGGGTAGGGGCAAATTTTGGGGCACCAGTGCTGAGGGGGTTGAACAGGGGGCTCCAGTGTTGGGGGCGGGCAGGGGGGTGGTCTGTGGCTTGTGGGGGGGGCAGGGGGGCTTGGTGTTGGGGAGTGGGGCTGGGCAGGAGGGCTGGGGTAGGGTCAGAGGGCAGGATGGGTGGCTCTGGTGTCAGGGAAGGGACAGGGTGGGCGGCTCTGGTGCCAGGGAAGGGACAAGGGTGGTCGTCTGGGGTGGGCTGGGGGCAGGACTGGGGGGCTCGGGTACCTTGGGAAAAGAGGGGCATGTAAGGGCTGGGTAGGCCCGTTGCCCAGCCATGACACTGTGCCTGACTACAGCTTGTGGCACGCCCGGACGTCGTGGAGATGCATGACGTGACAGCGCAGGACCCCAAGCTGCTGGTGCACCTGAAGGCCACACGCAACTCAGTGCCGGTGCCACGGCACTGGTGCTTCAAGCGCAAGTACCTGCAGGGCAAGCGTGGCATCGAGAAGCCGCCCTTTGAGCTTCCTGACTTCATCAAGCGCACTGGCATCCAGGAGATGCGTGAGGCTCTGCAAGAGAAGGTACCAGTTGGGCCTGCAACGCCTGCCCCAGCCTCTTGCATCCAGCTCCCCAGAGCCAGCTGCATGTTGTACGCAGCTTAGGCTGGGCCCGCTCTGGTGTGGGCATGTTATATACCCAGCACCCCTCAGAGCCAGCCCCACCCCAATACTGGGCAACATGCCCACAGCCCCTGACACACCCCCTGAAGCTGGTTGCATGGCAGTGCCAAGTGAGGGGCCCTGTATTCCAACCCCCAGCACCCATCCCACAGAGGTGTACATCTTGGCTCCATATAAGCAACTGCTGCCATCATACCCCAGGTTAACACCAGGTAAGTTTCCACCTGTTATTCCTAGCTCCAACACACCCACCCAAGAGGAAGCCATATTTCATCTCCCACTGGGAACAGTTCCCTCTGGGGGTGGTTAGAGGTACCCACCCAGGGTCCCCCCCAGCTGCACAGGGCAGGGGATCAGGGGTCAGTCCTGGGAGCCGTGAATGGTTTGGAGGGGCACCAGCTCTCAGCTCAGCAGCCAGCACAAAAGGGTAAAGAAATGTTAGGGATCACAAAGAAAAGTGGAAAGACAGGAAAGCATCATGATGCCTCTTTATGAGCTCATGGTGCAGCCACACCTCAAAGCGGTGCCCCAGTTTGGTCCCTGTACCTCCCAAAGGACATACAAGACCTCAGGAAGGCCCAGAGCAGGGCAGCAAGGATGAGGAAGACATGGAGGGACTTCCACAGGAGCAGAGACTAGAGGCTGAGAGAAGAGACACTAGTGGGGGAGACACAAGAAGGGCTTACAAATGGTGGGGAGAGTTGACAGGGATTTCTTATTGCCTGTCTCGCCAGACAAGACTGGTCACGATGCCAAACGAGTCAGCCACCCATTTAAAACTAACGTGATGAAGCCATGGCGTCTATTTATTGCGCTGTTGGCTGAGGGGGAGGGGGTGGGAATTGCACAATGTATGTGATGTGTGGCAGGTCCTCTGCTGAAGATGGACACGAGGCAACTCTTTTTCACCACATGGAACAAGCGTTGGGCTTGTTGCCACTGGAGGCGGTGGCAGCTGAGAGTTAGGGGTATTCGGACACAGTTTTGGAGGAAAGGGGTGTCAGCAGCTATTGAGCATGGGAGTGAGGGGCGCAGCCTCTGAATCAAAGCTGCCTGGACCCTAAATGCTGGAGGCTGCAAGGGAGAGAGGAACAGGCAAATCCTGCTCAGACCCAGTAACTCTCCCTTCCAGCCCCCGCCGTCTGCCCCCATGTGACACCGGAGACTGGGCAAGACAGACCTGGGGTCTGACCCAGCACATGGCAGCTCTTACATTCATATGAGTCTAACCCACCCCAGAGGCAGCTGCATCTGGGTTCCAGGGAACGGTCCCTCCGTGCACAGGGTGGGCGACCATCTCAGGGCAGGGGTTGGCCCAGGGCTGCCGGCTCACCACTCCCCTCCCCACAGGAGGAGCAGAAAACGATGAAGTCGAAGATGCGGGAGAAGGTGCGGCCCAAGATGGGCAAGATCGACATCGACTACCAGAAGCTGCATGACGCCTTCTTCAAGTGGCAGACCAAGCCCAAGCTCACCATCCACGGGGACCTCTACTATGAGGTGTGGGGCTGGGCCGGGCCAGGCCTGGGGTGGGCAGTGGGCTGCGTGGTACTGGGGCCTGCTCTGACCCTTTCCATGGCCCTTAGGGCAAGGAGTTTGAGACGCGGCTGAAGGAGAAGAAGCCAGGGGACCTGTCGGACGAGCTGCGCATTGCCCTGGGCATGCCTGTGGGGCCGGTGAGCATGGGGCAGGGCAGGGGACTCTGGGTTGGGGGGGGGCAGAGGACTGGGTTGGGAGTGACGGGCACCCATAGAGTTGGGGGGCAGGGTGTTGTGTGTCAGGAGCAGGGGCACTGGGGGGGGCAGGGGGCTGTGGGTTGGGAGTGAGGGGCACCGGCGGGGGGAGGGGGAGGCAGAGGACTGGGTTGGGAGTGATGGACATCCATAGGGTTGGGGGGCAGGGTGTGTGTGTCAGGAGTGGGGGCAGGGGGCTGTGGGTTGGGAGTGAGGGGCACTGGCAGGGTGGGGCGATCGGGGCTGTGGGTTGGGAGTGAAGGGCACTGGGAGGCCATGGCTGGGCCATCACTGAAGCTGTCTCTCCTGCAGAACGCGCACAAGGTGCCCCCGCCCTGGCTCATTGCCATGCAGCGCTACGGCCCCCCACCGTCCTACCCCAACCTCAAGATCCCGGGCCTCAACTCCCCCATCCCTGAGGTGAGTCCGTCTATCCCTCCCATCCCACCCAGGGACGTGCCCCAGCACCAGCCCTGCGTGCTGTTGGCAGCGGCGGCTCCACAGCTGGAAACCGGAGCCTGAGGTTCATCTCGCAGCATGTCTCTGCACGAGTTAGGAACAGACCCCCTGAGTCCTGGGTGGCAGCTCCCTGCTCAAACCAGCTGGCCCCCTCATCTTCTGAAACCTGGGATAGAGCCTGGGGGCCGGGTTCCCAGCTCTAATGAAAGCCCGGAGCTGGGAGGGAACCCAGGGGTCCAGGCTCCCAGCCTCCTCTGCTCTTAATCCCTGTGCCCAGTGCTGATGCCCCTCCCAGAGCCAGGGTAGAGCCTAGGTGTTGGGGCTCTCAGTCCCCCACTCCTTTCCCTAAGCCAGGCTCTGGAGCCCAGGTGTCCAGGCTGCCAGCCTCCGCTCCCTTCCCAGCATGGGCTGGAACAGGACCCAGGTGTCCGGGCTCCCAGGCCCCGCTCCTCATAGAGCTGGGGTGGAACCCAGGCGTCAGGGCTGACTCTCCTGCCATGTGCAGGGCTGCTCGTTCGGGTACCATGCCGGGGGCTGGGGAAAGCCGCCTGTGGATGAGACGGGGAAGCCGCTGTACGGGGATGTCTTCGGGACCAACGCCGCTGAGTTCCAGGTAAGCCCTGCCCCGGAGCACGAGGGGCTCCCATGGGCCAGGGGTCCCAAACCCTCTGTACCCTTCCAGGGGGGCACCAGTGCCCCCTGGAGGGGCTTGACACAGCCCCCCTCACCTCACCCCGCCGTGTGTGCAGACGAAGGCAGAGGAGGAGGAGATTGACCGGACGCCCTGGGGGGAGCTGGAGCCCTCAGATGAGGAGTCCTCAGAGGAGGAGGAGGAGGATGAGAGCGATGAGGAGAAGCCTGACGAGACTGGCTTCGTCACACCCGCCGACAGGTTGGGGGCCCAGGGAGCAGGCTACTGGGACCCTGCCTGGCGGGGAGGGGGCACTGGGCGCTGGGGGAGGCCCTGTTGGGCAGGGGGAAACATGTGGAGGGTGGTGGGGCAGGCCCTGGCCAGTGCGGTTTGGGCTGTGGGAGGGGTGGGGGCAGCTACTGTCCATCCAGGTCTGACCACCTGTCTCCTCCCTTCCCCGCAGCGGGCTGATCACGCCGGGCGGGTTCTCGTCGGTGCCAGCCGGCATGGAGACCCCCGAGCTCATTGAGCTGCGGAAGAAGAAGATCGAGGAGGCCATGGACGGGTAGGGCCGTTGGGGCTGGGAGGTGGGGGTGCCATGCTGTGGGGGGTGGGTGCCATGCTGTGGGGGGGGGCACCCTCTGCCCACGCTGACCCCCCCCACCCTCGCCCCACAGGAGCGAGACGCCGCAGCTGTTCACGGTGCTGCCCGAGAAGCGCACGGCCACGGTGGGCACTGCCATGATGGGCTCCACCCACATCTACGACATGTCCACGGTGAGTCTCCACCGCACTCCTGCACTGGGCCTGGCAGGGGCCATGGGGGGGCTGGAGCCCACCCCACCCCATGGCCTTCACCCCGCTCACCCCCATGCCTCCCACAGGTGCTGAGCCGCAAGGGGCCGGCACCGGAGCTGCAGGGCGTGGAGGTGGCGCTGGCCCCCGAGGAGCTGGAGCTGGACCCCATGGCCATGACGCAGAAGTACGAGGAGCACGTGCGGGAGCAGCAGGCCCAGGTGGAGAAGGAGGACTTCAGCGACATGGTGGCTGAGCACGCCGCCAAGCAGAAGGTGAGGCTGGAGCCAAGGAGTGTGTCTCTTCCTCCCCGAGCTGGTCCTGACGGGGTGCAGGGGTGACGGACAGGGGCGAGCCTCCCCCCTCCAAGGGTGCCAGCCTCCCTCCGGCTGCAGCACTGGCTGGCTCTGTGGGCACGGGGGGGGGCGTGGGGCCCGGAGCTGGCACGGGGGGGGGGCCGTGCTGGGGGCGCGGGGCGCGGCCGGGCAGCGCCTGACTCTCGCCCATCTCCTTGCAGCAGAAGAAGCGGAAGGCGCAGCCCCAGGATGCCCGCGGTGGCGGCAAGAAGTACAAGGAGTTCAAGTTTTAGCCCCCGTCCCCCCCCCCCCACTCTGGTTTTACACCCGCTGCCTGGGGGCAGCCCCCCCCTGCCCCCCCCGTGGTTTTGTGACCTCCCTTTTGTAAATAAAGTGCTGGGCGCTGCCCGTCCTGCCCCGCGTGCTGCCTGCCTGTCTGCGGGGCCGGGGCTGGGAGCCGCCTCCACAGCGGGGGAGGGCGCGGGGTGCGGCGGGCCCGGGGTGCGCTGCCGCCGGCTCCGCCCACAACCCCCCCGGCACGCAGCGGGGTCTCCGCGTGTCCGTGGGTCTTTGTACGCGTGTGCGCGCCTCGCACGGGGACCCGCGCTGACACACGTCCGTGCCTGTGTCCGTCCCTCGGGGGGCCGGGTCCGCGCTCTCCCCGGAGGCTGCCTCGGTTTCCCCCGGGCGGGGCGGGGCGGGGCGGGGGGCACCGGGCGGGGAGGGGAGAAGGCGGCGCGTGACCCCCCCCCCGCGGGCGCCCCCCCTTTTCCGTTTCCTCCGGGGGCGGGGCGGCGCGCGGCCAATGGGCGGCGGCCCCGCCCCGCCAGACCCCTCCCACAGCGGCGGCGGCGGCGGCCCTCGATGGCGGAGCGCGGCGGCCCCGGGGGCGGCGGCCCCCAGCGCGGCCCGGGCCCCGGCTCGGCCCCCGGCCCGCCCGCCGCGCAGCCCCCGCCCGGCCCGGCCCCCGGCCCGCCCGCCGCGCCCCCCGCCACCCCCGCCGGGCCCGGCTCGGGCTCGGGCTCGGGGCCGGGGTCCGGGTCGGGGCCGGGCACGCCGGGCGGCCGCCCCGTGCACATGAACCTGTACGCGACGTGGGAGGTGGATCGCAGCTCGCCCAGCTGCGTGCCCAGGTCAGCCGCGCCGCGCCCGGCCGGGGGAAGGGGCCCGATCCCGGGCGGGGGGGCGGACCTCTCCTGGCCCCGCCCTTGGCACCCCGGGCCCGATCCCGGCGGGGCGGGGAGAGGAAAGTGGCTCCTCCCCCCTTCAGGGCCACCTGTGGGCGGCGGCACCTCGGGGGGGTCCCAGCTCCCCCCCCCCCCCCCCCAGCACGACAGACTCCTCCGCGTCTCCCCGCAGGCACGGCCCCCCCCCCCCCCGACCGACGCTCCCTGGGGACAGCCGCGGTCCCCGGGGGCAGGGCTGTGTCGCTGCCCACTCGCCCTTGGTGGAGTCCTTGGTGCCGCGGGAATGCCAGCCCCGCCGGGATCCCCCCGCTGCGCAGGGGGCCTCGGGGCTGGGCTGACGGGGGCTCGTGTCCCGCCTGGACACGGTGCCTCCCCCCGAGCCAGGCCCCGGCACCTCTCGGGGCTGGGAGATTGAGTCCCCCAAGATGGGGCCTTTGTGGGCGAGGGTTTGGAGGCATGGCGGGGCGGGAGGGTCCCAGGGGCAGGGGCTGCAGGGCGGGAGCGAGGGGCGCCCGCAGGGGAGGTGGGGTCCAGCTGCGAGGCCGAGGCCGTAGCCCCTGAAACCCTCCCGTCGCCGGCAGAAGCGTACGTAACGGTGTGCGTGTTTGCGCGGCGTGGACGTAGCAGCTTAGCATTGGCGAGCTCGTGTTCGTGACATGTAACGCCTGTCGGCCGAGGGACAAAACGATTCCGCTCGCTTAACGACGTGTCCTGTCACTGCTGCACGGTATCAATCTTTATCAGCCCGGGCACGTTATACGATAGCCTGTAATAGCACTTCGGCTTCCTGTAACGCGCCGTTAATGATTTCCCTGCATATTCATGTGGCTGCCCACGATAATGCGTGCCGTAGTCGCTCATCAGCCCGTCCAACATGCCAGTCATGACACGCGTGCCTGTTAACATGGAATCGCTTCCTAATATGTGCTGCAAGAGCACAGTAGCGTGCTACGATCTGCCATTCGTGAAGTATCTGCATAGGAATATGGAGATGAAGTATATATAATCCACGCAGAGGAGCAGGCCAGGGAGCCCTGCCGGGCCACAGATCATGAGCTGCGTAGGAATAGGGCGTTACCGTATTTGCTGGCATACCACGCGCCCCAAGACAACCACCGCCTTGTTTTGGGAACGCAGAACAAATAACAAAAATAAAGACCTTGTCTTGAATATACCACAGGCCAAATAGCATCATGTGCTGTGCTAGCGCAGCAGTACACTCTAACGATCTACACTCTTCGTTAAGGGAAGGCCCCCCGTCCCTTAACGAAGCCCCTGCATATGACTCTGGAGACGGATCATAACGTATGCGGTAATGGAACAGCAGTGGGCCCCAGCGGTCCGTGAATGAAGTGCCTGCACGTAAGCATGGAGGGATGTTGTGATGTACGCGGTGCGAGCCCAGCGGTGCGCGGTAACGTTGCACCAGGGCAGCTGTGGCGCGTTAACGTGGAGCTGGGTTATAATATATGCGGCAAAAGCGCAGCAGTGTGCGGTAACAGGCCATGAGTGATGGAGCTGCATATAAATAGGGTAGGATACTGCAATATACCCAGGGGTCGGTGCCCTGTAACTGCCCCGATGCTGCACGCGTATAGTATATTCATGTGGAATCCCATCATCTTCCATGCACTGACCGGCCTTGGGCCTCAGAGCTGGTATCCTGCTGGCTGATTTCCTCGCTGGGGCAGGCAAGAGCTCGGGGTAGGGCCTGGTTGCAGCCATTTGCACCTTTCGGCTATTTCTGCCTTCGTATAAGCCACTAAGAGCTGTTCTGTGGTTTTGAAGCTGTCCTCCCTGCCCCACCTTACCCTCTTCCTGCCATCATTAGGTGCCAGGGTGAACAGCCCTACGGTTTGCAGGCATTGCCCCAGCTGCCTTGCTCCTAAGTCGCTTCGCGTGTTGCTGCTAGGTTCGAGTGAACACCCGGCTTATAGGAAGGAGATGCAGGCGCTGGCCGCCCCAGGCCCCATCCTCATTAGCTTCCAGAGCGAGAGCCTGTTGGTAGGAAAAGAGGCTATGTGGTTTGGCAGGCATCAGCTGCCCAGCCCCAGACATGCCCTCTGTGTGTTCACGTTAGGCACCAGAGTGAACGTGCTGTTGCTCGGGGTCGCCTGGTTCTGCAGACAGCGTCTCCCTGCCTCAGGTGTGCCCTTAACTTGCAATCGTTATCATGAGTTTCCAGAGCAAACACGCCATTACCGTTAAAAGGGTCACCTCATTTTGCCCTTCCCACCCCCAAAAGTATCCGTCGCCTGCCATCATTAGTTTCCAGAGTGAACACCCCCCTGTAATTTGGGCTACCTGGTTGTGCAGGCTGCTGCCCTGAAGTGTGCCCAAAATACTCCCCCATTAGTTTCAAGAGTGAGCACACTGTCACTGTAAGGGGGGGATTACCTTGTCTTGCCCCTCCTGCACCCATATGTGCCCTCCATATGCCATCATTAGTGTCCAGAGTGCACAGACTGTCACTATGGAGGGGGTTCCCTGGTCCTTCCACCTCCTGCCCCAAGTGTGCCCTTAACACGCTCCCAGGGGGTTTCAGAGTGAAGGTGTTGCCACTGTGAGAGCCTCTTGCCCCAGCCAGCTCGTCTTGCCCACTGTAGTGAGGCAGGGACCCAGGAGCCTTCCTCTCCTCTGCCAGCTCCAGGGGATGGTGAAGGCTCTGCCACCGTCCCCACGCACAGTGACTTGGGGACCTGGTGCAATCGTGTCATTGTTGGGGTCCCCGGCCCCCTTTCCTGGCAGGGACTGGGCTCCTGCCTCCGTGGGACGAGGCCTAGGCCAGGTCTTCCTTAGGCTTCAGAGTGAACAGCATGTTAAAGGGAAAGGAGCCTGCCTGGCCCCAACGTGTTCACTCTGGCATCTAGCGATGCACTCACCACACAGCATGTTCACTCTTGTACCTAGTGATGACACACCACAGGGGCACTTGCCATCCTTAGGCACCAGCGTGAACACACTGTTGATCTAAAAGGGGGTCTAACGAGCCATCTGCTTGTATGGGGGACGGGGTGTGTGTACTGTGTGTGGATGTGTTTTTGCAGCCACTGAAAGGCGTTGCGGGGAGCGGAGTGCAGGTGCGAGTGGACTGTGACAGGTGTGTGCGTGGGCGAGTGGATTTGGTGGGGCCTGGCACATGGGTGTATGAGTGGCATGAGCATGTGTGGGCACTGGGACAGGCATTTGCATGGAGGATGGGCTCTATGTAGGTGCGTGTGGATGATGCGTGTGCAGCAGGCAGGTGGGTTTGGTGGGGTGACGTGCGTGTATGAACTGCATGTGTGCACGTGGACTTTGACAGGCATATGCGTGCACGAGGCGGACTGTATGTGGGTGCATGGACGATGTGACAGGCGGGTGGATTTGGTGGGGGTGACGTGGGTGTATGAACTGCACGAACGTGCGGGGTGCGTATGGGAATTGTGACAGGCATGTGCATGTGTGAGGTGGGCTGCAGGTGCATGTGGCTGGTGTGACAGGCGTGTATAGGGGTGGGTGAATTGGGTGAGGGGTGTGACGGGTTTATGAACTACATGAGTGTGCATGGAGACTGACAGGTGTATGCATGGGTGGGGATGGACTGTATGTAGGTGCATGTGAATGGTGGGGAGGCGTGTGGATTGCATGTGTGTGCATGTGAATTGTCTGATAGCCGTGTCTGAGGCAGGTGTGTGGATTCATGTGGATTACATGTGTGTGCATGTAGATAGTGACACGTGTGCATAGAGCAGGGGGGTGGATTTATGTGGATTGCCTATGTGTGCATGTGCATTGTGACACGTGGATTCAGTGCGGGTAGCATGTGTGTGCATGTGCATTGTCTGCGACATGCGTGTGTGGGCAGCCAGGTGGATTCAGTGCGGGTTGCACGTGTGTACATGTGCGTTGTCTGTGACACCCATGTGGGCAGGCAGGTGGATTCAGTGCCGGTTGCACATGTGTGTGTGTGCATTGTCTGACAGACACGGATGGGGCAGGCGGGGGAGTGTGACACATAGGGGCATGTGCCTCACACGTGTGTGGCCTGTCTGTGACAGGTGTGTGCGTGTGTGTCAGCCAGGCAGGCCTTGCTCCTTTGGGACAGGAAGTGGAGCTTCGTGCCTGCGCTAATTGGAGCTGTGGGGGGCAGCCAGAGCCCCCCAGACCCCTGCCCGGGGGGGCAGGGAAATGCACCCCAACCCCCTAGACCCCCCCATTCCCTGCACAGTCGCTATAGCAATACAACATCCTTTTCCTCTTATCCTGCACCCCCCCCAGCTTGTCTCCACCCCTTGGCTGCTCCCAGCCCTCAGGCCCCTCCGCTCCTGAATAAATGATGCCCGCGGCTCTTAATGCGCCACGATGAATTGGCAATTAACTAACGAGGCCCCACGGACTCCGGCGGGCTGGGCTGTGCTGGGCTGTCCCTGCCCCGGGATCCTGCTGGTGGCTGTCCAGGTCCCGGATCCGTCTGGTGGGGGTGGAAGGGGGGGCACTGGCTGGCCTTTGGGGTCCCCACGGGGCAGGTCATGAGATCTCATGTGCAGCCAGTTCTGGGGCATCTAGGCACAGTTAATGCCCCCCCCCCCACCTCGGCAGCCATGTCCCAGCGGCCAACACCACACACAGCTCAGAGGACCCGGCCTCAGGACCAGCTCCTGTGCCTGCCTCTGGACCTGGAGCCCCCTGGGCATGGGGGACCCTGATCCCCTCTCCAGTGCTAGGGGAAGAGCCCCCCCTTGCCAAGCTTCAGCATCTCGGGACCTCCCGCCAAGGTCACGGATCCAGCCAGGTGGGGACAGGAGGAGGGTCCTTTCCTGCTGATCAGAGCTCACTGGCAGGTCTTTATTCTCCGGGTGGTTGAGAACTCAGGGTTTTTATTTTTGCCGTGTGTGGGCGGGGAGCGGACGGGGGTGCAGGCCTGTTAAAGCACCCCAACTCCCCATCTGTAGGCAGTAGCTCTTGGCTGGGGCTGGTGATCCCTGGTCTGGATCCTGAGTCTTTCTGGTCCCCAGCAGGGGCCGGCAACGGCAGTGGCCTGCCTGGCCCCAGGGCTGGGGTGAGGCCCCTGATCTCTCCTCTTCTCACCCTGTGCCTAGAAATACCCCTGACACTGAAGGGGCCCAGCCCAGAGGCCTGACTTTGGCAAGAGCCAATATCCTCAGGAGCTCCGAAACACACAACCCAGTGCCCTCCCAGCCCGTTACGTGTAGCACACAATTAACTGGTCATTTGTGCAATATATGTAGACCAGTCACGCATGCCAAGTAATGAGCACGCCATAAAAATGGCCATCCAGCCACAAAGTCAGTGCTTGAAAACATGTGACATCTTCACAGCTGGTTTCTCTCCAGCTTTCATGTGAATGTGTGGCAAGGCCCAGGGGCCCTGCACTGGGCTAGACCCGGTGCCGTCAGCGACTCTGAAATCACCAGTCCTTCCCTGTCCCTTTCACCAAAGGAGCCCTGGAAAGGGAGGGTGGATCCCGGGTGCCGGACCGGGGGTTAACGCAGCCCTTGGGCACCAGGGGATCAGTGCTGCGCTGGCCAAATACTCAAGCACACCCTGGGCCCAGGCCACGGCAGGTTCCAGCCCTAGCGATTTGTTCTCTCTCTTGTCCTGTTCCCCAGCTCTAAAGCTGTGAGGGGGGAGCCGTTGTTGCAGCTATTCCGGGTGTCAAGGCTTGCCACCTACTGCAGCAGTGCGGGGTGCTGGTCGCAGCCCGGGCCGGGAGGTGCTGATGCTTCTGCCAGGGTCAAACCCGGCAGTCCCTGGCTGGAGGCAGAGTGCTGCCCCCTGCTCAGAGCCAGCCCAGCGCTGCATGGAGGGTCAGGCAGGATTCGGACCCCTGCTCACGTCGGCCTGTCTGAGCCCCAGGGTGCAGGGCCCTGCCTGGCAGCTCCGGGGGCAGCAGAGCTGCACACCCATGGGCAGAGCCCTCGGCCCCAGTGCGGGAGGGGTGCTCGATGTTCCCCCCATTGCATCTGGGTGAAGTTTTCAGAGCAGGTTGGACAGGCCTGGGTCTGGGCCTGGGCCGGGTCAGATCCTGCCAAGGGCTGGGCTGGACGTGGTCCGTGTGACCCGGCCGCCCTCAGAACCCAGTGTCTTCCGCATCACACCTGGTTCGCCCCCAACCGGGGACAGCGTGGGGAGGCCCTGCTGCCATGGGACCAGCCCTGCAGATCTGCACACCCGATTAACCACCTCCCGGAAGGAAGTGCCGCGGCCGTGCATTGCCACACTCCTCTGAACCCACCGCACTTCCCCATGCAGCCCCCTGCCCCATCCCGTCCTCCCAGCCCTGCCCTGCCCTGCCCTGCCCTGCCCGCGCCAGCCGCTGGCACCCTGGGCCTGTGGGCAGCTCTGCATCACGGGTCCCTGCAATCCCAAACCCCAGCCCGCCCCCCCACCCCCCAAGAGCCCTGGCGGAGGGATCTGAGAGCTGGCAGGAAGTGATGAAGCCACCTCGTAACCACCCAGTTTGTCCGGGGTGGCAGGGGTGGCTCAGTGTTGGGGGGAGGGTGGGGAGTTAAGCCCTGCCCCCTCCTTGCTTTGACCCTGCCCCTCAACATCACCCCTTGCACACCAGCATGGGGGCGGCAGGGCTTAGTGCCACCCTGCCCTGGCCCACATTTCCTCGTGTACCTCGTGCCCCTACAATACACCCCACACCTCGGCGCTGGGAGGGAGAATGTGGCTGGCCTGTGTGATGCAGAGCGAGTCCTCCCCAGGGCGCAGGGTGTCCTCATCGTCAGCCCCCCCCGAGAGACCGGGAACTTCCTGGTGTGGCGACAGCCCCAGCCCCATGCGAGGCATTTGCCACTCTCCCGCAACTTGGTCTTTCCCCAAGTTCCCATGAAGTGTCAACCTCGTTTTCTCCCCTCGAGAGGCTCCGGGCCGGCTCCAGGCACCAGCTGTGAGGCTGTGGCTGTGAAAGGGTTAATGCTGGGCCCCACCCCTTGTGCCTGCTGGGCGGAGAGGACCTGCCTCTAGAGCACAGCGTCTCCGTGCTTCTGTTCCAGGCTGTGCCAACGCTGCTGCTGGGATCAGACCTGGAGGGTCCTGGCTAGAGGGCCTTGCCTTCCGCTCAGGGTCACCTGCAGGCTGCATTTGGGGTCAGGAAGGTCTTGTCCCCCATGGACAGATCAGTGCTGCCCCTGAGGGGGCTAGAGAGGGGCACGGCCTGTGCCTGGGACCTCTCCAGCCCCTCAGCCCCCGGCTTCACTTGGAGCTGTCCCTGGCTCTGGGTGTCTGGGCACTGGGCCTTATTGCTGGGTGCTGGGGCTGTTGAGTAGCTAGACCTGCCTGGGGGGGTTTGGCTGGGGCTGATGCTGCCTCGGGCAGGGGGCTGGGCTGGACAAGACCTCCAGTGGGCTCTGCCAGCCCGGCTTCCTCCCACCCCTCGATTTTGGAGGGCAGGGGTGAGCGTGTGGTATGCGGAGAAATGCGGTAGGTGCCTCAGCCCGAATATCTTCCAGGGGTGCATCTGCTTTTGCTGCCACCGTAAGGGCCTGGCCACACATTGGTCAGTCTTCCAGGCATCCCATGCTGCGTTGCTTCTCACCCCCTGGGCTCCAGCTGGTCGCTCTGGTACACAGCCAGAACTCTACTGCCCCCTTTTAGTCTCTTGCTTTGGCCTCTTGCCCTGCTTGATCAGTCCAAGGGATCTCGCTTACAGCCAGCCTGGTCCTTGCTCCCAGCTCCACCGTGGCCCCTCATCATCGCCACCCCCCAGCCCTGGGGACCTCCAAAGGCTCCCTGTCCCCAGCAGGGCAGGCCGGGCTGGGGGCTCACTCCTGGCACCCATGGCACTGTCTGAGCCGCAGCACTTCAGTGCCTCAAAGGTGCCATAGAGAGCCTGGTGCTGCACGTGCAATGCCTCCAACCCACAAACCAGGTCAGGCCAAGCCCTGCGCCGAGACCCTTCCACCACGCCGGCCTTCACAGACCCAGTCACCTGGACAGTATTTACCTGCGTACAGTATGCGCTCTGCCCGCCCAAACTCAGCCCCTGGTCATTGGGAGTGTGTGTCTTCAACAAAGGGGCGTGGGGAGCAGAGGCCTGAGGACGCAGGGCCACTGCGCTTGCCTGCCAAAATCCTTACCGGCATTTTCAAGGCAGGGTCGTTTATTTTCCGCCAGAAAGCAAGGTGCAGAGGCTGTTTGGGTGGCGCGTGGTATTCCAGGAAATACAGTAATTGCCCTTTCCTTGGCACAGCTGATCGCTGGACTGAGTCAGCTCCTGGGCCTAGAGGTGATTGCATCTAAATATTTAGCTTCGGCTGGTTAGCGGGGAAATGTTTAGACATGTCAGCTTGTTAAACTAATAGCTTGACCGGGGCGGGGTTGGCAGTGAGCTCAGCCCCGGCCGGATGCAGCCCCGAGGCCCCGAGCAGGTGCCCTGACTCACCCCCCCAGCATCAATTGCAGCCTCCTATAAAGTCATCAGGTGCGTCATTGTCAGCCACAGGGACTGATGGCGGGGCTGCTCTGACCCACCTCGGAGCAAATGCCCCATCCCCAGACCTGATCCACCCTCATGACCCCCAGGGCTGGGGACGCCACAGTTGCAGCCTGCCTGATGCTGCCTAACCCTGGCAGCTCCTCCTAGGACCAGCAGCACGCTGCTTTGGGGGTCAGGCAGGAATCAGATCCCCATCTGAGACATGGGGGGCTGCGCCTGCCTCCGCAGCAGGGACCTGGGAGCTCTGGGGGCGCTGCGAGAGGTCTCCCACGTTAGGCTGGGCTGGTTCAGATCTGGGGGCCAGGCCCCCCACCACTACAGCCCAGCACGTGCCCCATGGCCCTCTGGATTGCCCCCAGCGTCCACGGGTGGGGCGGGGTGACTCAGGGAGCATCTCAGCCACCACTTCCTCTTCCCACCGGGCCTGTGAGGGCACGTGGGGACCCGCCCTGCGAAGCCGGCAGCCTCGGGGCAGAAAACAGAGCTGGGGATCCCCACACCCCTCCCAGAGCACTGGGTGCCAGCCAGGGGGCCAGTAGCTGCCTCAGTTTCCCTTGGAGGCAGCTGATCCTCCCCTGACCAGGGGCCCTGGCGAGCAAGCTATAGAGATGGGGCAGGTTCCCTTGCTCCCCCACCCGACATGCCCCATCTTCACTTTGGCCTGTGCTGGCGTCAGGTCACACGCAGCTGTCCAGGGCATTAGCCCGTTCCAGCCTCCACATTAATGGGATCAGCCCATCTTTGCCCTCTGGCCATGGTGGGTCTGGGGGCAAGCACAGATGGGGGTGATGGGCCTAGGGCTGGTCTCTGGTCTGAGTCCCTCACCACCCATCCAGGCAGCCTGGCACTGGCAGCTGTGCCCTTCAGGCTTTCCCATGCTGGACTCAGCTCCCAGGGAACCCGGGTGGGTGAGTGCCTGGGCTCCAGGTGCTCTCCAGCCACTCTTGTGGGTGCTGCAGCTGCGGGAGGCTGGGCCGAGGCTGGGCGGTGTTGGGAGCGGCTGCATCCTGAGCTGGGGGCTTGGCAGCGCTAATGGGCTCCCTGTTGAGGGACTTGGCTCTGAGCAAGGGTCTGGCACCTACCGGATCCACGCGCCCACACAGAACCCAGGCATCCAGGACATGCCCCCACACACGTATGCAGCCCAGCATCCGGGACACATGCACCCACACACATGCACTCACAGGCAGCCCAGGCATCTGGGACACGCATGCGCACGCACATGGAAGCCGGGCATCCCGGGCGCGCACACGGAACCCAGTCATCTGGGACGTGCCTACGCATGTACGCAGCCCAGGCATCCGGGGCATGCACGCACGCATGTACGTGTGCTCACAGGACCCAGGCGTCTCGGAAGACACCCCAGCCCCTTACCCCCGTTCAGTGGTGGTGTTGGGGGCTGGCAGGGCGTGTGAAGGCCCTGGGGCAGCTGGTCCCACCGGACCTGCGACAAGGGCAGGGGAGCTCCGGGGATCCCAGGCTGTGCTGTGCCGGGGGGGATCCCGGGGGCCCGTGCTGTGCTGGGGGAAAGCTGAGGTTGTGACTGATGCAGAGCCC
This sequence comes from Alligator mississippiensis, assembly GCF_030867095.1. NCBI lineage: Eukaryota > Metazoa > Chordata > Crocodylia > Alligatoridae > Alligator > Alligator mississippiensis. Next base: position 5,479,076 of record NC_081838.1, on the reverse strand, counting down.
CACGTGTCTCAGGTTGTTCAGCTTGACGCTAAAGAAGCTGGTGATGCTGAAGGAGATGGACAAGGACCTCAGCTCTGTTGTCATCGCTGTCAAGCTACAGGTCTGCCTGGCTGGGGGGCATGGGGGTTAGAGGCAAGAGGGGTGGGGGCCAGCACGGCCTGAGGGTGGGTGGCATCAGGGGCCACATGATGGGGTGCTTCAGGGGAGCAGGGGGACTCTGCCCCTGGCCTGTGGGCTCAGGCCCCCCCTGCCCCAAGCTGCCCTTTGCTCTGTGCTCTTTCCCCTGGCAGGGGCAGGCACTGCTTCCTCCCACCCTGGCACAGGTGGCACCCCCCGCCCCCTCCTGCTGCCCCAGCATGTAGCTGATCCTGTAGCTGTGACCCTGCCACTGCCCCGGGGGTGGGGGAGTCAGGCTGGCTCCTCTGCCCTATGCCCAGGGCTCAGGGTATGGGGAGGACTCATGCATGACCTTGTCCCTCTGCCCCCAGGGCTCGAAGCGGATCCTGCGCTCCAATGAAATTGTGCTGCCAGTCAGCGGCCTGGTGGAGACGGACCTGCAGCTCACCTTCTCCCTGCAGGTGGGCACCACACTGGGCTGGGAGGGAGGTACGGGGGAGGCCACATGCCAGCCCCTAGTCCGGGGCACTAGCTCTGGCGCTGGGGGGAGGGGGCTGCAGGGGCTGGGTCCTGACACCCTCGTGCCCGCAGTACCCGCACTTCCTGAAGCGGGATGCCAACAAGCTGCAGATCATGCTGCAGCGCCGCAAGCGCTACAAGAACCGGACCATCCTGGGCTACAAGACGCTGGCTGTGGGGCTTATCAACATGGCTGAGGTGAGTGGGGGGTTGGCACCGCGGGGACCCCCCAGCCCAGCCCCGAGCCTTGCTCCAGTCCCATAGCTCCCAGCTCTATCCTGGCCCCACAGCCCTGCCCTTGGCCCCTGGCCACCAGCTCTACCCCTGCCCCCAGCCACACAGCCTTGCCCTTGGACCTCTGCCCCCAGCTCTGCCCCAGCCCCACAGCCCTGGCCCTGGCCCTGCCTTGGGTCCCCAGGACCAGCCCTGGCCCAGCCCCGGCTCCAGCGTGCCATCCGCACCTGACATCCGCTGCCTGCAGGTGATGCAGCACCCCAGCGAGGGGGCACTGGTGCTGGGGCTGCACAGCAGTGTGAAGGACGTGTCGGTGACGGTGGCCGAGATCAAGATCTACTCACTGTCCAGCCAGCCCATTGACCACGAGGGCCTCAAGAAGCTCTCAGGTACGGCACCCACATGGGCAGCTGCCCAGTCTGGCTTGGCAGGGCACAGAGGGGCCCGTGCCTCGGTTTCCCTTCCCTGCCCTCAAAGCTTCTTGGCTGCCTGCAGTCAAGCCCTGGCCTGGCACTGGGTACCAGGTACCCCCCTCCTCCAGCATCCTGCTTGTTGCCAGCGCCAAGGCTTGGGCAGTGCCGGAGGCAGGCTGCTATCTTGGCAGCCACGTTGATGGTGCCCACAGTGCCAGATGCCTGTGTCCCTCACACCAGGCCCTGTCTTCATAGCTTCATATTTGGTAGGGTTGGAAGGGACCTGAAGAGATCATCTAGTCTGATCCCCTGCCGTGGCAGGAAAGAGTACTGGGGTCAAACGACCCTGGCCAGATGTTCGTCCAGCCTTTTTTTTAAAGACCCCCAGGCTAGGAGCCAGCACCACTTCTTTTGGAAGTTGGTTCCAGGTCCTAGCCACCCTGACAGTGAAATAGCACCTCCTAATATCTAGCCTGAAACTACCCCCCGCTAGCTTGTGTCCGTTGTTTCTTGTAACTCCCGGGAGTGCTCGGGGGAACAGGGACTCTTCCAATGCCTGCTGGTCCCCCTTGACTAGTTTGTAGACTGCCACTAGACTGTCTTGGTGGCCCCTGGGGCTGTATTGCCTGCGTGTCAGATGCTACTGCCCTGTCTTTGGCCGCCTCAGAGCTGAGGCCTGGGCACCGCCTGAAGTGGCACATCCATCTTGGGCTCCAGCTTCCGGGGCCAGGCCCTAGCCAGGCAATGCCCAAAGGAACAGGGGTCCCGGGGCAGGGTCTGACCCCTCTGTGTTTTGCAGACCGCTCTCCTGACATCGACAACTACTCAGAGGAGGAGGAGGAGAGCTTCTCGTCAGAGCAGGAGGGCAGCGACGACCCTCTCCATGGCCAGGTAGGTGCTCCCGCCCCTGCTCCCAGCCTCCCCCAGAGATGGGCAGCAGGTGCCCATGGATGCCCACGGCCGCCCCCTACAAGGGGCTGAGTGCCCTGGGCATCCTGGCACCCTGGCTCTGGCAAGGGCAGTTGCGTGGCTTGGGGTGGGAGCCCGTCTGACCACCGCTGCCTCCCCAGGACTTGTTCTACGAGGACGAGGAGCTGAGGAAGATGAAGAAGACGCGGAGGAAGCTGACCTCGGCCTCGGCCATCACTCGGGTGAGTCCCGTTGCTGCCTGTGGGGCTGGGCTGCGTCCCACGTCTGGGCCAGGCCACGTCCCATGTTCAAGCCACGTCCACATGTCTGGCCTGTGCCCGTGGATCCAGGCAGGGCTGTTTCCATGTGTCTAGGCCGCGTTCACATGTCTGGGCCAGGCTGGGTTTGTGTGTCCCAGCCATGTCCACCTGGCATGGCTGGGCCATGTCCGTGTGTCCAGGCAGGGCTGTGTCCACATGTCTGGGTCATGTCTCCATGCCTGGGTAGGACCAGGTCCGCATGTGTGGGCCGTGCCCACATGTCCAGGCGGGGCCACGTCCGTGTGTCTGAGCCACGTCCGTGTGTGCAGGACCCTGTCCTCGAGCCCTCCTCACCACTCCCCGCCCCTTTCTTCACAGCAGCCAAACATTAAGCAGAAGTTTGTGGCTCTGCTCAAGCGCTTCAAGGTCTCGGATGAGGTAGGTGGGGGCTGTGGGCACAGAGCGTGGGAGCCGGGAGCTGGATGCCTGGGCTCCTTGCATGCTCTGAGCACGCCCGGGGAATTAAAGCGGGGGGCTGGAGCCCGGACGCCTGGGTTCTCTCCAGGTCTGGGAGCGGGGGAAGGCCAGGAGGCCGGGGCCTGGACTCCTAGGTGCCACACTGACATGTTGTGGCAGGTGGGCTTCGGCCTGGAGCACGTGTCACGGGAGCAGATCCGTGAGGTGGAGGAGGACCTGGATGAGCTGTACGACAGCCTGGAGATGTACAACCCCAGTGACAGCGGCCCCGAGCTCGAGGACACTGACAGCGTGCTCAGCACGCCCAAGCCCAAGCTCAAGTGAGTGTCTGCCCAGCCCTAGGCCCAGCCCCGCTCCGCCCCCAGTGCATGGCCCTGCCCCTGCCCCTGGCATAGCTCCCACTCCCCTGCTTCTGCCGCCCCACCCCTAGCCACTGTCCAGCTGCAACCATCAGCCCCATTCCCTGCCCCAGTGCCTCCCACAGCTCCAGTTCCCTGCCCCACATGCTCCTCCTGACTCAGCCCGGGAGCATGACGAGCAGGGGCCAGGCACTCCGACGCCTGGGTTTCATCCTGCTGCTCCACGAGGGTTGCAGGGAGGCGTCTTCACTGGGTCCCTCTCTGCAAGGTGCCAGAGGCCCCTCTACACCCACCCCACCCCTAACACCCCTCTCCAGGCCCCCCAGGTGGTCACAGGCCTCTGGGGCCCTGCTGACCCCCCAGGCACCACAGTGGGCACTGAGAGGCTGATGCCCACCCCATGATGCCCCCTCTCATCCCTCACAGGCCGTTCTTCGAGGGCATGTCACAGTCCAGCTCCCAGACGGAGATCGGGAGCCTCAACAGCAAGGGCAGCCTGGGGAGGGAGGCTGGCAGCCCCGTGAGTGGGGGAAAGCACTGGGGGGTGCTGGGCATGGGCAAGGGATTCTGGGGCCATGGCAGGGCAGGGAGGGCACGGAGCATGGGATTTGGGGGCCTGACACAGATGCCCCCTGCTCTCTGGGGGGCAGCCTTGCCCTAGGGGAGGGGGGAAACTGGCCCTGTTCTCTCCACCAGAGGGCGCTGGCTCTGCCCAAATTTGGGCAGCCCAGAAGCCTGGGTTCCACGCCCAGCGTGGAAGGAGGGCATAGCAGGGAGTAGCGCCCGGGATGCTTGGGTTGTGTGCCCACTTCCTATGGGAGGGGGCACACCCAGGCTGCTGGGAGCCAGGCCCCGGATGCCTGGGTTGCATGCCTGTTGGGGATGGGGGGTGCGTCCCAGCCACAGGGAGCTGGGTCCCAGACACCCGGGCTCTGCACTTCCTATGGGAGGGGGCGCTGCCAGGCTGCTGGGAGCTGGGCCCCGGACACCTGGGTTCCATGTTTGCTGGGGGTCAGGGGACAGAGCCCGGCAGCAGGGCAGGCATGGTGCCCCAGCCCCCTCCCCACACCTCACGAGATGGGGGACAGGCACCCACCTCACCCAGCCTGGGCTCCCTGGCACCCAGCGGTGACGTGGGCACCTTGCAGATGGAGGTGGGCGACAAGGGGAAGGTGGCACGAGGCCGGACCCCAGACGAGGGCCTGCACGAGCCCGACATCCCGGTACGGGGTGGGAGCTGGGCTGTGGGGGGCAGGGGGCTGGGCAGAGGGGCAGGGGCCTGGGTTGGACAGGTGCTTGGGCTGGGGGGCAGGGAGGCTCTGCCTCAGGCGTGACAGACCCATTCCCCAGGAGGTTGGGGAGCCAGACACCTTCGGGGACGGGGGCCCCGCGCTGGCTGTGCCCGAGAAGGTGAAGACGCCCATGAAGAGCAAAGCCGAGATGCAAGGTCTGGCCTCGCCCAGGTGAGCCGGACGCCTGGGTTCTCTCCTGCCCTGGGGGGCGCACAGCTGAGGATTGGAGCTGGAGGGACTGTGAGCCGGGATGCATGGGATCTCCCCAGCTCGGGGAGAGGAGTGGTGGCTGGGGGCCGAGCAGGGCGACTGGGCTCCTGGACACCTGGATTCTTTTCTGGCCCCGGGAGAAGAGTGGGTTAGAGCATGACGGGGCTGGATGCCCAGGTCCTCTCTGGCTCTGGGAGGGGAGTGGGGTGCCCGGATGCCTGAGTCCCGCACGCTGTCCCTGCAGGCCAGAGGGAGCAGGGCAGACGCCACGGCAGAGGCGCAGCACCCCCCTGCGCGAACGCCAGCTTTCCAAGCCCCTGAGCGAGAGAACCAACAGCTCCGACAGCGAGCGCTCGCCCGACCTGGGCCACGGCACGCAGGTCAGCTGTCACTGAGGTGTGGGGGAGGCAGAGGGCACACGGGGGCAGGGCGTTAAGGGGCGGCAGTAATGTGTGCTGGGGGTTAGATGAGGGAGTACAGCAGAGGTCACTGTATTGCCCCACAGGCCCCGCGCAAGGCACTGTACGACCAGCTCAACCAGATCCTGGTGGCGGAGGCCGGGCTGCCCGAGAGCCTCATCCTGGTGCACAGCGCCGACTGGCAAGGCCAGGTAGCGTCCCGCAGCAGAGCGTGGGGAGGGGACGGGGTGGGGGATCTGGCTCAGCCTCCCTGATGCCCGTGTACGTCCCCCCAGTATGTGGCGGAGCTGCTGCAGGAGCAGAAGAAGCCGCTGGTCTGCACATGCTCTGGGCTGGAGGTGCAAGCCGTGCTCTCGGCCCTGCTCACCCGCATCCAGCGCTAGTGAGTGCCCCCGCTTGGACCTAGCACCCACCCGAGCCACCCGCAGTCCTTTCCACCCAGTCCCTGGCACCCCCCAGAGCCAGCCACGTTATACTCGTTGGAGAACCAACTGCAGTCTGTTATACCCTGCCCCAGGGCTCACCCCAGAGCTGGCTGCAGCATGATATACCCAGCCCCCAGCACTCCCCAGAGCAAGATGCAGCTGTTATACCCAGCCTGCACCCCACCTCAGAGCCAGCTGCATGGGCTGTCGATGCCCCTGCTTTCCCCCAGAGAAGCCTGCATCATGTTATACCCAGCCCGCACCCCACCCCAGAGCCAGCTGCATGGGCCATCTATACTCCCACATCATGTTATATCTAGCCCATGCCCCACAGAGCCAGCTGCATCCCAGGGCTGGGCCAGGGGCTCTGTCTCCCCAACCCTGATGCCCCCCAGAGCCAGCTGTACCCAAGCCTGGCTGCAGTATGTCTCTGTTTCTCTCCCTCCTCCCTGTTCCCAGCTGCAACTGCAACTCCTCGATGCCGCGCCCGGTGAAGGTGGTGGCCGTGGGGGGGCAGAGCTACCTCAGCGCCATTCTCCGATTCTTCGTCAAGCAGCTGGCCAGCAAGACCTCCGACTGGCTGGGATACATGCGCTTCCTTATCGTGCCCCTGGGTACGGCCCTGCCACCTAGCTGGTCCCAGTGCTAGCCGCAGCTTTAAACCCAGCCCCTGAGATCCGCCAGAGCTGGCTGTGTAAACTCAGCCCCCAGCACCTCCAACCACAGCCTGTTGCATCCAGCCCCTGATGCCCACCTCACAGGCAGCTGCACCTGTGTCTGCTTGCACCCACCCCACAGGCAGCTGTACCTCAGTGCTGGGCAAAGGGTCTGCATATCAGCACCCCTGACACCCACCCCACGACCAGCCACAGCACCCTGCCTTGTGTGGCCAGCTTCTGCCCCCTGGGGTGGCTTCCTGTTATACTCGACTTCCAGCACCACACTCCAGAGCCAGCTGCATCTCAGCCCCACCCCTAGCCAAGACTCCTGTTTTGCCTCCGAGGGGAGAGCCCATGCTAACCTCCTCTTCTGCTCCCCAGGCTCCCATCCTGTGGCCAAGTACATGGGCTCAGTGGACAGCAGGTACAGCGCCATGTTCCTGGACGCTGCCTGGAGGGAGCTTTTCAGCCGGACTGAGCCCCCAAGCACCGGTGAGGGGCTGGGGACAGCTAGGGGGTGGGGGGGAGACAGCCAGAGGTGGCTGCATCTGAGCAGTGTGTGCCCGCCCCTGCTGCTGCAGCTCTGTCATACCTGGCTGCCTACCTCCGCTCCCCCCAGACATGGCCATCTCAGCACTGGGCAAGGGCTAGAGCCAGGTCCCAGCGTGCCCCTGTTGCACAGGTGGCTGAAGCTCTGTTACACCTGGCCCCTGGCACTGCAGCCTGTTCTGCTGAGCCCTTGGTGCCCCCTAGAGCCAGCCGCAACTCAGTTCTGAGTACCCCTAGCCCCTGCCATGGTCCCCTGGCATCTCAGTTGTGCTTGGGGCCTGGAGCCCACCCCAGAGCTGGCTGCATCTCAGCGCTGGAGGAGGGGCCTGGAGCCCTGGCAGACAGTGGGTGGCGGAGGAGGGTAGGTGCCAGGATGCGGGGTGCTGGTGGGCAATGCCGAGCCGAGTGCACCAGGCTGATTAGCGCTATCCACCCCCGCAGAGCCGTTTGACGTGGTGGGCCGCATTGGGCAGTATGTGGCCAGCGCTGCCGTGACACTGCAGCTTCCTGTGGCCGAGGCCATGCTCACCTGCAAGCACAAGTTGTGAGTGTTGTCCCCAGGGGTGGGCAGGGCACTTGAGTTCCCTCTGCCTCAGTTGTGTGTCGTGTCCCCCCCCCACCCTGACACCTGGGTTCCCTATCCGGTTCTGGGAGTGCAGTGGGTTGGGGGAAGTGGAGCCTGCACGCCTGGGTTCCCTGCTCTGCTTTAATAGCACTGCTCTGACTCCTGGGTTCCCCCCTTCAGCCTCCAGAGCACCACCGGGGCTCCCTCGGAAGCACCCCCTCATGCCTGGGTTCCCTCTACAGCCCTGGGAGGGTGGTGGGGGCTGGTGGGTCAAGGGGCAGGAGCAGCCTAGACTCCTAGGTTCCTTGTTGTGCTGTGACAGCACCCCCGGCCGCCTGGGTTCCCCCTTCAGTTTAGGGAGCTCTGCCCGGACTCCTGGGTTCCTTTTCCAACACTGGGAGAGGAGTGGGGTCCTGTGGGTTGGGTGGGGGATTGGGAGGCTGGACACCTGGGTTCTCTACCTGCCACTGACTGCTGCTGCCTCAGTCTCCCCACTCTGGGTGCGATGGCAGGAGGGGAGGGGGCCGTGGGTGCAGGTGGGCACTGACCCTGTGCTTCCTCTGCAGCCAAGATGAGGACTCCTACCAGAAGTTCATCCCCTTCATTGGGGTAAGGTGGGGGAGGGAGCCTGGACACCTGCGTTCTCTCCCCAGATCTGAGGGGTAGTGGGGTATAGGGGGTAGAGCAAGGGGGGTGGGAGCCTGGGTTCCCTGGGAGGGGAGTGGGGATTATTAGGGGTTGAGGGGAGTGAAAGCAGGGAGACCTGGGAGCCCAGACACCTGGGTTGTCTCCAGCTTGGGGATGGGGCAAGGAGCAGAGCTGAGTGTCTGTCTCTGCCCTGCAGGTGGTTAAAGTCGGGCTCATCGAGGACTCACCTGCGGCCCCAGGTGCGTGCCCCCCCAGACCCATCCACACCCCAGTGAGAGCCACCCCCCCATGTCCAGCCAATGCTCCCACAGTCTCTGGCACTCCAAGGACGGGCCAGCCTGGGCCCTGGGGCGGCTGGGAGCCCGGACACCTGGGTTCTCTGCAGCTCCTGGGGGGTTGGAGTCTAGGGGTCAGACTGGAGGCACTGGCTGCCCGGACACCTGGGATCTCTCCCTGCAGGCGATGGAGACGAGGTGCCTGCGCTGAGCCTGATGGTTCCCTCCACGTCACCTCCATCCGGCTCAGGCCTGGCCAAGGACACTGGGGCCACCCCCCCTTCGTCACCCTCCATGACCAGCGGCCTGGCCACTGCCGGGTAAGATCAGGGAAACTGAGGCACAGCAGGCAGACCCTCAGGGTGCCCTGCCTCGGTTGGGGGGCAGCGCAGGCTGGGCCATGCCTTCGTGGAGCACCATCCCTGGCACGTCTGTGCGGGGAAGTGGGTGTCAGAGCAGGGGAGCCCGGATGCCTGGGTTCTCTCCCGGCTCTGGGAAGGGGGTGGCAGGGGCTGGTCAGAGCTTCGCCGGGATGCCTGGGCCCTCTCCCTGCTCAGCGAGAGCTGTGGGGGAAGTAGTCAGAGCTGGGCCAGGATGCCTGGGGTCTTTTCCCACTCGAGGCAGGCTGTTTGAGGGAGGTGATCAGAGCCGGGCCCGGATGCCTGGGTCCCTGACGCCCTCTTCCTTGCAGGTCCCCCGGGGGGGCGCAGGGTGAGGCCATCGGCCTGCAGGTGGATTACTGGCTGGCGCCCGGGCGGCGTGAGGCCGGCAACAAGAATACGCTGAAGAGCGCCTTCCGCTCCGTGCAGGTGTCGCGCCTGCCTGGGCCTGGCGAGGGGGGGCCCGGCTTCGGGCCCACCCCCGCCCCACCCCCTGCCATGGCCATGACCGTTGTCACCAAGGAGAAGAACAAGAAAGGTGTGGGGGGGGGTGAGGCTATGAGACGGGAGGGTTGGTTTGGGGCCAGAGGAGCGGCGGGGCTGAAGGCAGTGGCACTGGGCAGGGCATGGAGAACAAGAGGCAGTAACCTGGGCACAGGGGGCCCCCTGGGAGCCCGGACACCTGGGCTCTCTGGGACCCAGGACAAAGGGGTGGGGAAGTCCTTTCTCCCCAGGACACAAGGAGCACAGGCCAGGGTGGGGGTGACCTGGGGCTGGGCTGCAGGCTCCCTTTGCCCACCTCCTGCCCCTCTCCCGGCAGTGCCCACCATCTTCCTGAGCAAGAAGCCCAGGGAGAAGGAGATGGATTCTAAGAGCCAAGTCATTGAGGGCATCAGCCGCCTCATCTGCTCCGCCAAGCAGCAGCAGACCATGCTCAAGGGTGAGGTGGCACCGGGGTCTGGGTCTCACGCACTGCGGGTGGCTCTGGGGGCGCGGCGTGGGCGGAACGGGCTGCGGGTGGCTCTGGGGGGTGCCAGGCTTCCTGCTGACCCCCACCATCCCCCCCAGTCTCCATCGACGGCGTGGAGTGGAGCGATATCAAGTTCTTCCAGCTGGCACCGCAATGGCCGACCCACGTCAAGCACTTCCCTGTCGGGCTTTTTGGGCCCAAGCCGGGCTGAGCGCCCGGGGCAGTGGGCAGGGGACAGTGCCCAGGCCCCTATGGACAGACCCGGACCAACAGATGGATGGACAGAGGCAGCAGGCACCCCAGGGGCCATGGAAGCAGCGCGGGTCAGTCTGGAAGCACAAACAGCCCCTGGCACCAGCCCCCGCCCCCCCCCAATCAGCGCCACTGGGGCCCAGCCCCCATCCATCCTGCCCCATGTCCCAGCTGCCGGGCACCCCCCTGCTGTGGGCTCCAGGGCTGGGCCCCGGGCAGGAGAAGCAGCACTGCCAGGTGCGCCCAGCCTCACTGCCCTCCGCCCTCACTCACACTGCAGCGTGGCACTGCCCCAGCCGCCCTGGCCCAGGGGAGCCCCAGCCGCCCTGGCCCAAGGGAGCCTGGACGCTTGGGTTCCCCATGCCCCTCATGCCAGGGAGGACCAGGGACCCGCTCCCCACTGTGCCAGCCACCCCGCCCTGTACATAGCTCGTGCTGTGCCCATCACACCCGCACCTGGCCGCACTCCTGTATCTCAGCAACGTGTCACCCTGGCAACGGGGACCATTTTGGAGAGTTGTTCCTTTTTTTTTTTTTTCATTCAATAAAATTGTTGTTTTTCGTACCCGGCCTCGCTCTGAGCTGGGGGGGCGGGGCGGGGCGGGGCGGGGCGGGGCGGACACCTGGGTTCTCTGCAGCAGCGGCGGGGTGGACTGGGAGCCTGGGTTCTACCCACAATCCCCAGCTTCCGCGCGGACTACAGCTCCCAGAATGTGCGGCGGGGCAGCGCCTGCGCACTGAGCTGCAAGGACTACACCTCCCAGAAGGCTAAGCGGCCGGGTCCCGGCTCAGACTGCAGCCCCCAGGGGGCTGCGCGTGGGGGCCCCGGCGCCTGCGCAGTGCGGGGTAGCGTCACCGTCAACCAGGAGCGTGGGGGCCGGCGCCGCGACCCCGCCCCTCGCGGCTGGAGGGGCGGGGCCGAGCTGTGCAACCCCCGCGGCCCGGACTCCTGGGTTCCTTGGCGCTAGCCAGGGGGCGTGGTTTCGCCCGGCCCTGCGGCCACGCCCACTCGGGGAAACTCCGCCCCTACCCCGGTGGCCGCAGCCCCCCCGGCTCGCGCGTGTTGGACGGACGGAGCCGAGATCCGGCGGCCGGCGCGCGCCCGCGTGTCCGTGTCCGTGCGCGTGCCCGTGCTCGTTCCTGCGCACGGGGCGGGGCCGGGGGCAGCGCCCCCCCGGGCGCCTCGCCCCGCCCCCCCACGTCGCGATGGCAACCGCCCCGGGCCCACGCAGCTCACGCGCGGCAGCGGAGCCCAGGCGGCCGGGGCCCCGCGCGCCCCCGCGGACACGGAGTCCTCGCGCGCGCACACGTCGGGGCACGCAACACCCCAGGCGTCCGGGGCGCGCACACGCACACGCACACGCACACGCGCGCCGCCCGACACGCGCAGGGAGCCCAGGCGGCCGAGGCACGCACGCACGCGCCCGCCGCCCCGCGCCGCCCCGCCCCGCCCCGCGCCCCTCCCGCGAGCACCGGCCGAGCGGGCGGCGGCGGCAGCGCGCAGCGGCCCCGATCCCGACGCGGGGCCCGATCCGGGCCGGCCCATGGGCGCGCGGCGCTGCTAGGGCGGGCGGGAGCCCCCGGGCCGGGCCGGGGCTGACCCCCCCCCGCCGCCCCGGCCGAGGGACCCAGGCGTCCGGGCCATGGCGTTCACCTTCGCCGCCTTCTGCTACATGCTGACCCTCGTGCTGTGCGCCTCGCTCATCTTCTTCGTCATCTGGCACGTGAGTCCGGATCGGGGCCGCCCGCAGCCCCCAGGCCCGGCCGGTGCCATCACTCCCGGACCGCCCCCCCGTCCCCCCCGTGCCCATCACTCCCGACTCGCAGCCCCCCCTCCCCGCCCCCCCCGGTGCCCCGCACTCCCCGGACTCGCAGCCCCGCCAGGTCCGATGCGGCGCCCGGGGATCGACCCCCCCTTCCCCCTCCGCGCCCCCCATCATCTCCTCTCCCCGCCGTAACCAAGGAAACCGGCGCTGGTCGCCATGGCAACTACATCTGTTTACAGGATGGGGCTGGGGACCAGACCTGGCACCCCCCCAGCCCCGGTGCCCCGCACTCCCGACCAGCCCCGCTCGGCCCGGCAACCCCCCCACCCCCAGCCGGGGGCAAGGACTGCGGGTGGGGAGTGAGGGGCGCCGGCGCGGCTGGGGGTGCCGCACTCAAGGCCTAGACCCAGCCCCCCCTCCCCCCCCCCCGAGAACCCAGCAGTCCGAGCTCCCAGCCCCCCCCCGCCCCCTCTCCCCTCCAACGGGACCCCGGCGGGGGGGAGGGGCGGCGTCGGGGCCCGTGCCAGGCTCGGGGAACCCGGGCGTCCGGGGCAGCGCCCGCCCCCTCCCCGCGGCGGGAGCGATGTTCTCTCGCCCACTCCCCCCCCGTCGGGAAACCATCGCCGTTTCCCCGGCGACGGTCTGCGCGCCGACCAATGGCACCGAGGTGAGACTGATGCCATGGCAACCGGCCCCGCCCCCTGCCCCCGGCTGCCACTGCAGCCCCCCCCAACCCCCCCCCCAGCGGTGCCCCTCACTCCCTCCCCCCCCCCCGGTGACCTTTTACACGGGCAACATCATCGGGTGGCAGGGAGACAGGAGCCCGGACACCTGGGTTCAACCCAGGCCTCGATCCTGAGCCTCTTGTTCAGGATCGTGGCCCGGGGGGGGGCGGTCTTCCAGTGACAGGCGCCTGCCGGGGGCAGGGGTTGCGGGTCGAGAGTGCGGGGCACCGACAGGGCTGGGGGTCGGAGTGCGGGGCACGGGCGCTGGGGCCGCCTGGCACCGACGGGACGGACGGGCTGGGGGCTGACCCAAACCTTGGCCCCTTTGGCACTGCCCGGGCCGGGCCGACGGGGCTCGCACGGGGAGCCGGGGGAGGCGGCGGGGCCGCGGGAGCAGCCGGCGGGGGCCCGGACGCCTGGGTTCTCTGCCCTGCAGGGGGTCCCGGTGCGAGCGGCCCGGGCCCCCAGAGCCGCCGCGGCCGGTCCCGCCCGGGCGTCCCCCGCAGCCGCCTCCCGCCCCGTGTCCCCGCAGATCATCGCCTTCGACGAGCTCCGCACCGACTTCAAGAACCCGATCGACCAGGGCAACCCCGCACGGGCCGTAAGTGCGCGCGTCCGCCGCCCCTGTCTGTCTGTCTGCCCGCCGATGTCTGTCTGTCTGTCTGTCCGCCGGACCAGGTGCGCGCCGGGCGCCCGGGCTCCAGGTCCTGCCCCGCCGGTGCCCCTCACTCCCGACCCCGCACCCCCCATCCCCGTCCGTGCCCCTCACTCCCGACCCCGCACCCCCCAGCCCCGTCCGTGCCCCTCACTCCCGACCCCGCACCCCCCACTCCCGACCCCGCACCCCCCATTCCCGTCCGTGCCCCTCACTCCCGACCCCGCACCCCCCAGCCCCGCCGGTGCCCCTCACTCCCGACCCCGCACCCCCCAGCTCCGTCCGTGCCCCTCACTCCCGACCCCGCACCCCCCAGCCCCGTCCGTGCCCCTCACTCCCGACCCCGCACCCCCCAGCCCCGCCGGTGCCCCTCACTCCCAGGCGACACCAGGACGAGGCACGTTCCCATTTCGCTATCGGGGACATTCAGGCCCCAGGGGGAGGGGAACAGGCCAGAGCTGGGGGGGCGTTGGGACGGAACCAGGCGTCCGGGGCTGCCCCGTTGGGGGACGAAGACGCTGCAGGGCCGTGAATTCAGGTCATGGAGCTATTTCTAGGCTGCGATCCCAGCGGGTCGGGCAGGCTCATGGCACCATGCCCCTTCCTCCATCCCACTGCCTCCCCCCGTTCCGGGGCAGGAGGGGCCTGTATGCGGGAGACAAGGACATGAGAGCACCCAGGTGTCCGGGCTGTCGCCGCCCTCGCCCCACTCCCTTCCCAGAGAACCCAGGCGTCCGGGCCCCTCTTACCCTTGCGTTTCTCTCCTGCAGCGCGAGAGGTTGAAAAACATCGAGCGGATTTGCTGTCTCCTGAGGAAGGTCGGTCTGTGTCCGTCTGTTCCCCCCCTCCCTCCCCACCCCCAGCCGTGCCCCGCACCCCCGACCAGCAGCTCCTTGCCCACCCCCAGCCCTGCGGGTGCCCCGCACTCCCGACCCGCAGCCCCCGGAGGGGAGGCAGGCCCTGGACACCCGAGCATCGGAGGCAGCCCGACGCCTGGGCTCCCTGGCTGGTCTCTGAGCCACACACCCGGGTTCGCCGACTTGTTGTGACCCGGGCCTGGGTTCCCGCAGCTGGTGGTGCCCGAGTACTCGATCCACGGGCTTTTCTGCCTCATGTTTCTCTGCGCGGCCGAGTGGGTGACGCTGGGACTCAACATCCCCCTGCTCTTCTACCACCTGTGGAGGTGAGGGGCTGCGGGCGGGAGTGAGGGGCACCGGCAGCTGGTGGGGGGCAGGTCGGAAATGAGGGGCATCGGGGGCAGGGAGCTGCGGGGCGGGAGTGAGTGGCGTCGGCAGGACCGGGCGGGCGCAGGGAGCTGCAGGACGGGACTGAGAGGCACTGTCAGGCGGGGGAAGCAGGTCGGGAGTGAGGGGCACCGGCAGGTCTGGGGCAGGGCAGCGCGCAAGGGGCTGCTGGTCGGGAGTGAGGGGCACCAGCAGGGCTGGGGGGCTGTGGGTCGGGAGTGAGAGGCACTGACGGGAGTAGCAAGGGGAGAGGTCGGGAGTGAGGGGCACTAGCAGGGCTGGGGGGCTGGGGGTCGGGAGTGAGGGGCACCGACGGGAGTAGCAGGGGGAGAGGTCGGGAATGAGGGGCACCAGCGGGGCTGGGGGTCAGGAGTGAGGGGCACTAGCAGGGCTGAGGGTCGGGAGTGAGAGGCACCAACGGGAGTAGCGGGGGGAGAGGTCGGGAGTGAGGGGCACCGGCAGGGGCAAGGCAGTGGGCAGGGGGCTGCGGGTCGGGACTGAGGGGCACCAGCGGGGGAGCAGCAGGGGGCTGCAAGTCGGGAGTGAAGGGCGCTGGCAGGCGGGGGAAGCAGGTCGGGAGTGAGGGGCACCGGCAGGTCTGGGGCAGGGCAGCGGGCAAGGGGTTGCTGGTCGGGAGTGAGGGGCACTAGCAGGGCTGGGGGGCTGTGGGTCGGGAGTGAGAGGCACCGACGGGAGTAGCGGGGGGAGAAGTCGGGAGTGAGGGGCACCGGCAGGGGCAAGGCAGTGGGCAGGGGGCTGCGGGTCGGGACTGAGGGGCACCAGCGGGGGAGCAGCAGGGGGCTGCAAGTCGGGAGTGAGGGGCGTGGCAGGCGGGAGGAAGCAGGTCGGGAGTCGGGGGCGCTGGAGGCTGCGGTGACCCCTGCCCCCCACCCCCAGGTACTTCCACCGCCCGGCGGACGGCTCGGAGGTGATGTACGACGCCGTGTCCATCATGAACGCGGACATCCTGAGCTACTGCCAGAAGGAGTCGTGGTGCAAACTGGCCTTTTACCTGGTCTCCTTCTTCTACTACCTGTACAGGTGCGCGGGGCTCGGGGGCGGGTGGAAGAGGCCCGGCCCGCCCGGCCCGGCCTCGCCTGCAGCCCCCGCTCCTCTCCCCGCAGTATGGTTTACACCCTGGTGAGTTTCTGAGGCCGGACCCGCCGCTCCCCGACGCCTGGGTTCGCCCCACCCCGCGCCGTCGGGACCGACCACAGGGGCTGCCGGGCGCCGAGGCTCCGCCCCTGCTGCTGTGAGGCCCCGCCCCATGGACCTGGGGCTCCGCCCCCTGCGCCGGTGACTGGCGGGGGGCACCAGGGGGCGGGGCCGGGGTCGTTGTCTGTGTCC
Source organism: Alligator mississippiensis (assembly GCF_030867095.1). Taxonomy (NCBI): domain Eukaryota; kingdom Metazoa; phylum Chordata; order Crocodylia; family Alligatoridae; genus Alligator; species Alligator mississippiensis. The sequence continues at coordinate 5,463,407 of NC_081838.1, read as the reverse complement.
TGTGTGTCCAGTGGCTCATGTCTGGGGGGCGGGGCCGGGGGAGGGGCAGAGCCCCCCCCGGACTGGTGTGGGTGGGGCGTGGGTGGGGGCGGGGCAGCAGAAGCCCCGCCCCCTGCAGGACACCCCAGAGCCCCCCCCACCCCCCCTCCTGGGGGCCTTTGTGTATCAGAAACATTTTTGGGGTGAAAACCCCCGAGTTTGTGGCTGAATAAAATACTTGCAAAAAAAGTACCAGGAACCCGGACATGGGGCGGGGGAGGGGGGCAGCCGGGACGCCAGGCCCCCTCCAGCTCTGGGGCGGGAGCAGGGGCTGAGCGGACATCTCCCCAGGCACGAGGCAGCTGCTGGGCGCGAAGCCCTTTGCTCCCGGTGGGGACGTTTCCAGGCTCAGCACGGATCCGGGCCAGCCGGCCGGGGGCGGGTGCCGTCGAGGGGGGGAGCAGAGCCCATTGCCCGGCGCGCTACAGGCGCGGTTTCCTCCTGGCCCGGCCCCCTCTGCCCCCAGCGGCTGTGGGCCCCGTGTCCTTGCCCTCCCCCATAGTCCTGCCTTAAGGGTCAGGTCTCCAGCACTAATGCCCCCCCTCCCCACACACACACACGGGCAGGGCCTGCGGGCCCGGATTGAGGGGCACCATCAGGCACCCCCAGGACGAGCCCCGCCCCCATCACAGGAAGGCAAGAGGACTGTCCCAGTCTTTATTGCCGCCCCGCGCTCGGGGGGGGGCCGTGTCCTGTGCTCGGGGCATTTGCTCCCAGGCCTTGGCTCCAACCTGCGGGGGGGTCCAGGCAAGCACGTGGCGAAGGCGCAGGCGTGGCGGGATCTGTGCGCGGAGGACTCAGGTGTCCGGCTGTCTGCGGCTCCGGGATCCCGGGGTCCGGGGGTCGCTGTGCTGAAGGCCGCAGGGATCGGCTGGCCACGCGTGTGAGGACCCAGGCGTCCGGGCACGTGTGCGAGCACCCTGGCGTCCGGGCGCGTCTCAGGAGAGCAGCGGGGCCGTGAGCCAATAGGCAACGAAGGGCTGGAGGGCGGCGACCGCCAGGGGCAGGTAGCTCCGCCCCCGCCCCGCCCCCCGCGGGGCGCCGAGACCCTCAGCCGGGGACAGCTTCGTGCGCAGGGACCGGGCCTGGGGGCAGGGGGTTTCAAACACGGCCCTGTCCCCAGCATCAGCCCTGGGCCCAGGCAGGGCTCCGGGGCGAGGGGTCCGGGCTCAGAGGCAGGCTCACCAGGAAGTAGGCGAGGGCACAGGAGGTCCAGGCGAAGAGCACGTGGAAGCCGTCGGGGCCCAGCACCAGCCCGCCCAGCACCGCCAGCAGCATCCTGAGGAAGGGGCGGGGCTAAACGCGCAGGCCCCGCCAGGGTTTCGCCCTCTTCCCTGCTCAGCTCCGCCCCCACCCCCTAGGCCCGCCCACATCCCCATCAAAGCCACGCCGCCAACCCAGCGAAGCCCCGCCCCGTCCCAGGGCTCACACCCACCCCCTCGAGCCGGCCCCCGCTAGGCCCCGCCCCCTAGTGCAAGCCCCGCCCCGGCCCTACCCGACGTATTTGTAGCCGCTGTAGGCGAGCAGGTCGCAGAGCCCGAGGGCGCCGGGCGCTGCCGCCACGTAGAGCCCGAGCAGCAGGGCCAGGAGCTCGGCCAGCGCCCAGCCCAGCGCCCGGCGGGCCCAGAGCCCCAGCGCCTCCGGGGAGAACCTGCGGGAAGGGGGGACGGGCAGCCGGATCGGGGCCACAGGGGGTGCGACCCGGGCGGGCCCTGGGGGGGCATCCCGTGGCCGGGTGCAGGGTCCGCGGGGCATGGGCGCACTCACCTGTCCTGCAGCCCCAGGGCCATCCCTGCCAGGAGGACGTAGGTGATGAAGGCCATGGCTGCAATAAGAGGGGTGGGGGGCGTGAGTGGCCCGGCGGGGGCTGCAGGCCCAGGCCCGGGGGGCGGGGCGGGGCGGGTCGCACTCACTGGGGATGTAGAGGTCCGGGGCGTTGAGGTCCTGGCGCGGGGGCAGGGGCAGGTCGTGGCTGGTTTGCAGCTCCCAGTGCTGCGGGGCAAGCAGGGCGCTGAACCCCGCCCGGCGTCCGGGCTCCCCGGCCCCGCTCCCCCCGGCCCCGAGACCCCAGGCGCCCGGGATACCTGGTGGGCGAAGGGGAACAGCAGCAGCCCCAGCTTTCGGGCCACGTAGGCCGTGTCCACGGCGAAGAGGTGCCGGAGCCTGCTGCCGGCCACGAAGCGCTGGAGCTGGGAGCGGAGGGGACCAGGTCAGAGGAGAGAACAGCCCCCCCACCCCGCCGGAGCTGGGGGGGGCCCAGGCGTCGGGGCAGCCCGTACCTCCGTGTGCATCACGTCCTGGCCGTGGCTGGCGAGCGACGCCCCGTAGGCGGCCGCCGCGTCGGCCACGGGCCCCGGGAGCAGCGCCCCGAAGCCCATGTCGATGGCGGGGGCCGCGGGGCCGGCGTGGGGGGGCCCGAGATCCGCGCTCGTGTCATCGAAGAGCTGCGGCGGGGACCCGACGGGCGGGCCGCGGAGCCGCTGCTTGGAGCCTGCGGGGCAGAGACCGGCCTTGCTGCGCCTGTCCCGGCCCGGGACACCCCGCAGCCTGCCCATCACGAGGCAGGGCGGGCTGTTGTCATGGAGCCCCTTGGGGGTGACGCTTCTCCAGCAGGGGGGGGCACATACTATCTAGCATGCAAGAAATTGCAGCCCCCCCGCCCCCAGCTGCTGGGGGAGCAGGTAGGGAACACTCCATGACGTCACTGTACCCTAACCAAGCCTCCCCCCACCCCCGTTGCCCAATCAACCCCATTGCCTCATTGTTAGGGTGACCCTGTCCCCGCCCCCCCCCAGCAGCCCCTGTCCCTCTGGTGTGGCCCCGAGCCCTCCGCCCCCAGCCTGGCTCGGCCGGCGCTCACCGGGACCCCCCGGGCCCTGGAAATGGGCCATGGCGGGGCAGGCGGTGGTCGCGCTGCCTTGTGGGTATGAATGACAATGAGCGCCGGGGTCTTGGCTCCTGAGACCCCAGATGTCCGCGGAGGCTGCGGACTCGCTCTGGACTCGGATTGGCTGTCCCCAGGAACCCTGCGTACTGATTAGCTGAGCTAATGCTCTTCTCCAATTAGCAGCGAGGCTTCCGGCGCATGCGTAGTGGTGGTGGGTGAAGCCGGGCCTGCCACGACTGCAGGGGGGAGGGGATAGGTGCAAAGGGGCATCTGGGGGCGGGGCAGTAATGTCAGAGGTTCCCCCGAGCTAGCGTGGGCCCCTGGTGTAATGATGTCAGAAGTCGTAGTAGCCAGGCACATACACAATGACGTCACTGCGAGTTACGGAGAGCGGTCTGCCCCGTTTGAACGTGACCTCAGCAGCTATTTATGGAAGAGTCCAGGTTGCACTGTGACCTCAGGAATTATAAATACGCCCGCCTTGGGGGGTAGCTGTGAGCCCCCCCACCCGTACGAATGCCGCGAAACTACGCCCCTTTATCTCAAGCCACGCCCCTTTCCCCACCAATACCCGCTCGTGCCTTGAAAACACCACCCCTTTATCCTAAGCCACGCCCCTACACGAGCCCCGCCCAGAACCTCCACGCCCCCGTCCTCAAACCCCTCCCCTCCCCCACAAATCCCACCCCTTCTTCCCAAACCACGCCCCCGATGGCCAAGCCACGCCCCTCTGCCCCAAAACTGCCCCACCAGCCTGGGGTCTCTGGGATAGGAGCCAGGAGCTGGCTAAGATCCTGGAGGCTGGGCAGGGGCTAGACCCCCTCCCATTGGCCCAGGCCCTCCCAGGCCCCACCCCTTCCTCCAGGAGGGTTGGGAACCCAGGGAGGCCCCATCACCTCCAACCTACTGCCCTACTGAAGCACCTAGAACCTGGGTGGCTCCAGACCCGGCCTGGCGCTGTGAGGTCTAGACATACCTGGGGAACCTAGAACCGTCCTACAAATGGGTCAGTCCATGGGGATCCTGCACAGCCTGTTGATCTAGAACCCAGGCACGGGCTCCAGATCCCTCCCCCCCCCCCCCCGGTTCAGGTGGGCTGGTCCATTGGCATCCAGATCTGCAGGGTGCTCTAGAACAGAGCACTACACCCCGGAGCAACCCCCTGCCCTCCTGGGATCCCCTCCCTTACCTGGGATCCAGAACTCCTGGGGCTCTAGGTGGCAAGCACGTCCCAGGGCTCTCCTATGTGGCCCCAGTGACCTGGTGCACTCCAATCTAGAACCCAGGTGCTCTAGAACCCAAGCACTAGGACAGGACTCAGGTCAGCCGAGACCTGTTGGGTGCTCTAGAACGGCGCAACCCCCCCATCCCTGGGTCCCCCTCCCCCTCCTGGGACCTAGAACGGCTCCCCCCCCCCCGGGGCTCTGGACAGCAGCCCACCAACCCGCCCCCAGGGAATGGATCCCTAACCCCGCCTGGGATCTAGAACCCAGACCCCAAGGCTTGGATAGAGGGGCGCTGGCAGGACTGGGGGGGCAGGGCTGGAGTCCGGTAGGCGGGGCTAGACGTGAGAAGGCGCGGCTAGGCTCGATGGGGCGGGGCAATTACTTGGAGTTTGGACCCTGAGGGCAATGAGGCGGGAGTTTGGGCCCCGAGGGCGGGGCTTAGACCCCTGGGGCGGGGCAATGACTTCGGTTAACCCCTGCGAGCCCGGGCCCGACGCGGGGCGGGCCCTGGACGGGGCAGGGCGTCCGAGCACCTGCAGTCCCGCCCCCTGCGTGACGTAGCAGGAAGTGACCGGGTGGGGGCGGGGTCCTGCGAGAAGTCCCGGGGGCCAGGCTCCGTCGCCGGGCTCGGGCGGCAGGTGGGGTCGCAGCCCGGGCTCCCCGCGGGAGCGGTAGCCCGGACGCCGGGTCCTCTGGCCCCCGCAGCCGCAGCCCCCGGCCATGACGAACGACCTGGACATCTTCGTGGGCAACACGACGCTGATCGACGAGGAGGTCTATCAGCTCTGGCTGGACGGCTACTCGGGTGCGCGCGGGCCCCGGCGGGGGCGGGGGGGCAGGCAGCCCGGACGGCTGGGGTCTCTCGGGGGGGAAGGGGTCGCGGGTGCCGTGGGGAGCGTGGCTCCGGGGCTGCAATCCCCCCAGCACAGTGTCGGAGGCCCGGGGGCGGTTCTGGCTGTGACCCCCGCTCCGATCCCCTCTCCTGGTGGGGTTGTGGGGTGCTATGAGGGCTCTGCGGGGCTGATGGGGTGGCTATGGGGTTGGGGGGATGGTAGGGCGCTATGGAGCGCGCGTGGTGGCTATGGGGTGGTTACCTGGAGGCTCTGGGGCACTGCCACCTCTTCCCTGGGGGGCTTGACCGCACTGCCCCCCTCCTCCCCGACGTGCAGAGGCCGTGGGAGAGTTGCGGGGGGCTGTGGGGTAGGGTGGGGGTGCGCGGCACTGACCCCTCTCTCCCCACACAGTGTCGGAGGCGGTGAGCCAGCGGCTGCGGGCGGGGGCGCTGGAGCAGCCGGGGGCGGGCCCCGGGGCGGGCCCCGGGGCGGTGCTGCACAGCGACACCCTGGACCACTACCGCACCTGCCACATGCTGGAGCGCTTGCTGCACGCGCCACCCAAGCTGGCACACCAGCTGCTCTTCCAGATCCCACCTGAGCGCCAGGCCGGCCTCATCCAGAGGTGGGCGGGGCCCTGGGGGCTGAGGGCGGGGGCACAGCTGGGGGGTGGCAGCCAAAGGCTTGGGGCAGGGCCCTAGCACGAGGGGGCGGGGCTCTAGGGACCAGGCGCAGGGCCAGATCACAGGGGTGGGGTGTAAAGGGGCTGGGGCAGGGGTAGGGTCCTAGGGGTAGGGGTGGTGTTGGGGTGTTTGGGGCCGGGGGCTCTGTGGGGTCGTCTCAGCCTGACCCCCCCCAGGTACTACGCCTTTGACGAGCCGTTCGTGCGGGAGCTGCTGGGCAAGAAGCTGTCCAAGGGCACCAAGAAAGACCTGGATGACGTCAGTGCCAAGACAGGCATCACCCTCAAGAGCTGCCGGCGCCAGGTGGGCTCGGCCCGGGGCCATGGGGCCTGGCCTGGTCGCCCATGGGTCCTGGGGCAGCGGGGCCTGGGCTACCAGAGTGCCCACAGTGCTCAGGGGTGAGGGGCTCCCAGGATGTCATGGGGCAGGCACTCACCCCCCACCCGCCTGTTCCCCCCCTGCAGTTTGACAACTTCAAGCGCGTGTTCAAGGCGGTAGAGGAGCTGCGCGGGCCCCTGGTCGACAACATCCAGCAGCACTTCCTGCTGCCCGACCGCCTCGCCCGGTACCGTGGGGGGCTGCGTGGCGCGTGGGCAGGCAGAGAGCCACAGGGCTGTGTCTAACCCCCCTGCCTCACACAGGGACTACGCTGCCATCGTATTCTTTGCCAACAGCCGCTTTGAGACGGGCAAGAAGAAGCTGCAGTACCTGAGCTTCCGGGACTTTGCTGCCTGCGCCCAGCACCTCATTCAGCACTGGACGCTGGGTGCTGTGGGTGAGCCCGGTGCCCGCCCCTCTTCCACTCAGCTGCAGCCCTCAGCACCCCCAGAGCCAGCTGCAGTGTTGTGCTGAGCCCTGCCCCACCCCAGAGCCAGCTGCAGCCTGTTAAATCCAGCCCGCCCCCACCCCCCCCCAATTTCCCTGGGCCAGCTGCAGCCTGTTCTACCCAGCCCTGCCCCACCCCAGAACCAGCCACAGCCTGTTACACCCGGTCCCCAGAGCCCCCCAGAGCAGGCTGCAGCATTATATCATGCCCTGCCACACCCTAGTCTCTGTGTACTCTGCCCGGCCCCTGGCACCCACCCCAGCCTCAGCTGCATGTGCCGTGTCCCCCCCCCCCCCCCCCCCCCAGACTCCCATGTGGACGACATGGATGTGGACCTGGACAAAGAGTTCCTGCAGGAACTCAAAGAGCTCAAGGTGCTCGTGGCTGACAAAGACCTGCTGGACCAGCACAAGAGGTGCTAGGGGTTCCCTGGGAGGGGGCGGGGCTGGGGGTGAGAGCAGTGGAGACTGGCTGGGAGCCTGTTCCCTGGGACGGGAGTTGGGAGCTGGAGGGGTGAGAGTGCAGGCCTGGGATCCCCCCGGATGCCTGGGTTCCCTGGGAGGGCAGTGGCAGCTGCGGGGTTAGAGTAGGGGGTTCTGCATGTGTGGGACACCTGGGTTCCCTGGGAGCGGAGTTGAGGGCTGGGAGGGGAGGGCAGGTGGTTTTCAGTGCCCCCAGACACCTGGGTCCTCTGCCAGGGGGAGTCTCCCTGACCCTGCTCTGCCCCCAGTCTGGTGTGCACGGCGCTGCGTGGCAAGATTTCTGTGTACAATGAGATGGAGACCAACTTCAAGGTGAGCCAGGCAGGGCTGCCCCCTACCCACTCCAGCCTAGCCAAGCCTCCAGGGGACCTTGTGGCCCTACCTGGCTCTGCAGGTCTGGGGGTGTCCAGCAGGGGGTGCTGCCAGCCCAACCCTGTCCTGAGCCCTGGTGGCTAAGATGCCTGGGTTCCCTGAGAGGGGGAGCTGGGAGCGGAGGTTGGGGGGGGGGCTCTAGCAGTGGGGCCGGCGAGCCTGGACACCTGGGATCGCTTCCTGGTTTGCTCTGGTGTTCTGGAGCTGGGGCTCCCCCAGGTCCCTTGGCCGGGGGCGGGAGGGTCCTGTGTGCTATCTGACTCCCCCACCCCAGAACCTGTCGCGGGGGCTCGTGAACATCGCCTGCAAACTGACCCACGCCAAGGACCTGCGCGACTTCTTTGTGGACCTCGTCGAGAAGGTGCTGGTCCCGCGACCTCCCCGCCTCTGTGCCCCCCATGGCTCCCCCCGACAAGCACTGCCAATACTCCCCCCACCGCTTGGCACATGCCACGTGGCCCCCCTAGCCCCATGGACCCCATGCTGGTCCTCAGCACCCTGTGGACCCCCCACCCTCTCCCTGGGTTCCTTGTGGGGAGTCCAGGGCTTGGGGTGAGAGCAGGGGCCTTGCCCACAGGCCCTTCCCAACCCTACCCCATCTCCCTTCCAGGCCCCCTCAGCCCTGTTGGGTCACTATAGGGGGCCCCCTGTCCTGGGATAAACCTGCCACTGCCCTGCCCCTTCCCAGAAAGCCCAATGCCCTTCTCTGCCCCCCACTTCTTGCGGGGGCTAGGTGCTCCTGCCCCCAAGGGGCAGGAGAAGGGGTGGAGAGGTGCAGCCCCCCTGACCTGCCCCCCCTTCCCCCCAGTTTATCGAGCCCTGCAAGGCTGACAGGTGGCCTCCGAGTGACATGCGGCTCTTCCTGACCCAGTACACGGGCTCCGCCCACGCCCTGGACGCCTTCCGGTAGGCACTTCCTGTCCCAAACCATGCCAGGGACCTCCCTGTACAGAGCTGGCTGCAGCCTGTTGTAGCCCCCAGAGCTGGCTGAGTTATACCCAGCCAGCGCCCCCCAGAGCTAGCTGCATGTTGTACCCAGCCAGCGCCCCCTAGAGCCAGCTGCATCTGGTTGACCCAGACTCTGTGCCCACCCCACAAATAGTGAGAAGCTGTTGTACCCAGCCCCTGCCCCCCAGAGCCAGCTGCATCCAGTAGACCCAGGCTCTGTTCCTACCCCACAACTAGTGAGATCCTGTTGTACGAAGCCCCTGGCCTGCCCCCCAAGAGCCAGCCTCATGTTACACCCAGCCCCTAGCACCCCCCAGAGCTACTGCTCACTGCCTGTTTTCTCCCCACAGCCACCAGGCCCTGTGGGACCGGTACATGAACACAGTCACGGCTTGTCTGCTCCAGATGTACCATGACTGAGCACCTCTCCCCCCTCCAGCCCCCCAACTCAAGCAGGGGCTCCTCTGTGCCCCCCACCAGCCCTCCACACCCCAGTCCCTTTCCCATGGGTGTCACAGATAATAAAGGCAATGTCAGGGCTGGGCCTGCGTGTGTTTGGGACCCTGTTCTATTCGGCCGTGCCCCAGAGCCAGCTGCATCCTGGTACTGGAAAGCTAGAATTTGGAGCCTGGCCCCTTCTATCAGCCCTGAGCTAGGGCTGAGCCAGGGTGGGGGCACCCAGGTGTCCTAGCTCCCATCTGCCTGCTATGGAGTAGCTCTCCCCAGTTCCCCCACACCTGCCTTGGGCCAGCCCAGGCAGGAGTGCAAGGCTAGCCTGGGGTTAATCCTCGCCCCGGGGCAACCCCTGCGTGGCAAGGAGCCCGGACACCTGGGTCCTTGCAGCAGGGGGTGGGGAGAGGTGGTGGGGGGCTGCTCCCTGGGCTTCTCTCCTTGCTCTGGGGGGGAGTGGGGGCTACTGGTTAGAGCAGGGGGGCCCTGGCAAACTTGCATGGGGGGGTTAATCCCCCTGCAAGAGGGGGCGTGGCCCACGGGCGGGGAGGAGGTCCCTGGGCAGAAAGGGGCGGGGCCTCCCAGTTTAGGGGTGGAGCTCGGAGGATGGGCAGCTAGAGGGGGCGTGTTCTCGGCAGGGGCGGAGCTTGGCAGCCGAGGGGCGGGCTCCGGGGGCAGTCGCCGCCAATGGAAATGAGCCAGAGGCGGGGCCTGCCGGCGGGGGGTGGAGCCTGCGCCCCGGGGGCGGGGCCCGGGGGCCGCCAGCGCGTCGGGCGGAGGATCCTCGGCCCGGCAGCGGCGCAGCAGGGCCCGGAGGGACGGGCCGGACCGGGCAGCGGGTGAGCGGGGACGGCCCGGATGCGGCGGGGGCGGGGTGTCGGGTGTCTCGGACCCCTGGGTGCCGTCCCGCACGCTGGGCTCGCTGGGGGGGCGGGTGCCCGGATCCTGGGCTCCTTTGGGACGGAGGTGTCCCGAGCACTGGGGCTCTTTTGGGGTGGATCTCGGCCGCCTGGGTTCCTTCGTGGGTGCCCTGAGCCCCGGGCCCTGGAGGAGGGACCCACCCCCGCTCCGTCCCTCCTGCCCCCGCGGGGTGTGCACTGTCGGGGCGGACGCGGAGCGGGGCGCTGCCCCCCACCCCCTTGCTGGGGTCCCGGGAGGGGGAGAGAAGTTCGCATTGGCTGCCTGGCTCCCGGCCCCGCCTCCTGGTGGAAGGCAGCCAATTGGGGCTTGCGTGGGGCGGGGCTTCCCTGTGCGCCCCCCCAGACTCCCCCCTCCCAGTCCCCCTTCCGTGCGCACACTCGGACCCCTGGGTTTCCGGGGGGCGGGGGGGCTGCTGGTGCCTCGCAGCCCCCTGCCCCCCAGCCCTGCCGTGCCCCGCATTCCCGACCCGCAGCCCCTGCCGCCCCCCAGGACATGGCCCCGGTGTCGTGGCTGCTGCTGGCGGCGCTGGCGCGGGTCGCGCTGTCCCAGGAGCCGGAGGAGCCGGACACGTTCACGGTAACGCGGGGCGGGGGGGGTAGTTGGGGGGCGGCCCGCGTGGAGCCGCGCGGTGCTGACCCCGCTCCCCCTCTCCCCCCCCCAGGAGTGCACCGACGGCTACGAGTGGGACGCCGAGACCCAGTACTGCAAAGGTGGGGCCGGACGCTGCGACCCTGCAAAGGGGTCCCGGACGCGTGGGTGTCTTGACAGGGTCCCGGACAGCGGGGATCCTCGGGGGGGCAGTTCCGGACTCCTGGGTCCTCCGTGACGGGGGGTGGGGCGTGCGGGATGCCCGGGTCCCCGGCGACGGGGGGGTGTGGGATGCCCGGGTCCCCGGTGCCGGCGGGGGGGGCGGGACGCCCGGGTCCCCGGTGCCGGCGGGGGGGGCGGGACGCCCGGGTCCCCGGTGACGGGGCGGTGCGGGACGCCCGGGTCCCTGCCTCCCGCAGACGTGGACGAGTGCGAGACGATCGCGGACGCCTGCAAGGGCGAGATGAAGTGCATCAACCACTACGGCGGCTACCTCTGCCTGCCGCGCTCCGCCTCCGTCATCAGCGACGTCACCGCCCCGGGCCCCGCCCCCCCGGCTCCGCCGCGGCCCCCCCGGCCTCCGCCCCCACCCCTCCACAACCCCTGTCCCCCCGGCTACGCCCCCGACAGCCAGGGCGCCTGCGCGGGTGAGCTGGGGGCGGGGCCTGAACGGACTGGGGGCGGGGCTTGGGCAATGTGGGCGGCAGCGGACAGGCATGGGGAGGGACTATGGCCCTGGGGGCGGGGCCTGGTTGGGCTGGGGGCGGGGCGTGCGGCTTGGGGGTCCACCGGGCCGGGCTGGACTGAGCCCAAAGGCCTGGGGGCGGGGCCTAGCGCGGAGGGGGCGGGTCCAGGTGAGCTGGGGGCGGGGCTGACGGTGGCTCCGCAGACGTGGACGAGTGCGCGCTGGAGCTGCACGACTGCCAGCCCAGCCAGGACTGCCTCAACGCGCCCGGCGCCTTCCGCTGCGCCTGCCCGTCCGGATACCGCAAGGTCGGCGCCGAGTGCGTGGGTGCGTGCGGGGGCGGGGTTTGGAGCCGGGGGCGGGGTTGGGCATCGCCAAGGGGCGGAACTTGGAGCCGGGGGCGGAGCATGGCTGGAGAGGGACAAGGCCGGGGGCGGGGCTTGGGACATCAGAGGGCGGAGTCTAGGTCAGGGGCGGGGCTTAAGGGAGGGCGGGGCCGCCCGGGTTAACCCCCGCCTGCCCGCAGACATCGACGAGTGCCGCTTCCGCTACTGCCAGCACCGCTGCGTCAACTCGCCCGGCTCCTTCGCCTGCCAGTGCGAGCCCGGCTTCCAGCTGGCCTCCAACAACCGCTCCTGCGTCGGTGAGCCCCGCGCCGTCCCTGTGGCTCTGGGAGAGAAGACATGGGGCTCTGGGAGCCGCCTGGGCGGGGGCCCAGAGCCCTGGGCTACCCGGGGGAGGGCTCAGAGCCCGGGGCTGACCGGGGCGCTGTTGCAGACGTGGACGAGTGCGGGATGGGGGCGCCGTGCGCCCAGCGCTGCCTCAACACCTACGGCACCTTCATCTGCCGCTGCGGGCCCGGCTACGAGCTTGACGCCGATGGCTTCGCTTGCAATGGTAGGGCCCTACCCCACCCGCCACCCCCACATTGACCAGCACGCAGCCATGGGCCCCCCCATCCCCTCACCCCCTCCTGGCTGTGCCCCGCTCCCCCCAGCTCCACCCACCCCCATCCCGCCTGGCCCTTGCCTTCTTAATCCTTCCTTCTCTGGCCACACCCACTCAGGCCCCTCCCTCCCTGGCTCTGACCACACCCCTAGTTTAGCCCATTCTTAGTTTTTAGCCTCTTTTTTTAGCCCCTCCCATCTAAGTGTGGCCATCCCTTAGCTCCTCCCCTCTTTCTGGCCACCCCTCTTACACCTATGCTCTCCTTTTCTGGCCCCTGGGCCTATGCCTGGCAGAGGAGGGGTCTCCCCAGGGAAGGTGGGGGGGATCTAGTCTATCTGTCCATGTGTCTGATCCCCCTCCCCACCCCCCGCAGACATCGATGAGTGCAGCTACTCAAGCTACCTCTGCCAGTTCCGCTGTGTGAACGAGCCGGGGAAGTTCTCCTGCACCTGCCCCCAGGGCTACCAGCTGCTGGGCACCCGACTCTGCCAAGGTACCTGCTCCCCACTGCCACCTGGGGGAGGGGGTCTGGGTAGTGCCTGGCACTCCCCGCGCCCAGCCTCGGCAGGTGGTCTGACCCCCCTCCCTCATTACCCGCAGACATTAATGAGTGCGAGACAGGCACTCATGAATGCACAGAGTCTCAGACCTGCTTTAACTTCCATGGGGGCTGGCGCTGCCTGGAGAAGAACCGCTGTGTGGAGCCCTACGTCCAGGTCTCCGACAAGTGAGTGGGGCCAGGGTAGGGCCCTGGGAGGTTCTCCCTCCCCCCTCAAGGAAACAACCGAGCTATCCAGGAGTGAACCCCGAGTTTGGGGAGGGGCCCCCCTGCCACGCAACCCACAGCTGGGAGGGATCCTAGGCATTAGTGTCCAGCCCCCAGGCCTGGGAGGGAATGCAGGGGGTCTAGGAGAGCCCCCAGGATGGGGGGAGGACCCCATAAGCCCGTGGCTGACCCCTGCCCCCGCTGCGCCGCAGCCGCTGTGTGTGCCCAGCCTCGAACCCGCGGTGCCGGGAGCAGCCATCGTCCATCGTGTTCCGCACCATGGCGCTGGCAGCCGAGCGCCCTGTCCCCGCCGACGTCTTCCAGATCCAGGCCACCAGCGTCTACCCCGGCGCCTACAACAGCTTCCACATCCGCGCCGGCAATGACCAGGGCGACTTCTACATCCGGGTGAGCCGCCAAAGGGGCAGGGGCCCGGACACGGGCCTGTGGGCACATGGAGGGGGTGGAGACTGCCTGATTAAGCTGGGACGCTGGCCAATGGCAAGCAGGTGGGACTTCCTGTCTTAGCAGGGAATTCCCACCAGAGGAAGGCTGAACTTCCTGCTTTAGGCAGGACATTGGCTAATAGGGAGCCAGCTAGGCAGGACTTCCTGTTTCAGCACAAAACTGCCCCTGGAGGAAGGTGGGACTTCCTCAGTTAGCCAGGAAGGAAGCATGGCTTGCAGGTGGGAGTTTCTGGATCGGGCAGGGAGTTGGCCAATAGGAAGGTAGAAGGGGTTATTGGAGAGCTGCCTCTGGCTCCATCCCACTCGGGCGACGTGTAGGTGGTGCACACAGGCCCACGTGCACCCGCTACAAAGAGGCACCGTCAGCACCTGCGGGTGCTTGTCGCTGGCCCTCCTGCCACCGACACCACAGCTGGAGTCTGCGGGCGGTCAGCAATCGCTGCTGGCCATTGCTGATGCTGTCAGCGGCGCCTGCGGGTGCTTGCCAACCTCTGGTCGGTGCTGGCCATCCCACACCCCTGCCGCTGGTGCCATCTGCGGGAGCTTCCTGCTTACTGCTTCTATGCTTCTGCCACCACTGAGCCCCCACACCCGCCCAGGACACGTGTTGTTCACGATCCCACTGCCCACCCTGGCCCCAACCCTGTGCACTGCCTTGGCAGGGTAGCACCCCCAGCCCCTGCCCCTTTCCCTCAAGGCCTCGAACCCGCCCCCCCCATGCCCTCTTCCCCCTGTAGGCTTACCTGCAGGGAGCTGCTCTCCATGCTGCCCAGCTGTATTCCCGGCCACCTGCATCTGTGCAGGTGTACACGTGCTCATGGTGCTCCCGTGTCCCACTCGGGCAGCCCCTTGCTGGCTGGAGCGCTGCCCTTGCAAGGGTAACCTGCCGCTTCCCAAACCAGGAGCCGTGCAGGATACTGTGAATCCGGGACAAATGCTGTCCCAGAGTCATGCAGCCTGGGACCTGTTTTGGGACTGTCCTGCCTAATAAGGGGTGGGTGATCACCCTACCTGGGTCCTCAACAGGATCCTGACTCCACCTCCTCCCCTGCTCCGCCACAGCAAATCACCAATGTGAGCGCCATGCTGGTGCTGGCCCGGCCCCTGACGGGCCCCCGTGAGCTCGTCTTGGATCTGGAGATGGTGACAACCAACGCACTGCTGAGCTACCGCGCCCGCGCCCTGCTGCGCCTCACCGTGCTCGTGGGCGCCCACCCCTTCTAGCCCCCCGGGGTGAGAGCTGTGCAGACACTGGGAGTGGGGAAAGTGGGGTATGGGGACAGGAACCAGGGGCCGGGGGCTGATAGTAGGAAGAAGTAGGGGTGGCTGATGGGAAAGAGGTAAATATCAAGAGGAGAGGAGCAGATATTGGGGCTGGGTGGCTGAGAACAGGTAAGGGTGGAGACCGTGGTGGGAGGGGGCAGGAGGACAGAAACTGGTGTGGGGGTAAGAGAAAAGGGGCAGTAATGGGCTGGAAGTGAGGGGCATGAGCAGGATTGGGGGAGCATGGGCTGCTGGTCAGGAGTGTGGGGCATGGGTCGGGATTGAGGGGCCCTGGGGCCAAATCCCACCCCCATCTCTCCCCACAGGTGGCGCTGACCCAGACCTGACCCCCTTGGCCTGGAAGATGACAAGGGGGGGCATTGGGGGGGCACTGGGGGGAGAGACCCGCGTAGGAAGAAATGATGGCGCTAAGCTGAGTCCAGTCTCGTCCATTCTCAGGGGTGGGAACACAGGTGTCCGGGCCCCCATGCCCAGCCCTCCTCTGCTGTGCTCCCCACCAAAGATGGGAGCAGAAACCCAGGTCTCTGGGCCCGAACACTCCAGCGTGGTAGAAAAAGGTCTTTATTGGTACAAAAGATGCATTAAAATTTGCAGAAGGACCCAGGTGGCGTGGGGGCAGGGCCAGATCAAGGGAGGGGCCCCGGGGTGCAGTAGAGCTGACTCAGGGTGCGGCTCAGCGCGGGGCCCAGGTTCCTGGGGGAGGAAGAAAAGGGGAGGTCAGAGGGGAAACTGAGGCACAGAACAGCCAGTGCTGCTCCCCCCGCCTTGCCCCACCTGAGCCACAGGAAACCCAGGCATCCAGGCTCCCAGTGGCCCCCAGCTCCCACTGCCCTCGCAGAATTGGAGAGAACCCAGGGGCTGGGCTCAGACTGGGGAAGAAGGGATGGGGGGAGAGTGGGCAGAGGGCTGCAGGTTGAGAGTCAGGGGCAAAGGCGGGGGGTGGGTCTCACCTCTTCAGCTTCCCACACTTGATGCCACTCAGCAGCTGCTCACGGCTTCGGGTGTCGGGGCAGGTGGCGTAGGCCTCACGGAGGCTGCAGAGAGATGGGGGGTGTCACCCAGGTCTCCCTGCTGCTGGTCCCAGAGAACTCAGTTCCCCCTGCTCTATCCCTGCAAAAACGGGATGAACCCAGGCACCTGGACTCCAGGCCACCCCCACCAGCCCCTACCTCCACCCCCCAGCTAGGGTGGGACTCAATAATCCAAGTTCTCCCCCCACCACATCCCAGGGGGCCCCAGCGTCCAGCACCTGGTGGGGGTTGGGTAGCGCTGGAGGATGGCGGCTGCACGCTCCCCACTGACCCCGCTGATCTGCATCAGCTGCCGGGCGAAGACCCCCTGCACCGTCTGTGCCTGGGGGGAAAGGAGGGGGGTGAGTGGGGGAGCAGGACCCTGACCACCAGGATTGGCCCCCCAACCAGGATCAGGCTCCTCACCTGGTTCTTGGCAGCCATCTGGTTGAAGCTAGTAAAGGGCAGGAGAGCGATGGGATCCGTGAGGGGTGGCGGCGGGGGGCCTGGGGCAGCTTCTTCCCTCCGGCTCACCAGAGTCTTGGGCTGGGGAAAGGGGGGCAGTTAGGGACCTATGGTGCCCCCCCCCAACTGGTGCACCTCACTTCCGACCTGCAACCCCTGACCCCCCAACCCTGCCTGGTGCCTCACTCCTGACCTGCAGCCCCCGCCTCACCCCATATAGCCGGGCCAGGTGCCGCGTGAGCAGGGTGAGATAGGCTGCTGTCTCCCGCAGGTCCTGGGTGTACTTCACGAAGAACCCGTCCACCACCTGCAGAAACAAGGCCCGGATGCCTGGGTCCCTTACGGAAGTGCTGGGGAACGTGGGGGGCTGGAGTAGATTCTGGGGGCTAGGGTTGGTACCTGTGTGCTGGAGGGGGTATATGTGGGGGTGCAGGGACACACCAGGTGCAGAGACCCATGGGAAGGTAGGGCTGGGTCCATACTGGGATGCTGGGTCCAGCTGTTTCTAGGGTCATTTGAGGGCAGGGGCCATGCCTGGCTGTGGTGGGGTCTCTAAGGGTAGGCAGCAAGGACTTGTGGGTCTGCCGTCCCTGGTGCGGGGGCCCTGGAGAGGGTAGGGGAAGGGGGGTGCTAGGGAGGGCCTGAAGCAGGCTCTGAAGAGGGTATGGGGAGGTCTGGTGAAGGCTCTGAAGGTATGGGGATGTGGTCCGTGGGGAAAGCTAGGATGCCGAGGCTGGTTGGCTGAAAGTGGAAGGTATGGGGGGGAGGGGGGCGGAGGGGTTTGGGGGGCTGCAGAAGGCAGGTGGGGGACCTGGGGAGTACCTGGGTGCTGACGGCTGCCTGACGCAGGGAGCTCTCTGGCAGACACTGGGTGGCGGCACCGGCCTCCTCCACCAGGTAGATGGGGCAGCGCAGGCCACAGCGCCGCAGCCGGAACTGGGGTGGGGTGGGAACGTGTCAGAGACTGCCCCCAAATCTCAAGCCTCACCTCCTGGACTCCCACCGCTGCCACATAGCTGTGCCCACTGTGGGTTTAGGGACCTGCCCCCAAGACTCCAGGGCTCCACACCCTGCTTTGAGCCTTGCCCCCAACCACAGGAGCCCTGCCCTCACAAGCCCAGACCACACCCCTGCAAGGCAAGACCCATCCCCAAGATATACTCAATGCCCAACCTCTACCCCAGCCCCCACCTTCTGCTCCCGGAAGCGCCCGTCCATGATGCTGCTACAGAGGTCGGCCATGCGCTTACGCTCTACCGCGTAGTCCAGGACCAGCTCCCGGAGGGGCCCCACGCCTGGGAAATGGAGGGGTCTTAGAGCAGCTGGTTCTACCCATTGCCCCTGAGCCCCGTGCCCCTGGAGCTGTCTCAGCCCATGCTACCCACCATGGGGCTGGCGCTCCCGGGCGACCCAGACGAAATCAGCTACGTGGAGCTTGCGCACATCGTAGGGCACTGCACCCCGCACCAGCGCTTCCAGTAGTGCCTGTTTCCGGCCCCCTGCTGGCCTGGGGGGTAGGGTTGAGATCAGGGGGGGCCAAGGTTCCCCTGACTGTGTCAGGAGGTTCCCAAATCCTCTAAAGCCCCCCCAGCTCCTCCCCTCCCCAGCTCCTGGCAAGGCCCCAGGCAGCTGCCCCCAGCAGTGACCCCCAGGCTTCCCCCATATACCCCCCCAAACACAGACCCCCCCATAGCCAACCCTATACTGCCTGTGACCCCAAAGCCCCCCAGACTCCTGATCCTCCTCCCTATAACCCAGCCCCGGTAGCCCCAACCCCATACAGCCAGCTCCAGCCCCTGTCACCTCCCCACAACTCCCACCCCTGACCTCGCCCCTCTGGACTCCCCACAGCCCCCAACCCACTGATCTCTCTCAAAATCAGCCCCAGTACCAGTCCCCCCATTCTCTCCAACATCCAGGCCCCCACCAGCTCCCCCACCCCCTTGGTCTCCCCCAAACCTATGGTCCAGCCCCCCTGGACTCTCCTAAACCCCTACAGCCAACCTCCTGCTCCTGTCCCTCACCCTCCCAGTCACTGCAAAACCAGGGCTGAGCTTCCTCAGATCCCCACGTGGTTCTCCCACACGATCCTCCCTGAAACCCAGACCCCGCCCCAACCTGGCCCACAACCAGTTCCAGTCCTCCCACCTGATCACCCCTATGCCCAGCCCCCTGTTGCCACACCAGCCCCCACAGCCCCTTGCTCCCAGTCACTCTGACATCCATTGCCAGCTCCCCAAGCCCCGCCCCCAATTAATCTACACCAAACCCAAGGCCCAGGACCCCCAATTTTCCCTGCAAACACTTCCAGGCCCCCAGAGTCCCCTCCCAAACACAGGGCCAAACCTCCCAATACCCCTAATCTCCCACACATCCAGCCTCAGCGTGCCATGGACAACCTCCCCAGTCTTCCCCAAACCCACAGCCCCACCCCCCTTACCCAACCTCATGTCCCCCACACACCCCGTAGTCTCAATAAAGTCCACGCAGAGGACAATGTCAAACTCCCCAGGGCGCAGGATGATCTCGGGGGCCGGCTCCCCTGGGGCCTCCGTCAGGCTGGGGGGAGAAGGGGGTGAGGGGTGGGTAGTGACACGGGCTGCAGAACCCAGGCACCCGAGGCGCCCAGTGTCCTATGATCTAACCCCCAACCCCACTCCCTTCCCGCAGCTGGGAGAACCCAGGAGTTCGGGCCCCCGGCTCGCCCCATCATGCTCTGGGGGGGAGCTGGAGGGACCTCAGGCGTCCAGGCACAGCTGCACTCACCAGACGGGCTCTGGGGGTTGGTTCTCCTCCTCATCCTCGGAGTCCAGGGGGGTCTGGGTCTCAGGGCCCCCCACCAGCCTCTGGGCCAGCTCCAGCCCCTGGGGGGTCAGTGAGTACCTGGGAGGGGATGAGGCCAGTCTAGTCCCACAGTCCCATGATCCCCAGATTCACACCCCAGTCCCCCCAGCATCCCATAATCCTCTGCAGAGTCCCCCAACCCACTGGGACCCCCACAGGCACATAATCCCCGGAAGCTCCCCCTCCTGGCCCTATTGTGAGCCCAAGCATCCCACAACCCCCTGCAAATCGCCCCCACCCCCCAACCAAGCACATCAGGATCCCCAGAGTCCCATAATACTCTGGGGCACCCAGTCCAACTCCACCCTGACCTGCAGTGTCCCATAATCCTTTGTGGACTCTCCCAACTTGCCAGTGACCCCCAGCATCCCATAATCCTCTGCAGACCACGCCCCCCCATCCTAGGCCACTGGGACAGCCATCATCCCACTGTTCTTGGGATACCTCCCCTTCCTGGTCCCCCCCCCCCGCCTAATCCTATACCACTAATGTCCCGTAATGTCCTGCCAGTGTCCCATAAATCCTGTCCCCAATCCCCCAGTGTCCCACAATCCCCTGGGCTCCTGGCACCCACCTGGGTGGCACACCAGCCTTGAGGACGAGGTTGCGGCGGATGAGGGTGCTCACAGTTGCCCAAGCCCCACTCCGGCCCCCGGTCTGCAACACAAACCCCATGATACCCCAGAGGTCTGGTGGGGTCCAGGGCTAGGGGCAGAGACGCAGGGACCACGACTGCTCAGGCCTGGCAGTGAGCGATGTCGTAATGACTCTGGAAGCTAATGAAGGCAGACCGGCCTGGTGGGGGAGCCCCTGTGGGGGTGGGGCCAGGATTGCAGGGCGGGGGGAGGGCAGGGCTGCAGCGACCCCCATTTGCTGGCCATGAGAGATTTGGGCATGTTGACTCTGGAAACTAATGAAGCAACATAGTTTGAGGAAGTGAGGGAGGCCCCCTGAGCCTGCGGGGCTGGGCTGGGGCAAGTCAGAGGTGCAGGTGGGGGCAGGGCTATGGGGGGTTCCCTCGGTGCAAGTCCCAGTGATCATGTGTGAACTCTGAAGCCTAATAACAGGTGACTGATTTTAAGGGAGAAAAGGGAGCACTCCAGAGCCTGTGCGGCTTGGGATGCCCGGGTGGGTCCTTGAGGTAGTCGCAGGTACAGGGCGTTAACTTAACTCTGGGACCTAACAGTGCCAGCTAGCATTGAGAGGCGGGTAGGAGCCACGCAGAGCCTGTGCAGTTCAGAGCAGTGCAGGTGCGGTGGGCGGAGGGGAAGGGCACGGCTGGGGCCCCTGAAGTGCCGGCGGTGGTTTTAAGCCTAGTGATGACAGACTGGGCCAGAGCCTGGGATGCCACAGGGGGCTGGGAGAGGGGGGAGTGGAGAAGCACCAGGTAGACGGCGGACGTGGAGTCTGGAGTCTAATGGTGGCAACAGAAGGGGGATTCGAGGGAGGACCGAGGGCTGCACTCACCGGAGCCAAGGGCTGGTCGCACAGCGGCTGGGCCGCCCGCTGCAGCTCCGCCTTCGTCAGGGCCCCGCGCCCGCCCGGGGTCTGTGGGGCACAATGGGGGGGGCCAGGAGTCCAGGCTCCCCTCCCTGAGAACCCAGGCATCGGGGCTCCCAGCCCCCCTGCATCCCCCTCCCCTCCCAGGGGTCCAGGATCCCAGCCCCGTCCCACCCCGGGGAACCCAAATGTGCAGGCCCCCTGCCACCCCTCCAGGCACCCCGCGCATACCTGCCTCTCCTTGTACAGCGCCAGCAGCAAGGCATGTCCCCCGGAGCGGGGGCCCGGGAGGTACCCCCGGGGGGCGCGTGGCCGCTTCTAGGCAGGGGGGCGGGGCACAGCCAGGAGTCAGCCCCACCCCTCTGGGCTCAGGCCCCGCCCACAGACACGCCCCCACAGGGGGAAGGAAGCCGACCCGCGTGTCCGCACCCCCCGAGGTGCAGCTCCCCGCCCCCACCCCCGCTGGAAGGAGACCACTCACCTGCGGGGGGGGCGGCGGGGGGTCCCCAGCACTGGTGGGGGGGGCGGGGCCCTGCGGCTCCGGGACGGGAGGGGGGGCGGGGCCCTCCGCGGCCTCCATGGGGGCGTCCTCACCTGCGGCGGGAGGGGATGAGGGGGGCGAACCGCCTGGCCCCGCCCCCTCTCCTGTGCCCGCCCCCCGCCCCCCGCCCGTGCTGCCCCCCGTACCGCGCAGGTGCTGGTCGAGGCGGCGGCAGAGCCCGGGCCCGAAGTGCTGCAGGATCGAGGCCTCCCGGCCGCTGCGCAGGGGCAGGGGGTAGCGGCGCAGCGACACCAGCGCCTGGGGGCGGGGCGGAGCGGGCGGGGTCAGCCCGGACGCCTGGATCCCCCCCGGCGCCCCGGGCCCCCGCCCGCCCCGCTCCGCTCACCCGCTCGTAAGCGAAGCGCGCCTTGCTGCCCCGCGCCGCCGCCTCGTCCCGCCACGCCCGCAGGCAGCGCTCCAGCGCCGCGTTGGGCCGCGCCGGCACCGGCCGCTTCCTGCCCAGCCGCGCCGCCATCGCCCGCCCCGGTGGGGGGCGCCCGCCCGCCCTGAACCGGAAGCGGCCGCCGCGCTCTTCCGGGCTCGGACCATAGAGACGAGGCGGGCGGGGAGAGTGTCGCCAGCCCCGTCTCTCCTCCCCCCGCAACCCGGCTCATTCATGTTCATGGACCCTCATTCACATTCATGAGGGCGGGGGGCGCGCCAGCTCCAGGGGCGCGGCTGCATGGCTGGGCCCTGCCTCTGTCCCCCCCGGGCACCTGGGATCTTCGGGGTGGGGGTCCCGGGCCAGGGCCACTCAGACCCCATGCTGCCCTCCCCCCTGGACACCCGGGGTCTCCTCCCCCCTCCATGCACCCAGCCCCGTGTTTATACCCCTCCAGGTGCATACCACCCCCCCCATCCCCTCCAAGAAGCACACGGGCCGGTAGCAGTACAGGGGTTTATTAGGGCACAGGGGGAGCCAAGGGGGCCACGTTCCCCCTCCCCCAGCAGGGGACAGGCAGGAAGCCACGACACCACCGACGCTTGGCAGTGGGGGGCAGGGATAAAATCCTTCCAAAAAACCATTAAAAAAGGGGATTCACACACACCAGAAACAGCAACTTTGGAGGGGGCGGGGGTGCTAGACAATGGGGGGGGGCGGGGCGCCTAGGACCAGCCCGGACTCCTGGGGGCTCTAGCTGAGCAGGGGAGGGAGGAGCTGGTCCCTGGAGTGCAGGGGGGGGGGGGGGGGGGAAAACACTCCCCTGCACTAGGGGAAGGGGTCCCTGTTGTGGGGAGGGGGGGGGGGGGGGCACAGCTCTGTCAGGCTGGGACAGGGAGGCAGGACCCCTCCCCCCAGAGCCTAGGACAGAGTAGCCTGGACCCAATTCAGTCCCAGGCTGTAATGGGGGCTTGGGGGCAGAAGTACCCCTATCCCCTGGCTGGAACTACTCCACCCTAGGCTGCAGGGGGAGGGGAGTAAGTTAGGGTGGGAAAAGGGGCTGGAAGGGGGCTAGGATAGGCAGGACTGCTGGGTTCACCAGCTTGGGGGGGGGGGAGGAATGTGAAGTAGACAGAGCTGAGGGCTGGTCCCTTGACACTAGAGTAGCTGGGAGGAAACCCCACCTGGGACAGATAGGGGGAAGGGGGGGCACTTGAGGGGTTTGGCAAAGGCCCCGCCCCTGCAGAGAGAGACTGGGAGTCGGACACAGCAGGAGCAGCCCTTCCCCCCAGCGGGAAGGGCCAGACTGGTGGTGGGGCAGGGCATGGGGGCTCACACAGGCTTCCCCTCCAAGCTGACGACAGAGCTGCCCCCCAACTTCTCGGCCAGCGTGCACCGGTCCTTCACCTCCTCGAAGGAGTTGGCCTGCAGCTCGTGCTTGATGCCTGCGTAGGAGGTGAGGGGGAAAACGGGGAAGTGAGGGAGCCCAGGTATCCAGGCTCCTCATGCTCCCTGGCACCACTCCCCTGTTAGATCTGGGGGGAAAAGAACCCGGCATCTGGGCTGCCAGTGCCCCTGCTCTCACCCCCCAGCCCTCCCTCCCCACCCCTCTCAACCCC
Source organism: Alligator mississippiensis (assembly GCF_030867095.1). Classification (NCBI taxonomy): domain Eukaryota; kingdom Metazoa; phylum Chordata; order Crocodylia; family Alligatoridae; genus Alligator; species Alligator mississippiensis. The sequence continues at coordinate 5,440,641 of NC_081838.1, read as the reverse complement.
CACTCCTCTCCCAGAGGACCCAGGCATGCACACCCCCCACAAAGAACCCAGGTGTCTAGGCTCCCAGTCCCCTTGCTCCAACCAGCTCTACCCCCCACCCCAAGACTACCTGCCCCTCCCCCCACTCCCTCCAACTCACCTGTCAGCTTCTTCTTGATGGCATCCTTGGAGCTGGCATAGATCATTTTGCTCTTCAAGGGGGCACACTCAGGAGCCCTGCCACAAAGGAGAGGGGGGGGAAAAAAAAGAGGGGTCACACCAGCCTGGACACTTGGGTTCCCTCCCCAAATACCTGCTGGGTCCCCCAGGGATGAGACCTACAGCCCCTCCCCCCCCCCAATCCCATCCCAGGAAGCCCCTTTAAACCACCCCCCTACCCTGGCACTGGGGGTGTGGCTAGTTGTGCAAGACTATGTCCCTCACCTGATGGAAGGGGTAGGACCCCAAGGAATGGGTGGGGCCTGCAGGTTACACTGGGGGCCACTTGGAGACAGTGCACCAGGGGCAAGAGGGGCCTTACATGGTGGAATAGACCCAGCGCACCCCTCCGAAAGTAGCTGGCAGAGGAATCTCAGGGGTACCAGGGCTGGACAGGCCAGGGCTACATGGGGCACTTCTAGGTGGCCCCTACCAAGAGATGAGGGGGCTGAGGGCCCCCCCCCCCTCAGTGTGGGGGGCAGACAATAAACAGGTCTTCTGTGTGGGGGAGGGGGCATGGTTTAGGTGGGGTGTCACCTCCCTTGATGAAGGCCAAGCTCTCCCAGCTCCTGGGCAGGGGAGCTGTGATGGTTAAGGGGGGGGGGCCTGGAAATCTCACCCCTAAACATAACCAAGGTCTCCTCCTAGCTGTGGAAACCAGGCTTTAGGAGGTGGGGGGGCATGGGGACCCAGCTCAGCAGAAGATGAAGCCTAGGCCATCCTCCTTGCTGGGGCAGGAGACTTATAGGGGACAGCATGGTCACCCCAAAAGATGAAGACCAAGCCCTCCACATTGTGGCCAGCTGGCCTGGGGGGTTATGTCAGGCTGTAGAGGGCTATAGGGATGCTGGGGGTGGGGGACACCCTCTCATCAGGTCCTCCACGCTGTGGTGTTTTGGTTGGGATGAAGACATTGAAGACTAGGTCTTGGTCTGGCTGTGGGGGCTGCTGTAGGGGCTGTGGGGCCCCCCAGAAGATGACAACAAAGCTTATAGGGGCCCACAGGAAGTCCCCAGGAGCATCATCTCACCAGAAGATGAAGACCAGGTCCTCCTTCTTGGTCTCACGGGTCTCGTAGGTGGCATCGTAGAGAGCATAGCGGCAGTCACGCTCAGGCAGCAGGGCCACGAAGGCAGCATAGGGGTCGGGGACTGCGTCGCCCACAAGCACCTCTTTGCCAGGCTCCAGCACGATGGCGCGCTGGTCCTCGCTCAGGCAGAAGAGCACAGCCTTCTTGCGCTGGCTCAGCTCGGCCGGCCCCGGTGATGCTTTGCGCACCTTCATCTCATTGAACACCTTGATCACCCCATCCGACACTGCCACACCGGATGCCTGGGGGGTGGGGATGCACATGAGTCAGAGGGTGCAGGGCCCCCCCCGCTCACACTGCCACACCTGGCACCCTGGGGGCAACGGGAAACCACCCCACCATCTGACATCACTATACCCAATGCCTGGAGCACTGGCATCCACCCCCTGGGTACCACACTGTCATGTCTGACACCTGGGGTGGGGGCACAGGGACCCCTCCCCCCACATCTGATAGAACAGGCCTAATTCCTGGGGGTGGGACAAGGGGTGCATGCTCCCCCAGCCAACCCCAGTTCAGGGGGTGCACTGGAAATCTCCCCTAGGGGGCAGAGGGTAAGAGGAAGGTCCCTTCCAGCCCTCAGTACCAGGCCGGACCCTTGGGGGGTGCCCTCTGCCCCTATGGCTCTGCCTGCATTTGGCCACGCCCCCCCAGTAGAGCAGAGCAATATGGGGAGGGGGCAGGGACCTGCTCCAGTAGCTTAGGTGGGGGGGGGGGCAGGATGTGGGGAACACGTCCCCCCACCCCAAGGGCACATGGGGCAATGCCGACGCCACATTTTGAGCAAGGAGGAAGTGGAAGCCTGCACCGGAAACCCGGGCACATGGCCCTGCCCCTAGCACAGACCCCCCTGCCCCAGCACTGCTCTCTTCCACCTGCACCCTGCCCAACCTTCCTCCTCCCAGTACCTGCCGCCAGGACTAGCCCCTGACCCCTCCCAGCTCTGCTCCTCCCTCCCCAAAAGGCAGCTGATGCCCCCCCATGGCCCTATTCACAAGCCAGTGAACACCCAAGCTTCATGATCTGACCCCACATGGGTGGGGGGGGGGGAAAGGAAAGCAGGTGCTGCTGTAGCTGAGGACACCCCCCTGCCCCCTCCCAGGAGTCTGGCCCCACCCCCACAGGGTGCCCCAAGATGTGGGGTACACCTGGGCACAGCCCCCACATGGGGGAGGGGGGGGGATCAGCATGGGGGGCACTAACATGGCAGCAGGGCCCAGCACTCCCACAGAGGTATCCAGCAGCCCCCAGCCCCATCACTGGGCGGCGTGGAAGGGAGCCTGCCCCCACCCCCCAAAGGGGAGCTGGTCCCCACAGCTAGAGGGGAGAAGGGGCTGAAGCCCCCGACAAGCTATACCCTGCATGGGGTGGGGGGCAGGAGGTTGGGGTACCCCACTACCCTATGGGGGCCCCTGTATGGCCCTGCCAGACCCACAGGGAAGGGGGACCAGAAGTGACCCCCTGCTGAAGGCGCCACCAGGAAAAGGCACCGGAAATGCCCCCCGACAGACGCCCCCGAGGGAGGAAGGGACCGGAAGCGGCCCCCAAGGCGCCGCGCGGGCTCTCACCATGATGAGAACGCAGCTACTGTTACCGCTATCACCGTCGAGTGCCTCACTCCGCCGCCGCTTCCGCTTTATATGGGAGAGTGGCACTTCCGGTGGGGCACGCTGGGAAAGCGAGTCCTCCACCTCCCTGCCCGCAATGCGCATACACACGGACCCCAGAAACGTCCGGTTTGCAATACGCATGCGTCGGCTTGGAGCTGGGCATGCGTAAACCGTTCCTGGTTCGACCTACGCATGCGCTCTCGCGAGCTTTTGTAGCTGCCGGACGCGGAGCACTCCGGGACTTGTAGGGCCTGCTGCGCAACATCCTGGGAACTGTGGTTCCGGCGAAGCTACTGGGCAAGATGGCGGGCTTGGATGGGTGGGGCGCCGCGCATCCTGGGGGATGTAGTTCCAGCCGTACAAGCCGTTCCAGGCTTAGCCTGGACGCCTGAGTCCAAAGGATGCTAAGTGAGACGGCCCGAGCGCCTGGCTTCTCTCCTTTCTGTTCTGGGGAGGCCAGACTCAGGGGTTCCTCGTGCTGGCCCCGCCCCCCTGCACCTTAATGCCCTAATAAGGCACGGAGGCCGCGAGGGGGCGGTGCTTGGCAGGGGGCGGTGCTCGCAGCCTTATATGGGCAGGTCCATAGATGGGGGAGGGGCTGCCTTACGCATGCGCGGGGGGGACGGAGTCGTGCTGCACCTGCTGTGGGCGTCTCCGTGTCCTCCACCCTGAAGAGCTGTTTCTTCCCGGCATCTAAATCCCCTTCTTCAATGGTTTTGAAGGGTCAGCAGCTCCCCTTGCTCGTCCCGCACCGCTGCAGGGAACCCAGGCGTCCCGGCTCCCAGCCCCCATCCCACCTCTTGCTCTAACCACTAGCCATCACTTTATGTACGACTGCATATTTGCAGGAATGGTACAGTCCAACCCATGCTCTGAGTCAACCCCCCCCTAACATGGTCTGTCCCACTCCCCCCAGTGTCTCTAAGGAAATGTACCATTGGCCCCTGCCAACAGGGGATGCAATCCTCTCCCCCCCACCCCCCATTCCCAATGGGTGCACTTTGGAGGGTCCGTGCATTCCCTCCAGGTGCAATCAATGGTTTGGCCCATTCCTTCAGTGGATTTTCAAAACCAGGCAATATTAGCACCCACCATGGGTTAGCCTAGATGCCATTTTGTGACCCCCCACATTGGAATGGTCTCACCCAACCCTCATATGCATCAGTGGGGATGGGACCAAGCAGCAGATGGGGGGGTGGCCCTCTCTCCCCCCGTTTCCAGGGCAGTAGTGGTGCAGCCCAGGTCCCTATGATGATTGTGACTTCACTAGGGCTCCTAACTGTTGTTGCCATGGCCCCTGCTCCTGACATCACTGCCCTCATAGGTACTGTTACCATGGCACCCAGCCCCTCTGTTGCCATGGCACCTGAACATGGCATCCCCACTGTACCCATGATGTCACCCTGTTGCCTCAATAGCAACATCACCATGGCACCCACTCCCATCACTGCCGTGGCATCCAGGTTCAATGTTGCCATGGCAACCCATCGCGCCTATAGCATGGCAGCTGCTTGTGCTGTTGCCATGGCATTAGCTGCATTGTTGCCCTGATGCCAAGCCATGACGTCACCATGACACCACCTCCCATTGTCATGACACCTAGCTTTAGCATTGCCAGGGCACCTGCTTTGCCCTGTCACCATGGCAACTGGACTGTAGCGCTACCCTGGCTCCAGGGCACCAAGACATCACCAAGTAGCTATGACATCAGGCTGCCATAGCAACAAGGTCTCCCAACTTGTTACTCACTACCCAAAACCCTCATGGCATGGACACGGCGACAGGCCTGCTGGCTTGCCAGTCTAGCTGCCATGGCACTCAGCTGTGACATCAGCAAGGTACCCAGAGCTGTGTTGCCATGGAGACACATAGCCCCTCCCCCAGCAACACCCCAGGAGCTGCCTTGCTCCCAGGAAGGACCCACACATGAGGCAAAGGGTGGCCCGGCCCCCTTTATTGTTCCAGGGCAGGGGAAACTGAGGCACAGACAAAACCCAGGCATCCTTATCCTTCAGCACTGCCATGGGGGAGGGGGAGAGAACAGCTGGGTCATACCATCCATCAGCAGGAGGGGGGGAAACTACATTTGGGTCAGTCCACCCATCAGTTCCAGCAGGGGGGAGCCAGGCTGGGTTGTTCCATCCGTCCCAGCAGGGAGGGAAACCCAGTTGGATTATACCATCTGTCAACATCCATGGGGAGTGGGGGGGTGTCCAGGCTGGGTCAAACCCATGAGCCCTGGCAGGGGGTAGCCACACCATCCCTCAGGAGCAGTGGAGAGAGCCAGGCCTGGGCTATACCATCCATCAGGAGTGCCAGGGGCAGCCCAGGCTGGGTCATACCATCTGTCAGAAGTGGTGGGGGGATCCTGGGTTGGGCCACACCATTCATCAACAGCGACGGGGGGAGCCGGGGTACTTGGCCTTCAGGTCCTGCTTGAATTGGCGGAAGAGCTCCCGGTTGCGGCGGTTCTCTGCGTCCTTCTGGGGGTGGAAGTCGCTGGGCAGCTTGAAGCCCTTGTGCACCACGAAGGCCTCGTTCAGCACCCAGAACTCGTAGCCGGCCACGTGCAGCTCGCAGGCCTGCGGGGAGATGCAGGGAGTGGAGCCAGGGGCTGGGAATGACAACCCGTGACTGCCTCTGGGTTTGGTTACAACATGCAGTTGGCTCTGGGTGGGGAGGCACTAGGAGCTGGGTATAACAGGCTGCAGCCTGCCCTGGGGTGGGCACTGGGTATAATGGGCTGGGGCAGCTCTAGGGTGGATACAACATGCAGCTGGCTCTGGGGGACACCAGGGGCCTGGGTGTAACAGGCTGCAACCAGCTTTGGGTAGGAGCTGGGGCTTGTTATAATAGGCTGCAGTGTGCTCTGGGCTAAGTATAACCTGCAGCTGGTGCCAGGGGCTGGCTATAACAGCCTATGGCCAACTCTGGGCTGGGCACAACATGCAGCTGGTTCTGGGGGGTGGCGGGGGCTGGATACACCCTACTCCTGGCTCAGGGGTGGGCACCCACCTGGCTGATGCGGTTGAATCCGTACTGCCGAAACCTCTCGTCGAAGGTGGGTGCAGCAGCTGGCCCCAGGTAGAAGGGCTCCCAGGGGTCCCTCCAGGCGACTGTGTAAGTGACACTCAGGGTGCCCGCTGGCGGCAGCCCCAGCCAACGCGGGTAGTCGGTGGGCGCCTGGCAGCGTGGGCACAGCTCCGCATAGAAACCCCGCGCCTCCCCAGCCTGGTACATGGCCAGCAGCTCCTGCTTGGTGCCAGGTGGCCGCAGACCCTCCTGGATCTCGAAGGCTGGGAGCACGAAAACCCCGGTGGGGCCTGGGATGCCCCCGGGGGCACCCAGCAGAGCCAGGAAGGCTGGGCGCAGCCCGCGGCTGGGCACCATGTCGATGTCCAGCACTAGGGCATAGCCACCAGCTGCTGCCCCCCGCGCCACGTTGCGGAGGAGGTTGTTGGGGTAGGAGGCGTTGGGCAGCGCATAGTTGGTCTCGCCTCTCCCGGCTGCTGCCAGCTTGGCGTGGACCTCGGCGCAGCTGCGCAGCCGGGCGAACTCCCCCGGGTCAGGCAGATCTGGCAGGGCGGCCAGGTGGCCGGCGGGGCAGACAAGGTGGGCGTGGAGCTGCAGGTGGGGGCAGCGGGTGCCCAGCGCATACAGCAGCAGCCCGGCCTGGCGAACGGCACTGGGCGTGGGGGCGAAGACAGCCAGGGACATGGGGCCCCCCCAGCGGGCTGCCAGCCCCCGCAGGTGCCCCAGCTGCCCCAGACTGGCGTGGGTGGCCAGCAACACCGCTGGGAGTGCTGCCTCGTTGCCCCCCTCCCCAGGGCCCAGCAGGTCCCGGTAGACCCGGTACTGTCCTGAGGCATCCAGCTGCCCCCCCCCCGCCAGCGCCTCCTTGAGGTGGTGCTGTGGTGGGGGGCGGTGGCGGTGGGGGGAGGGGGGCGGCGGGGGGCCGGGAAGCCCCCCCAGCAGGGCTAGGTAGAGGAGCTGGAGGAGGGCCAGAATCCCCAGTGCCCCCAGCAAGGCCCCTGGGGGGCAGCACCTGCGCCCTGGCATCCTGGGGGGGTTAGAAGGAGGGCATGGGGGAGTGGGGGTAGCTATAGGTGGGCAAGGTGGGTGGGAGGGGTCAGAAGTAGCTCTAGGGAATGCAGGGAGGTGGGGCAACTGCAGGGGGGCACGGTGGGGTAGAGGCAGCTATAAAGGGTGCAAGGAGCATAAGGGGGACAGGGAGCAACAGGGGGCGCTTGGGGGGGCAGAAGAAGCGATAGGGAGCATGGGGGTGGAGGTATGGGGGGGCGAGGCAGCTAGAAGGGGGCACAGGTCGAGGGAAAAAAGGGGGAGGGGGGCAGCCGGGGGTTGGCAGAGGCAGCTACATGGGAGCACAGGGGACGGGGGCTATAGGAGGGGCAAGGAGCAGGGGGAGTGCGGGGACCGAGAGGGTAAAGGGGGCAGGCTAGGGGGCCAGGAGCCGGGGGCACGAGCAGCTGCGTGCGGGTGGGCTCGGAGGGAAGGGGCAGGGCGAGGTGGGGAGGCAACAGGCTGCGGTGAAGGGGGCGGGGAGCCCGGAGTCGTGGGCTCCCTGGGAGGGGGCTGGGGGTGGGGGTGAGGGTGCAGGGGGCGGGGCCTGGGGACGGGGCGGGGCCGGGGTGGATCTCACGTGCGGGTCCTGAGCCCGGTCCCTGCAGGCTCCAGCCCAGCGGCCGCCAGACGCAGCCCCGCCCCCTCCCGGGAGGCCCCGCCCCTTCACCGCCAGGCCCCGCCCAGCGCGCCCCCTGCCGGCGCGGAGGAGCCGCAGCGCTGCAGCACCGCGCGCACTGCGCAGGCGCGGTCCTATGTGGCGCGGGGAGAGCCCGGCCGCCCGGCTTGCGCCCCTTTCCCTACGGGGAGAGGCGGGGTGCGGGCTCGCAGCCCCGACTCCGCTCCCGGAGACCCCGGGCGTCCGAGGCAAGCCCACCCCAGGCCCCCGCCAAGGTGAGGCTGGGGGACCGGAAAGGGTGGAGACGGGTTTTGGGTAAAAATAACCCCCCTTAATGGTTTAAAAAAAAAAAGTAAAAACCCTAAAAAAAATTAGTAGGATCCTCGCAAGCTACAGCGTGAGGTGTGTAAGTGTGTGTGTTTGCGTCCCAGACAGCTGGGTTCTGTTCGTGTGTGTCCACACGCGTGTGTGTGTGTGCGCGCCCTTGCCCTACCCATGCACACCTCTCTACATCTACCACATCAGTATACACCTCTCTACAACCCCCGGGCACACACGAGTGTGTATCAATGTACGCAGCACGCCACTCGATGTGTACGTGTGGGACATATATACATGTAAAGCACGCGCACACACACACACGCACCCCCCCCGTATGCAGAAGCACGCAGGCAGGCCCGCACACTTGCGTCACCACCCCAGTTACCCAATCAGGCCTCTCCCCAGCTGGGTCCCGATTTAACCGGGTGCCCCCATCCCTGGCACCCAATCAGCTCCTTCCGCTGCGGCCCCCGCAGCCAATAGGCTCCCGCGCTGCATCTGCCCTTATATGGGGGGAGCCGCTCGCTGTTGCCTGGCAACCCGGCGGCGTGTGCCTGCGTGTTTGGTGCGTGAGCGCGGGCGCGCGTGTCCCGGCCCTAAATATAGCCGCGGCCGGTGCGGGGGCGCCAGAAATAGCCCGGTTATATTTAGCGGCGGGGCCGCGTCGGCCGCTTCAGCTCCTTTTTTGGGGATAAAACACAAGAAAACGGGAAAAAAAGGGAGCGGGGGTGGGTGTCAGCATCCTTGTCATCATCACCGCCCGTCAAGAGCCAGACCTGGCCGGCCCCAGCCTCGGTGCCATTAATTAAACATGTCTCGTTAATGAGGATCCATCACCACCATCATTAACAAAGTCATCACCTTCCTCATCGCCCTCCTTCTTCTTCCTTAGCTCGTTATCTCGTCATCATCGTCACTGCGATCATTCATGGCGATCTGTCATCGTCGTCGTCATCGTTGGATCTCTCCTCATCGTCGTTAAGATCCATCATCCAGGTCCGTCATCATCATCATCACTACTTAGATCTATCCTCAATGTCCTCCTCCTCCTCCTCCTCCCCATTTACAGTATACATCAATATTAAGTAGGATTAATCATTAATACAAATGAAGATCTATCATCAATATAAATCATCATCATCAGTATAAGTCAACATTATTACACAGGATCTAGCATGATCAAAACCGATCTATCATCATCATCAATATAAATCGACAATAAGAGCTATCAATCATCATTATTAAATAACATCTATCAGCATCATCTTTCAGATCCATCATCATGACCATCATCATTAATATTAACCAAGATCTATCGTCTTCATCGATATAAATCATCACCATCACCAGGATCCATCATTATCATTAATGAAAACCCATCATCAACGTTAGTAGTAACCCAGATCCATCATCGTCATCGATATAAATTATCATCATCAAAACTTTCTATCATTGTCATTAATGAAGACCTCGTCTTAAAATGAAGTTTACATCAGGATCGTCAATGTAAACCGTCCACACCCTTATTAAGGACGCTCATCATCATTTACAAGAGAGATCATCATTAAATGAGTGCTATCGTCATGATTATTCATGAAGATCTAGCATTGAGAGAGGGTTTATCGCTCTTATTAATATCGTCATTCTGGTTCTTACTATTTATACTATATTAAAATGAGTATGCAGATGAGTCTATTGTCTATGCAGTGATTGGCAGGAAGGGGGAAGCATGGGCCCGGACGACCGGTCAAGGTTAATGAAGGATTTGGAGGGGGTAGTGGGGGGAATGGGTGCCCCCCCATGCCTGGGGAATAGGGAAAGGGGCGGGGCTAGGTTCCCCCACGCTTAGAGGGGGTGTGGCTAGCCCCTCACTCCCCACGGGCCACGATCCCACCCTGGCCGCACTCGGGGGTGGCTGGTCCTTGGTCCTGGGATGGGCGTGCCGGGGGGAGGGGCGAGCAGAGGCCGAGGGGGGCGGACCCGGACACTGGAGGGCACTGTCACTTCAGACTTCCCGCCAAGGGACGGGGTGAGGGCGGGGCCTGAACTGCCCTCCGATCAGACGGGCACCCTGCCACAGCATCCACCAATCAGAAAGGTGCCTCGTACACACCCACCACATTGCCCCTCCCCTCTGCGTATCTCTTCCAATCAGGGGCAGGGATCCCTACCCCACCGTCGCATCACCCTGCCCCCTGGGTGCCTCATCCAATCAGGAGTGCTTTCTCTCTGCCCCCCCCCCCTTCGCCCTGACTCTCTGGTCCCTTCCTCCAATCAGAAGGGGCCATTGCCCCGCCCTCCTTTGCAGGTGCAAGGAGAGCTGGGTGGGGACCGCCCAGTCCACCCCCCGGGAGGGCGTGGCCAGGAAGACCCCTCCCCCATTCGGGCCCCTCCCCAGGCATGGCGGGCACAGAGGCCGGACCCGTGGGCTCTCGGGGAGAGACGTGGGGGCTGGGCCCGTGGGTGACAGCGGGGTCCCCGCTCTCCGGACCCGTGGGGTCTCTGGGAAAGCAGTGGGGGCTGGAGGGTTAAAGCAGGGGGGTGCTGGGAGCCCAGACGCTGGGTTCTCCCCGGTGCTGGGAGGTGTTGCTTCTGCACCCCAAAACCTAGCCGCCCAGCCCCGGTTGGACCACGCCTGCCTCCATTAGTGCTCCCTGCTTCCCTCTCCCAGTTCCCGCCCCCACTAGAGGCAGCTTGGGGGTCTGGCCACCCCCTCCCCACACCAAGTTCCCAGCCCCAAGGGCTGAACCCTCAGGCCTCCTCAACCCTGCTGCCTCAGTTGTACCCTGGGAGGGTCTATACAGCACCCAGCACCCCCGATCCCAGGCTAGTGGGTCTGTACAACCCCTGTGCCCCCCAATCCCAGCCTGGGGGGTCTGGACAGCACCTGGCACCCCTGATCCCAGCCTGAAGGGTCTATATAGCACCTGGCACCCCTGATCCCAGTCCTGGGGGGTCTGTACAGCACCTGGCATCCCCTGATCCCAGCCTGAAGGGTCTGTATAGCACCTGGCACCCCCCGATCCCAGTCCTGGGGGGTCTGTAGAGCACCTGGCACCCCCTGATCCCAGCCTGAAGGGTCTGTATAGCACCTGGTGCCCCCCAATCCCAGTCTTGGGGGGGCTGTACAGCACCTGGTGCCCCCTGATCATAGCCTGAAGGGTCTATATAGCACCTGGCACCCCCCAATCCCAGTCCTGGGGGTCTGTACAGCACCTGGCACCCCCTGGTCCCAGCCTGAAGGGTCTGTATAGCACCTGGCACCCCCCGATCCCAGTCCTGGGGGGTCTGTACAGCACCTGGCACCCCCTGATCCCAGCCTGAAGGGTCTGTATAGCACCTGGCACCTCCTGATCCCAGTCCTGGGGGGTCTGTACAGCACCTGGCACCCCTGATCCCAGCCTGAAGGGTCTGTATAGCACCTGGCACCCCCCAATCCCAGTCCTGGGGGTCTGTACAGCACCTGGCACCCCCTGGTCCCAGCCTGAAGGGTCTATATACCACCTGGCACCCCCACCCCCCGATCCCAGTCCTGGGAGGTCTGTACAGCACCTAGCACCCCCTGATCTCACCCTGGGGGGATCTGTACAGTGCCTAGTGCCCCCTGATCCCAGCCTGGGGGATCTGTACAGCACCCAGCACCCTGTGATCCCAGCCTGGAGGGTCTGTATAGCACCTCGCACCCCCGATCTTACCCTGGGGGAGTCTGTGTACAGTGCATAGTGCCCCCTGATCCCAGCCTGGGGGGATCTGTACAACACCCAGCACCCCCTGATCACAGCCTAGAGGGTCTGTATAGCACCCGGCAGCCCCTGATGTCAGCCTGGGGGGTCTGTACAGCACCCAGAGCCCCCTGATCCCAGTCTGGAGGGTGCCCCCCTTCATCCACCCCCCAACTCCCTCCCCACCTTTCCCCCACCCCAAAAGAACCGAGTCTCCCATGGCTCCGTGCTCAGCATCTGGTTTATTCCGGCGCAGGGCCGTGTCACAGGCAGCACACGCACACGAACACGCCACGGGCCCTCCCCCAGCCCTACACGCGTGGCCATGCACTGCCAGCGGGGGGAGGCGGGAATCCGTGCGTTGTATTTGATTTTGTTCATTGCCTTTTTTGGTCTATTTTTTTTCCCCTTAAAAAAAGGAAACTCGTTACCCATGATCCCTTGCGACGCGTTACATATGTACAATCCGGCCTCCGCGCGAGAGGGGGCCGGGGCGAGGACTGAATCCTGATACTTGGTCGTAGAGAACTCTACGAGTAGACAACCGACGTCTGGGGGGACGTCACTGTTGGGGAGTGGGGCGGGGGGCTGGGTGGGAGGGGGCCAGAAATCATGTTCCCTTAAAGAAAAAAGGACTATACAGGTCTATTTATAGCTATGAACAGGTGGAGAATTGGGGGGCTCCGGCCCCGCCAGCAGGGGGCGCTAGGAGGCAGCGGGGGTATTGGGGGGCCTTCTAAGCTCTTTCTGGGGTGCAGGGGGGCAGTTTCAGGGGGTGTTGATAGTCACAGAGGGGGATTTTGGGAGCCGGGAGAGAGAGAGAGACAGAGAGACAGAGGGAGAATGTGGCTGGATACAGGAGAGGGGACTCTATTAGCCTGGTTGCAAAAGGGGGACCCCCAGATATACTATAAGGGGGACCCCAATATACAGCCCTGTGGCCATAGAGTGACCCTCTATTTTAGCCCAAGCCAATAGAGTGGACCCCAATATCTGGGCCACAGTGGGAACCCCGATTTACAGCTGAGGTTACCCCCCCAGGCTTCAAGCCTTCATCCACAGAGGGGACCCCAATATCCAGTCCAGGCTCAGCAGACCCCAAAAGCAATATTGCTCCCCCTCATTCAACCGCATAAGGCAGCACCTCAGTTTTCAAGGCAGGGCCCCCCAATACCCTAATGACCCCCCCCTCACAGGAGGTGGCTCGTTAGCAGAGCAGCTCAGCCATCCAAACCACGTCTTGCTAACGAAGCCATTATGGGAGGGATCATTTAGAGCAACTTTGGGGGGTCCCGTGAGACTCGGGGCTCCCAGCATGTGGCAACACGCATGCGCGTGCGTGTGTGTGTGTGTGCAGAGGTCTCTCGCTCTCTCTCCTGGTTCATGGGATTGTCAAGGCCGGAGGGGTGCAGCCATGGTGAAGTTGAGGCCTGGTCGGGCTGGGGGGTGCAGGAGGGGAAAGGGGGGGCACTCTCCCCAATTTGGGGGGTGTCCCCTCCTCAGCCTCCTATCCCCAGCCCCATGACCAAAATCTACTTCAGGTTTCAACCTAGTCTGCCTACCACAGCAGGCCTCAGGCTTCAGCCTAGTCCCAGTCTTTTGGCAACTGGGGTTAGTGGGGGGAGGGGGGGTGCCCTGCCCAATTTGGGGGGCACCCACTCTTCAGCTTCCTGCCCCAGCCGTTGGCCAAATTCCACCATAGGTGTCATCCTGTGTGCTAGGCCCCAGGCTTTGGCCTACTCCAAGTCTACTTGGCCATCATGGCAATGGGGCCTCCTGCCTTGACAGTCCAGTGGGAGCATTGTCTGGGCCCCCAAAGGGGGGCGCGGGGGGTGGGAGGAATGGGGGGGGGGCCTCTGGGGCTGGCGCGGCTCTGCCAAAAACCCAGAGCCAGCGCCGCCGAGAATAACCCAAACAGCCATGGGCGCTTACTGCCGTAGGTTAGATACCACCTACTCGTGCCGTATTCGGGGGGCCGGGGTGGGAAGGGGCCTCCGACGCCAGGCCGGACCCCCGGGGAGGGGATGGGGGTATTTAATTACAGCAACTCGTTACGAGTGATACAGGTCCATGTAGATATCCACGTACATTAGCACTTCCCAGAGCCCGGGCGGCTCCTTGGGCTGGTCCATCATGTTGTCTTGGCCGGGCCACGCGCCGTCCAGTGCGGGGTGTGGGGGAGTCGGAGAACCCAGGCGTCCGGGTGCTGTCTCCGTGCCGGCTGGCAGGCGGGGGAGGAGAGGGGGTTCCTCGAAATATGACAATATGCCATACTGGGTGAAGTTAAGTCACAGACTTATTTCAGAACGTGGGGTCACTCTCGCTTCCATCTGTGGGGGGCACAGAAAAGGAGGGAAGGGGGTTAGGAGGAGTGAGGGGGGTCCCTGCAGGCAGCCCAACCCTCCCCCCATGAACACAGAGGGAAACTGAGGCAGGGGCAGAACCCAGGTGTCCAGAGACTTGACTTGATCGGCCCCTGCTCTCACCCCCCACCAGCCCCACTCCCCTCCCAGAGCTGGGACCATCTCCTCCCGGAGGACCCAGGTGTCTGGGCTCCGAGGCCTCACTCTTCCCAAGCAGGCCGTGTTTCCTGACTCGGGGGGCAGTCTGCGGGTCCGAGGAATGGGCCAGTGCCATGGCTGGGGGGGTGGGGGGGGGGGAGGGGGGGCACCCAAGCCCTCACCTGGGTGGAAGGTGTCACTCGGGCGTCCATGGAGTTGATGCAACTCACCCGCCCCATCACGGGGGCGGCTCGAGGCACCTGCCTCGAAGGCGGTTTCGTAGGATGCCAGGTCGTCCAGGAGGTGCCGCTCGGCAGGGGACAGGCCCCCAGGGCCAGGGGGTGCAGGCGGCGAGGCAGCGGCAGGAAGGGGCAGCAGGCCGGGGGAGACCCCCCCCCAAGCTCCAGCTTCCACCAGCAGCGCGTCCAGGAGCTCCTCCACACTGGCTGTGTCTTCCAGCAGCGCGGCATCCTCAGGGTCTGGTAGCAAATCCAGCCCAGGCCAAGCTTTGTCCAGGGCTAGGGGCCAGAGGCAGGGCCCCCGCTTGCCCGGCGAGGCCTCGGGTGTGAGCAGCCCAGCAGGGACGTCCACGTAGAGGGGTCCAGTGATGCGGGGCAGTGTCATCACTGTGCAGTCTCCGCTGCCCGGGCTGTCGGGGGTGGGCGGCAGCTTCTCGTAGGGTAGGCCGCAGCCCTCTGGCACTGGCTCCGGTGTGGTCCCCGGCACAGACTCTTGGGTCCCAAACAGGAAGGCGCCACCAGGGTGGGGGTGGGGGGTGTAGGGTGGGGTGCAGGCCAGCTCCTTGGGGGGCGCAGGAGGGGGTGGCGGTGGTGGAGGATCGTAGAAGAGGTAAGCAAAGTCCTTGGGGGGTGCAGGGGGTGGGGGAGGCGGTGGGGGGCAGGGAGGCAGCGGTGGCAGCTGTAGATGCTGCTGGTGGCGGCTGCTGCCCGCTCCTCCGGGGGTGAAGTCCAGGCTGCCAAAGTCGAAGGCTGAAGGAGCAGCAGGAGGGCTGAAGATGGGTGCAGGGGGGCTGCTCATGGGCCCCTCGGGGAAGGCTGGAGCTGAAGTAAGAGCTGGAGCCAGAGATGGAGCTGGAGTTGGAGCCGGGGCCAAGCCCCCATGAGGGTCTTCCAGAGCCAGCTGCTGGCGCAGACACCAGGCCTCTGGCTCGCTGGTGGGGAGAGAGAGGCAGAGAGGTCAGGCCTGGATGCCAGGTTCCCTGTTCCACCCACCCCAGATGCCTGGGTTTCATGCTGTGCCTGCCCCGGACACCTGGGTTCTGTGCGTAGCCCACCCCCGTCCCACCCCTGACCTTCCTACTTGCATCCCCGTCACCTGTTGCCACCCCTCCCCAGATGCCAGGTTTCCACGTGGCCCTCACCTGATGACATAGTTGTGGCAGGAGACGTGGCGGTCGGGGCCATCCGGCCGGGCCAGGATGTAGACCCAGACCCAGCGCAGCGCATCTCGGCTCTGCAGCCTCAGTACCAGCTCTACGGGACCGTCTCCAGCATCGCCCACTGCAGGGGACAGGGGCTGTCAGCCTGGACACCTGGGTTCCATCCCACTTTTGGGGGCAACTGGGAGGGGCTGTGGGCCTGGTTGTCTGGCATCCCTCCCAACAATGGAAGGGACTGGAGGATTGGACTGTGAGCCTGGATGCCTGGGTTCTCCCCAGGTCTGGGACAGGAGAGAGGGCTGGGAGCCCAGACCCCTGGGTCCTCTTTAGCTTTGGGAGGGCTTGAGGGCTGAGGGTGACAGCAGGCAGGCTAGAAGCCTGGATGCCTGGATTCTCCCCCTGCTCTGGAAAGGGTTGGGGGTTTAAAGCAGGGGGTGGGGATAAGAGTCCGGATGCCTGGGTTTGCCCTGGGCCCAGAGTGGGTTGGGGGGTTCCAGTGGTGGGGATGAGGATGGGGATGGGACAGGGATGTCCCAGACAGGGGGTCTGTACTTACGCAGGCGGCAGTGCTGGGTGGCTGCGTGGCCAAGGTCCTCAGGGTGCAGCAGCCCGTACCATGAGCGCCCCACGAGCTCAGCCCGCTCAAAGCCCAGATGGAACAGCACACTGTGGAGGGGAAGAGAGCATGTGAGCCCAGCCCAGATGCACTGGAAGGGGCATGGGAACTGCGGGGCAGAGCAGGGGGCCTGGGAGCCGGGACACTTGGGTTCTCTCCAGCTCTGGAAGGGGAGTTAGGTGCACATGGTGATCTGGGAGCCCCGACACCTAGTTTCTCCCAGGGCTGTGGATGTGGATTAGATCAGGGATGTAGGAGCCCAGATGCATAGTTTCTTTCCCAGCCAGAGAAGGAGGGTTATTATGTGGGTGGCTGAGACCCTGGACACCTGGTTTTCTTCTCAGCTCTGGGACAGGGACTGGGATCCCAGAATCCCGGGTTTTCTTTCTGCTCTGGAAGGGGCTGGAAGATTAGAGGAGGGGATCTGGGAGCCCAGATGATTGGGGTCCCTCCCACTTGGGGGGGTGAAGAGGGGGCAGGCAGTGGGTTGGAGAAAGAGGTTTGGGAGCCTGGAAGCCTGGGTTCCCTCCCTCTTAGTGGCCCCTCACCTGTCAGAGGCATCCAGCAGAGCCATGTTCTTGGCATGGCGGGTCTCGAAGGCAGCTGGAAGCAGGCCAGCAGGGCCAGGGCTGGGACCAGGGCGTGGTGCAGGCTCCAGGGGGGCAGCGAAGGCTGTGATCACAGGGTTGGAGGCCCAGTAAGGCCCCGGCAGGGGTGGGTGGAAGCGGCCGCGCAGAAGCACCAGCTTGTTGCCTGCGCCCTGGCGCCGTGCTGCCTTTGCTGTGGTGAACCGGCACCGGAACAGGCGCTCTGCAGGGTAGGGGAGGAAGTGGGTGTGAGACATGGGCCCAGGGCCACAGCCCCCTCCCTTCCCCCATCTCTCTATCCATCCACCTGTCTACTCCTCTATCTGTCTCCATCCGTCCATTCACACGCTCCTTTATGCCTCTGTCCATTCTTCCATCTGTTCATCTATTGGGCTATCCATCCATCTATCAGTCTATCTAGCCATCCATTGCTCCCTCCGCCTGTTCCTCCATGCAATCATTTCTCCCTCTATCTCTCTCTCTCTCTACCGATACCTCCACCCACACACACATTCCTCCCCACCTCCCTCCACTTCCCAGTCCCAGCCCCACACCCACCCCTGCCCTCACCTGTGTCAGGGGGTGATGGCAATGCCAGCTGGTTCCTCATCACGAAGTGGTCGGCTGGGTCCAGGATGTCATAGATGCTGTCGCCCTGGGCAACCAGGTCCACCTGGGAAGAGGAGTGGGGCTCCATGAGCGCACAGTGCTGTACAACCCTCTTGCTGTCTCCCCATTGCCTCACATCCCTTCCCTAGCCCCTGATGTCCCGCCTCTGCCCCTTGAGCCCCGCCCCCTGTGCCCAATGCCCCGCCCCTGACCCCAGGCCCAGCCCCTTACCATGGAGTGCCCCAGGTGCTCGGCCACGTTCTCGGAGATGTAGAGCAGTTTGCCCTCAGCCGTGAATGCCAGCAGGAATCCGGGCAGTGCCCGCACCAGCTCCTCCAGCTCCGGTGCTGACAGCAGGGCCTCGGGCGCACCGGGGGGAGCACCTGTGTGCGCGGAGGGAGAAGGATGGGGGACAGGTCAGGACCCGGAGTGACTCCCAGCTTCAGGGCTACGTTCAGAGCCAGAGTTCCCTCAGCCTCTATTCTGTCCCTGACATCTCCTATCCATTTCCAGCACTTCCCGACCAGCCCCTCCAGACCGATCCTAGTCTCCCAGCCCCTTTCCAACTCCCACGCTTCGCTACTCGGCCTCCCTCAGCCCCCGACCGGCCCGATGCCCCTACAGTCCCGCCCCTTCAGCACCGCGGGCAGCGCCGGGCCCGGGCAGCCCGGCCGCCGGTGCCCCCAGCCCCTGCTCGGGCAGCGCCGGGCTTCCGGCTGCTTCCAGCACCAGGGACAGCGCCAGACACCGGTTCCCTGCGCTCTGGGACTCGGGCAGCGCCCAGTTCCCCCAGTCCCTGCCTGGTCTCCCCCAGCCTCTGCCCAGTTCCCCCAGCTCCCTGCCTGGTGCCCCCACCCCTGGCTGGACAGCACCGGGCTTCCCTCTGCCTTCAGCACCGCGGGCAGCGTCTGAACCTGGCTCCCCCCGGCCCGTTCCCGTCTCCCCCCAGCGCCCTCCCCGTCTCCTGCCCGGTCCTCCCGGCCCCTTGCTTCAGCCTTCAGGAGCAACGGGCAGCGCCTGAACCCGGCTCCCCGCAGTCCCTCAGGTCCTTGCCAGTCCCGCCAGCTCCCTGTCTGGTCTCGTCCAGCCCCTCCTCATCGCACAGCTCCCTGCCCGCTCTCCACCAGCCCGTGCCCAGTCTTCCCAGTTCCTATGCCGACAGCCCCGAGCTGGTCTCTGCCCTCAGCTCCAGGGGCAGCGCCTGAAACAGCTCCCTACAGCGTCTCCCCAGCCTTCTCCCAGTCTCTCCAGCCCCTATCGGGTCCCCTCCAGCCCCTACCCGGACAGCGCCCGGCTAGCTCCCGCTTCAGCACCGCGGACAGCGTCTGAGCCCGGCTCCCCGCAGCACCTTGCCCTGTCTCCCCAACCCTCCCCAGTCCTCCCAGCTCCTTCTCGGCTGTCCCCACAGCCCTTCCCAGTCGCTCCAGCCCCTTCCCGGCTGCCCCGGTACACCCCGCGGTACCCACCTTGGGCGAAGAAGACACCCTTGCGGGTGTAGATGCAGGCGAGGGACATGACGTGCAGGTAGGAGAGGCGCAGCTTGTCAGCCTCGGCCACGGGCAGCAGGTCCTTGAGGGCGCGGATCTCGGCGTTGATCTGGTCCCGCCGCGCCTTGGAGGCGCCCTTGGTGGAGCGGTACATGGTGGCGCCGGCCCCGCCGTGCCCAGCCGCCCCGCGCCTGCCTTATATCCCCCGTGTCGGGGCGGGGCGGCCAGCCGCGGTGGGGGGGGCACCCGCGTCATGGGTGACGTAGGGGGAGGAGGGGGGACGGGGGGACTGGGGAGCGGGGGAGGAGGCAGGAGCGCACCGCCGAATATGGAAAAGATGTGGAGGGGGCGGGGCCCAGAGAGGCTCCGCCCACCTCCCCCAAGCAGCAGTCCCCCCAGTTTTTGTATGGAGCCTCCCCCCCCAGGCATCTCTGCACCCCCATTGCTCTCTGCACCCCCACCCCCTCTACCTCAGACCCCCCAACCCCCATCCCAGCCCCCTGCCCCATCTACCCATTCCAGACCCCCACCCCAGACCCCCGACCTGCCACTGCCCCGGACCACCACCCCGCCCCGCCTCGCCCGGAGAGGATCCGGCACCGCGGACAGCGCAGCGCCTTCAGCACCGCGGACAGCGCCGGCCCGGCCGCGCTCCGGGGACAGGAGCGGGCCCGGCCCATGTCTCCACCCAGACCCCCATCTACCGCAGACCCCCGACCCAGGCCCCTGCAGCCCCCTCCTCGCTCCAGCCACCCCCAGCCGCCAGCCCCGCCATCTCTCCCGACCCCCGCTCCTTCCTTCCAGCCCCGCCAGCCCCGTCCCTCCAGACCACCCCCCAGCCCTGCCTCCATCTACCCCAGACACCCGCGCCCTCCATCCTCCCACCCTAGACCCCCTCATCTACCCGTGCCCTGCTGCTTCCCGCCAGCCGCCCCAGACCCCAGTCACTCCAGGCCGGGAACCCCATCCATCCCATCCCTTCTCCCGGACCCACACCCCTCCACCTCCTGGTCCCTTCATCACCCCCCCCCCCCATTCGTTTCTCCTTCCCCTGCAGGCCCCTGGCACTGCTAACACCGCACCTAGTCCCAGACACCCCCGCCCCGGCCTCTCCACCCCCCTTCCCCCCCATTCCCCTGTCTTGCAGCCTGAGACCCCCCCAAGCCCCGCCCCCGCGAGGCCCCGCCCCCGTCCCAGCCGCCGGGGCGGGGGCGGTGCTAAAAAAAGCCCGCGCTATATTTAGCGCCTTCCCCCGCGTGCGTCGCTGCGGGCCCCGCCCCCTGCGCGAGGCGCTGCCATATAAGGTGCTGGAGCATTTGGGGGGGAGGGGGCGGAGCCTGGGAGAGCCAAGAACCGCTCCCCCCAACCCAAACCTGGGGAGGGGGCCCGGCCGCCTGGGGCCTCTCCCTGCCCCGTCGCGGGACGGGGGTGAGGGCTGGGAGCCCGGGCACCTGGTGTCTCTCCAGCTCGGTGGGGGGGGGCTCAGACACCTGGGTTGTCTCCATGGGGGGAGAGCTCGGACGCCTGGGCTCGCTCTGTCTGTGGGAGTGGGAAGGGGGGGTCCCGGATGCCTGGTTTCCTGGACAGCAGGGGGGTCTGGTCAGCTTGGATGGGGCGGGGGCAGGGGCGGGGGGCCACACCTGGGTCCTCTCCCCGCCGCGGGGGAGCCCGGCCGCCTGGCTTCCCTGCGTCCCTGGAGAGCAGTGGGGCTGGGCAGCCGGGGGGGCTGGATCCCAGCCGCCTGGGCTCTCGCCCAGCTCGGAGCGGGGGGGCCGGGATCCCGCCCGCGCTGCGCTGCGCTCTGGGAACGCGGCGCTATAAATAGCTCCCGGGAGCTGTTTTTGGAGCCACGTCGCCGACGTCAGCGCGCGGCGGAGCCGCACGTCGCGGGGAGAGGGGGCAGCTCAGCCCCCGGCGGCTATTTATAGCCTCCGGGACCGGCGGGGAGCAGCAGCGCGGCAGGGGGGGGACGGGGACAGGCCCCCGACCCCCGTAGAGCAGAGAACCCAGGTATCCGGGACCCCAGACTCTCCCCCCCCCATAGCCATTGGATCGCCCCAGGGAGAGCAGAGAACACAGGTATCCGGGACCCCAGACTCCCCCCCCCCATAGCCATTGGACCCCCCCACCAGGGAGAGCAGAGAACCCAGGTATCCGGGACCCCAGACTCCCCCCCCCGCCATTGGATCGCCCCAGGGAGAGCAGAGAACACAGGTATCCGGGACCCCAGACTCCCCCCCCCCCCCCATAGCCATTGCCCCCTCCCACCAGGGAGAGCAGAGAACCCAGGTATCCGGGACCCCAGACTCCCCCCCCCGCCATTGGATCGCCCCAGGGAGAGCAGAGAACCCAGGCGTCCGAGGATCCCCACGACCCCCTCCCCACTTTAGTCTGTTAGATCCTCTTCCCAGCCTCCCCGGGTACAGCAAAGGACCCAGGCGTCCGGGCTCCCAGCCCCCCCTACTTTCCCCCCCCAGCCCCCCCATAACCCCACACGGCTCCCAAAGCCAGGAGAGATCCCAGGCGTCCGGCCCGCCCCCGCCGCCCCCGCGCAATCGGGCTCTGAATCGATCGGCTAAAGATAGCAACAGGGAGGCTAAAAATAGCGCTGCTTGCTGCTCTGCCAGGCTCCGCCCACTCAGGGGAGGGGCGGGGCCTGCGGGGGACTGCCCCCCCCACAGGGACACGTACTGACACACATGGAACATGCCTGGATGCTGAGCAACATGGACCGGTGGGCATGAAGCAGGCCTGGGGGCATTGGGCATGGAGCAACATTGACCGACACACCTGGGCATGGAGCAACATGGCCTGATTGGCATGGACTATGCCAGGAGGTGGACCAATGGGCATGGAATATGTGTGGGCACAGAGCAACACACATCAAACATGCTTGTACACAGTTACATGGACTGACATGCCTGGGCACACAGGGACACGTCTGCACACTGGGTTGCACAAAATGGACATGGAGCAACACAAATAACATGCCTTGACAGGCAGGGACATAGAGCAACACGGCTTGACAAGGAGTGACACAAGCACAGCCAGGCATTGAGCACACCCTGACGTGCCCATGGAGTGGCACGGGTGCACATGCCCTGACAAATGTGCACCCAAAGCAGGTGAGACACAGGCACTGACAGAGGGGCACATTTTGACATGCATGGAGCACAACAGTGCAGATCAACACAGACTTCCCCAGGTACTGCCACACCTGCATGCACATGGGCACGGGGCAGCACGGGGGTTCCCACTCTGCCCCCAGCACACCCTGACACACATGGCCACACAGCCAAGTGGACTCACCAATGGAGCAGTGTGTGCCCCCAGGTGGACCCACATGCCATAGGAGGTGGCATGGGCCTGTGGGGAGTGACATGACCTGAGTCTCATCAGCATGCACTGGCATGTGAGAACACAGACTCAGTGTGACAGGCAACACACTGTGATGCACAACAACGAACACAAATGCAGAATCCAGGCATCTGGGATGCGTGCGCACACGCACACACACAAAAGCAAATGCACCAACATGATACACAAGGCACCATGAGACAACAACTGGTCCTGGGTTGTGTTTGGTTCTGTGTTGTGTTGCCGCACAGTGCGTTGCGTTGCATTGCATTGCAAGGACTTACCCTGTGTTGAATTGTGGCACATTGCCCTGTGTTTTGTTCTGGTGCATGATATGCTGCCCAGGTGTGTTGCATTCAACTGGGATGCACACACACAGACAAACAAGCAAGCATGCCAACATGATACACAATATACCATGAGACAACACAACACTGCCACCCACCCTCTACAACCACACAACACAGCACACAACTCAACACAGACAGCAGGCTGCCCCATACCACAATGCCACTCCACAACACACAACCTGAGTGCTTCAATGCAAGATGATGCACCCGGCAGCACCACATGAGACAGCAAACCACATGCAACTTGGCCACCAAGACACGCAACACAACCTCATGTAATGCAACACAACAGGTCTCTGCACACCCAATGCACAGCTTAAGGGCAGCTTCAAGCAACCGCACAACCCAGTGTAAGAGGCTGCAGTGCAACACAACACACAACCTGGAACCACATACTGCAGGGCCACAGTGGCACACAACATAACACAATGCAGCCCAATGCAACACACACCACACACACACAGCTCCCCCCTCCCCCTGCCACCACAGGGTGAATGGCTTAGGGCAACACAATTCCCCAAGGATGCAACCACCCATGCCACTGTCAGGGATGGCAGCATGTTGCGCTGAGCTGTGTTGTGCGTCACTTTGCATTGACTTACTTGCATTGTGTTGTGAAGTCACACATGATGGTATGTTGCCTTGCCCTTTGTTGTGTATTAGTTGAATTGAACTTGTGTTGTGTTTCTGTGTGTGATGGTGTGCTGTCTTGTGTTGTCTATTGGCTAGCAAAGACTTACCTTGTGCTATTATGTGGTACTGTGTTGTGTTGTGGTGCACAGCAGCATGTTGCCTGGCCACCCAGTGCTTTGTGCTGTGTGTTATGTTGCAAGGAGCTGTCCTGTATTATCCTGAGCTGTGTATTGCATGGTGTTACTTTGCCCTTCGCTGCGTGATGTTGTGTTGGTGAAAGAACCTGCCCCAGGCTGTATGGAGCTGTGCGTTGTCCAACATCCCCCAATGTTGTAGGGCACAGTAGCCTGTTGTGCTGCAATGCAGGGCTGTGTTGTACGGTGTTGAATCGTGTTACAGTGAGGGTCCTGTGCTGTGCTGGGTTGGGTGTTGTGTCACAGCCCAGCGCTTTGGGTGGGGGTTGTGTGTTGTGATGTGTTTTGTGTTGCAGTGACTTGACCCATGCTGTGTTGCATGGTACATTGTGGGACATCCCTGTGCGCTCCATGTTCTATCGTGGTGCATGCCCTCTTGTTGTGTTGCAGCCAAGCCAAGCCATGTTGTGCAGTTTTGGAGCGAGAAGCCCTGTGCCATGTTGAGTTGAGTGTTGCATTACTGCTCAGTGTGTTGCATAGAGTTATGTGCTATGCATTGTTGCAAGAACCAGTCCTGGGTTGTGTCTTGGCTGCCTGTTGTGTTGCAAAGCATTGCGTTGTTCCACTCGTGGAACATCCTTTCACGTGGTGTTGAACAGCCCCTGTTGTGTTCCACCCCGGGGCACTGCATTGTGTGTGGTGTTGCAGCAAGAGGCCCTGCTCTGACTTGGGTTGTGTGGCTGCCTGATGCAGTGTTGCACTATGGGCCATCAACCTGCCTTGTGTTGTGGTACCTAGCTGCCTGGTGTGTTGCAGCCTGGTGCATTGCATTGTGTGGTGGCTGTATAGCAACAAGCCGCCCTGTGCTGTGTTGCATGGTAGGAGATACCCCATGCAGTGTTGTGCGGTGTGGCAGTGGGGTGCACGGTCACCTGTTGTTAGCACCTCAGGCCACTGCGGGGTGGGTTGTGTCGTGTTGTGTTGCATTGCGGTGCATGTCCACGTGTTGCGTTACATCACCCTGTTGCCATGGCCTCCGACACCGCAGCAGAGATCTCTGTGGCAACCATTGCTAAGGGCAACCCCAGCGTTGCCAGGGAGGGGAGGGGAGGGGTGCAGAGCAGGGGGGGCTGTGCCCCCCTCATCCCTCTGCAGGGCACAGACCTCAAAGAGGAGGGGGCAGGAGCTGAGACACCTGGGTTCTCTGCAGCTCTGGGGAGGGGGGCGGTTCTGCTTTGTACACAGGACCTTGCTCCCCCCCCATCTCCCTCAAGGTCCATCTCCATCAAAAATATCCTGTTGCCATGGAAACTCGCCCACAGCCTCACATCCCCGCCAGCGCCAGGGGCTACGCTTAATATAGACCAGGACCCGCCCCCGCTGCTGGGGGAGGGGAGACCCCTCCACCCCACAATGCACTGGGGTGGGGAAGAGGGGACCCCTAATACCAGCCCCATAATGCCCAGAGAAAACCCAAGCATCCGTGAGACCCCCCCACGCCAGCCTGCTCTCAGCCCCTAGCCCCCTCTGCCCTGCCAGAGCTAGAGGGAACCCAGGTGTCCGCCCCCCCCAGGCCCTGATGCTACGAGACCGGTCCCGAGTGAAGACAGAATTAGGCACCCGGGGTCCCCAGACCCTCTCCTCCAGCACACCAGACCCTGAGGAGGAGAGAACTGCTGGGACCCAGAGGCCTCTGCGCCCAGCTTGATAGTACTGGCACTTGGCAAGAGGCTGACATGTGCCCGGGCTCCCACAGCCCCGCTGCTCTCAGCCACCAGTCCCCACAGCACTGGCTAAAACCCAGGCATCCAGGCCCCACCAGGGAGGAAGCCCAGGCCAGGCCCCCCACCACAGCCGGCCCGGACTGTTCCCCTTGGCCAGCTGCCCCCCAGAGCCAGCTGCATTCTGCAGCCCAGGTGGGCAACCCAGTGCAGGGGATGAATGGATAGACAGACACACCTGTGGGACAATGAATGGACAGGGCAGGGGTCCCCCCCACAAGGCTCTGAGCTGGGGGGAGGGGGATTCTCCTCTCTCTCTCCATAATAGGTAATAGATGGAGCTGGGCTGTGACGTCAACACCCCCTGCATCACGTTGCCATGGCTACCCCACAGCAGCAACAAAGGGGGGAGCACCATAGCAACAACAGGCAAGCCACACCCCCACACACCAATCCTTCTTTGCACACAGGCCCCGCCCACCCCTTAGACCCATCCTCCAGTCTGGGGGGCAGGGGAGGGTGTCCCCAGGCTCCATCCCAGCCCAGCCACTTGTCTCCATAGCAACACCCTGCCGCCTTCCCAATGATGCTGCTGTGGCAACTGCATCCCAGGTGTTGCCACGGCAACAGCTGCAGTAAGCAGGGACCCCTGAACTCAGCAACCCAGCCCTGGGGGGCACCGATGGGGGCTCACCACTCTCCCCTGCCACACACACATGCCCCCTGCCCCATGGACACACTTCCATGGCACATGAATGCGAGCACAACCGCCAAAGGCTTGCACTCCTCCGGCCTGTATGATACCCTCATACTTGCACAGACAGAGCCTGCCTGCACATCTGACATATGCTTGCACGTGTGCACACACCACCCTGCCAACTTGCACACACATGCTCACGCCACCCACTATGCCTGCATGTGCCTCCTCATATGTTCACACCCAACTCCACATGGACACACATGGGTGAACGCACCCAAGAGGGCCTGTCCCACCACTATGGGTGGCCAGCACAGCTCCCTCCTCTCCCCCTTGCAGCTCTGAATCACCCAGGCACCGGGCCCCACTCCGGGAGAGCCCCAACCGCCTGCCCAGCCCTAGGAGCAGGCACCAGCCCTGGTCCCCATGACCCTTGGCCCTGCCTCTCCTCTTGGCCACTCCCTCCATGCCAGCCCCTTGCTCAGCCCTCTGCCCCCCAAACATTTGTCCCCCGCATTTTCTCCAACCCCTCCATGTCCCCCTCTCCCCAAGCCACTTCCTCCACAGCAGCTACTTGCCCTGCCCCCTAGCTCACCAGCCCCGCCCCCTCCACCTCTGGCTTCTCCGGCAGATTCACTCACAGGAGCCGGGGAAGGTCTCAAGCGTTTATTTTATCAGCTTCACCATTGACCAGCCAGGCCAAGGGGGACAGGGCTTGCACTGGCACCTCCGGAGCCAGGGGAGACCCCAGGTCCCCCAGTTCCCAGGCCCCGCAACCTGGTGGAGAACCCAGGGGTCCGAGCAGTCACTTGGCAGCCTCAGCCTCCTTCAGGGCCGCAGCCTGGGCTGCCAGCTCGTCTGCCCGGCGCTGGCGGAAGGTGGTGCACTCCTCCACGGTGAGCCTGGCGGGAAGGCAGCATGTCAGGGACCGAAGTGTCCAGCAGTTGCCCCCCCCGCCCCACCCAGAAACAAGGTACTGAGGCTGCTGGCCCACCCCAAAGTACCCACGCAACTGGGCTCCCAGCACTGCCCCTCTGGTCCCCCAGAACCCAGGCGTCCAGGGGCTCACCGGGGCACGACGCGCAGGCCGAGGGAGCGGGCTGAGCCCAGCAGCGAGCGCACCACGTCCTCCAGGCCCTTCCCACGCAGCTTGAACCCGGGGTCCTCAATCTTCACCTGCGCAATCTCATAGAGCTGCGACAGCGACACCACCCCTGCCTCCTCGTGCCCTGGGGAGGTGAGGGGACATCATCAGCCTGGGACCTCCCCTCCCCCTCACGGAGGGGGTGTCAGCCTGAGACCCCCTCACATCCATGGGTGAGGAGCAGCCTCCACCTCTGCATGCCCTTGGGGGGCGGGATGGGGAATGGCCAGCCTCCCCCCACCCCCATTATACGCCCCCCTCACCGGGCTGTGACGCGCCCTTCTCGATGCCAGCGGCCGCAAGCAGGAAGTAGGAGGTCGTGGGGGGGTGGATGTTCAGGTCATAGGTGCGGTCCGGCTGCAGGGATCACTAGACACCGTCAGCTCCTGAACACCACCCCCCACTCCCATCTCCCAAATGCCCCCTTCCCCCAGATGCCTCTGCAACAGCCCCCACCCTGAGCAGACACCCCCCATGTCCTGCCCCAGCCCTCCCCAAGCCCTGTGGGACCCCTCCACATCCAGCCCAGCCCTCACAGCATCTGCTCCTCGCCCCCAGGGAACCCAAGTGTCTGGCCCCTGCCCCAAGCCCACCTTGCCCCAGGGTTTTTGTGGGTGACTGGGGGGGGGGGTGTCAAGGCAACAGGGTGCCCCATAACCGCAATGCCTGGGGGAAAGCGGGGGGGGGTGTCTTAGAGAAGACCTGGTGCCTGAGAGGAGCTGCCAGGGCTGAGAGAGGTGTCTGGGGGCTGTGGCGGGGGTCTGCATAGAAAAGCACTGAAGGCACCTAGGACGGACCTGGGGGCTCCAGAGTAGATGTAGGGCCCAGGGGCAGAGCAGGGCTGGTGGGGGGGGGCACCGCCAGAGATGTGGGTGGGTCTGAGCGGGGCCGCAGGGGTGTGTGGCGGGGACTGGGGCACACAGCGGTGCTGGGGGGCGGGGGCTGAGGGCCACCAGGGTCCCGACTGCGGCAGCACCTTGATGTGGATGCGCACAGGCAGGGGGACGCCGGTCTTGATGTCCTTGGTTCGGTCGTTGAAGTCCTTGCAGAAGGCGCCAATGGGGATCCCGTGCTGGGGGGGGGGGGGGGGGTCAGGGGCGGCTGGACCCCCCAGAACCGCCCCCCCGCCTGGGCCCAGCTCTTCCCCAGAGCTGGCTGCATCCAAGGGACCCCCCCTCAGCTGGAGGGCACGCACGGTGCTGGCTCCAGCCCTCCCCCACGGGCCGCAGGCGTCCCTCCCTCCCTGCCCCGGGACAGGGCCCGGCTCACCTGGCCCAGGACGGGGCCCAGCGGGGGGCCGGGCTGCGCCTGCCCCGCGCCCAGGATCATTCTCATGCGGTTGCTGGGAACCACCCGCTTCACGGACCGCTTCACCACGGCCGAGCGCAACATGGCGCGGCGGCGGCGGCGGGCGGGCGGGCGGGAGCGAGGCGCACCACCGAGCCCGGCCCGCGCCCGGACTGACCAGGGGGCAAGGACACACGTGCAGCGCGCGGGGATGCCGGGGGCCGCGGGGCACGCCGGGAGCTGTAGTCAACGACGTCCGCAGCCGCCGAGACGCCGCGGAGTGACGTCACCAGGCGCGAGACAGGCCGGGAACTGTAGTTCTTCGTACGGTGCACGACGTTGCCGCCCCCGGGTCCTGCTGGGAGAGGTGGTTCTTTCCCGGAGTCAGAACGTCATCAACTCCAGAAGGGCGCCCTCCAAGCCGCGGTGCATGCTGGGAGCTGCAGTCCTCCCCGCCCCACCCGGGGCCTGCCGGGATACGTTATCCACCCCCCGCGAGGCCCTGATGCATGCTGGGATACTTGCCCCCTCCACTGACCGCGCGGGGCATGCTGGGAGGTCTTTCCTACTCTATCCCCGGTGCATTTTGGGATGGGTGGGTGGATGGACTGATGGGTGGACCCCCCCCGCGACCCGCTGCAGCCCGGGGCATTGTGGGATGGATTGGCCTCCCCGGCTCCGGTGCATGCTGGGAGGTGTAGTCTCTGCCCCTCATCCCGGGATTCCCGGGGTCCAGCCCCAGCGCCGCCCCGTTACTGTAATGTTCCGAGTGTAAGGGGGTGGTGGTGCACACACATGTATTCCCAGGGACACACGTGTGCACGCGCAAAGGGCCACATGTACACACGCACCCAGGCCTGTCAGGCTCATGTATGAACACAGACACATACATGAACACATGCTATGCCAACACCCACGGGCACAGGCGTCTATACGTGCATGCTGCTAAGCACGCTCGCCTGCCAGGCACACACTTGCACATACGCATTTGAACACGCACACACACGTGCAGGCCTCTGCTCACAGGTATGAATATATATGCATATGACAAGAAACACGTGAAACTCGGTATTCATATAATCAGATGCTCACACATGTGCGCCACTATGTGTGTGTGTGAGGGGGTGTGTACAAGAGCCATAGGAAGACCGTGGGTGCCCCAGCACCTGCTCTGTGCACACGCATGTGCTGTGCTCTGTGAGCTACATGTGTTGATCCATGTGCACCCACCTGCTCCGTGTGTGTGTGTGTGTGTGTGTGTGTGTGTGTGTGTGTGTGTGGGGCTGAGGCACGTGCTGCATGTGTGTGCTGCAGGCAGGCACACACACGTGCCACATGTCCACATACCGCCACACACGTGCATACACAGGTGCAAGAGGCTCCGTGTGTAAAACACGTTTGCTCTAGGCCTGCCTCTTCTCTGGGCTGGGGACGTGTGTGCAAGTGCACGCGTGTGCCCGGCGTGTGCGAGGCCAGGTGGAGCAGCCGGGACAGAGCAGCACCCCCCCCAAGCAGCAGCACAGAGAGACCGGACTCAGTGCGGACACGGGACAGCTAGGGGGCGAGTGCGGGGCACCGGCGGGGATGGCCGGTGGGGGGCAGGGTCGGCAGTGCGGGGCACCGGCAGGGCTGGTGGGGGCAGGGTCGGCAGTGCGGGGCACCGGCGGGGCTGGGGCAGGCAGGGTCGGGAGTCCGGGGCACCGGCGGGGATGGGGGGCGGGCAGGGGCGGGAGTGCGGGTCACCGGCGGGGCTGGGGCAGGCAGGGTCGGGAGTCCGGGGCACCGGCGGGGATGGGGGGCGGGCAGGGGCGGGAGTGCGGGTCACCGGCGGGGCTGGGGCAGGCAGGGTCGGGAGTGCGGGGCACCGGCGGGGATGGGTCGGGGGGGGCAGGGTCGGGAGTGTGGGGCACCGGCAGGGCTGGGGGAGGCAGGGTCGGGAATGCGGGGCACCGGCAGGGCTGTCCCGGACGCCTGGGCTCTCAGGCCTGTGCGCGAGCAGGGGCGTGGCTGTGGGGGTCGCATGAGGACAGGGCCACGGGGCGGGGGGCTGTGCGCAGTGACTCCCCAGCCCTGTTCCCTGGAGCCCGTGGAAGGCCGCGCAGGGGAGCGTGGGAGCCCGGAAGCCTGGATCCGGTCCCTGCGGGCCGGGGGGGGATGGGAGCAAGGGGGTTTGGGGGCCCGGACTCCTGGGTTCTCGGGGGGGGGGGTGACGCCCCCAGCTGCGGCCGGGCCGGACTGGACTGAGCTCATCCATGACTCACCTTCCCGGGGGCCCGCGGCACCGCCCGCCCGGCCGGGAGGGAACCCAGGCGTCCGGGCCCGCCCCTGCCCTGACCCTTGGCCCGGGCTCCTCCCGCAGCAAGAGGGAACCCAGGCGTCCCGGCTTGGAGCGCGCGCCCGCCCGCCCGCCGAGCTCACTGCGGGGGAACGCAGGCGTCCGGCTCTTGCCCCCTTCGTGTCTGTGCTGCGCACGGGTGGGAGTCTGCGTGTCCCGGACGCCTGGGTTCCGAGCCCCGTGCCCCGGATCTTTGCAGCCTGCCCCCCGTGCTTGGGCCCCGAGGCCTGGGGGCAGCTGGGCAGAGGGAGCGTGGTCCTGGGCAGAGACCCCAGACCAGCTGGGGAGGCCGGATCTCGCCCCCCCCCCCCCCGCGACCGGGGACCCGCAAGAGCCACCCCCCCCCACATGCCCACACACACACACACACACACACACACACACACACACACACACACACCCGACCCGCTCCTGTCCAGGCCACACTCGCCCCCAGTCCAACCCCTGAGGGCCAGGGGCACCTCCATGCGGGGTTGAGAGCCTCCAGCTCTGTGGGGGGGCTGGGAGTGCCCTTCTCTCGTGACATGCAGCCCCCTGAGCTCCTCAGACCCCCTGGGTGCCCCTCACTCCCGACCCGCAGCCCCTGCCCCCCTCTGCTGGGGGTCCCTGTTTGTTTTGGCTGCCGCTGCAGACCCGGCGGCCCCCCGCCCCACTTCCTGCCCCCTCCCCCGCAGTCCGAGAGCGAGCTCAGCTTACAGAGCCGGGGCTGCGGGTCAGGAGCGAGGGGCACCGGCGCTTCATATGCACACAGCCATGTGCACACACAGGGGCATACAAACACACACACACACACATCATCAGACGCATGCCCACAGCCAGGGTCTAAGGGGCGCGCGTGCACACACACATTGCATATGGCCCAGATTGGACAGCGCACACTCACGCTCAGTGCTCAAAGACACATGCAGGCCCTGTGTATACACTTACACATGCCCTGCACGCAGAACTGGAACCCAGGCGGAACCAGACATGCAGCATGCACACAGACACACACACGTGCACATTGAACAGAGGCATTCAGGGCACACACACGGAACCCAGGCATCTGTGAAACGTGCATTCACACACGCACGCACACAAACGCACCCGTGCACACGCACACAGAACCCAAGGTCCAGGACACACACACGCAGCTGTTGCCTGGTGCGTTCCTTGCACTCCCGTGACCCAGCCCCAGGAACAAACAAGGCGTGCGAGTGTGTGTGTGTGTGTGTGCGCGCGCCTGTGTGTGATCACGTGTTTCCACCAGGCCTGCCAGGCTGCCTGCCTGGGGCTCCCTGCACATGGGTGTGAGCCCCCACCCCCTCCCAGCCCTGGAGAGGACCCAGGAGTCCGGGCTCCCCCGACCCCTCCGCCCACTACCCCCCAGGCCCCATGGCCCCCCGGCCTCCGGGCCCCCCGGCCCCTGCTCTCCCCCACAGCCGCCCCGTTCCCAGAACTAGAGTGAACCCAGGCGTCCAGGCGGGCTCCCCCCGCCCCAGCTGTTTGCATCAGCCCGCGTCTGTTTCCAGTTTGAGCTAATGCGGGACTGAGCCAGAGACGCCCCCCTCCCCTCGGGGGCACCTTAACCCCTGCGGGTCGGGAGTGGGGGGCATGGGGGGGCAAGGGCACTGCGGATTAGGAGTGAGGGGCACAGGCAGGGCGAGGCGGGGCAGGGGCTGCAGGTCGGGAGTGGGGGGCAAGGGGAGGGGGGCTGGACAGGGGATGCAGATCGGGAGTGAGGGGCACCAGCAGCTCCAGGGGGGTCCGCGGTTGGGGGGGGGTGGTCACCGCAGGGGGTTTCCAGGCCCCGGGATCTTTAATTACCTCCTAATTACAGAGCTGGAGACAAACAACCCAGCCCAGCACTGGCTCTCACCCCGGCCCCACGGAGCGGGAGGGAACCCGGGCGGCCGGGCCCCCCACCCTGTCCCAGAGCCCGGGCGGGCGGGCCTCCCAGCCCTACCTCACCGGCCCCCACCCCCCTCCCAGGGGCCGGGGTGGAACCCAAGGTCAGGAGGGGGCAGGGGGCAGCCCCCCCAAGAAACACTGGGGCTCGTGCGTGAAGGTCCCTTTATTACACAGACGCCCCCCAGCGCCTGGACGAGTCCATGCTGCCCCGGGGGGGGTCCATTCACATGGGGGGGGGCTTCATCCCCTCCCCGGGAGAGTCCATTCCAATCCGGAGCGGGGTGCTCACTTCTACTGTGGGAGACCCCCTGGGACGAGTCCATTCTGTCCAACGGGGGGGAGGGGGGGTCGATTCACTTCGTGGGGGGGCTCACCTCCCCTAGGAGACTCCATTCTGCCCGGGGGTGGGGGTGGGGGGCAATCACTCGCTTGGGACACTCCATTCACCCCAGCGAGGGGGCTCTTACCCCCTGGGAGAGTCCATTCTGCCCCATCGCGGGGGCATTCACCCCTAGGAGAGTCCATTCTGCCCGGGGGGGAAGCTTTCGCTCCCACGGGAGAGTCCATTCACTGCAGGGAGAGTCCATTTTGCCCCGGGGGGTGTTCACCCCTGGGGGGGCTTTGACCATCCTGGAAGAGGCCATTCATGCGGGGGGGGGGGTCCGTCCAGCCTGCCAGAGTCCATTTACCCCCGCCGCACCCCCCCGGGGGGGGTCCTTGCTCTTTCTGCAGCAGCTCTGTGGGACGGGGTCGTGTCCGTGTCCCTGCGTGGGTCCCATGGGGGGGCGCTCTGGGCCCCTTTCTGCCACCCCGTAGCCCCCCATTCACCCGGGGGGTGGGCAGACACGGCTGGGAGCTCAAGGGGGAGCCCGGGGGAGATCAGGGGGTCCCAGCCAGATGTGGCGGGGGGCTCCAGGGGGGACCCAGCCGGGCGGGGAGCTCAGGTGGGGTGTAGTTGCGTGGGAGCCCGGGAGGTCCCAGCCAGGCTGGGGGGTCAAAGGTGGGTGGGGAGATCGGAGGGTCCCAGCCTGGGGGGTCGGGGCGGCCGGGGCTCCAGGTGGCTCAGAGGCTGGTGGCGGGGGCAGGGGGGCGGGGGGAGCCCTTGGGGCCGGCGCCCCAGCGGGAGCAGAGGGGAGAGCGGGGGCGCGGGCCGGGCCCGGGGGGGCAGCGGGTGCAGAGTACCAGCCCCAGCGCCACCATCAGCACCAGGAAGACGGCGAGGGGCAGCAGCAGCGCCAGCAGCACCCAGCGCCGCCCGCCCGGCCCCGATCCCGATCCCGATCCCGGTCCCTCCTCGGCCAGCCGCGGGGGGGCGCCCTCGGGGTCCGCCGGCGACGGGCTGCGGGGATCCTCCGCGTCCGGGGCCGTGGGGCGGGGGGACGGAGGGAGCGCGGGGGCGCTGGTGGGGGGTACCCGGCGGGCCCGGACAGTGGCGGGGTGGCTGGCGGGAACCCAGGCGTCCCGGGCTCTGGGGGGGCTGGAAGGGGAAACCCAGGCGTCCCGGGCTCTGGCCGGGGGCCTGGAAGTGGGAACCCAGGGGTCCCGGGTCCTAGGGGGAGTGGTGGGGCTGGAAGGGGGAATGGAGGCACCCCCGGCTCTGGAGTGGCCAGAAAAGGGGACCCGGGTGTCCTGGGCTCTGGGGGGCCTGGAAGGGGAAGCTCTGGAGGAGGTGGGGGGGCTGGACGAGGGGACCCAGGCATCTCGGGCCCTAGATGGAGGGTTTCTGTGGGGGGTGGGGGGGCTGGAAGAGGGGACCCAGGCATCCCGGGCTTGGTGGGAGGTGGAGGAGACCAGGGGTGCCCTGACTCTGGCAGGGCGGGTGGGGAGAACCCAGGTGTCCTGGGCTCCGCGGGGGGTGGGGGGGACCCCGGCACCCCTGGCTCTGTGGGGGGTGGGGGCTCTGGTCAGGGGAACCCAGGCATCCTGGCCCTCAGGGGGGCTGTGGGGGAGTGGGGGGCCCCTGGCTCTGGGGGGACGGGTGGGGAGAACCCAGGTGTCCCTGGCCCTGTGTGGGGGGTCAGGGAGTGAGGGGGTCTGGATTCTGGGCCTGGGGGTGAGGGGGACCCAGGTGTCCTCAACGCCCTGGGGGTCTGAAGACCTGATCACTGGAACCCAGGTGTCCTGAGAGGGGTGGGACTGGGCAGGGAGAACCCAGGCATCCCTGGTTCTGTGGGATGTGGGGGGCCTGGTGAGGGGAAGCCAGGCCCCCCCGACCCCGTGTGGGGTGGGGGGCTGGGCAGGGAGAACCCAGGTGTCCCTGGCTCTGTGGGCAGGGTTGGGGAGTAGCGGGGACTGGGCTTGGGGGGAGTCACTGGGGAAAACCCAGGAGTCCTCGGCTCCGTGGGCCTGGTGGGGGGGAACCCAGGAGTCCTCAGCTCCATGGGGCTCGACAGGGAGAACCCAGGCACCCTCAGCTCCGTGGGGCCGGCTGGGGGGAACCCAGGTGTCCTCTGCTCTCTGGGGCCGGCCGGGGGGAACCCAGATATCCTCAGCAAGGTGTGGCTGGCCGGGGGGAACCCAAGCATGCTCAACTCCATGGGGAACCCAGGTGTCCCCAGTACCATGGGGGTAAGGAGACCTGAGCAGGGGAACCCAGGCAGCTGCGGGTGGGGTGGGAGGTGCTCGGGGGGCTCTAGCTGTGCCAGGCCGGGCCTGGGGTGTCCCACCGGGGGTCCAGCTGTAGGCCAGGTCTTCCTCCTCCTCCTCCTCCTCCTCCTCTTCCTCCTCTTCTGGGGGCCGGGGCCAGGCGAAGGGAGGCCCTGGGGCAGCACCAAGTGGGGCACAGCTAACACCATCGGCCTGCAGCTCATAGCCTTCAGCGCAGAAGCACTCGAAGCCACCCTCGTAGTTGACACACATCTGGTGGCAGACGCCGGGCAACTCACACTCGTCCACATCGCCGCAGCCCCCTGCCCCATCGCCAGCGTAGCCCAGACGGCAGCGGCACCGGTACCCGCCTGGTGCATTCTCACACAGCTGCTCACATGGGGCCCCGCCTGCCTCAGCACACTCATCCACGTCCTCACACGAGTGCCCATCACGTGCCAGACGGTGCCCAGCAGGGCATAGGCAGCGGTAACCAGTGCCCTCAGATGCACAGGCATACTCGCAGGGGTGCTCACGGCAGGGTGGTGCTGGCCCACAGGACCGCCCGTCTGCCAGCAGGGCCCTGCCGCTGTGGCAGGCGCAGGTGTGGCTGGGCCCCGTGTCCATGCACAGCTCCTGGCAGCCGCCATTATCACCCTCGCACCAGCCCTCGTGTGATGCTGCTTCCTCCTCGCACGGGGGCCCTGGTGGACTCCAGCCCACAGTGCCGTCCTCGCGGTAGCGGCACAGGGCCGAGGCGGGCGTGCTGGCCCCACAGCTCATGGCTGCCACCGTACCAAAGGGCACATGGCTGAGCGGGCCCGGCACGGTGCCGAAGGGCGTGGCGTAGCTGGCGGCGCCCAGGCTGGGGCAGGCGCGAGTGTGGGCAAAGCGGCACACGTAGCCATCAGCGGGTGCCGTGCAGGCTCCGTCCAGCCAGGCCGGTGGCTGGTGGGCACCAGCGATGTGGCTCAGGGCCACGCAGCGCGCCAGGCTGCAGCTGGCTGGCGCCTCCTCCCGGGCCCAGTTGGTGTAGGCCGTGTCCTGCTCTCCTGTGGTCCAGGTGTATCCGCGCAGCGGGCGCCGGGGCTGGCACTGCCGGGGCTGGCGCTGGAGCCCAATCCAGTAGCGCCGGGGTCCCGGCGATGGGCGCGGTGCCTCATCTAGCAGCTGGGCCACATCGGCCGCCTCTTCAGGGTGTTTGAGGGTGGCCAGGTCCCCGCCACGGTCCCGACAGCTGCGCCAGGCCTCCAGGAAGGGCCGGGGCTGGGGAAACAGGGCCACACAGCCCCCAGGGCTGCAGCGGGCAGCTGAAGGCTGGGCCGGCACCAGGCCTGGCAGGGGCAGGCACAAGACGAAGAGGAGAAGGAGGCGCATGGCGGAGGGGCCCCGGCACTCACTCTGAGCTCCCCTCGGCCGAGGCCGCCCGGCTACAGTCGGGGCAGGGAGGGAGGGACGGGGAGGGGGGGCGGGGAGCTGGGCCCAGCCTCCTTGGACAGGGGGAGGGGGGGTGGAGGCAGGCAGGGATGCGGGGGATGGGGGAGCTGGCTGGGCTGGGAGAAGAAGGGGTGGGGGGGACCCGTGAGTCTGGGCTGATGGAACCCCCCCGTCACCTCCCAAAGCAGGGAGGGAACCCAGGCATCCAGGGTCCCAGCCCCCCAACTCCCTTCCCACGGTGGGGAGAAAACCCAGGCCTCCAGGCGCCCCTGCTCTAAGCTCCACCCCCCACCCCTCTTCTCTTCCCAAAGCAGGGAGGGACCCAGGCATCTGGGATCTCAGGGTCCCGCTGCTCTAAGTCCCTCACAGCCAGACCCTGCTCCCCTCCCAAAGCAGGGAGGGAACCCAGGCGTCCAGGCTCCTAGCTGTCACCCCCCTAGGTTCTCTTCTCCCTTGGGTGGGGGGGGGGACCCAGGCGTCCGGGGCTCTCTGCCCCCCTGCTCTCATCCCCCGGGCCCCTCCCAATGCTGGAGAGGACTCGGGGCCTCCACCCGCCAGCTGGGCTGGGCAGTGCCGGGGCCGGGGCCAGCCGCGGTGGGTGTGTCGTTGGCAGGCGCTGCCGGCTCACATGCCGCGGGCCCGGCCCGGCCCGGCCCCGGGGACCGGGAGGGTCCTGCACACGCACACGGGACCCGGGCGTCCGGGACACACAGACAGACACACACATACAAAGGACCCAGGCACACACGCACACACACGACCCAGGCGTCCCGAGCACGGACACCCCCCCCCAGACATGCCCCCCACGTGCCTTCGCTGCCCCCTGCTGGACGATCGGCCCGGGCCCGTGTTCCCTCCCCACGCCCCGCCGCTGTCTGTGGGGCTGGGGGCGGGGGGAGAGGAGGGGGCTGCGGCCGGAAATACCCGGCATTCCTGGGCGTGGGAACCGGGCGGGGGGACAGGACAAGGGGCAGCCCCCGGGGGCCCGATCCGGGCTCTAGCTGGGAGGGGCCGACCCCTGCGCCCCCAGGAAGGGCTGGGGGGGGGGTCTAGGCGGGGGTGGCGCCACCTGGTGGCCCAGGAGGGGAACAGGGGGCGCGGAGCCCGGACGCCTGGGTTCTGCTCCCGGGGCCCTGGGCGCTGGGAGCAGGGGGGCTCCAGGACGCAGCCCGCACACGGGTGTCCCGCCGTCCCGACCCGCAGCTCCTTGTCCCCACCCCCGAGGTGTGACCCCCGCTCGCCCCTAGAGCTCCACCCCAGGCCCCTAGGTTCTGCCCCCATGGTGTAGCCCCGCCCCTAGTGCGATTGGCCCCGCCCCTGTGCCCCGCCCCGCCCCCTAGTGCTCTGGCCACGCCCCCAGCCGCCCATAACCTCTCATAACTCCCCATTGCCCCCACCTCCGACACGGCGTGGAGGTCAGCGCCCCATAACCCCCGCCCCCTAGTCCCCCCCCCACGGCAGTGGGGGTGGGGGAGGGCGGCGCCCCCAACCCGCTTCTTGGGTCCCTCCTCCCACTGCTGCTGAACCCAGCGAGGGTCCCAGGAGTCCGGGGCTCTTCTCACAGCACCCCCCGCCCCCTCCCATTCACTTTCTTGGGGCGGGGGCTGCCCGGACAACTGGGTTCCCTCCCGCTCGCGGAGGGGGCGGCGAGGGGACTTGGAGTCCCCGGGCTCATCCCCTCCCCCCGCCCCAGCCTGGTACAAGACGCCTCGGACGGCTGGGTTCGGCCCCTTGGTAGCCCCGCCTCCCCAAGAGTGAAGTCATTGCCAAGCCCTAGCCCCACCCTATCCGTCCTAGCCCCGCCCCCATGGAACCTAGTCCCTCCCACCAGGGT
The DNA here is from genome assembly GCF_030867095.1 of Alligator mississippiensis. Classification (NCBI taxonomy): domain Eukaryota; kingdom Metazoa; phylum Chordata; order Crocodylia; family Alligatoridae; genus Alligator; species Alligator mississippiensis. Next base: position 5,402,397 of record NC_081838.1, on the reverse strand, counting down.
TTAATTCCGCCTTCAGGTGATGGATACCCGGTGCCCCGCACTCCCGACCCGCAGCCCCTGCCCTCAGGACACACAGGCTCGCTCCGTGCATTGAGTTCATTGCTCTGGGCACCGTCAATACAAAAATATGGTGTCACAATAAATAGGTGGAGGGGTCGACCCTGCCTCCTGCCCTGGGGGGGATCTAGGTAACAAGGGGCAGGAGGGGGAGGGGGCTCTGCAGCAGCGTGTTGGGGTCTAGAGCACCCAGCAGATCTAGCTCCCAAAGTGGGGAGGGGTCCGGGGCTGGAAGGGGGCCTTGGAGCATGGGGGGGTGGGGTGGTTTCTAGAGCACCTGGGTTCTAGGTCCCGGGGGGAGGGGTCCTCGGGAACAGGAGGGAGACGTGGAATGAGGAGTTCTAGAGCAGTGCAGAAAGCAGCCGCGGGTCCCAGCTTGGACGGGGGTCCTGGAGTCGGGTGGGTCAAGAACATGTGGGGGGCAGGGGGCAGAGGAGGAGCCTTGGCTCGGGGATCTAGAGCGGCACTCCCATGCTCCCGGGATCTAGAGCCGCGAAGACCACAGCAGCAGAGCCAGAGTCCTAGGCCTGCCCGTGGACAGCTCTAGACCAAGCGGGGGAGGGGGGGTGTCCTGAGGAGGGGCCTGGGGAAGTTTCTAGACTAGCCCAGCCAGGAGATGGGATTTGGAGCCAGCCCCACCACAGGACAGGGGCTGGAGAGGATTGGGGGGGGCGGGGGGGCTCTACAGCAGTCCAGAGCACTCGCCCCAGTGCCGCAGGACGGTGGCTCGAGATGAGCTGGGAGCTGGACCCAAGCCCGGGAATCACGTGCTGGGTTCTAGAGCAGCGGGGCCGGGCCTGGCCCTTTAAGACACTGCGTTCTAGGGGCCTGGGAACCGCCCAGCAGGTTCCGCGTCAGAGGGCGAGGCCAAGTGCGGAGTGGGCGGGGCTAGCTCCCAAGGGGACCTGCCCCAGGCCCAGAGGAGAGCGATCTCAGAGCGGAGTGGCCCCAGGGCCGGAGTGGGCGGAGATAACGCTACCCCGCCACTGGGCGGGGCCAGACCCGAGAGGTGTGGCTTCAGATGCAGTATGGGCGGGGCCAGGCCCGCACGGGGCGTGGCCTCAAAGGGCCAGGAGGGTGGGGGAGTTGAGGGAGCTCGAAGATTGGCCGCTGCTGCTGCTGCTCCCGCGGCGGTGGGCGGAGCTACAGGGCTCGGGGGCGGGGCCCACGGCTGGCTCCGCCTGCCCGGGGGCGGGGCCCGCGGCTGGCTCCACCTCCCCGGGGGCGGGGTAGCTGAAGATGAGGCTGGGCGTGAAGGGCGTCAGCGAGGGCGTGGCCATGAGCGTGGGCGTGTGCAGCGCTTCGGGCTCCAACGGGGCGGAGGGCGGGGCCAGCGGCGGGGGGCGGGGCCTCGACCCCGGGGCGGGCCGGGGGGCGGGGCCGAGCGGGGCGGGCGCGGTGCAGACGGGCCCGTGAGCTGCCAGCGCCAGCTCCAGTCGCTCCTTGTCCCGCCGCAGCTCCGCCACGGCCCGCGTCAGCGCCGCGCGCTCCGCTTCCAGCCGTGCCGTCTCCTGCGGGGGAGCACGTGTCAGCGCCGGCACCTCCGCCCGTCTCCGTCCCCCCCGCGGGCGCCTGGGGCCTGTCCCCGTCCCGGACACCTGGTGTCCTGTGTCCATCCGTTGCCCGGACGCCTGGATCCTGTGTCCACCCCCTGCCCCGGGCACCTGGGGCTTGTCCCCATCCCGGACACCTGGGGTCCTGTGTCGTCCGTTCCCCGGACGCCGGGGTCCCGTGTCCACGCCCCTAGTCCTATCCAAATCCCTGGGACGCCCCTGCCCATCTCGGTTCTCCCGCCTGGCTTCTCCCCCCAGACTCGCCCCGTGCCCCCGGCGGCGGCGGTAAGTGGAAGCTCCCGCAGACGCCGCCGGCGCTGTCTTTTTGTACGGGGTGCACCGCCACGCTCGCGGTGCCCCCTGCTGGGTTTCCTCTGCCCCGGGCTCCGGCCCTTCTGGCCACGTGGGTTAGATGCCCCCCCTCAACATCCCAGGACACCTGATTTCCCCCCACCCCCACCCAATCCCGGACGCCCGGGTGCCGTGCCCAGCACAGCCTCGGACACCGGGTGCGCCCCCAGCCCCAGGCCCGGACACCTGGGTTCTCTCCGTGCCCTCGAGTGGGGGGAGGCGGTCTCACCTGCTGCAGCGACTCTGTGAGCTCCTTGCGCCGGTTCCGGCACTTGGCGGCCGCCAACTTGTTCCTCTCCCGCCGCAGCCGGCGCCGCTCCTCGTCCTCGGGGTTCAGCTGGGGGGGGGGGCGGGGGTGAGTGCGGCCGGGGGGCTGCAGCGGGGCCCGCTGGAACAGGCCGCGGCCGGGGGGGGGAAGCCCCCTGGCCCAGGGCCCCATTCTCCCTGACTCACCCCCCCTGACTCAGCCCCGAGTCATTTCCTCCCCGAGCCCCCCCGGGCCGCGAACCCAGGCGTCCTGGCCCCAAGCCAACCTGGGTGACTCCTCTGGCAAAGCGGGGCGGGCGCCTGGGTTCCCTCCACCCCCCAAGCCCTGTCCCATGTCTCGCCCGGGACCCCCCAGCCTCAGAGTGGGGGAAACTGGGAATCCAGGCGTCCGGGCTCCCAGCCCCCCTTCCCCTCCCGGAGCTGGAGAGAACCCAGGCGTCCGGGACTCACCTGCTGGCTGGGCCGGCAGGGGGGGCCGGGCGCAGGGCCCCGGATGATGCCGGGGCGGGGGTAGGGGGGCAGGGAGGGGCCGGGCAGGCCGCAGGGAGCGCCCGCGGGCGGCGGCGGCAGCAGCAGCCGGGGCTGCACCAGCCACTGCAGGGCCTGGCTGGAGGTCACTGCGTCCACGCTGGGCACGAAGCCGGAGCCCCTCTGGCAGGGGGGGTACTTCTGCAGAGAGACGGGGGTCAGCGTTTGGAGAATCACGCCCTTCGCGGGTAGTACGGGTGCCCGGACACATGGATGCGGGCTGCGGGGCCGCCCCCAGCTACCAGAGAGCAGCAGCACCCAAAGGAAAATCCCTGCCCCCTCAGGCAGTATAGGGACTAGGACACGTGGATAGGAGGCTGTAGTCTCACCCCCAAGTGCCAGGGGACAGCACCCAGAGGGAAATCCCCGTGGGCAGTAAAGGGGCTAGGACACACGGATTCGGGCTGCCAGCCGCGGGGGTCTGTGTGTGGCGGGGTTGCGGGGCGACACACAACTAAAAGAATCCCCCTAGGCAGTACAGTGACTAGGACTCGTGGATAGGAGGCTGCAGACCCGCTCCCAGGTGCCAGCAGCAGCAGCCATGGGGACTCCCCCCCACCAGGGCAGTACTGTGTCCAGGATGCTGCCCAGGTGCCAGTGGGCATAATCCAGAGGGGAATCCCCATGGGCAGTAGAGCGGCTAGGACATATGTCTGCGGGCTGCCAGAAGCTAAAGAAGAATCCCCCCAGGCAGTACAGGGACTCATGGATAGGAGGCTGCATACCCAATCCCAAGGTGCCTGGGGGAAGCAGCAGGCATGGGGAATCCTCGCCTCCAGGGCAGTACAGGGTCCAGGACACATGGATGGGCGTAAGGAGCTGCGAGGGGGGCTCCACGACCCAGCGGGAAGGCGGGGGCAGGGCACCCGGACCCCTTCCCCCATCTGTGCCTCAGTTTACCTCCCTGCTCCCCAGAAGCAGGGCACGGGGCGAGTGCCACTGCCCTGGCAGAGCTGGAGGGAACCAGGCGGCCGGGTTCTGCCCCGTGCCCCGCCTGCCCCCGCTGCCCCACCCGGCGTGACTCAGGCCCCTGGCACTCGGGGCCCCGCCCTGACCCACTTCCCAGGCCAGGCCCCGCCCCCTGCATTCAGGCCCCGCCTCCTGCCGGGGAGGCCACGAAACTGCAGCGTCATGGCCCCCTCACCTGCCCGCGGGGCGGGCGCTGGAGCCCGGACGCGGCTTCTTTCCCTGGACTAGGATGGCTACGGGGGCACCCGAACGCCGGGGGTCTGTGCAGCCCGGGGAGGGGGCCGGGCGCCTGGGCTCTCGGGCTGGGGAGCCGGGTGGCACCCGGACGCCTGAGTCCCTGCCAGGGCAAGAGGAAGCCTGGGGGGCCGTGACTCAGCGCCGTGACTCAGCACCACCGGTCCGGGGATCCGAGGGGGATCCCCTAGCTCCTGCCCGCCCCGGCACGCAGGGCAGAGAACCCGGGCGTCCGAGGTCGCCCCCAGTCCCCCCAGAGCTGTGCTGGAGCCCGGGGTCCCGGGTTCAGCTCCACCGGGAGCCCAGGCGTCCGGGCTCTCATCACCGTCCCCAGTCCCGCCGCAGACTCAGGAGATAACGCGGGAGTCCCGTCCCCCCCCATCCTCGCAGGTCCTCCCGCGGCCCCTGCCGGCCGCTCCCGGCGCTGCAGCGCTGTGTCCATAGCCCTGTACTGCAGCCCTGGGAGAGTCCCCAGCGGACCCCTCTTCTGAATCCTGCGGGCCCCGCTCCCCTTTCGGAGCTGGGGGGAAGCCTGGCGTCCGGCTCCCAGCACCCTCTGGGCTCACTCCCCTCAGAGCTAGAGGGGACCCAGGAGTCTGGGCTTTCTCAAGTCCCCTTGCTCTCGATCCCCAGGCACCGTCCCCGAGCGGGGGGGACCCAGGCGTCCCGGCTCTCAGCCCGCGCCCCAGAGCTAGAGGGAACCCAGGTGTCCCGCTCTCACACCCCAGGCCCCTTCCCTGCAGGAGCTGGAGAGGACCCAGGCGTGTGGCTCCCGGCCCCGCTTTCCCCGGTACCTGGTGGAGGCCGGGGGGCCCCGATCCCGGCGCCGGGGCCCGGTCCATGCCGCTGCGCTCTGTGCCACTCGCGCGGCCCGCCCTTTTTTATGAATGGGAACTCCGCGGCCACGTCACTGCCCTGCCCCGCCCCGCTCGGCGGGGATTCCCCCCGTCCTGCCTCGGGGACTCCTAGTAAGGCCACCCCCCGCCCGCACCTGTCGGCCTCACCTCTACCCCAGCCCTGTGCCGTGTGCCCGCCCCAGCCCAGGGAGCCCGGGGCGTGGCCGCGTGTGACGTAGATGTCCCTATATGGTCGGGTTTCCTCCGGTGGGGCGGGTTTCCCCCGCCACGTGCTGCGGCCAGGTAAACAGGGAGACAGGCAAAGAGAACACACGTGGGTCCGACACACGTGGGTCCCGCGCGCGCGCCTGTCCCGGATGCCGGTGCTCCCTGTGTGGGATTGTGAGCGCGGCTCTGTCCTGGGCGCCTGGGCTCCGTGTCCACGTCTCGTGGGGTCCGTGTCTCGCTCCGCGTCTCCCGGGCGCCGACCCTGGGTGCCACGTGCCTGCATGCCCCGCACGGGGTGCTGGGAGCCCGCACGCCTGGGAGGGGAGGGGGGGTGGGGGGCAGGCCCGGGGCCGCGATGAGTAAAGGCGGGAGGAAGGAAGGTGAGTCAGCCGAGAAGTATCCAGGCGCGACCCCCACAGCGGTGCCCCGCACTCACGACCCGCAGCCCCCTACCCCCCAGGCCTGCCGGTGCCCCTCACTCCCGACCTGCAGCTCCCCCACTCATAGCGGTGCCCCTCACTCCCGACCCGCAGCCCTGGGGGCGAGGGGAGGGAGAGTGGCTAGGGTCCAGCTGGCGCTGCCCCCCATTCCTGTCCCGTGAGTCACTGAGCTCGCTCCCGTGTGTCACATCCTGGCCTGGCCTCGGAGCCCGGGATCCTGACCCCTCCGCGTGCCAGGACGTGAGCCCCGCAAGGAGCCCGGACGCCTGGGTTCTTTCCGCCCTCTGGTCCTGCCCTGGCCAGGCACTTGTACTTTTGATTTCTCTGGCCAGGCACTTGTACTTTTGATTTCTCTCCTTCTGCACAGAGAACCCCGGCGTCCGGGCTCCCGGCCTCGCTGCTCTACCCCCACCCCGGGGCTGCGGGGCACCATCAAGGCTGGCGGGGGGCAGGGGGGCGGAGAGGCAGGGGGCTGCGGGTCGGGAGTGCGGAGCACCCCTGTGGGGGACGCGCCCGGATACTTATCGGCTGATTCACCTTCTTCCTTCCTCCCGTCTTTACTCATCGCAGCCCCGGGGCCTGGTCCCGCCCCCCCGGGAGGGAGCCCAGGCGTCCGGGCTCCTCCCCACCGTGCTCCCTTCAGGCTTTCCTCCCTCTGCAGAGCTGCAGACAACCCAGGCGCCCGGGACACACACACCTGTTGGGGGGGGCGGGGCCCCCGCGTGCCCGCTCTTGCCTCCACCCTGGCTCTGACGTCGGCGCCGGGAGTTATGACGCAGGCCCGGGAGCACCCGGCCCCCTTGCCCCCCTAGGGCATTAGGGCATCCCCAGCCGTCCCCCACCCCCATTGCTCTGATGGTGGGGGGGTGGGCTCTGGGGTCCATATGCGGGGGTTCAGGACACCTGGGTCCCGCGTGTGTGCTGCGGGGGGGAGTGGAGTCTTTGCAGGGCCCCGGGCCCGCAGAGGGTGTGTGTGTGTGTGTGAGAGAGAGTGAGAGAGAGTGCCAACACGGCTACGTGCAGTCACACAACACCACACGCCTCACCAGAGCCTCACCACATGCACACAGATGCCTGGACACATCAGGTGGCCTGGACACACAATACAGAACTCACCACAACCACACAGCCCGGTACACCACACCGCACACCTCACCACACAGCTACACAACACTACACAACTCACCATAACCACATGGCCCGGCGCACAGTGCAGCTACACAATTACACGACACTGTACAAGTCACCACGATCACAGGACCTAGGTCGCAAAACTGTTAACCAACTCCACAAGGCTGCACAGCTCAGCAGAATCCCACAGCCACGCTACACAACTACATACCAGGACAGACGGCTGCCCAAGCGCACGGCCCTGCTACACAGCACACAGTACACCACACAGTTACTTGGTGACACACAACCACACCACACTAAACAACTCACCACAACCACACGACTACATAAGCTATAGACACAACCACACAACACACCACAACCGGCCAGGCCTGCCCGGAGCAGGGGCTGGATGGGGGAAAGCAGAACCACGCAGTGGCACCACACTACAGGGCCAACAACTCCCGGCTGCACAACCGCACAGCACGGCTACACAACCGAGCTAGTGGGGTTGGCGGGGAGTGGAATGGACACACGCTGCCTGGCCACACAATTATGCAAGACAGTGCACCCCACAACTACACAACCCAGAGCTGGCCTGGCATCTTCAGCTGCCGGAGAGGGGAGGGTGACACAGCCCGGTACACAACACACAGCTACACACTGCCCTGTCGGTGTCCCGCACTCCCGACCCGCAGCCCCGCAGGCACACACGGGGCGGGCACCGGCAGCAGCTAGGGCCCAGGCGGCAGCGGAGCCGGATCGGGCCCAGACACACGAGTTCACACCCGGCCGGGGCGGGAAAATGAACATCAGGAGGGGGCTGAGAGGGGGGCTGCGGTCGGGAGTGAGGAACACCAGGCCGTGGGAGTGAGCCCCCCCCGCCACAGGCCGCCGCCCGCCACCCCCCCCCCCATCGCAGCCTCCCCGGATCTCGCACCTCCGCCCGCAGCCCTGCGCCTTCCTGGGGGCCGGAGCCAGCGCCGCCCCCCGGGGCCTTCTTCCTCCCGGCAGCGGGCACAGAGCAGCCATGGGCCCCGCCGCGCTGCGTGCAACCGTCCTGCTGCTGCTGGGCCTGCGGGTGTCGGCCACAGCCCCCCCGGAGACCGCCGAGCCCCGCCTGGTATCGGGGGCTGCGGGCCGGGAGTGAAGGGCACGGGCAGGGCTGGGGGGAGGCAGGGGCTGCGGGTCGGCAGTGCGCGCCACCACTAACCCCTCGTCCCCCAGTCGCAGGCGGAGCTGACCCAGATGTTCGAGGACTTCGTGATTCGCTTCAACAAGACCTACGGCAGCCCCGAAGGTGCCCGGGGTGGCGGGGAGGGGGGGGAGATCTGGGCTGGGGGGGCAGGTGGAGGCCAGGCCTGGGGTGAAGGGCGCATGTTGATATGAGGGGTGGATCTGGCAGGGGCAGGTGGGGGGGGTGAGGTGTGGGCTGGGGGATGGGCGAGGGCCACGTGGCAGGCGACCCCAGGCGGGGGCCCGGGCCACGTGGGGGGCCCGGGGCTGGAGGGTCCCCGGGGTCGCTAACCCCCCCACGCCCCCAGAGCGGCGCCGGCGCCTCGGGATCTTCGCCCGGGCCATGGAGGACGCGCGGCGGCTGCAGGAGGCGGCGGGAGACGCCGCCCGCTTCGGGCCCACCCGCTTCAGCGACCGCACGGGTGAGCCCCGCGTCTCACGTGCAGGCTGCCACCCTATGAAGCCCCAACCCCCGCCCTCAAGCTACGCCCCAACCAGCTTGGCCCCGCCCCAAGCCTCAGGCCCCGCCCCCACAATCCAGGCCCCGCCTACAGCCACAAGGCTCCTCCTAGAACAACCAAGCCCAGAGCTCTGACCCCGCCCCCGCCCTTCAAGTCCATGGTCTCGAGAGACCCCCAACCCAGGCTCCGCCTTGACCCCATAGCCCCGCCCCTGCCTACTTTACCCCCCATAGCCCCCTTCCTGCCCCTGCTTACATCTCTCCTGCAGAGGAAGAGTTCAGGGGGGCGCCTTGGACCCCTCTGGACAGCAGACCCCCCAGGCCCCCCCTGCAGGTCCCCCCTCGGAAGTCAGTGCCTCCCAGCTGTGATTGGAGGAAGGCCAGAGCCGTGACACCCCCAGGTGACCAGGTAAGGGGGGGAAGGACCTCCAATGAGCCCCTGCTGGTGCCCCGCACTCCCCACATATAGCCCCCTGCCCCCCAGCCTTGCTGGTGCCCTTTACTCCTGACCCGCAGCCCCCTGTTCCCCCTGGTGCCTCTTAGTCTTGACCTGCAGCCCCTGCCCCCCCAGCACTGCTGCTGCCCCTCACTCCCTGCCCTCCACACCCCCCAATCTCTTCCGACTGGTCTCCCATCTATACCTACTTAGCGCAGGACAGGGAAGCCCTGGTCTCATCTGCCCCCACCCTTAATCTACCCCCTCCATTTGCTCCGCAGGGGGACAGGTGCCGTGCCTGCTGGGCCTTTGCTTCTGTTGCTAATGTGGAGTCACTTTGGTTTATCCACTTCAAGAAGCTCTACAAGCTCTCCGTCCAAGGTGGGGGAGGGGGGTCTTGGGCTGAGGGTTGAGAGTGAGGTGCACCAACAGGGCTGGGGGTGCAGGTTGGGAGTGAGGGGCACTGGGAGGGCTGGGGGGCAGAGGCTGTGGGTCAGAGTTAGGGGCATCCTTGGGGCTGGGGGGGCAGGGGCTGCAGGTTGGGAATGAAGGGCAGTGGCAGGGCTGGGGGCTGCAGGTCAGAGTGAGGGGCAGCAAGAGGGCTGTGCATCAGGAGTGAGGGGCACCGGTAGCTTGGGGCTGTCCTCATGTGTCCCCCTTGCCTTGTAGAAGTGCTGGACTGCAGCGGCCTCAAGGATGCCTGTGCCGGGGGCTACCCCTGGGACGCCTTTGGCACCATTTATACAGTTGGTACGTATGGGCCTCTCCAGGTGCTGCATAGACTCCCTCCCTGCCAGGGATGGTGGTGCCAACACTGGACACTGCCTCTCCCCCAGGTGTGACCACCGCGGCGCATTACCCATATCAGGCCCGGCAGGGTCAGTGCCGGTGGAACCAGAACTACGTCCTGCGCATCCACGGCTTCCAGACGCTGCCATCCAACGAGACAGGTGAGGCCGGGCTGGGCATTGGGGCAGCTGTGGGGTGTCTACTGGAGGTGGTGGGGCAGAGGGAGGAAGTGACAGTGATGGGTGTGGCTGGGTGTGCGCGTGCACACTACAAATCCAGGTTGCCTGGGTTCCATGTACATGTGCCTGAATCCCAGATACCTGGGTTCTAGATGTGTGGGGATGTCACGTTTGTCCTGGGCCCCTGGATTCATGTAGTTGTGCCTGTCAGATGCCTGGGCTCAGTGTGTGCCTCCCCTATGGCTGCGTGTGCATCCGTGTGGTGAACACATGTGGGCTGAGGTTTGAGCAGCCTGGGTGTGGAGGGAAGTCTGGCTGCAGGGGGTTGTGTCTTCCCTCAGCCCCAACCCTCTTTTCCCCCCAGAGCTGGCTGCCCTTGTCGCCAAGCGGGGCCCCATCACTGTGATCATGAATGCCAGGCTCCTGCAGGTACCATTCCCAACTGCCCCCTCCTCCTTTATTGCCCCCAATGATCCCACTGACCTCTGCCCCTCGCTCCCCAGAACTACCGAAGTGGCATCATCACCCGCCACCTGTCACATAACTGCAACCCTGACCTCCTGGATCATGTGGTGCTGATTGTGGGCTATGGCCAGGGTGAGTGGGGGGCTATGCAGGGAGGAATGGGTTAAACGGGTGGGGGTGGAGCAAGGGATCCCCCATTGGGGCAGGGTCGGGGCTATGATGTCACTGCTGACCCTAATATCTTCCACCCCTGCTCCCATTTGCTGCAGAAAATAAGATCCCATACTGGATTGTCAAGAACTCATATGGGCTGGACTGGGGGGAAAAGGTGAGTTGGGAGTGAGGGGGGGAGGGACACAAGACCCCAGTGCCTGTGGTGTGCATACATACACACAGACCAGGTGCCCAGGGTGTGCATGCAAACACGCATGCAATATAATGGTGTCCAGGACACACACACAACCCAGGCTCCAGTACTCACCCCTACACACAGTTCAGGCATTTGGGACCAACACACACAACCCCAGTGTCCAGGACAGATCCCCACCCCTGCCCCCCCTGCCCACAACCCAGGCCTGGGATACATAAACCTATACCCACAAACACAGAACACGGTCATTCATGGTGTGCACCTGTGCACACACAGACACACATCCCGGGTGTCCGGTGCCATGGGGCCCTTGCTGGGCCCTGGGTGCAGCCAGCTCTGGAAGGACATCTGAAAAGTGTGGGCAGGCTGGGGGTGGAGATTGGGTGCAGTATTGCTGGGGGCTGCAGCAGGAATAAGGGCTGGCTCTTAGGGAGGTTTGCCAGGGGGGCATGGGGAGGGGGTGAGGCTGGCGCTGGGTGGTCACCGGGGTGAAGCTCTGGCCTGATGGGGGGGGAGGGGGAGGGAGGGGGAAATCAGGAAGAGGCTTTGGCCAGCTCTGGGGGTTGGGGGCTGTGGCCAGCTGTGGGAGGGCAGGGGGAAGATGTGGATGGTTCAGGGGGGCCATGGTGGTTGTGGCTGGCTGTGCTAGGGCAAAGGGTGGCAGCTGGTGGGGGGGGGTGGAAGTTGGGGCTGTGATGGGCTGGAGACCCCTGCCCTGCCCTGCCCAGCCCAGCCCAGCCCAGCCCAGCCCAGCCCAGCCCCTCACCCTGCTCCCCCACACAGGGCTATTTCCGGATCTACCGCGGGGGCAACGCGTGCGGCATCGCCGAGGTGCCCCTCACGTCCACCGTGGGGCAGGATGGGGCTGGGGGCAGGGCCCACCGAGCTCGATGCCCAGCCTGACCCTGACCATAATAAACCAGTAGGGCAGAGAACAGTGTGATAGAGTATGATGGGACCATGGAGCTGGTGGTTAGGGGGAACGTGCAGCTTTCAAAGCCGGTGCCCAGGGGCAGGTAGGGTTAGGGGGGCGGGGTCTATAACCCGGGGCGAGGCCGATGCCCAGGGGGCGGAGTGAAGCCCTCAGGGAGGAGCTAGTCCAAGGCAGGTGTGGCCGGGGCGGGGCCAGGACAGGCTGGACCCAATGCCCTTGTCTGGTGCCCCCTGCATCCCGCTCCCCGACCCCCGCTTCAGCCCCGCGACCCCTAGGGCCACCTCCAGGCCCATTTACCCCTCTCCGGCGCCGGCCTCGCGCTCCCGCAGTGTCTGGCTCACGTCGGGTTGGGTCTTCTTCGGCACTCGGAGGCGCACGGCCCGGGTCGGGAGTGGTGGGGGCTGCCGGCTCCTGCAGCACCGCCCGCCGCTGCAGCGTCTTCACCAGCAGCCCCCCCAAATGCTCCCAGCTGTCCTGAGCCCCCTGCTCCGCGCAGTCACGCAGCCTTCCCGCCCATGTGGCCATTAGCCAGCGCCCCGCCTCCCCCGTCGGCCCTGGCCAGAGCCCCCCACGCCTCAGATGGCCCTAACCCCCACCCCAGGGCAGCCCATAGTCTTCCCTCATGCCCCCCAACCATGCCATGTGCCGGCACCCTGCCCTGACTCCCCCGCAACCCCCACACCCTGCCCTGAACCGCCCCAGCACCCCCAGACCAGCCTCAGTAATTGCAGACCCATCTCCCAGTCCTGGAGCCCCCCCGCCCAGACCCCACCTTTGGTGGTCATGAGGACGGTGCTGTTCTCAAGCCCGTAGCACGCGAAGATCCAGCCCGTAACCACATCCCGGGGGCAGGAGGCGGAGAGCATGTCGCAGCCTGCTCTAACCACAGGGTCACGCTGCTCTTGCCGAGCTCCCAGCTCCACCCGTCCCGCTCTAAGCACTGGGCCACACTGCCTTGGCTCAGCAACACAACCCAGATCCCGGCTCCCGACCCCCTCTGCTCTAACCACTGAACACACTGCCCTTGCCAAGCGAGAGAGCCCAAGTGTCCCGTCTTCCAGCTGCACCTGCTTTGACCACTGCTCCCCCCTTGCAGAGGCACACCCAACCCTCCTGCTCTAACCGCTGCACCACACTCCCCCCCTGGGCGTGGGAACAGCCCCGGCGCCCATCCCTCTGCTTCTCTAACCCCTGCTCCTCCCCCTTAGAGAAGCAGAGGACCCAAGCATCCAGGCCCCCTTTCTACCCACTGCACCACACTCCCCTCCCATGACTGATACGAACTGTCAGTAACAATACCCCAAACACCGTACGTACAAAATGGTGACTGCCTTTAAAACATGTCCGGAAGAGGGGCCGACTCTCAGTAAAAAAGAACAACTTAACTAAAAGAGACTGCCAGTGGGTAGAGATACGATCAGGAAATACACTGTCCGTAAAAGATAGTCACACTCAGGAAAAAATAATGTTCGTAGAGGATACTCACAGACATTAAAAAAAGATTGCCTGTAAAAGATACTCGCCGTCAGTAAAAAGCGTTACTGTACAGTAAAAGTTAGAGAGGGTCTGTAAAAATGTTTTTAAAAGTCTAACGATTAATAACCGATGCCCTCTGTAAAGGATGCTGGTGCTTATTTAAAAAAAGCCGAACAAAACCGCAAGCCCCAAAATGACTGGCAGTGAAGTGCGTACCCCGGCCCCCCGCAGTCAGTAAAACCCGGAGCTGCAGACGGAGCAGCAGCGCCCCCTGCCGGCTGAGCGGGAGACGGCGCCACGCGCGGAGCGTTTTCTCAGCCATGTGCTGCTGCCGCAGGTGGGCTTCCTCTGGGGTCCGACTGGGATGAGGGGGTGGGGGCAGTAGGGGTGGGTAGGGGGCTGCACGGTGCAGTTGGGGACATCAGGGTGTGGGGGGAGTAGGAGGAGGGGGGTGGGGAGTGAGGAGGGAAGAAGAGTGTCAACACAAGCCACCAAACCAAGACAATTTCTCTCTCTCCTATCCTTGGTGTTCAACCCCTACATTTGCCCCCGGCCCCGATGGGAACCTGTATGTCAGTAAAAACACGTGTCGGTAAAAATATAAAAAGGCGGTGCGGTCAGCCACAGGTTTGCAGACGGTCCTCTCTTGGTTGGGGAGCCCTGGTGTAACAGGCTGCAGCTGGAGCTGGGGGATGCCAGGGAGGCCTGGGGACTGCGTCTGCTGCAGGGGGTGGGGAGCTAATGAGGGCTCGAGGGGTGTGTATGTGTGTGTGTGGGGGGGTGCACGCACATGCACACAGTTGGTACACAGCACACAGTTATGTGCAGTCACACAACACTACATGCCTCATCAGAGCTGCATTGCCCCCCTGCCCACAGATACAGCCCGACAGGACACAGCACAAGTCAGCACAATCAGGTGGCCCTACAGAACACGCAGCTACGCAACTCACCACAACCATGCGGCCACAGGCTGGCCCACAACACCACACAGGCTGGCACACTGCGCAGCTACACAACACTACACAACTCGCCATAACCACATTGCCTAGCACACAGTGCAGTGTGCATAACCACATTGCCGAGCACACGCAGCTCTGCTCCCCACAACATGGGCCTGCACTGCACAGGTCCAAAGCTACTCACAGCTACGCAACTACACAGTGCTGCACAACTGAGCAGAACCCCATGTCCAAGCTACACGCAATGACAGACGACTGCCCAACCACACGGGCCTGCTACACAACACGCAGTCTTGCACGCACGGGTGGCTGGTGACACACAACCAGACCACACTAGACAACTCATCACAACCGTGCGCCTCGGCTACACAACTTATATCTACACAACTCATCACAACCAGCCAGCCCTGCCCGGCTCAGGGGCTGGATTGGGGAAGGCAGACCCACGCGGCCGCACCACACGAGAGGGCCCGGCCCACAGCTCCTCAGCCCCGCTACACAACCGCGCACCCTGCGAGCTGGGGGGCAGGGACACAGCTCGCCTGGCCACACCGCTCCACAACCCAGACCGCCTGGCACCTGCAGGTGCTGAGAGACAGCAGGGTAACAGCCCGGTACACAACCCACAACTACACACTGCCCCGTCAGGGCCCCTCACTCCCGACCCGCAGCCGCGCAGGCACACACGGGGCGGACACCGGCCGCAGCGCGGGCCCAGGCGGCAGCGGAGCCGGGATCGGACCCGCACACGCGAGTTCACACCTGGGGCCGGGGCGGGACGGTGAAGATCGGGGCGGGGGCGCTGCGGCCTCGGTGGCGGGCGCTGCCGGGCGAGAGTGAGGGGCACAGGCAGGGCTGGGGGGTCGGGACTGAGGGGCACCACGGGCTGCGAGCGGGAGTGAGCCCCCCTCCCCCCTCCGCAGCCTGCCCGGATCTCGCACCTCCGCCCGCAGCCCTGCGCCTTCCTGGAGGGGCCGAAGCCAGCGCCGCCCCCCGGGGCCTTAAATATCCCCACCCCCGGCCACGGACGCAGAGCAGCCATGGGCTCCGCCGCGCTGCGTGCCGCCGTCCTGCTGCTGCTGGGCCTGGGGGTGTCGGCCAGAGCCCCCCCGGAGACCGCCGAGCCCGGCCTGGTACCGGGGGCTGCAGGCCGGGAATGAAGGGCACGGGCAGGGCTGGGGGGTGTGGGAGGCAGGGGCTGCGGGTCGGCAGTGCGCGCCACCACTAACCCCTCGTCCCCCAGTCGCAGGCGGAGCTGACCCAGATGTTCGAGGACTTCGTGATTCGCTTCAACAAGACCTACGGCAGCCCCGAAGGTGGTGGGGAGGGGGGAGAGATCTGGGTTGGGGGGCGCAGGTGGAGGCCAGGCCTGGGGGGTCGCATGGCTATCAGGGCGGGGGGGGGGGGGGTTGTGTTGGGGGCGGGGTGGTTTCGGGAGGGGCAGGCGGGGGGTGAGATGTGGGGCAGGAGGTGCCGGGTGGGGGGCAGGGGTGGGGAGGCTGGGCCCCAAGAGGGGCCGGAGCCACGTGGGAGGTCGCTGACCCCCCCCACGCCCCCAGAGCGGCGCCGGCGCCTCGGGATCTTCGCCCGGGCCATGGAGGACGCGCGGCGGCTGCAGGAGGCGGCGGGAGACGCCGCCCGCTTCGGGCCCACCCGCTTCAGCGACCGCACGGGTGAGCCCCGCCTCTCGCGCCCAGGCTCCGCCCGTCCCCTGCCAACCTGCTCTAACCCTCCCCACTATGACCCACGGCCCCCCTCGACCCCCGTCCTTGCCCCGCTTACATCTCTTCCCCAGAGGAGGAGTTCATGGGCGCGCCGCTGACCCCCCTGGGCAGGAAACCCCTCACCTCACCCCTGCGGAGCCCCCCTGGGAAGCCAGCGCCCCCCAGCTGTGATTGGAGGAAGGCCGGAGCTGTGAGCTGCCCAAGTGATCAGGTAAGGCGGAGGTGGGACCCCGGTGAGCCCCTGTCTCCCCACCCGCACCCCCTGCTCTCCAGCCCAGCTCCCTGCCCTCCCCAACCCCCGAATCTCTCCCCACCAGTCTCCCATCCACATCTCAGCTGGGTCCGTGCCTGCTTAGCCCCCTCCCCGGCTCCCAACCCCCTTGATATGCCCCCTCCATTTACACTCCCAGCGCACGTGTGGCTCCTGCTGGGCCTTCGCGGCTGTTGCCAACGTGGAGTCGCTCTGGTTCATCCGCTTCAAGAAGCTCTACAAGCTCTCGGTCCAAGGTGGGAGGGGGCAGGGAGATGGGTTGGAAGTGAGGAGCGCCAGCAGGCCTGGGGGGCAGGGGCTTACGGGTCGGGAGTGAGGGGCACTGTCGGGGTTTGGTGGGGCGCAGGCGGCTGGGGGACCGGCGTGAGGAGCACTGGTGGGCTGGGGGGATGTCAGGCGGGAGTGAAGGGCACCAGCTAGGTGTGGGCTGTCCTCATGCCTTCCCCTTGCCTTGCAGAGGTGCTGGACTGCAGCGGCCTCAAGGATGCATGTAAAGGCAGCAACCTCAGCAACGCCTTTGGCACCATCTGTAGGCGTGGTATGTAGGGGCTGTAGCACAGAGCCCCCAGCTGGGATAGACTCTCCCCCCACCGCCCGCGATTGGAGCACCAGTGACGGACACTGCATCCCTGCCAGGTATGAACACTGCCATGAGTTACCCATACGAGGCCCAGCAGGGCAGGTGTCGGTGGAACCAGTCCAACGTTGTCGTGCGCATCCAAGGTTTCCAGACGCTGCCGTCCAACGAGAGCGGTGAGGCCGGCTCGGGCAGCGGGGCGGGGGTCCATTGGGGCGGGGGTGAAAGTGACCCAGCCCGCGTTGCTTTCACGCGTGTGGGTGTGCAGGTGTGTTTTCTAGACACCTGACTTCTTTGTGTGTGGGTGGGTGAATGTGCCAGACGCCCGGGGTCCTTGTGTGCACGTGTGTGTCTGCATGTGTGTGGGTGTCACATTTGTGTCCTGGACTCCTGCATCCACGTGCCTGCGTGTGTCCCAGATGCCCGAGCTCGGTGTGTGGCTGCCCCTGTAACTGCGTGTGCATCCGTGCACTGAATATGCGCGGGCTGTGATCTGGGCAGCCAGGGCATGGGGAGAAGTCTAGCTCTGGGGGGCTTTCTCCCCCTAGACCTAACCCCCTCTGCCCCCTCCCCCCCCAGAGCTGGCTGCCCACGTCGCCACACGGGGTCCCATCACTGTGATCATGAATGCCAGGCTCCTGCAGGTAGCATCCCTGTCCGTCCCCTCCCCCCCTTATTGCCCCCGATGATCCCACTGACCTATACCCCCGACCCACCCACCCAGCACTACCGAGGGGGGATCATCACCAAGCACTTGGCGTCTAGCTGCCACCCCAATCGGAATCATGCGGTGCTGATCGTGGGCTATGGTCAGGGTGAGTGGGGGGCTCTGGGGGAGGAATGGGTGAAAGGGGTGGGGGAGGGACCTGGGGTCCCGCCGGGGCCGGGCTCTGGGCCATGGTGTCACTGCTGATCCTAATGTCCCTGCTCCCGCCCCCATTCCCTGCAGAGAAGAGCATCCCGTACTGGATTGTCAAGAACTCGCATGGCTCCGACTGGGGGGAAGAGGTGAGCTGGGAGGGACACAAAACCCCAGTGTCTGGGGTGCAAACGCACACACACACGTGCAAAACAAAGGTGTCCAGGAGACGCACACAAAATGCAGGTGGCCGGGACTCACCCCTGCACACAATCCAGGCATCTGGGACCCATAAACACAACCCCAGTGACCGGGACACACCCCCTCATGGCATCTGCCACAAACCCGTGCACACAGAAATGGAACACAGGCATCGAGTGTGCGCGCACTGGCCCAGGGGCTGAATGCAGCCGGCTCTGGGGTGCAACGCATCCCTGGATGCATAGGAGAACTTTGCCCAGCTACGGCCGGGGGCAATCAGGGCCAGGGGTCCTTGCTGGGCTCTGGGTGGAGCCAGGTCTGGAAGTGCATCTGCCAGGGGGTCCTGGCTGCCTGGGGCAGAGGGAGAAGGAGTTGGGGTGGGGGGGCATTACCAGGGGTTGCAGCAAGGATAAGAGCTGGCTCTTGGCGGGGGTGGGGGGAGTCATTGGGGTGAGGGGCATCAGGGAGAGGCTGTGGCCAGCCCTGAGAGGGTCGGGGACGGTAGGAGGGCAGATGGAAGATGCCACTGGCTCTAGGATGTCATGGTGGATGTGGCTGGCTTGGGGAGGGTGGGGGGTCAGGGCTGTCATGGGCTACGGCCCCCTGCCGAGCCACTCACTCTGCTTCCCCCTGCCCAGGGCTACTTCCGAATCTACCGTGGAGGCAATGCATGTGGCATCGCGGAGTTCCCCGTCACAGCCACCGTGGGGCAGGATGGGGATGGGGGCACAGCCCATCCAGGTCACTGCCCGGCCTGACCCTGACCAAGGGGCAGGAGGATGGAGGGACAAAATAAAGCAGCAAGGCACAGAAAAGTGTGACAGACTATGATGGAGCCGTGGAGCTGGTGGGGAGGGGGAACACGTGGAGAACCTTAGCGTTCGGGACACACACACACACGCACGCGCACACACACATACACACGCACGCACATACACACACGCACACACAGTACTCAGGCAGCCGGGATGCCTCTCCCCCACATAGAGCCCCGGTGTCCGGCACATACACCCTCCTCCCCCCAATGATTTACCCACTCTATTTATGGCTCTCTCTGTGGTGCCTCTGCCAGTGGATGTGGGGAGCAGGGGTACATCTTGGGGTGACCCCTGGCTTCCACCATCAACCCCCAACACGCCCTGGATCAGCCCCACCAGAGCCCTGGAAGCTGCCAACCACTGGGGCTGGGTCCCCCCCTTCCCTGTGCCCGTGCTGCACATCTGTGCCAGTCTGACAAGCCTTGGGGAGGTTGGGCCATGCTGGGGGGTCTCAGACCAGCCCCTTGCTCACGGGCATGTTGATGTGGGCAGTCAGCAGTGGGGTGCAGGGCCCCTCCTGTAGCACCAGCACCTGGGGGAGAAGGGGGCAGGGTTTTACCAACAGGCCAGGAAAGGCCAGACAGTCCATACAAAAATCAGCTGAAAATGCCCATCAGTAAAAAATCCCCAATCGTGCTCTGGCTGTTGGTGAAACTCCTCCTTGGAGACTTGTGGGGCACTGGAGAGGCTGGACAGAAGCACAGACAGAGCATGGCAGTACTCCCTCATGGCTGAGGGGAGGGAAGTGCAGCCCACTGCTGGTAGACATTTCTTTTATGGTGTGACCATCGACCCCTGACCCCCCAGAGCCAGAGTCCCTGGAGCCAGGTGATTATCAGGTGATGGGCAGCTGATTCTGAGGACCACCACTCCCATCCCCCGCCAGGACAGTAGGTGCCCCAGAGCTGGCCAATGCTCAGGTGGCCCAGGGTTGGGGGAGTGCGGTGCCCTGTGGGAACCCTTCCCCCAGGCTGCTGGCAGACCTTCCTTTTATGGCATGATTAGATCCAATTTGATCCCAGTTGTGATCCAGCCCTAATCATGATCCCAAACCCACAGGCCACTACTACACTGAAAAGGTGAAAGCTGGGTGCCTGATGGTCAGCTGACTCTGGGGACCCCCTCCACCCTGCTGGGCCAAGAAGGTCCATGGAGCCAGGCAATGATCAGCTGATCAGGGCTGCAGCTGGATCAGAGCTGCACCAGGGTGGGTTGGGTTGGGTTGGGTTGGAGACCCCAGTGGGTCCACCCTGCCCCATGTTCAATTCAGGCTGCCGAGAACCAGCCGCAAAATGATGGAGACCGGAACAGTGGCCACAAAATGATGACATGTATTTTGCAGAATCATTTTGTAGGTTTGTTTCCTGTTTCATTGTGCTATGATCTGCTGGAACATGTGGCTGGCCCCCCAGTCAAGATGTGATTAATTTGTGAAACACCTCATGTTAAAAGCAATGTCTGCCAGAGGCCTCAGGGCTTTGTAGATGCCTTACCCCCACCCATGTGCTGCTGCTGCAGCCCAACAGCTACCTGTAATACTAGTAGGTCATGTGTGAGCTTCTTGCTAGGACAGTGGGAGTGGGGCTCGGGCCTTGGGGGAGCCCATCAGGGAAGCAAAAGGGGCTGGCCGAGGTGGTTGGGGCTGGCCAGGGGCTGGAGGTGGGGGGTGGAGACAGCCAGGGGATGATGGGGGAGGTTGAGAATTGACAGAGCAGGGGCGTTGAGACAGGCTGAGGACTGACAGGAATGGGGATTGGGGCTACAAAAGGACTGAAGCATGGCGCTGGTGGTTGCGGTGGGGGGCGGACCGGGACAGATTGAGGGCTACACAGAGGTTCCCAACATCACACACCTCACCATAGGGGCTGGCACACCACACAGCTACATAACACTAGCACTCACCATTACTACATGGCCTGACACAGTGCAGCTCTCACAACATGGCCTGTACACTGCACAGCTACACAACTACATACAGCTACACACCACTGTACAACTCACCACAACCACATGACCCAGGACACATAACAGCTATGCTACTACACAATAGTGCACAACTGAGCAGAATCCCATGGCCAAGCTACACAACTACACAATGACAGGCAACTGCCCAACCACACAGCCCTGCCAGACAACATGAAGTCCTCCAGACACAGGTACCTGGTGACACACAACCAAACCACGCTAGACAACTCATCACAACTGCACGGCCTGGCTACATGACTTATATCTACACAACTTGTCACAACCAGGGAGGCCTGCCCAGCCCAGGGGCTGGATCGGGGAAGGCAGACCCACGCGGCCGCACCACACTAGAGGGCCAACAACTCCCGGGTGCACAACTCTACAGCCCGCTACACAACCGCGCACCCCGCGAGCTAGTGCTGGGGGGAGGGGGGATGGATACACCCCGCCTGGCCACACAACTACACAACACACCCCACCACACCACACCACACAGCCCAGACCGGACCTGTCACCTGCACCTGCTGGGAGAGAGGGAGATGACAGAGCAACACACAACTACACACTGGCCTGCTGGTGCCCCGCACTCCCGACCCGCAGCCCCGCAGGCACACACGGGGCGGGCACCGGCCGCAGCTCGGGCCCAGGCGGCAGCGGAGCCGGGACCGGGACCGGGACCGGGGCCGGGGCGGGAAAGTGACGATCGGGGCGGGGGGCTGCGGCCTCGGGGGAAGGGTGGGGGCGCTGCCGGTCGGGAGTGAAGGGCACCGGCAGGGCTGGGGGTGGAAGTGAGGGGCACCAGGGGCTGGGGCCGGGAGTGACGGCCCCCCACCCCTCGTCATAGCCTCCCCGGATCTCGCACCGCCGCTCGCAGCCCTGCGCCTTCCTGGGGGCCAAAGCCGCACTTTCTCAACCCTGACGAGGTGAGAAACACAACGCCAATAAAAACAGATGTCAGGTAAAACGCGTCAGTATAAAAACAACCACCTTGAGTTGGGAGCCCTGGTTTCCCTGTACCCAGCTCCGGCCTGCGGGCTGGGTAGAAGAGGCACTCTCTGACTCTAGAGTAGGGCATTAGGGGCTGGGATTATGCCCCCACGCGCCCCGAATCCACTTGATGACGTCAGAGATGCACGTATCACTGAGACACTCCGTAAAGGTAGGTCTGGCTGGGATAGCTCAGCCCACGGACCAGCATGGGGGTCTGCTGGCAAGAGACAGACACGTGAGAGGGGTTGGGAAGCCTTCCCCGAGCTGGGCTGCAGCTGGCTCTGGGGGGTGCCAGGCGCTGGGTGTGACAGGCTGCGGCCCGCGCCGTGCGGGCAGGGACACGCCCCCGCCCCCGCCCCCGGGCGCTGGCCATGGCGCACAGCGCTCCTCAGACTGGGCGCCGAGCAGCAGCCCGGTGCTGGCCCCGGCAGGTGCTGCGCTCTGGAGATGCAGTGTCAGCTTGAAGGAGGGGCCCACGCCCGGGACCTGAGGGGGCAGAAGGGGGGTGAGGGCTGGAAAGTCCGCAGTCCTCTATGCCCCGCGGCCGGCATGCCCCGGCTGTCGCTCCACTCCAGAGCTGCAAGGAACCCAGGCGTCCGGGCTCCCAGCGCCCCGCTCCCGGCTCCCAGCGCCCCCTTGCCCCGACAGCTGGGGCGGACCCAGGCGTCCGGCTCGCCGCGGGCCGAGGGGTGCGGGGGCGGCGCGGCGCGGAGCGGGGCGGGGCGGGGCGGGGCAGGCGGGCCCGGAGGCGCGGGCAGCCCCAGGCGCAGGCGGCTCAGCGCCGCCGGGAACAGCTGGGGCAGGGCCGGGGCGCGGGCGTGTCAGAACGGGCGCCGACGTCAGCCCGGCCTGAGACCCCCCACATCCCCCTGCCCCACGTGGGCCAGCCTGGCCTGAGACTGCTTCCCCCCGATCAGTCTGGCCTGAGACCCCCCCGACATCCCCCCCCCGCCGCCCCAGGTCAGCGTGGCCCGCGGCCTACACCCCTCCACCAGCCCCTCGCTTCCCCACGCAGCTGTCCGGCCAGCCTAAGCCCCCCAGCCCAGCCCCCACCTTTGGTGGTCATGAGGACGGTGCTGTCCTCACGCCGGTACTGCCCCAAGATCCAGCCCGTAACCACATCCAGGGGGCAGGAGGCAGAGAGCATGTCGCAGCCTGCTCTAACCACTGGACCCCACTGCCCTTGCCTGGCCACAGAGCCCAGGTGTCCGGGCTCCCCCCGCACCTGCTCTAACCGCTCTTCCTCCCCGCTAGAGAAGCGGAGGAGCCAAGCATCCAGGCCCCATTTCTGGCCGCCCTGCTTCTTGTGGGGCGGAGCTGGGATGAGGGGATGGGGCAGCAGGGGTACATGGGGGGAGGGGGCAGCACGGTGTAGTGGGGAAATCAGGGTGTGGGGGGAGTCGGACGCCCGTGGGATGGGGGGCAAACAGAAGGGTGTCACCCCAAGCCGCCAGCCCAACACAATTTCTTTTTTTGCTGCAGACTTTATGCTGACACCCACATTTTTTTCCGCTCCTTGGTGCTCAACCCCTACATTTGCCCCGGGCCTGGCAGGAGGACGGGCCCGGCAGCACAGCGACACTGACCTGATGGGAACACGGATGTCAGTAACAACAGGGTGAAAAGGCTGCGTGGCCAGGCCCAGGTTTGCAGAGGGAGACCCAGTGTAAGGGGCTGAGGCTGGGGGCGCCAGGGCGGGTCCTGGACGCGGGGTCCTGCATGTGCTGCAGGAGGGGTGCAGGGCTGAGGAGGGTGCTTGCGTGTGTGTGTGCCTCCACGCACTGGCACACAACACACAGCTACGCACAGTCACACAACTGCACATGGCTCCCTAGAGCTGCATAGATTCATAGATGCTAGGGTCAGAAAGGACCTCAATAGATCATCGAGTCCGACCCCCTGCATAGGCAGGAAAGAGTGCTGGGTTCAGATGACCCCAGCTAGATACTCATCTAACCTCCTCTTGAAGACCCCCAGGGTAGGGGAGAGCACCACCTCCCTTGGGAGCCCGTTCCAGACCTTGGCCACTCGAACTGTGAAGAAGTTCTTCCTAATGTCCAGTCTAAACCTGCTCTCTGCTAGCTTGTGGCCATTATTTCTTGTAACCCCCGGGGGCGCCTTGGTGAATAAAACCTCACCAATTCCCTTCTGTGCCCCCGTGATGAACTTATAGGCAGCCACAAGGTCGCCTCTCAACCTCCTCTTGCGGAGGCTGAAGAGGTCCAGGTTCTCTAGTCTCTCCTCGTAGGGCTTGGCCTGCAAGCCCTTAACCATACGAGTTGCCCTTCTCTGGACCCTCTCCAGGTTATCCACATCCCTCTTGAAGTGCGGCCCCCAAAATTGCACGCAGTACTCCAACTTCGGTCTGACCAGCCCCTGATAGAGAGGAAGTATCACCTCCTCGGACCTATTCGTCATGCATCTACTGATGCACGATAAAGTGCCATTAGCTTTTCTGATGGCTTCGTCACACTGCCGACTCATGTTCATCTTGGAGTCCACTAGGACACCGAGATCCCTTTCTGCTTCTGTGCCTCCAAGCAGGTCATTCCCTAGGCTGTAGGTGTGCTGGACATTTTTCCTCCCTAGGTGCAGCACTTTGCATTTCTCCTTGTTGAACTGCATCCTGTTGTTTTCTGCCCATTTGTCCAACCTGTCCAGGTCTGCCTGCAGCTGTTCCCACCCTCTGGCGTGTCCACTTCTCCCCATAGCTTTGTGTCATCTGCAAACTTGGACAGAGTACATTTCACTCCCTCGTCCAAGTCGCTGATGAAGACATTGAAGAGTATCGGTCTTCATGGGCTGCCCCTTCCCCAGCCCGCACATATACAACGACACAGCACAGCACAAGTCACCACAATCAGGTGGCCCTGCAGAATACACAGCTACACAACTCACCACAACCACACAGGGGTATGCTGCACACAGTTACACGCAAAGGTACCCAACACCGCACAGCTACACAACACTACACAACTCAAAGCAACCAGGTGGCCCAGCTGCACAACACACAGCTACACACTACTCCGCTCCTCACAACATGGCCTGCACACTGCACAAGGACAAAGCTACACACGGCTACACAACTACACAACGCTGCACAACTCGGCAGAACCCCACGGACAAGTCACAGAACTGCACACCGTGACAGACGACTGGGTGGGGGAAGGCCGACCCGCGCGGCCACTGCCTGCTAGAGGCCCCCCAGCTCCCGGCAGCACAACTGCGCAGCCCCGCTACACAACCGCACACCCCGCGAGCTGCTGGGGGGAAGGCGCAGCCT
This sequence comes from Alligator mississippiensis, assembly GCF_030867095.1. Lineage (NCBI taxonomy): Eukaryota > Metazoa > Chordata > Crocodylia > Alligatoridae > Alligator > Alligator mississippiensis. The sequence continues at coordinate 5,377,826 of NC_081838.1, read as the reverse complement.
GCCTGGCTACGCAGTTACACAACGCAGAGCGGGCCTGGCATCTGCAGCTGGTGCGGGAGACGAGGGTGACACAGCCCGGTGCACAACACACAACTACACACTGCCTCGCCAGTGACCCGCGCTCCCGACCCGCAGCCCCGCCCCTCCCCCTCGCCCCCGCCAGTCCGACCTCCCGGTGCTCCTCACTCCCGACCCGCAGCCCCGGGCCCTGCCGTCCCCGTGCCGCTCACCCTGCAGGCACACATGGGGCGGACACCGGGCGCAGCTCGGGCCCGGGCGGCAGCGGAGCCGGGATCGGGCCCAGACACGCGAGTTCACACCTCGGGCCGAGGCAGAAAATGAAGATGGGGCCACGAGTGGGGGGAGGGGGGAGGTTGCTGCCGCCTTGGGGGAAGCGCGGAAAAGGGGGGCGGGTGACTGCTGGTCCGCGGCGGGGGGCACTGCCAGGGGGGCCAGGTCGGGACTGAGGGGTAGCAGGGGGTGGGGACGGGGGTGAGCCCCCTGCCGCAGCCCGCGCCCCCCACCCCCATCGCAGCCTGCCCGGATCTCGCACCTCCGCCCGCAGCCCTGCGCCTTCCTGGGGGGCGAAATCTGCGCCTCCCCGGGGCCTTAAATATCCGCGCCCCGGCCACGGGCACAGAGCAGCCATGGCCCCCGGCGCGCTGCGTGCCGCCGTCCTGCTGCTGCTGCTGGGCCTGGGGGTGTCGGCCAGAGCCCCCCCGGAGACCGCCGAGCCCGGCCTGGTACCGGGGGCTGCGGGCCGGGGGTGAAGGGCACGGGCAGGGCTGGGGGCGGGGGGAGGCAGGGGCTGCGGGTCGGCAGTGCGCGCCACCACTAACCCCTCGTCCCCCAGTCGCAGGCGGAGCTGACCCAGATGTTCGAGGACTTCGTGATTCGCTTCAACAAGACCTACGGCAGCCCCGAAGGTGGTGGGGAGAGGGGCAGATGTGGGCTGGTGGGGCAGCTGGAGGCCAGGCCTGGGGTGAAGGGCGCATGTTGATATGAGGGGTGGATCTGGCAGGGGCAGGTGGGGGGGTGAGGTGTGGGCTGGGGGATGGGCGCGGGCCACGTGGCAGGTTACCCCAAGGTGGGGTCTGGGCCACATGGGGGGCCCGGGGCTGGAGGGTCCCCGGGGTCGCTAACCCCCCCACCCCAGAGCGGCGCCGGCGCCTCGGGATCTTCGCCCGGGCCATGGAGGACGCGCGGCGGCTGCGGGAGGCGCCGCCCGGGTCGGGCCCACCCGCTTCAGCGACTGCACGGGTGAGCCCCGAGCCCGGCCTGGGCCAGTCTGGCCCTGCTCCAAGCCAACAAGCCCCGCCCCTCGCGCTCAGGCTCCGCCCCGATGTTCTAAGCTCCGCCCGGATACAACACATCAAGGTCCCTGACCCTGCCCTCCGAGCCCCCCCCCCCAGGCGGGCTTTGCCTTGACCCCAGAGCCCCGCAGTCTGTAGGAGCCCCGTCTTTCCTGAAGCTCCGCCCCCTGCTCCAAACCCCGCCCATGACCGAGACTGCCCCCCCACATAACGTTCTTCTTGCCCCCAACTGGCCCCGCTCACGTCCCTCCCCCAGAGGAGGAGTTCAGGGGGCGCTGCAGCCCCCCCTGGAAGTCAGCGCCCCCCAGCTGTGACTAGAGGAAGGTCAGAGCCGTGACACCCCCAGGTACCCAGGTAAGGGGGGGGCTGGAGCCCCCAGTGAGCCCCTGCTGGTGCCCCTCACTCCTGCCCTGCAAACCCCTGCCCCCACAGCGGTGCGGATGCCCTTCACTGCTTGCACTCCTCTCCACACTTGTGTCCCATCCACACCTGAGCTGGGCCCGTGCCTGCCTAGCACAGGAGAGGGAAGCCCTGGGCTTGCCTGCCCCACTCTCTGTCCCGGACCACTCTGATCTGCCCGCTCCATTTCCCCCCTCAGGGCACATGCCACACGAGCTGGGCCTTCGCTGCTGTCGCCAACAGGGGGCTGGTCCTGAATGCAGCCAGCTTTGGAAGTGCATCTGAACTGGTCCCGGCGAGGGCAGGGGGGGGCTGAGGTTAGCTCTGGGGGTTCACTGGGGTGAGGGCTCTGACCTGCTCTAGGGGGTGGGGGGCATCAGGGAGAGGCTGTGGCTGGCTTGAGGGGGGGGTCATGTGGATGTGGCTGGCGCTGGGGGGAAATGGAGGGGCTAGGGCCCTCTGCACAGCCCCTCACTCTGCTTCCTCCTTCCCCGGGCTACTTCTGGATCTACCATGGGGACGTGTGTGGCATTGCCAAGACCCCAGAGCCCTTCTTCATGGCCACTGTGGCCCACTGCGCTCAAGCTCCATGCCCGCCCTGACCAATGGGCAGGAGAAAGGAGGGGGGAGGATGGAGGGACATAATAAATGAGGCACAGAATAGCGTGACAGAGTATGATGGAGCTGTGGAGCTGGTAGGGAGGGGCAATGCATGGGCATCCTTGGCATCCAGGACACACACACATGCACAACCCACGCATTTGGGACCCCCACACACAAAGAACCCAGGTGTCCTGGATGCACCCCTACCTGCCCCCCTCCAGAACCCAGGTGGCCGGCGCATGTACACACACAACCCCCCATGACGTACCTGCTCTATTTACTGCTCTATCCGCAGGGGGGAGGGGGTACATCTCAGCAGTTGCTGCAGGGAGCTGGGGTGACCCCTGGTTTCCACCATCAACCACCCTGTCCTCCCTGGACCAGCCCCACCAGAGCATTGGATGCTGTGGACCACTGGTGCCAGGTCCCCTTTCCCTGTGCTGCACATCTGTGCCAGTCTGACATGCCTTGGGGGGGCTACTTTGGGCTGGGCCAGCTGGGGGATGGGGGTCTCAGGCAGCTACCAGCCCCTCGCTCACAGGCATGTTGATGTGGACAGTCAGCAGCGGGGTGCGGAGCCCCTCTTGCAGTACCAGCACCTGGGAGAGAAGAGGGTGGGGTTACCAATGGGCCAGGAAAGGCCAAACAGTCAGTAAAAAAATCATCTGAAAATGCCTATTAGTAAAAAAACAAACAAACCCCAAATTGAGCTCCAGCTGTTGGTGAAACTCCCTCTCCAAGACATGTGGGGCACCAGAAACAGAGCTGGACAAAAGGATGGACAGAGCATGACAGTGCCCCCTGGTGGCCAAGGGCAGGTGAGTGCAGCCTTATAGATTCATAGATTGTAAGGGGCTGGAAGGGACCTCTCAAGGTCATTGGGTCTAGGCCCCCCTGCACTAGGCAGGAAAGACCCCAGCTAGATGACTGTCCAATCTCCTCTTGAAGATTTCCAAGGTAGGTGATTGCACCACCTCTGGAGGGAGTTTATTCCACAGTCTGGACACCCTGACTGTGAAGGAGTTTTTCCTAGTATTAAGCTTGAAATGGTCTTCCAGGAGTTTGTGGCCATTACTCCCACCTTTCTGGGTTTTCCCCAAAGGGTGCTCTGGTGAACAGTTGTTCGCCGAGCCCTTGATGTATTCCCCTGATATAGCAGCAAGCTGCTACCAAGTCCCTGCTCAGCCTTCTTTTTAGGTTGAAGAGACCCAAGTTCCTCAGTCTCTCTTCGTATGGCTTGCCTTGCAAGTCTCTGATCATACGGGTGGCCCTTCTCAGGGCTCTCAAGCTTTTCCACATCTTTGTTGAAGTGCGGCACCCAGAACTGGATGCAGTAGTCCAGCTACAGTCTCACCAATGCCGAGTAAAGCAGAAGAATCACTTCCTCGGTTTTGCTGGAGAAGCATCAATTTATGCATGCCAGAGCAGCAGGTTGCTGGAGAGGTTCCTTTCATGGTGCAATGGAGAGCCAATCCCACCCCAACAGTGATCTAGGCCCTCCCCCTAGAACCAGAACCCGGCACTGGCAAGCCTGATGGGCAGGGGACTCCAGGGACCATCCACCCCTGCCCCCCCCAGAGCTAGAGAGTCCCTGGAGCTAGCTATCAACTGATGGGCAGCTGACTCTGGGGACCACCACTCACATTGCCCTAAGGCAGGAGGGTCCCCAGAGCTGGCCAACAATCAGGTGGCCTAGAGGGGACTGCAGTGCCCTGTGAGAACTCTTCTCCCAGGCTGCCCGCAGACCCTTCTTTAATGACATGATGAGATCGGATGTAATCCCAATTGTGATCCAATCCAAATCATGATCCCAAACCCACAGCCCACCACTACACTGGCAAGGTGAAAGCTGGGTACCCAATGATCAGCCAAGTCTTGGAAGCCTGCCACCCCACCAGGGCCAGAGGGTCCCTGGAGCCAGGCAATAATCAGCACGATCAGGAGTGCACCAGGGTGGGTTGGAGACCCTGGTGGGTCCACCCTGCCCCATGTGCAATTCAGGCTGCCTAGAACCAGCTGTAAAGTCATGGAAACTGGAACTTGCCACCAAATGTTGACACATTTCACAGAATCATTTTGTAGCTGTGTTTCCTGTTTCATCCTGCTATGAGATGCTGGAACATGTGGCCAGGTCCCCAGTCAAGATGCGATTCCCTAAACCCATCATGTTAAATGCAACATCTGCCAGAGGCCTCAGGGCTTTGTAGATGCCCTGACCCCAGCCATATGCTGCTGCTACATCCCAGCAGCTGCCTATAATACTGCTAAGTCATGGGTGAGCTTCTTGGAGCCTGTGCTGGGACAGGAGGAGTGGGGCTGAGGGCTTGTGGGAGCTAGCCAGGGAGGCAAAAAGGTCTGGCTGGGGGCAGGACCTGGGGGGATAGCTGGCGGGGTTTGGGGCTGGCTGTACCGGGCTGGTTCAGGGCTGGAAGGTGGGGGGGGGGGTGAAGCCAGCCAGGGGCTGATGGGAAGCGGGGGAGGGAAGCATCGGAGCAGGCCAGGGACTGACGGGGATGGGGACTGGGGCCAGCCAGGGGCTGATGGAGTGGGTGGGACAGACTGAGGGCTGACTATGGGTGTGAGGGTCAGGATGGGTGGCTGAGGCTGGTGGGGGTAAGGTTAAGGGATTTGCTGGGGAGCAATAGGTGCACTAGGGGGAACAAGGGGCAGCAGGATATCAACCAACCACTGCAGTCAGACAGAGCTGCCAGTTCACCCCCCTACATGTGCCCCTGGCTCGTCTTACCATGGCCTGGCAACATAAATTACACTGAAGTGGTGGGAAATACATTAGTAAGAAAATGCATGAGAAAAGGTGGTCAGTAAAAAAAAAGCTGGAGTTGGGAGCCCTGGTTACAGTGTACCCAGCTCTGGGGTGGGGGCTGGGTATAACAGGCTCTATCTGGTTCTAAAGTAGGGCATTAGGGGCTAGGATTACCCACCTCACCATGCCCCCCAGTCCTGCGCCCCCTGGAAATGCACTGGTACCTTGATGATGTCAGAGATGCCCTTATCACTGAGACACTCCACAAAGGTCTCGATGGGATAGTTCAGTCCGGGGACCAGCATGGGGGTCTGACAGCAAGAGAGAGAGACACAAGAGGGGTTGGGAAGCCTTCCCTGAGCTGGGATGCAGCTGGCTCTGGGGGGTGTAAGGTGCTGGGTGTGACAGGCTGCGGCCCACTCTGTTTGGGCAGGGACACGCACCCGCAGCAGGGAGCTGGCCATGGCGTACAGGTGCTCGTCATACTGGAAGCTGAGCAGCAGCCCAGTGCTGGCCCCAGCAGGTGCTGCGCTCTGGAGATGCAGTGTCAGCTTGAAGGTGGGGCCAATGCCCTGGACCTGAGGGGGGCAGAAGGGGGGTGAGGGCTGGAAAGTCAGGAGTCCTCTATGACCCCCGGCCTGAATCCCCTGGCTGTAGCTCCATTCCAGAGCTGGAAAGAACCCAGGCAACCAGGCTCCCAGCCCCGCTGCTCTAACTCCCAAGCTCCCACTTCCCTCCGAGAACTGGAGGAAACCCTCCCAGACACCCCAGCTTGTACTGCCTGGCCCCCACCCCCTTCCAGAACTAGAGGGAACTCAGGCGTTTGGACTTCCAGAGATAGAAAGAACCCAGACGTCCGAGCTCCCAGACCCCTCTGCTCCTACCTCTCGGGGCCCCCTTCCCTCCAAGAGCTAAGGAGGACCCAGGCATCTGGCTCACCGTGGCCCGCAGGCTGAGGGGATGCTGGGGAGTGGCGCTGAGTGGGGCCAGGCTGCCCTGGAGGGCGCGGACATAGGCACGGGCAGCCGACAGTCGGAGGCGGCTCAGCTCTGTCTGGAACACCTGGTGCATGGCTGGGGCAGAGGGGTATCAACTCAGGGGACGGAGCCAGGGGCGTGGTCTACAGCCGGGGGTAGGCAGGGTAGGGGCTAGTGCCAGGGGGCAGAGGCAGTGTCAGAGGGGAGGGGGAAAGCACTCGGGGCAGAGTTGGTGTCTAGGGGAAGGCACAGTTAGGAACTGGGGACATGGCCTACCTCTAGGGGACATGGCCAATGCACAGGGGGCGAAGTCAAGCACCTCGCCCCCCCCACCCCTCCAGAAGGAGCTAGCGTCCAGCGCAGGTGTGGCTGGAGAAGGGGCCACAGCAGGCTGGACCCAATGCCCTTGTCTGGTGCCCCGACCCCCGACTCCCACCCTTTTAGTGCCCCCCCCATCCCTAGGGACACCCCCAGGCCCCATCTGCCCCCCATTTACCCCCTCACCGGCACCAGCCTCACGCTCCCGCAGTGTCTGGTCCACATAGAGCCGCGTCTTCTTGGGCACAGCGAGGCGCACGGCCTGGGCCAGGGGGGGGCCGGGGGCTAATGGTGCCTCCAGTACCGCCCGCCGCTTCAGCATCTTCACCAGCAGACCGCCCCCTGCCCCACGCCAATGTCAGCTTGGCCTGAGACGCCCCACATCCCCCTGCCTCACACGGGTCAGCCTGGCCTGAGATGTCCTCCCAGCCCAATCAGTCTGGCCTGAGACCGCCCGCCCCCCAGCCCACATCAGTGATACCAGAGACCCACAACACTATCAGCCTCTTCCTGCTCCACACAACTGTCTGGCAGCCTAAGACCGGTCCATGGCCAGCAACCCAGCCAGAGCACACCCCTGGCCCCCCGACACCACCCATGTGGAAGTCAGCTTGGCCCGAGACTCCCCCATGACCCCCCACCTGGTCTGAGTCCCTCTGCTTCACACAATCACCCTGCTCCCCCAGCTCATGAGACCTTCAGCCAGCACCAACCTCTGCCCATCCCTGTCAGCCCTGGACAGAGGCCCCCAAACCCCCAGTCTGCCTCCAGCCTTCCTTGATCTCCCCAGCCCACCATGAGCCCATACCCTGCCCTGACCTCCCCAAAACCCCCAGGCTAGCTCCCAGACCAGATTCCTCCCAGCCCAGCCTCTGCCAGCTCCAGATCAATTTCCTGCTTCCAGAGCCTCCCCAGCCAAGTCTTGGTCCCCCCAGCCCTGGCCCCCCAGTTCAGCCCCAGCTCCCACCTTTGGTGGTCATGAGGAGGGTGCTGTCCTCACGCCCATAGCGCCCGAAGATCAAGCCAGTAACCACATCCTGGGGTAGGAGGCAGAGAGCATGTCTCAGCCTGTGCTAACCACTGGGCAAAGCTGCTCTTGCCGAGCTCTCAGCCTCACTCTTCCAGCTCTAACCACTGGGCCACACTGCCTTGACTCAGCAAGAGAACCCAGGTGTCTGGGCTCCTGCCCCCGCCCCCCTCTGCTCTAACCATTGCACAACACTGCTCTTTGTTTGGGCTCCCAGCCGTACCTGCTCCGACTGCTCCCCCCCTTCCCTCTGCAGAGAGGCAGAGAACCCAGACATCTGGCTCCCCGCAAACCCTGCTGCTCTAAGCACTGTACCACACTCCCCTCCTGGGCGTGGGAGAACCCTGCTCCTCCCCCCTGCAGAGAACCCAAGCATCCGGCTCTCCTGTTCCAACTGCGGCACCACACTTTCCTTCCAGGGCTGGGGAGAACTTAGGTGTCTAGGGGGCCCAACCCCCTGCTCTAACCATTATACCACAATCCCCTGACAGAGTACCCAGGTGTCTGGGCTCCCAGTTCCTCCTTGCTCTCACCTCCCAGAGCTCGAGAAACAACCCAGGCGTTTGGGCTCCCTTTAACCACTACACCTCACTTCCCTCGCAGAGCTGGGGAGAACCCAGGTGTGCAGGCTCCCAGCCCCAACACTTCCCCCAGAGCTGGAGAAAGAACCCAGGCATTCGAGCTCCCTGTACCCTGCTCCTCTAGCCACTGCTCCTCCCCAACACAGAGGCAGAGAACCCAAGTGGTCCAAGCTCCCTGTTCTAAATACTAGACTACACTCCCCTCCCAGAGCTGGGAGAACTCAGGCATCCGGGCCCGCAGCCCTCCCTCCTCTAACCCCCTGGCCCAACTCCCTCCCAGACCTGGAGAGAACCCAGGTGTCCAGGGGACAGGAGGTGGTAGTACCGGGGTCTGGATGACATCGAGGAGGGCCTTGTCCCGGTACACATGCACCTCCTGGTTGCTGAGGGCGGCCAGGACGGCCTGGAACCCACGGGACTTCTGCTCCAGCAGTGCCATGGTCAGCAGTGGGGCTGGGAGCTGCACGGTCCACAGCCGCTTGCCCTGGGGGGACAGTATAGGGCTGGGTAGAACGGATTGCAGCTGGCTCTGTGGGATGCACCCAACTCATGCTGGGATGCAGCTGGCTCTGGGCTAGGCATGTCACACCCAGGCTGTGCTCACCACAGCTGCAGCCAGCTCTGGGGTGGGGGCATCAGGGGCCAGTTGGTAAATTGTCCCTCGCCCAGTGTTGATATGCATCCATCCCAGAGCTAGCTGTTGGGGCTGGCTCTGGGGTGGGCCTCAGGGCTGGTGATACAAGGCCCCTCATCCAACACTCGGCTGTGGGTGGCTCTGGGGTGGGCACAGGCTGGGTGTACCATGCGCTCACCTTCTGGGTGTAGCCCCGCAGGGTGTCATCGGAGCAGCCAACCACAAGGGTCTTCTGGACGCGGACCAGGCCCACAGGCTGGGCGCTCAGCTCAATGCAGCAGCGTGGGCGCCTGGAGTCCCTGGGGGGGCAGAGAAAGGCAGTAGGCTGGGAAGGGGAGTCGGGAATGGGATCCAGGGCTGGGAGTCTCACCGGCGCAGCAGGTAGAGGCAGCCATTGCGACAGGCGGCCGTGAGCCGGTACTCCACATCAAACTGCCCTGTTGCCTCCAGGAAGGCCGGGACAGCGGGGAGCATCATCTGGGGGAAAGAGGGCAGAGATGAGGACTGGGTATGACACAGAGTTGCCAACAGTCAGTACAAGTTAGTGACAGTCCATAAAAGATCCTCTTAATAAAAATTACCATCTGTAAAAGGTACTGACATGATAGCCTGTGAAAAATAATTTCCGTAAACGACACTGTCAGTAGAAGATACCATATGTAAAAGATGCACTGACAGTAAAAAATAAATAAATACTGTGCGTACAAACTAGGGCCCGTCTGTAAAAAATATAGTGTCTGCAAAACTCTCATTAAAAAAATGTAAAAGATAATGACACTCTGTAAAGATACCATCAGTAAAAACACTCTCCATAAAAGATACTCAGTAAAAAATAGCATTCATAGAAGATACTCAAAGACACTAAGAATATTGTCTGTAAAAGATACCCTCGATAAAAATATATATTATCAGTAAAACATACAGATGTTCTGGGTGGGGAAAAAAAGATCCTGACAATCAGTAAAACATGCGGTCTGTAAACAATAATGATCAGTTAAAAAAAAAAAATTACTTTCTCTAAAATCCACCCTCACCTCACCCCCAAAAAACAACCCATCAGTAAAAACCTGGAGCCAGAGACAGAGCAGCAGTGCCCCCTGCTGGCTGAATGGGAGCACAGCACTAGGCAGGGAGCATTTTCACAGCCAGCTGCTGCTGCAACACTGCGGGGGTAGGTCGGCTCCTTCTGGGGTCCGGGCTGGGAAGAGGGGATGGAGGCAGTAGGGGAAGGTGGGAGTGCAGCATGGTGCAGTTGGGGGCATCAGGGTGTGGGGGCAGAAGGGTGTCATCCCAAGCCGCCAACCCAAGACAATTTCTTTCTTACTGCAAACTTTATGCTGACACCCAAACTTTTTTCCTATCCTTGGTGTTCAAGCCCTTACATTTGCCCCCAACCCTGGCAGGAGGGCAGGGCCTGAAGCACAGTGACACTGACAGGAAACACGTATGTCAGTAAAAACATGTATCAGTAAAAAAAGGCTGTGTGGTCAGCCACAGGTTTGCAGATGGTTCACTCTTGGTTTGCGAGCCCTGGTTTAACAGGCTGCGGCTGGGGCGCCAGGGGGGCACCAGGGGCTGGGTACAGCATTCAACTGGCTCTGGAGGGCTGGGAAGAGCAGGCTGCAGCCAGCTCTGGGGTGGGTATAACAAGCCAGGGAGGCCCCCTACCTGTGCCAGGCCAGTGAAGGCCTCGGGGTCCAGAATCAGGACCTCTCTGCTCTCTGTCCCGAGCACCAGGCAGGTGGCACCATCCTCATCAGCCAGGTCCTTCCTCAGCGTGGTCATGCAGGTGATCACAGTCTGGGGAGGCGGGGGGGGGGGGGGGGGGGGGTGTCAGACCACCCAAAATTTCTTTCCCGCAATCTCAGGGTCTCCCTCCTGCCAGACCCACCTGGTGCTGCAGCGGTTGGTCTTTGTGGAGGGTCACGAAGGCCTGGAGCTCCCCGGGCTCCAAAGTCAGGAACCTGTAGGGATTGGGGGGGGGGCCCTCGGTGAGGTTACCTACCCAACTGCCCCAGCCCCTGCCAGCCCAGCAGGGACTCCAGAGACCCCCCAACAACTGCCCCAGTCCTCCCAGCCCAGTAGGGGCCCCAGAGACCCCCTCATTGCCCCAGCCCCTCCAACACAGCAGGGACTCAAGACCTCTTTAACTCCTCCAACACCCCAGTTCCCTCCGACTCACCTTGCAGGAGGCCTAACCCCCTCCCAGGCTCACCTCAGAGACCGAGCTGACAGGGGGATCTCAGCCTTCTCTCTGTGGGAAACCAGACGCATTGAACTAGCCATTAGTGGGACCCAGATATCCGGGCTCCCAGTTCCCCCCGCTCTAATCCCTCCGCCTCCCGCTGCCCCCCCAGAGCTGCAGAGAAGCCAGGTGTCCGGGCTCCCAGCCCCCACCCAGGGGCACCCCGCTCCCCCCCGGTACCCCGGGGGAGGAAGGCAATTGCTCACCGGATGCTCTCCAACATCTCCTTCAGCATCAGCGGGTCGATCTTGTCCTGCCCAGGGGCACACACGCAGACGTGTCAGGGCGCCACCCTCGGCCCGCCGTCTCCCGACACCCCCGGCATCTGGGCTCCTAACGAACCAGCCCCTCCTGGCACAGCGAACCCCGCTGCCCCCCGTGCCCCTCCCCGTGGGGAGCCCCGGGGAAAGGATACCTGCCGGGCCTGGTCCCAGACGTCGCGCTCCAGCGGGGCGGGGGCACGGGGGGGCAGGCGATGCTTGTAGAAAGGGCGCAGGTTCTGGTAGACGTAGACGGCGGCCCCGGCGGGCACGGCCAGGCTGGGGGCCCGGGGGCCCGGCTGGCCCGAGCGCAGCGCCCCCAGCCCGGCCGGCGCGCCCGGCAGCACGCTCTCGCTGCTCAGCCCCACGCCCTGGTAGACCCGCAGCGCCGGCGCCCGGCCCCCCGCCCCCACGCAGGCTGCCAGCAGCTGGGGGAGACACGGGGGGTGGGAGTGGGAGGGCAGGGGACCCAGGCATCTGGGCCCCCCGCCCCCGTGCCGGCTGGGGGGAGCCCCCCACCCACATCCCCCTCCCCGGGCCTCACCTGGTGCTCCCCGTCCCCATGGAGGTCGACCAGGGCTGGAAGGAGAGCGGGGTCAGAGCGGGGTCAGCCCCCCCCCCCGGGCCCGCCCAGCTCGGGGATCAGGGGCTCACCGAGGCCGGCGGAGAAGGCGGGCAGGGCGGCCACCGGGTCGTAGTGCGCGTCCAGCCACTTGCAGTCGGCGTCCGAGCTGGGGGGAGGGGAGGGCAGCGGGGTCAAGGGTCACGCGGGGGTCCGCCCCCCCCGCCCCCGGACGGATCCCAGGCCCCCCCGCACCTCTCGCCGCCTGCGGGCGCCGCCGCCATGTCCGCCCGCCCCGTCACTATGGCAACGGCAGCCGCGGCGGCGGGGGCGGAGTCGCTGCGGAACGGGTCCGCCGGAAACGCGCGCCGCGCCCGCGGGTTCCGCCGCGACCCCGGGTCGGGCCCCGCTCCCGGCGCGCACCGCGGGGGGAGGGACGGGGACCGAGACACGCCGGGCGCGTCAGGGGAGGAATGGGGGCCCTCCAGGCATCCCACAGTGCACTGCGGCAGCTGCCCCTCCAGCCCAGCTCTACTGCTCTGGGGTCCGAGGGTGCATGGCCACGCCCCCAGGCGCGCACGTGCTGCTGTTGGGGCACAGGCCGCGCCTCTCGCGGCCGCCTTCCCACCCACTGCCGCACATCCTGCCTTATATGGGCATGCCCCGCCCACAGCCCCGGGCTCTACTCTCAGTATGGGCGTGCCCCGCCCACAGCCACACCCCCTTGCTCGGCTGGGCACGCCCTAGGCGCCGGAGCCTGAGCGAGGGGGCGCTGCGGGGGGGGCGGCGGGGCACGCCCGACCAGAGGGGGCTGGCGACCACTTCCCAAACCACAGCTTCATTACCCTGATGAGCCCCAGGGAGGCCATTAAGCCATGTGTTGGTAAGCATGGATTAAAGGCTTCCCTGGGCTTAATCAGAGTAACTATGTCGTGGTTTCAGGCCAGCCCCAGTCTAAGCAGTCAGGCATAGGCGCCGGCTCTGGTTTTCCCCGAGTGGGTGCTTTTCGTTTTGCGTTCCCGTGCACGGCCAGACGACACAGCGTATGGCTTCAATCAGGCTGGCCTGACTTGGCTCGTGGGTGCTGAGCACCCACTACATTTCTTTGGCGGGTGGTCGAGGCCTGGAGCACCCACGGACCCAGCGCTACGCGTTCAGTTAAAGTCTACACACGTGCCCTGGGTGGAGAGCGGGAAGGGGACGTGAGCAGCACAGCCACAGCCCCTTCCCTGCCAGCGCCCTGAGGTGTGGGTGCACCCGCTGCTGGCAACAAGGGGCACAGTGCCCAACAGGGCCCTGAACCAGTGGTGGTGGTGGTGGGGTCCTGCTGGGACCTTGGTGGTCCCCTGGGTGGGCACCCCCAAAATCCCCCCAGTGCGCCAGTGCTGTGTGCTAACAGGAAATGTACGAAGTGTAAAGGGTTTCCGCCCAACAAAAAGTAATTTTAATGAACCTTGATCTGCCCAACCGGTAAGGATATTGCACCTTTCCACCCCGTGTGTCGCGGCCCTATTGCAACAGAAATTGCATGGATTTCTCAGTGAAGCCAAGCGGCACCTCGTGGACAAATCGTGGCAGTTCCCTCACACAGATCCCCGACAGGCAGGGGAACTGTACCCCAGAACTGCTGCCCCCTCCAGGACCAGGAAGCAGTCAGAGGTCCCTGCAGGGCCAGGGCTTTGTTGGCACCCCTGATCCTGGCATGGGGGTCTCCACAGGGCCCACCACTCCCTGATCTCAGCCTGGGGAGTCCGTACAGTGCCCAGCACCACCCAATCTCAGGCTGGCCCACGTGTGCACCTGAGCTAACCAGTGCCCTGCTGTGTCCTTGGTGCAGCTGGCCACAGCCAGCCTAGTTGCAGCTTGTGCCATCTGTACTGCTGTGCCTTTCGCCTCAGTGAAATACTTCTGAGAGCCACAGAGAGACTCACCCCAGGGCAGTGCCCCCCCCGCCTTGCTCCCACCTCGCCACTGACACCACCACAGCCACCTGCGGGAGCTCCCCGCTCAGCTCGCTCCTGCTGCTGACACCAATGCGGCTGCCTGCAGGAGCTCCCTGCTCGCCGCCACCACCTGTGGGTGGTCGCCGTGCCCCCCAGCCTGCAGGGGCACGCGTCGTTCATGCCCGGCCCCCAACTGGTGCAGGAGACACAGTAGGAGCTGAATCCAGGGTTCCCAAGCTGGCTGTCAGCCTGGCACAGGCTGCCCCTGGCTGCGGCTGCTCTGCCTGGGTATGCAGGGAGCCTGTGGGCAAGGAATGAATGGGGGACGTCACATCCACCCCTGAGATGGGCACTTGCTACACTGCCCTTCATATATCAGTTTTGTAGGCAGATGACTTCTATTTGTACTTGAGCTAAGAATGCCCCCATTCCTGCACACGTGCAATACCTCTGACATTGGCTGATGCAATGACCGAGGTAACCAGTGCCCACTGTTTTGCACAGGGACCCCTCATCATGGGTTTTCCCTTACTTCTTTCTTCTTCTCTTTCCCAAATTCTCTGTCTTGTTGCCATCTTGGACCTGTGGCCTGTACTTTCCAGTTGTGGGGCCTGAACAGAGGTCGGTTCCCCTTCTTCCACCCCATCTCTGATTCTCTGCCTGTCCCTACATTTCACCGCACTTTCACCTGTCAGGTGTTTGCCAATCCTTCATTTCTCTAATTTCACTTTCAGCGAGCCCTCCCATCCCTCCTCTCTTTCTTCTTCTGAGCCTGCCCCACCTCTCCCTGCTCTCGAGGGCACTAGTCTCAGGGTAGTCTGAGTGTATCCATTGTTCCTTTTCCTCCTCCGCCTCCTCACTTTCCTCCAGCCACTGCCCAGAGGAACTTCTCAAAAAACTTTTGCTGGCTCTGTTTTGGGGTCTCCTTCACCACCTTTGCCTCTGTTTTTTTCCTGCTCAAACTCCTAATCTATTCCCCATCTGCCTTGTTCTTGTTTTTTCCCTTTTTCTTCTTTGCCTCATACTTTCCACGCACTTCCACAGCAGAGGCAGGAGCAGCACAGGCTGCATCGCCTTCACTCCCATTACCCCATTTCACCGTGAAAAGGGACCCCTGGTCAGGGGATCCTTCAATAGCCCCCAGCGCAGAGCCCTTACTATACAGCACTACGTGGGAGCAATACTTCTGGCATGAACAACTCCTGCTCCCGAGTGTTAGGACCAAGCTCTGGATTGAGGTGAATCCTCTAAAAGGGGAAGAACTTGGGAATCCTAGAGATATCTGACCTGGAAAAGGTTCTGGCACCTGGCCTGTTTCGACTTCATGGCTCTGAGAAGAACATTGAGACCGACCACAGGGATCATATGTTAATTTCTGGGGCTTTATTAGCAAGGAAACCACTATAAAGAATGGGATGATGGGAAGGAGGGCAGGGGGAGCCGCTGGCACCTGGCGGTGCAGAGTTCTGGAGAGAGGCTGCAAAGCAAACCCTGCTAAACTGGGCTCAGGGGGTGAAGCAGCAGCAACAGCAGCCTGCGTCACCCAATGGGCATGAGCAGGGCAGAGAAAGGGGTTATGTGGTGGTGAGGAAAGGTGAGGTCAGGGAAAAGATCAGGGAATCCTTTGCCAGCCATTAATATCCTCCTTATTCTTGCAACTCAGGATCCTCACGTAGCAGGTCCCTGGGATCAGCAGGGAGGACAAAGCTTGGAGGATGCACAAGACAGTCCCTGAGTGTCATCTGGAGCCAGTTAACTTGGGAGAGAACCCTATTGTGAGGACACTTCTACGCCAGGAGCACTGACTGCTTCCAGAGAACGATAGGCAGGGCCGCTGTTTGGGGTGTGGGGGCGCTAATCTGCCCCAGGTCCTGTGCTTCGGGGGCCCCATGGAGCCAGGTGGAGGAGCCATGGAGATTCAGTGCCACTGCCACTGCTGGCTTTGCATTCAGCCACTTGGCAAGCTCCCCCCCACCCCTGCCCGCCCGCATCCACTGCAGGCTACTTTGCATTTGGGGCGCATGGGGGCGGGGCCCCACCCAGGCTAATTTGCCCCAGGCTCCAAACCCTGCTCGGGTCATCTCTGATGATAGGGAATATATAGGCTCCAAGGCTAATGCAAAGATCATCACCTCAGAGGTTCCTCTGCATAAGGTATTTCTTCCTAGCCTTTCCTAGTCTCTCCTACCTGTCAAACTTTGCACCCCAACCTCTAGGTCCTTTGGGTTCTGCAGGGCACCTAGGGTGGCCATCATGGAGGACAGTCCAGTCCCTGAGTGTCATGTGCAGCCAGTTAATTTGGGAAACAGCCCTACTGTGAGGACACTTCTACCCCAGGAGCACTGACTGCTTCCAGAGAACGATAGGGAACATATAGGTTGCGAAGATCACCACCTCAAGGTTTCCCCAGTGATCTGGGCTAACTTTTGCATAAGGTATTTATTCGTAGCCTTTCCTAGTCTCTCTTAACTTGGAAACTTTGCACCCAAACCTCTAGGTCCTTTGGGTTCTACACTGCACTACATGAGCTCAGGACAGGGTGAACTCTTCCTGCACTCTTCCCAGGATGAAGCTGCTTGCCCGAATGCATCCAGTGGTGGGTGCTGGGCATGTAGACATCCCCAAACCCTTTCTGCAGTGCTGGCAGAATTAAGGATGCTCCTGTGTGTGGATGCACTGGTGCTTAGCCAGGAGGGAGGAGCAAGTGAAGCTTTGCCAACACTCTGAGCACCAATGCAGCTTGTCCCTCATGTGGATGCGCTGGTGTTGAGCCATGGGAGGAGCTGGCAAAGGCCTCCCCACACTCGGGGCACTGATGTGGCTTCTCCCCTGTGTGGATGCGCTGGTGCTGGACCAGGTGGGAGGAAAGGGTGAAGCTTTTCCCACACTCTTGGCACTGATATGGCTTCTCCCCCGTGTGGATGCGTTGGTGCTGGATGAGGTAGGAGGAAAGGCTGAAGCTCTTCCCACACTCAGGGCACTGATATGGCTTCTTCCCTGTGTGGATGGGCTGGTGGTTAATCAGGCTGGAGGAGTGGGCGAAGCTCTTCCCACACTCTTGGCACTGATATGGCTTCTCCCCTGTGTGCATGCGTTGGTGCCGGACCAGGTCAGAGGAAAGGGTGAAGCTCCTCCCACACTCTGGGCACTGATGTGGCTTTTCCCCTCCATGGAGGAGCTGGTGCAGGGCTAGGTAGGAAGAGCGGGTGAAGCTTTTCCCACATTCAGGGCACTGATGTAGCTTGTCCCCTTTGTGGATACGTTGGTGACGGTCCCGGTGGGAAGCTTGGGTGAAGCTTTTCCCACACTCTGGGCACTGATGTGGCTTTTGTCCTGCATGGATGAGTTGGTGCTGGGCTAGGTAGGAGGAGCGGGTGAAACTTTTCCAACACTCAGGGCACTGATATGGCTTCTCCCCTGTGTGGATGCGCTCGTGGTGAATCAGGCTGGAGGAGTGGGCGAAGCTCTTCCCACACTTGGGGCACTGATGTGGCTTCTCCCCTGTGTGGATGCGCTGGTGCTGGGCCAGGTGGGAGGAAAGGGTGAAGCCCTTCCCACACTCTTGGCACTGGTGTGGTTTTCCCCCTGCATGGATGAGCTGGTGCTGGGCTAGGTAGGAGGAGAGGGTGAAGCTCTTCCCACAGTCTGGGCACTGATATGGCTTCTCCCCTGTGTGGATGCGCTGATGGTGAACCAGCCTGGAGGAGTGGGCAAAGCTCTTCCCACACTCAGGACACTGATGTGGCTTCTCCCCTGTGTGGATGTGCTGGTGTCGGACCAGGTGGGAGGAGCGGGTGAAGCTCTTCCCACACTCAGGGCACTGATGTGGCTTCTCCCCTGTGTGGATGCGCTGGGGGTGGACTAAGCTGGAAGACTGGGTGGAGTGCTTCCCATGTGAAGAGCACCCGGGTGTCTTCTTCCCTGTGCAGATGAGCTGGTGACAGGACAGGTCTCGCCTGTTGGTGAAAATCCTCCTGCATTTCGTGCACTGGGTGGTCTTCCTCTCTGCATGGATGTGCTGGTGCTGCGATGAGCAACTGAAGGTTTCCCTGCACTCAGAGGTTGGTTGGGCCATCTCCATGAGCTTGGTTGTGAGCTCCTGCTTCCCACTAAGGCTCACCCTGTTGGTGGAGTTTAAATGAAATTTCTCTTTCTGGTGAATCTTTCCGTTGGGGCTTTTCATCTCTCTCAGCTTCTCAACTTCTTCCCAGTAATGCTGGCTCTCACCAGGCTTCACCACTCCACTCTCACACATATCAGGAGTCTGTATCTTGTTGAACGACACATTCTCCATGTGGATTTGGGTCCTGCCAGGCCTCTTATGCAAACGGTTCTTCTCAGGACTTGGGGGGTCCCTCCCTCCTGATGTACTTGGGGAAGTCTGTGGCGGTTCCAGATCTGCAGGCCCTTCGTCTGGATGTTGTTCCTCAGCTCTGCTCAGCATCAAGGCAGTTCCTGGGTGGGGGGAAATAAAACCTCTAGATTTTGTGTCAGGGCACAACTAAGGGCATAAACTATTATTCCCTGAGTTGTGCTGGGCCTCAGATTAGGGCTGGAGCTTGGTGCCTGTAGTTACTTAAGAAAATAAGCTCTTCTTTCTAGCACCCCAAGTGCTGGGGTTGGGGGATGGGACAGGCCATGTGCCATCCTAATGTTCTGCAACTTGGTGCATTTCAGAGGCTTTTTCTCAGGACTTGTGTTGCTGCTCTGAGCCCCATCACCTTGTACCCTTGTGGGAGAAGTGCATGGGGGATGTGTATTACGACAGTACCTGAATGACTACATGCACTAAGAGGCTGAGCATGAGATCAGAAACATCTGCTTAAAGGAAGAATGAGGCTCTCGAAGGGCTGCCCTATCCCACAGCACTGACGGGTCCAGGAGGAGATGCCGAGGACTCCACCTGACTGGGCTGATCTGTTCCAGTATCCAAAGTGCATTAGTGAGGCTTTTCAGGGCTGATCTCCAGTGCTCACACTTGATGTCTGGCTATCCTGAGAGCAGCATCCAGGGACAAGTGTGAACAGCCTTACGGTAGAGATCAGGAAGTTGACAGTGGACATGAATGTTTGGTGAGCATGCCCTCACATAGGACTAGATGCTTCGGAGGCACAGAGAAGCGCTGTTTCTACTTGCTAGAACTAGCTAAAATGTAGAACCCCTCGTTCCTCCAAGAAATGGTGTGGGAGGGGAGGATTTAGAGCTGTGGCTCTCCCTTCTAGAGGGAGCAGGGCTTTACTCCCTACCTGCTTCCAGGGAAGTGGCCGATGCAGGCAATGAGCCCGTGGAGCTTTCTTCTGCTGACGAGCCCCAGGTGTCCTCCAAGTCACAGGAATCTGCAACGGGAGAAAAGCCTGGGCACTAGAGCTGGGCGAAATTTTGGCAGCCATTTTATTTCGGAGGTGTTTCAGGCTCTTTTGGCACCCAAAACACCAAATCTGAATCAAGCTGGAAGACTCTGAAACAGCTTCAAAATGTTTTGGAAATGCTTTGGAGAATTTCTGAGTTTCAGAGCCAGGCTTGATGGGAAACAAAAACTAAGAAGAGGGAGGTGGAAGAGGGGGGCAAGGACTGCTTGACCTCTAGCTCCCGGTTCGATTCCCCAGCTCTCTGATCATTTTCCTAGCTTTTCCCGGGGGAAAGGGGGACAGATCTGCGTGCGAGGTTTCAGCAGGTTGCCACTGCAGGCTGGGGTGATCAGAGAGCTGGGCAATCTCTGAAACAGATTTGGCCGAATCGAATCAGGATGGTGATCTGAAACACCGAATCCAATCACTGTCCCTCCAAAATGGCTGAATCCAAATCAGAACAGAGCCGTTTTGCACAGCCCGACTGGGCACCAACCTGCACATGGACTCCATGCTGAGACAGGGTTTGTGACACTCAGGACACCAAAGTTGACACAGAAGGAGATTCTGGTGCAAACCATAAGGTACCCACTTCCCCCACCCAACACGAAAGCTTGTGAATCCCACCCACCCCAGGGACCCATTTCATGCAGCCTGAGACCTTGATTAAACACTTCCTGGGTTCCAGGTTCACCTAACCAGAAAAAAAACAGGGAGCCTGCCTCCACTCCAACGAAAACGGCTACACAGAGCATCAGCCAAGCATGCTAATTTTGATGAGGGACTACTAATCCTATCGTGCCCTGGTAGAGGGTGCTATAGCTACCTTGAGCTTGACTGTCCAATAACAGGCTAATTACAGGAGAACAAGAAAACAGTTGTTTGTCTTCACACCATTGATTTCAGTGAGTGGAAGCAACATCTGCCTTGAGCAACTGCAGGTCAGCACCCTTGAACAGCAGCACAGGGCAGGTCTGTGGTTCCCAGGTCTCTCCCTGCCTCGCTCTGGGTACAGAACATTTCTGAGAGTGAAGTCAGGTGGAGGGGACTGCAACAACTCACCTGGCAAGAGGCCTTCAGACCTTGAACTTGCCCCATGGTCCTCATCCTCAGAAACCCAGAGCTCCTCTTCTCCTTGATTGATGTGGCAGACTAAGTCGGGTGCGAGACCTTGATATCCTGTTTGGGGCAGCGGTTAAAGAGTGTTTGTGACCAAGTACAGGATGGAGAAGAATCAATCAGGATTTGGGGACTGGAGGGAAAAACCTTCAATAGACGATGGTCCTTGATACCCAGGTGGTGGAGAGAGACTGTAACAGGGAGTCTATGGCTCCTGTTACTCTCAGAGGGAGAACAGCAGTAAACGGCACTCAGGAAGCCTAATAAAGATGGCTGGCAAGAGAATGGGCAGCCAAACCGCCTATTGCTGTGCTAGGAAACCACCTTCCCAGAAAAGGGCAGATCCTGAGCAAGCTACAAGACGGGGCCTGAGTTCAGGAAAGCAGTTTGGTTCTGCAAGGTGCAGGAGAAGGAGCTCCAGGACAGGGAGGCTACAGGGGACTGCCTGGCTGACAGGAGAGGCCCTGAGACTTGCAAACTAGATGCCCACAGACTACTGGGCCTAGTATGGGGGGCAGCATGCTGGTTCAGCCAGGGAGTGGACTTTTATGTTCAGACCCAGCATAGGGACAATATTCTGTTGTAGCCAGAGGGCTTGTGTATTGTGTTGTGGTTTGCACTGGGTTTGGGACTAGTAAGGGGAAGTTAGGAGGGCCTACTGTTGCCAGAGTGGCGCACAAGTGTTTTGGAGAACCTGCCTGGGGCTGGGACCCAAGAGACAGAAGAGGTTCCTGCCAGGGAGAATAAGACTAGAAGAGACAGAGACTGGAGCACAGTGCTCATCACGGGCCCATAGCCCAAGGGGGGCAACCACAGAGTGAAAGAGGCAAGAACCAAGGTCAGAAACCTGCAGCCTGTGAGGGACAAACTCACAGAGTTCGTCCTCTTACAGAGTAAGAGGCAAGTGACAGAAGCCCAAGAGACTGAATTGACAGGGCTGAACCCAGGAGTCGGATCCAGCACGGTGGGCCTAGGCTGCAAGGGACCAGCTAGAGAAAGAAGCAGAGCCTGGGAAGGCGAAGGCCCTGAGAGGTGTGTGGAGACCTGGAATGGTTGGATATTGGCTTGAGGATGAAGTGCCACACCTAACTGAGAGTCAGTAACACCTTTGAGGCACGGGCACATCTCTAAGGGAGGTTCAGAGGCTGTGATTAGCCTATAAGGCAAAAAGTGTCCTGGGGGACTTATGTGGGCTAAGGGGGCAAACTAAATGCAAGGAATTCAACGGGGTCTAAGGGGATCTGCTGGCAAGAGACCAGTGTGGAGACCCTCTAGGGTCCTGGGGCAGCCTCCCTTCCAAACCACACTAAAAACATCTAGATGTGGAGGGAGTTAACTAATTAGCTCCACAGTAAAGTGTCACTGTCTACATGAGCACTGGTATTATGGTGCAGTAAATTAACTCTGCTGTAAGATATTAGCACTATCCCTGACAGTATTATCTTAGGGCAGGGTAAGTAACTGCGCTGAAATGCACAGCCAATGGTAGCAGGGTCTAGCTGGGGCATGAGGGTGCTAAAGTGCAGGGGCTGCCTGCCGCCTAGCCAAATGGATTTGCCAGTTCTTCAGACTCACATCCCATCGCAGCCCCTCTGCCACCAAATGCTGTGATGCAGGGCCCTGAGCTGATCCCATAGAGAAGGAGTTGAGAAATTGCTTACTCCATCTGTTGTAACAGCAGAGGCTGATAAGACTTCCATGAATTTCTGCTAGATGATAACCAAGGGAGAAGAGAAAGGATTTAGATAGCACTAAACTTAGCATCCTAGAGTTGCTAGATGTGGTTGGATAGGATACACTAGGCAAGAGTGGGAGGAAATCAGAATAATTCTCCAAGGAGTTCTTGGAAAATGCCCTGGTTAGTGAATTTGTATGCCCAATGAATTGAAGAAGATAGGAACACGCTGGGAAGCAAAAGGATCATCTTACCAGGAATCTCCTGAATATGGAAGCACCAGGAGTTAAATGGATGAGAAAGACTCAAGTGAGGGTGACCAGATTAAATGAAGTAGGATATATAAATAGGAAATGCGAGAAAGGCCTCATCACTGCCAGAGCAAATGGGAAGGAAGAGGATTTAAACCGCTACCCAGAAGTCCAGGAGGATCAGACTGTTGAAAAATGGGAAGACAATGATCAAATTCAGAGCTCACAGTTCCAGGGAGAAGCAGTGAACAGAGCTTTACCCAGGGAAACGAGGGCTTGGTAATTCCTCAGCATCTGGTTCCGGTAAAGCTCCTTGTCTTCATCTCCCAGCAGCTCCCACTCCTTCTGGGTGAAGTACACTGCCACGTCCTCAAAGGCCTCCCGGAGCTGCGGTCACAAGAGTTACACCATCAGCATTCTCTTCCAGCTGCCTCCAGCCCCCACAGCCCTGATCTGTACTTACTCTGCGATACAAAGATTTGGGTCTTAGCTATGTTAGTTAGGGGTGTCAGATTCCCAGGTATTCAACTGACATGTGATATGGATATAGCTCTGGGGACACAGAAGTTAATGTGTCTGCTTTAGCCTGTCTCATTGTGGGAGATGTTGAAGCTACTTTTGCTTGGCAGTACATAGCATAGGTGCATAAGCCTCTAAGTCTCCCTGGGGAAGCTGGTTTCATGGCAGTGACTGGTATAAAACTGGTATAAGGGGACTGGGACTGGTATTCACTTGACTTCCTTAGCATGTTGTGTACACACGGGCTTCCTTCATCTTTACACACAACTACTTCAGAAATGGGGACTCCCTCGAAATACTTACAAATGGCAATGCCATGGGCACACATATGGTCCCCACAATATGCCAATATATTCATGACAAACCTATATAGGTTTCCCTCAATTTATGTGGGTTCTTTATATGCGACTTCGCTCTTACGCGACGGGCATATTTAGATCCATAATTCATTATATGCGAGGTAAATTGGCTCTTATGCAATTAGCATAGATGCCCAAGCAGGTAAATCTGGGGGGGAGGCGAAAGAGCTGTGGCCCCACTCACCCCAGCCCCAGCTGTAGTGGCCCTGGGAGCAGCCAGTGCCAGCTGCCTGGAGCCACCGGGCTGCACCGTGCTCCACCTGTTCCCCTGTGCCTGGGCTCACCCCAGTTCATGGGCTGCGCTGTGCTGTGGTTCTCCGGGAACGCATGTACAGCATAAATCGAGGGAAACCTGTTGTCCGTTTCCTCTATAGCCGCCTCTCATCCCCTTCATATATCTAAGGTACACGAAGGGCATTTTCGTCATACAGACAGGTGGGATAGAAACCCTAAAGAAATCTCCACAGGAGTTTAACAATCTCCAACCCTCCATCAAATTAACTCTGCAATGGTCCACTCAGCAAATTCATTTCCTAAACAAAATGGTGAATGTTTGAAATGGCAACATTGTGTTCGAAACCCACCCACTACTACAGCTAGCTTTCACCCTGAGCAAACCACTAGATCCATCATCCACAGCCAAACTCGAGATTACAACTTTATCTCCTTCAATGGCTCCCACCCACCAGGATGCACACCTGATGGATCTGGAGCAGGGGTTGCTACAATTACAATAAAACCCCAAAAGTCTGGTCACTACACGCAGCAAAGCCAGACTCAGACCGTGCTCCACCCTGCTACAATACCAACCAGAGGAGAAGAACACAGACTCCACTGCCTGTCTCCTACAGCCCCCAGCTTGAAAACCCTGGACACATCAGTAACGACTGCCACCCCCTCCTGGAAAAGGAGGGCTGTCTCAATGTAGCCACGCTGGACAAACCTGTCCTGCTTTACAGGCAGCCCCCTAAACTCAAAGGGTGTCTTTCAAACAACAGGCAACCTAACACCCATTCTCACCACCGCACTGGGCTATGCAATGGACCCAGATGGAAAATGCTCTCTCTCATCAATATATATGACATCATCACTGAGCAAAATAATATCGATTATAGCATTTCAGGTTCATTTGCCTCTATCTCTACTATTCTGTTAGGGTTTTTTCTTGTTTTTCTCTCCCAGCATTGCCTCACTCCCACCTTTCTCTCTTCCCTGCCTCCTTTCCTAATCTTTAGTATACACAACACTCACTCTATCTGATAGTCTGCCCTGTGCATATCCTCTCACTGTATTTCATAAAATGAACTTGGGCTCACAAAATCCTATTCTATGCATCTCCGACGATTAGTTTGTAAGGTGCAAATCTATCCTTCCTTCTGCCTCCCTTCTGAATAACAGAGATGTCTAGCAGCCTGGGGTGCTGCTCACTCCTACCAAACCACCTACCCAAAGAGCTGCCGTGTCACTGCCTTTGCTGAGCAAATCCTGCTGGCATCAGTTGAAATGACCCTCTATCCTCCATCATCCTAGCCACGTTCAACTCGCTGGGGTCAGCTGTAGAGACCACTGCCCTGTGCTCCCTGGTGCTGGCTGGGTATCACCCAGTCCCCAGAAGGGCTCTTCCAGTCTTAAGAGGTTCTATCTGAGCACTCCTCAGAAGCACCCTAAGGAGCATTTCCAGAGGAGGGAGCTCTGGCTCCACGGATCCTGACCCAGCCTTCCAGCATCAGCACCCCTGCCTATCTGCACTGGGAAGCGAGCTCCTGCTAATGCCAGCTTGGTGCGGTTGCAGCCTCTGTCACCAGCAGCTTCCTCTTGTCACTCTTCAGGTCTCTCCATTCACTAAATTTTCCCCATGCCACTGACTCAGTCTGGTCTCTGCCCCAGCTGCAATCCCAACCCCGACTGAACCTGGTGCCCTGCTCACCTCCTGCTTTGGGGGTTTGCCCTGCCCCCTGTGCAGTTGGCCTGGATCACGTGTCAGGAAGCCCCCTTCCCCCTGTCTCCCTGGGGGAGTACCCTGTAGTTCCAGGTTTACAGGCCCTTCCTCACGAGGCTCCTCCTCAGCTCTGCTCAGGGTCCCTGCACCTGCTGAGTGGGGAAGAGAATGCACAAGTTAGCCCGGGTGCTGCCAGCATGGGGAAAACCCTGCTGTTCACCTGTACCTGCCTGGGAATAAGGCAGCCAGGGGCCTCAAGCTTGTGGGAGAGAAGGAAGAAGGAAGACTCAAATTCCCCCAGTTCCTGCTAATAGACATCCACAGGCAGGCAGCTGGAGATGAACCCCAAGAACTCTGTCCCTGCTCGGGAGTGTGATAACTTTGTATTTTTTGTACTAACTACTTCATGTCAGAGCCTGCAGGGACATCGCTACCTGGGACAGAAGCTCGAGGGATGTTGGTGCAGTGTCACCATCCAAATTTTGAAAGTAGAGGGAAGGTAAATACAAGGTCAGTGTGCTCCAAGGTGTGTGAAAGTTTTCCAGTTCCAGGGGCACTGGGAGAATGCAAAAACCAACCTCTTGGAGCACTGACCCCATCAAAATGTTCTGGCAGACAGGATTTTCCTTTGATGGATGGTGCCTCCTGCTACTAGAAAAGGTGCAAACACGGCTCCTTACCTGCTCCTGGACAAGGGCCTGCTCTGGGGCACCAGCCTGAGGAGCCTTCATGAGCTGACCACTCCCAGGTCTCCTCTCTTTTCAGGGGATCTGCAGCAGGACACAGGCCTGGGCTAAGTGTACCAGCCAAACCTCACTGGGCAAACTCATGTCCCCGACACCTGCACCAGCCCTGTTTTGGGCACAGAGGGTCACTGGGGCATGAAAAAGGGCTGAGCAGACCCCAGACTGTTAGGACACCCATTACACCATTGATGTGACCACTGCAGCACCACGGGGATCACCCAAGGTCAGGGATCTTTCTGCTGGGTGCTGCACACATGCAGTGAGAAAGCTCGGGGCCCTCAGCCCGGTGCTGCCCAGCCACGCAGGTCAGAGCCCTGTCCCACCCCAGCCACGTGGTCACAAATGCTGTGGCCTCTCACGGCCTCTCAGGGACAGAGATTTGAGCCTCTTGCCCCTAATGCAGGACAGTCACTCGGGCCCCCAGACCCAGGCCCTGCCCTGCATCCCGTGCTTTACCTGGGTCCTGCTGGGGCAGAAGCTCCTTCCTGGGGACCCAAAGGGGCTCGTCCTGAGGCTCGGCGGTTTCATCCTGTCCTGCCTCCTTCAGGGGCAGGGTCACAGGAAAGGGCTGTGGCCGTGCCAGCCAGGATTTGAGATGTTCCCACAATGCCCCAGTGGGCACCATCTTGTCCAATGACATTTCCACAGCCTCGACATGCACGGGGACCTGGGGACAAGGCAAATGTGTTACAGTGCCCAGGGACTGGGAGAGAGCCGGGGGAGGGAGCGTCCCCAGACACATGGAGATGGGGACGGCGCCTGGAGCTTCTCCTCCTCCGCTCGCCCCACACAAAACCCCTCAGCCAGGACCACCGCCTCGGCGCAGGGCTCCCGCTGCATGCCCGCTCCCAGCTCTGCATCTCCCGGGGCAGGATGGCCAGGAACTGCCCGAGCACCGCCAGCTCCAGGATGTGCTCCTTGCTGCGGCGCTGGGGCTCCAGCCAGCGGTGGTGCTGGCCAGGGGGGCACAGGTGGTGGCCCAGCTCAACAGCCACCGCCTCTGCCCGGGGGACCTCAGCCCCGCGCTCGCCCCCTCCCCGCAGGGGCCGGCGGGAGCACCTCCCTGGGGGCCGGCTCCATCACGCCGTCCTGCTGCCTCCTCTGCGCCGCCCGGCCCCGCCGCCCGGCGCCCCGCACGCACCCGCTGCCCGCCCCGGGACGCGCTCGGGCTCGGGCGGGGCCGGAGTCGCAGCCCAGGGCCGCAGTCCCCGCTGCTCCGGAAGGGAAGCGGCGCTCGCAGCTGCGCCTGCCGCAGCGGGCCGGGGCCGGGAGCGGGGGAGGCGGGGCCGGGCGGCGGGGCTGCGGGGTGCCGGGCCGGGAGCGGGGGGGTTGCCGTGCCCGGGGCCGCTGCAGACCGGTGATGCCGTCGCTGCCTTTGTGTTGCGGTTTCCTGATGTACCTGCGTCCAGAGCGTCCCGCACCAGCTTGCCTTCTTCACGCGCCGGCCCACGCGTGGGAAGCCCGCGCGCCCCGTTACACCACGCGCTCCGCCCGCAGCCCGGGCTGCCAGCTCTCCGCGGCTCTTGGCGCCGCATCCCGGGCTCTGCCCCCCGGACGGCTCCTCCCTCCCCCCGGCGGCGCCCCGGAGAGGGCTGGCAGCGCTGGCCGGAGCCCAGGAGGGAGCCAGGCAGAGATCAGGCAGTGCGACCGGGCTGTGGGGCTGTCCCCGCCGTGTCCCAGGCTCTCTCCCCGCAGAGAAGCCCCCAGGCCTGGGAGGGCTCAGGGGGTGGACTGACTGCTCCTGCGCTGGCACCAGCGAGGGAGCCAGGAAGGGCTCCCCTCCAGCCCCGACAGTGATTTGCAGATGCAGCAGGGTGTGCAGAGAGCCCCCGTCCCCCTCCAAAGGGAACCTAGGGCGAGGGACAGCTCTTGCAGCCCCAACCAGCTGTGCAGGGATTAGTGACTCTTGCCCACCCCCAGTGCAACACTGAGGGGTGTGTGCAGGGCTGTCCCCGGGGCTAGAGCACAGCCTTGCCTCATACAAAGGCACATGGCCGGGTGTGGGCAGAACTGCCAAAAAGTTACTCCCCTGCAGTGAACCTGCACACACGTTTCCTAAGGCACCTGTGCCTTCATCTAGTGGTTGATTTAACAAAGGATAATTTTGTCTGTGAACAATTAGTCCCTTTAAAAGGGATCTGCCTCCAGAAATGTTTGCTATGTTATGGCTGTAGAGCTCTTTTGGGGACTGGTCCAAGTAGAGCCACATGGCCTGGGCAGTGGAGGCGGGGGGAGGGGGGGCCACTGGGCTGCCACATCTCCAGAACTGCCGGCCGCTTCAGCATCTTCACCAGCAGCCCCCCCTGCCCCACGTCAATGCCATCCTGGCCTGAGACCCCCCCCCACATCCTGCCTGGCCCACATGGCCCAGCCCAGCCTGCGACACCCCTCACCCTGATCTGCCTGGCCTGAGACCCCACTCACATCCCCTGTGGGTGTGGGGCTCCCTGCCCTGCTGTCCTCCTGCTGGGGCTGCAGGCGTAGGAGGGTGGATCAGGGCAGATAGGCTAGGTGCTGATGCCACCACTAGGAGCCCAGTGCCAGCTGTGCTGCCATGGTGGGGACACCTCATCATAGTGGCATAACTGGCACGGGCCTACCATAGTGGCAGCAGCACCAAGCCTACCAGGTCCCAGCCACTGGGTCACAGAGGTCCAAGGGGGAAGGCAGCAGTACAGGGATCCCTGAGCCCCACAGCGGGCACCCCACATCCACCCCCACTCCCCACAGGCTCAGCTTGGCTGATATATATATGTATATATATAACCACAGTTATAGAGAATACACACATTACTATAGTGCCTTTATAGTGCCTTTAACCTGGAACACACTGGCGTGCACACAGACGGACGTGCACTCTACTCTCACTCACTGTCTGCACATGGACACACAGAAACAAACATACTCTCGCTGCCATGAACACAGACACAGGTACACACATGTATACATGCACACACAGATGTAGATGCATGCACAGATGCACGCACACAAAGACTCACAGATTCACAGACACAGAAACAGACACCTATAGATCCACAGACATGCACACACAGACACACAGATGCAGATGCACACACAGATGCACAAATAATGCACACAGGCACACAGATACACATACAGACACATGCACAGATGCGTACACACACAGACACATGCACACACATGCAGGGATGCACATGCAGAGATGCATACACATGCACTTGCATGCGTGCACACACAAATGCATGCACGCAAACACACATGCACAGAACACACAAACACAGATGCACACATACATACATACACACACAGAAACAGACACATGCAGATGCACAGACATGCACACACAGATGCAGATGCACGCACAGATGCACAAATGCATGCACAAGCACACACACATGCATACAGATGTGTACACACACAGAGATGCATGCACACACATGCACAGATGCACACACACACATGCACACACATGCACTCATATCCGTGCACACTAATGCATGCACACACACAGAGACACGTGCACACATAGAGATGTGTGCACACACAGATGCACAGACACAAGAAGATGTATGTACACAGACACACAGACACACACACACACACTTTCCCTCACAGGATCTCTTTCTCCTCCACTCTTGATCACTTGAGGCAGTCCCCCTTTTCCTCACCCTCCACCCCACTCCCAGGAGCAGCCTGAGGCTTTGTCTTACTCCCATCCAGTCCCTGTTGCACTGACTGGCGGGCGCTACTGCCCAGCTGTGTCTGTGCAGCTGTGCACATACGCCGAGTCAGACCAGGAATGCTGCGCTGTGCCACTGTGGGTGGGTGGCAGTGCTGGTTAGGGTGGCTATAGGAGGCTAAGGTGAATTTGGGGGGGCTATGGCCCCTCAAGGCCCGCCACCATTGTCACCCACCTGCAGAGGCATGGCGTGGCACTCTTGGCCCGCTCCCCTGCCCCAGCGCAGCACTGCATGGCACTCCCAGGTGGCCTGGCCTGGCCCCAGCCTCCTCCCACCCCCAGCCCCACTGGTGGAGTGGCTCCACTCCTGGCTGCAGGAAAGCAAACGTGAAAGCTGCAGTTTTGAACTGGGTGCCATCTGTGTCTCTCTGCCAAGTTTAAAACCCTGTGTTCACTTCCCTGCTGATGAGGATCCCAGGGTCTCGGCTTGGTAGCCCCTGGGCCCATGCCCAGCTGGCCTGTCCGTTAATCCACCTATGGGTAGAGCTCCTGGAGTAGAGGGGAGATAGGGAGACACTGCTGTCTGGCAAACGGGAAAATTGGTGGCCATATGGCACTCCTGTCATCTGGAAAGGAAGAAGGGGGACATTAGAGAGCCCCACACAGGAGGGTAGGGAGGTAGGGAAACTGCTAGTATAGAGGAGGGATGGGACGGCAGCATACAGGGAGCTGAAGGACGAATGGATGGCAGGCCTAGGTACGCAGTGAGCACAGCCAACCTCAGCTACAAGGAGTGAAGCTCCCTTGTCCATAGTGTGGTCCATTATTGAATAATAAACTCAGTGCTGTCTGTTGTAAGTTATCTAGTACCTGCAGCCCCTGGCTACGATGTACCTGCTCTCAATAAGATGTCGCTTGCCTTCCCTCGTGCAAGTACTGTCAGCTGGCTGCTTTCCAACCCTTCTACTTTTAGTTTCATTTATTCTAGGCCACACCTCCAAATAGGAATTTCCCAGGCAGTGACATTAACCCTGAGACCTGAATCACTTCTATGCTTGCCATGGGAGCTGGAAGGTAGGTGATGATATTTACTGGGGCAAGGGGGCTCATCCTAGCAATCCTAGATTGCTTTCTCAAATCTCACCTGCCTGATTTCCATTTTCTAATAGGGTTGGGGTGTTGTTGTAGCTATAGTGGCTCAGGAAATATGAGAAAAGCAAAAAATTTCTGATTGTTTGTTTTTTCATGATATGTTTTATTGGACCAAGGGTCAAATTGGGAGAGATGGTGGATCAGCTTTCATAGAAAAATGTGCCTCTCCTCAGGGCTGAGAAAGAAGCAAGTGCAGGCAAAGCTAAAAACCAAAACAGACAAATGAACAAAACAAACCCCAACTTCCTTCATAAATTCCCTACGTATAGACTGAGTCAAAATGAGGGAAGATGAAAGGAGAATTTGGAAATAGTCTCCTTATAGCACCACTAGAACCACCACCAGTGGTTGGGGGGGAAAAAGGCAGCAAAGATCATTAGTGATTTTAATCAAGAAACATGGTGTTTGGCAATACCCAGAAATGCAACTGATGACAATATAACCCCGTTAAGTTTGGTTTTGCAAATTCCACTGCTATTGAGAAATCTGGCAGTGACTGAAGGAGTTTAGGGAATATTGCTGTGTCCTGTTTCGTCTTATGAATTCAGATTGTAGCCAAAATGGTGGTGGTGCAATAGACTGACCATTTTGAAACAGGAACTGAACACCTAAGTGAGAATCTGTTTCTGGAAATGGTGGAAAAGCTTGCAAAATTGCAAAAAAATTGTCCTTTTCTGCAAGCTTCTGGGATCAAAGTCCCTTTGTCAGGCTCTGGGAAAAGTATAGGTGGTATGAGATGGTAAAAAGTCCCCATAGGTAGGAAATAAATCTGCTATGCTATTTTTTTCTTGCTTAGTGGCTGCCTTCTCCTCAAAGGGCATAACTAGAAAAAAAAACAAAGATTGTACCTTGAAGGAACATGCCTAAGGGCCTAGATAGACAAACTGTTTATATTGGTGTGATATATATATAGGGCAGATAATGCAAAACCCTAAACCAGAGTAAGTATCCAATCTGATGGAGAATTATGTCCAGAAGAACCAGGGGTAAAACTCTTCTAGTGTAAGTCTTACCAGTATATGACCTCAAAGGACGTTGTTTGCTAAAGACAAATGGGCTATTCCTAGCTGCACGAGTAACAGCTGTCCATTGTGTTTGATACACAGGCGGTGCATCTACACAAGAAACTTTACTGTGCAGTAGTGTAGTTTACTGCACAGTAAACATGTGCATCTCCATGTGCAAATGCTTACTGTGAAGTAAACCTCATGAATTGTGAGTAAATTTGCTATCTGCAAATGCAAGTAGCACATTTACCTGCTGTTAGTTACTGCATAGTAGCACTCTTGTAGATGCCGGAGCAAATCTGGTCCCAGTCAGTTGAGCACCAGGGGGTGGGAGCTTGCTCCCAGCCCCTGAGAGATGCCTGCTGCTAGGCTGGGCTCTGCCACCAGGCCCTGGGTGGGGACAAGATTGTGATCAGGGAGCAGGGGCAGGGAGACCCTTATCGCCCAGCCCCAGCTCCATGACATCGGGGCCAGTTCTAGGAGGTCCTTATCTCCCAGCTTGAAGTCCGCAGTCATGGGGCTTGGGCTGGGAGATCCTCCGCCGCCACCTGTTCCCCACGCAGCTCCATGCTCATGGGGCTGAGTGGGGAACTAGCTCTCCAGCCTCTGCCCTGTGATTGTGGCTCCCTGATCAGGGGCAGGGGACTTGGAAAGAGCTGCAGGGGAGGGGCAGGTCCCAGCCCCCTGCCCCGACCCATCGTTGCGGCAGCTAGGAGCGAGCAATGATAAGATACACAGCAGTGTGTCACGGGTACTACCTACTGACCTGGAAGTAGCATAGCTGCTTTTGTGTAGTGGAACAAGTTAATCGGACGTGTTGAGAACGAGATGGCTAGTAT
Source organism: Alligator mississippiensis (assembly GCF_030867095.1). Lineage (NCBI taxonomy): Eukaryota > Metazoa > Chordata > Crocodylia > Alligatoridae > Alligator > Alligator mississippiensis. Next base: position 5,345,585 of record NC_081838.1, on the reverse strand, counting down.
GAATGTGGCTCCTGTATTTCTAGTTCAGTGCACAAGGCAGCCTCATGTGTTTCAACGTGTGGCCAGTTGGCATAGTAAAATAATAGTATGGACATGGCCTACCTACTGCTGTACGGGAGCTCAGAAACCACTGTTAGCTGGAACCGGCTCGTTAACACTGTTGAGGGAGTACAGACGAGGCTCCTTTGAATGTGACCTGCCTGATTATTCCCTTTGCAGTGATCTTTTGTGACTGATTTACTTGATTCCAGGTCTCGTGAGGTGGAAGCAGTGGGCACTGGTGAAAAGCCATCAGAGGTTATACGAAAAGCATGAGGAAAACTAACACTGGTGCTCCAAGAGGACCCAGGGGCTGTACTGAGCGCTGTGGACACTCACCTCCTCCTTTCACAAGGAGAGTACTTCAGCCTGAGCCAGATAGACGATCCACAGAAGCTCATAGCGACTCTGATTGACACGATACTTGAAAAGGGAGAACTTGCTCATGAGAAGTTCCTAAATTGTTTGGCAAATCTGCAATACACATTTTTAGGCTTAGAGCCAATTTCCAAGTATTTAGGAGATGGTAAGTACTGTTCTCTACTTAAAAAAAAAAAAGCATACAGTACCTTAGGTTATTTTAAGGAATAGTCCTTTAAGGAAAAGCCTTCTCGACTTTCATGGAGGATGCACAGAGTTTTTTGACACATCTCAAGTTCAGTGCAGTCCTCTTCAAAACAGCCTTTCCTACCCATCGTTCCATCCATGATGCCTTTCTCTCAGTCCCTTTACACAAAAGTTCAGACAATAAATTCTGGAGGACCGTTGATAAATCTCCTGAGATTGTTCTTATGTAGGGCTGGGCAATTATTGCAGCTGGACGGCTGCTTAAGGCGTTTTGGTGAGATGTCAAGGGTCCCACCCTTTGAGAGGTGCCCCATGCCCTGGTCACCATCTTGGGACCAGAAATCCCACCCTAACCCCTTTCCTTTGCCATTGGAAGTCCCTCACTTTGCCCCCAGAAGTACTCCTTCTGGGAAGAGGGTTTACCATGAAACCAGGACCCCCCCCCCCAGTTATATACTAAAAAGCAAACACCTACAATAACATATTTTAATTTCATTTCAAAACATATTTTTGTCCTGATTTGTCTGCTTCTGCATCATATATATAGAGGTGATCGCATAATAGCTCAAAACGAAGTCTTATTCTTGTATATTGGGGGGGGGGGGAGGGTGTGTGGAGAGGTGTGGCAGGGTATGGGTGGGTGGCTATGTCAGATGTTGTGGCATGTGTCAGATGACCCCAGCCAGATGCTGGTCTGGTCTTCTCTTAAAGACCTCCAAGGTAGACGGGAGCACCACCGCCCTTGGAAGCCCATCCCAGACTCTGGTAACCCTATCACTAATCCTATCCCTAGCAAAAGTCTTTCAGAAACTGATTCAGATTTGATGTTATCTTTCTTTAATTTTTATTCTTTAGATTCCAACAGTGGACCTGTGCATCCAGAAGGTGCTGGATTCTTAGACAAAAAGAAAGAACCAGATGATCCAGAAATCATGGCATCCTCGGTGAGAAAGGGTCTTCCTGGGAGTCCATCAGCTGGCACCCCCTCAAAGGAGAGGAGAGACAAGAGCTCAGAAGATGCCACCACATCCTTGGAAGAAAAGAAGGGAGCTGAGGGCCTAGAGGATACTGCCTCACCCTCAGAGAAAGGCAAGAGAGCCAAAACACTAGAAGATGAAGCCATGCCCTCAGAGAAAAAGAGAAGCATGAGCCCAGAAGGAGCCACCACACCTTCAAAGGAGAGGATGGGAGCTGAAGTCTCAAGAAATGTCATTGCATCTTTGGAGAAACGTCCAGGTGCCAAGACCACAGCAGTTGTTGCCACAGCCTCAGAGGAAGGGAAGGGACAGGAGAACCTAGAAGAAGTCACCACAACCTCAGATAATGGAAACAGAGGTGAGAACGCAGAAGGTGATGCCAGACTTTCAGAGAAAGGGTGTTCTGAAGGTTTGTAGATCATCAGTATTTGATGTTTTATCCTTCAGGCCCATGTAAATGGAAGGGAGCTTAGTCAGAGTAAGGAAGTTGAGTGGGATGTCTGGAACTACGGTGTCACCTCCCTGTCTACCCTCACCTGTCCATAATTACATATACAGTGACAAAAATAATCCAGAGGGAACTCTTTTAATCTCTGAGCACATGCATCTTTTCACCTATACTATGTAGCTACACAAGTTTCACCTCTGCCATTTTACCAGGCAAAACCTTCCCACTTAGATAAGGAGAGAAAACTCACCATCATTTAAGTCATCTCTTATTAACAGCACACACACACAGAGCATGTCTACACATACTATTAATTCAACTGAATAAACTCTGGTACAGTTTGTACTGGAGTTTGTTGCTCCCTGGCACCATGTTGACATGTGTGCTTGGGACTGCAGCACCCTGAGCCAGGGCCAGGCAGCCCCAGCTGGCAGGGAGTCCAGGGGGTTGGTTAGGATGCCAGCCCAGGGCTGCTTCAACCTGGCTCAACATGCTGCAGGGTGCTTGTCTGGGATACGAAGGTACTTCAGTGCGGGGCTGGCTGGCAGGCAGCCCCCAGACTGAACCACCCTGGTGCCCCAGCCAGCCCCGTCAGCATGTAGACATATGTTGCAGTGGAGTAAATAATGCTGCTGCAGGTTAGTACAGTACTTGTGTTGAACAAACTGTCTTACAGCTGCATTTATTATTTTACTGTGGCCTAATAGAGCCACATGTGTCGATGCTGGCACTCTACTGCGAAGCTAATTAGGTAACTCCACAGCAAACATCTCATGTAGATATGCCCAGAGAGAGCAAACACGGAAGCTAACAAACAGCTTGAGTGAATAGTGGAGCAGTAAGTGGGGCGTGCTTGTGAATCCCATTAAAAAAAAAAAATCTGGCATAGCTAAATTATCTCAGGTCCTATTCCCATCCACTTAGTCTTTCTGGTACAACTAACACTAAGGGCGCATCTACACCTTGCTGTATGGCATTGTTGCTATGGCAGCATGCTTTAGTACTTCCTTTTGGAAGCACTAAAGCATGGTGCAGTAAGTGCCCCTACTGCGCCATGCACGCGGCGCACACTTAGATTTCGCTGCTACGTAACCATAGTGGTGCACTATACCAGGGAGCACACTGGTGACATACACTGTGTCACTACGTCACTATAGGTTGACCTGTAGATGCGCCCTGAGAGTGTTAAAGCGCAGGAAGTCTTAGATTACAGGCTTTGTGTTCACCTCACCAGCAGTTTAGGAATCTTTTACAGAAATGCCTCCATGATGTTTAACACTTTGCTTTCTAGCACCCGAGCAATTCCTTCTGCAAACTCAAGAAGAGCTGACTGCACTCTGGAGCTTGGGAAACACACTGGAGTTGACACCAGTGGGTGACGAACTGCCAGAAAGCACTCCTGTAAAGAAACAAGAGGAAGCCACTCCATTAAGAACATCAGCCATAGGGTAATGTTTCTGAAATCTTTGCAAGCAGGAATCACCTGAATGTGAATGAGAGAAGGGTATGACTTTGAGAGTCCAAGGACTTATTCAGACTGCCATTGAATGCAAAACTTGTCACAGAACCATCTCTCCTGTGGCCAAGTGAGGAGGGCATTTACCCCAGGAAGGCCGTAGCCCTAAGCTTTGGCTCACACTCCTAATTCTGTTTAGGCATTTTATCTAAGGATCTAAGTCTTGTCTCCTATTTCAGAGGGTGGCCAGGACCAGTGCTTTAAGTTTAAAGTATAGTATAAGTATCAGTTAGTTCCCCACAAGAAGCCTTATACTGCTCTGGCATAGTTAAAATTGGCTTTACCTTTGAAGCATTTTTTTCCCTGTCTTAGGACCTTGGTAAAAACATCTGCTGATGAAAAAACTTTGGGAAAACCCTCAGACATAATACGCAAGGAAAGAAAAAGATTAATTGAAATTCTTCTAAGAGACCTAGAACTCAGTTTGGATGAATTTATATCCCAGTCCGTTATCACAGAGGAGGAGTATGAGACTTTGGATAAAGCAGAGGAAGATCTCAAGAAGAAGAGTCGAAAGTTGCTGATTCTGGTACAGAAGAAAGGGGAATCTACTTGCCAGAAGTTTCTGGAGTGTTTAAAAATTGTATCTCCAGGCTTAGACGAGGAATTGCAATATTTAAGCTATGGTGAGTAAAGAATGGGGTGGACATATCAGTCAGCATATCTACATTTCTACTTAGATGCAGACAGGTAAACTATGCATATTTAGCCTGTACAGTACAGGGACTGGGCTAGGCTCTATCTACAGAGGCTCTTTTGTATTTTAGGCCTATAACTTGGTTCTGCAGACAGTGAGGAGACATCCATATTGTGTATAGATATGAACTATACCTGGAGTATATGACCGTATACAACGGTTCCAGGTTCATTAAAAATCCGTGGCAAAAATAGGCAAAAATAACTGTTCCTGATATGTATTGTACGTGCACCCTTGTCATTTGGATGGAAAATTAACTCCTGTTTCCAATATAACTCCTGCTGATCTGTCAGTCTTAATTTAATCCTCCAAACATGTTTCAGATGTTCTAAAACTCTTACAAAAATGCTGAAATTCAGAATTCCCCATAGACCTGGCTAGAGCAAGGCAGACATTGCCCCGAGGCTCCCCCTATGCCTAAGGCAGATGGTGGGTCTTTCCTGCCCCTGCTCCCTGCCTGGTCCCACTGGGTGGGGTGGGGGCAGCTGTGGGGAACAGATGTGGTGGGCTACTTGGTTCAGCTGGAGACAGCATCCGTGGTAGAAAACTGGGGCTATAGTCATGTAACTGCATGGTGAAAGTGGATGCAACTGTAGTAGAAAGCCTCCTTTTCTGCTTGCCTGCAGTTGGTCTCCCCTCCTTGGATATGTTTTTCCTTTCTACCTTTTCTTCCTTCCTCTTTCTTTCACTTTAAGATAAGGATTTGTTTTAAAATTTGGATGTGTGCATTTTGTATCTCCCCTTGTAGTTTGGTATTTTTATCTATTTGTGTGCCATGGCATTACTTTTGTAGCTTATATTTTATACTCCTCACCTTTCAACTAAATGTGTTTAGTTTCAGAAGTAAGTTATACACTGTAACAATATTAACAAGGGCAGGAGTCAAACTGCCCTTCCCTGTATCAGGCCGGCCCCTGTAAGAGGGAGTGAATCAGTGATTGAATGCGTAACACAGTAGCAGGAAGCGATTCACAGCTGGGAAACTGCAGATCAACCAGGGGAAGAAATCAATAGAAGACAATGTAGCAACCAGGACTGATCAAACCTCACTGATCAAGGGCTAGAAGCCCTGGTCTGAGTTAATCAATGCCGGGGACCAACTTTTGGGCTGAATATCTCCAAATTGACTGCTCCCAGAGCCCTATTCAAAATTCATCAACGGACTCCCAAACCTGCACGTACATGCGGACGACCCCTTGGGCTGACAGATGCCATCCAGTAGCCACCAAGGGGGAAGTCCCATGAGGGTCAACGACCCCTGGATTGGGCAAACCTGAAAACTGGGGAGTCACCAAAGTCTGCCAAGGACAAATAAAAAGCAGTGAAAAGTAACCCTCAGTGGCACCCTCTTGATCTCCAACTCGACCAGCACCTGACCTGTGCAGCCAGAAGGACCAGCCAGTGACCCCCTTCTGGAGGATAACACCACGCTGAAAGAAGCCTCGACTGGCCATCGACGGCAGACTCCAGCGCTTGTAGGATAGGTATACTTGACTCTTGTAGCTTGCTACTGTGTGTGTGCATGTGTGTGTGTGTGTGTGGGGGGGGGGGGGGGAACCAGCCCCAAGGTTTATGATTTAACTTCATTACAGTGTTTCAATCTACCTAATAAACCAGAATTTGAAGGATCCCAAGTTGGACATTTGTAGCCAACACAACCACACCAGTGCACCTGCTCTGGATCTGCCCTTGGTGTGGAGTACTCACGCCTGTCACAGCAGAGATGTGGACAAGCCCTGTGCTGCTTCCTGCCTGAGGAGTGCAATGTGAGGACAGAATTTCATTTGTTTTATTCTAGTGGAAGAAGCTGACACCCCACGAGTGCCAGAAAGGGCAGAAGGTGACCTACTCAAAGGTACTACATCTCACAGCCTTTCCTTTGGGCTTTACCATGTCAGGCAAATCCTGACACCTTTCGTAGCTATTCCTGCTTATTGCTTCCTACAACTATTATAGCTGCTTTCTCCCCTCTTATCCAGATGCTGCTTCATTCAAAGCTTGCCTTTTTTACTGAGGTCTGGAGGAGCCTCACCACTGATTTCAATGTTAGCGGGAGCAGATACTGTGCAAATATCTGGGGTCCTGGTCTGGAACTGGACCTGCTCAGCAGCACCACAAAACAGTTGCACATCAGAAGCATGAATGGCTAGTACAGCGCCCTGAACAGTGGCAGTGCACAGTGCAGGAGCAGAGGGTGGAGGTTTGCTGCTGCTTGGGGAGGTGTCCCCTCTTGGTCTTTTGTCACCAATGTGTGTCAAGCAGCTATATAACAGCAGATTTTTTTCAGTGGCAAAAAATGGACTTGACTTTCCTCCATCCCTAGGAGTGAAACTCCAGCCTCTGCTCCTTTGCCCCAGGTGCTGCTGCTGCTCTGTCTTCACTGCTGCCAAAACTGGAGCTTCTGCAGAGAAAACTAAGGGTGTGGAGGGAGCAGGGCACAGAAGGGTGATGCACCACCCTAGCTCTACTGTGGTGTGCCCCCTTAAAGCAGCATCTGGGCCTGTGTCCTGCTCAACCCCCTATCATTACAGCACTCTCGCTGCGAACGGGGGTGATCATCCCAGCAGTACCCAACCCCAGTGGTCACACCGTTAATGTATTAATTTTATCAACAAAGCTTTCTTTTTTTTCTTTCTAACAGAGCTTAGGGATTTTAATAGCCATTCAGGTAGAGACATGGGAAGTGATCTTCTGGGACCCTGAACCCAATCTATTGCTATCACAGACATACTTTTATGGCTTAATTATGCTTCTAATGTCTTGCTTTTTTGGATCTGCAAAATATTACCACTTGAGTAATATTTAGTGCAATACCAGAATATGAAGCTTCAGACATTACTGTATTTACTTTAATCCAAGAGGAGGTTTTTTTTCTCCCCCATTCAATATTCATGGGAAAAAGTCCCCCTCCTTGGTTTTGAGTACAAGACCAGGGGGTGGGGACAGGTGGCTACTGCTACTCTGACTTGGGGCCCCAAGCCTGGGTCAGGGCTGGAGTTGGAGCAGCAGCAGCAGCCACCTGCCCCATGCAGCCTCTCCCTCCACCCCTCTCCCACTTACTGTCAGGCACATATAGAGCTCCATTCCCTCCTGGGGCACAAAGCACCTGGCACCTCTGGGCCCTGCTCTGCCATGTGGCAACATCCCAGGGCCAGAGCTGCTGTTGCCAGTCCTGCTTGGCTGGGAAGGGGCTGTATCTTCTACATGCCCTACGCCTCAGGAAGGAATGAAGCCAGACTGTTCCTGACAGTAGGTGGCAAGGGAGAGTGGGGAGAGGCCATGGGAAGCAGGCATAGAGGCTGCAAGAAGGGGCAGGGGCTGCAAGAGGGGACAGAGTTTAAGGTGGGTAGAGGCTGGAAGGGGCAGGGAGGCAGGCAAGGCTGTCAGGAGACAGGTACCAGGGGTTCAGACACCTCAGTGGGAGCAGGAGGCAGCAGGGTGTGCAGGTGGCAGGGGCAAAGGCGGGGGGGGGAGGGGGACAAGCACTGCAGGGAAGATAGGGGCACTTCAGGGGGGCCGACTGCAGGTGGGACAAGTGGTGGGGGGCAGAAGGCAAGGGTACTACCTGCTCCCTCAGCATCCTGCCCTCCCCTCCCACTGCAGGCCCTCCTGTCACTGCTTCCCCTGCTATGGCAGTGGTGCATGAGAAAAAAATGAAGACCCTCTGATAATTAATTTCTCTACCTGGAAAATGATAAAAAGATATATACATTTTCCACTAGGGGGAATGCCATACTGGATCTGGTATTGGCAACAGGGGATGACATGGTAGGGGACCTCCAGATCAGTAGCCATTTGGGAGACAGTGATCACCTAATAATAGAATTCAACATAAGACGTTGAGTGGGTAAGGTAACTAGTAGGGTGAAAGTGCTAGACTTTAGGAAAGCTGATCTCAATGCACTCAGGTGATTAGTCAAGGACGCACTGCAGAGTAGGAGTTTTGAAGGGATGGGAGCCCAAGAAGGGTGGCTGTGCCTAAAGGAAACGATCCTTCGGGCACAAAGCAAGACGATCCCCGAGCGAGGCAAAAGAGGGAAAGGGGCCAGGAGGCTTCCATGGCTGACCAGAGAAATCCAGGGCAGCCTAAGGGCCAAAAGGGGAGCACACAAAAAGTGGAAACAGGGTGAGATCACTAAAGATGAATATACCTCCTCTGCTCGTGCTTGTAGGGAGGCAGTTAGGCGGGCCAAAGCTACCATGGAGCTGAGGATGGCAACCCAAGTAAAAGACAATAAGAAATTGTTTTTTAGATATATAGGGAGTAAAAGGAAGGCCCAGGGAGGAATAGGACCCCTGCTAAATGGGCAGAAACAATTGGTGACAGACACGGGGGGACAAGGCTGAACTCCTCAACGAGTTCTTTGCCTCAGTGTTCCTAAGCGAGGGACACGACAAGTCTCTCACTGGGGTTGTGGAGAGGCAGCAGCAAGGCGCCAGACTTCCACACGTAGATCCTGAGGTGGTGCAGAGTCACTTGGAAGAACTGGATGCCTTTAAATCGGCAGGCCCGGATGGGCTCCATCCGAGGGTGCTGAAGGCACTGGCCGACGTCATTGCAGAGCCACTGGCGGGAATATTCAAACGCTCGTGGCGCACGGGCCAAGTCCCGGAGGACTGGAAAAGGGCTAACGTGGTCCCCATTTTCAAAAAGGGGAGGAAGGAGGACCCGGGCAACTATAGGCTGGTCAGTCTCACCTCCATCCTTGGTAAAGTCTTTGAAAAAATTATCAAGGCTCACATTTGAGAGAGCCCAGCAGGGCAGATTATGCTGAGGGGAAACCAGCACGGGTTTGTGGCAGGTAGATTGTGTCTGACCAATCTAGTCTCTTTCTATGACCAGGTTACGAAATGCCTGGACACAGGAGGAGGGGTGGATGTCGTATACTTAGACTTCAGGAAGGCCTTCGATACGGTATCCCACCCCATACTGGTGAACAAGTTAAGAGGCTGTGATGTGGATGACTACACAGTCCGGTGGGTGGCGAATTGGCTAGAGGGTCGCACCCAGAGAGTCGTGGTAGATGGGTCGGTCTCGACCTGGAAGGGTGTGGGCAGTGGGGTCCCGCAGGGCTCGGTCCTTGGACCGATACTCTTTAATGTCTTCATCAGTGACTTGGACGAGGGAGTCAAATGTACTCTGTCCAAGTTTGCAGATGACACAAAGCTATGGGGAGAAGTGGACACGCCGGAGGGCAGGGAACAGCTGCAGGCAGACCTGGACAGGTTGGACAAGTGGACAGAAAACAACAAGATGCAGTTCAACAAGGAGAAATGCAAAGTGCTGCACCTAGGGAGGAAAAATGTCCAGCACACCTACAGCCTAGGGAATGACCTGCTGGGTGGCACAGAGGTGGAAAGGGATCTTGGAGTCCTAGTGGACTCCAAGATGAACATGAGCCGGCAGTGTGACGAAGCCATCAGAAAAGCCAATGGCACTTTATCGTGCATCAGCAAATGCATGACAAATAGGTCCAGGGAGGTGATACTTCCCCTCTATCGGGCGCTGGTCAGACCACAGTTGGAGTACTGCGTGCAATTCTGGGCGCCACACTTCAAGAAGGATGCGGATAACCTGGAGAGGGTCCAGAGAAGGGCCACTTGTATGGTTAAGGGCCTGCAGACCAAGTCCTACGAGGACAGGCTAGAGAACCTGGACGTTTTCGGCCTCCGCAAGAGAAGGTTGAGAGGCAACCTTGTGGCTGCCTATAAGTTCATCATGGGGGCACAGAAGGGAATTGGTGAGGTTTTATTCACCAAGGCGCCCCCGGGGGTTACAAGAAACAATGGCCACAAGCTAGCAGAGAGCAGATTTAGACTGGACATTAGGAAGAACTTCTTCACAGTTCGAGTGGCCAAGGTCTGGAACAGGCTCCCAAGGGAGGTGGTGCTCTCCCCTACCCTGGGGGTCTTCAAGAGGAGGTTAGATGAGTATCTAGCTGGGGTCATCTAGACCCAGCACTCTTTCCTGCTTATGCAGGGGGTCGGACTCGATGATCTATTGAGGTCCCTTCCGACCCTAACATCTATGAATCTATGAATCATACATGGAATTTAATTATTGGTGGGGGGTCATCTTAAAATGTTAAGTCACTTTGGATTTGGGAGAAAACTGCAGTAAATGTCCATCCTTCTCTCCACAATGCTTTTCTCTGGGCACGTCTACACATCGCCGTATGGTGATGGTGCTTTTGGAAGTACCAAAGCACGGTGCAGTAACCGCTCCTACCACGCCGTGCACGCGGGACATGGTTCGATCTCACTGCTACTTTGCCATGGCAGTGTGCTGCCCCAGGGGAGCATGCTGCTTTGGCAACGTAGCTGCCAACCGTGTGCAGACCCACGTGATCACTATGTCACTGTAGCACACTGTATGGTGACGGAGCACGTCACTACATTGCTGCAGGGTGACGTGTAGAGGCGCCCCCTCTCTTGATTCAGATTTGCAGCCAGTTCATGTCTGCAGATTTTTACAGATTAAAGCTGCTTCCTAAGAATCATGTACTACACAATTAAGATTAGCAGTAGGTCAAAGTTTGGACTTGGTCTCCTCAGAGCTCAGTCCAGATGAAGTGTCCTGCTCACTCGGGCTGAAAGACAACTTTTAGACAGATCACGCTCGCTACTTAAGTATGTTAAGAGAAAAAACAAAACAGCCCAAGCTGAGTCTGTTTAATGAGGGGATTTCCTTACCTTCAGGAGGAAGGCTAGGCCTTCAGATCTCTTCCTTCATTTAACCATTGAAATGGTGAAATTCATGAGTGATGGTCCAGCTTGAAGCATGGACAGTCAGCACTTGATGCAGTCAGCAGTTTTTTCTGCTACTCAGTGACTCAACAGACTTACTGAAAGCCTAATAATATATATATTTTCCTTTGGGTTTCTCCCTAGATACTTTAATTCAGGAACAAGAAGATGAAATTCGGCAAGCCACAGAACTGGAACCAAAAGGTATTCCTCAGAGTGTTTCTCTCCACAGCTACAGTCACTATGAAATCTTGTTAAGGCAAAACACTATTAGCTTTATGACCACCTGAAGTCCCTTCAACATCACACAGCATAAAAGACTCAGACCCTGAAGTCATTTTGGACCACTCAGGGTAGGAGCCGAGGAAGTTGCAGCAGATCCGTGCAACCACTATGATTTATTTGATAAACCAGTGAGCAGTTTACAAAAGCCTAGGCGGGATAAACATTTACTACCCACTGCAGGCATTTCCAGACTAAGAGGCACAAAGGTAGCAGCTGTGGAAAAGCCTGGTTCAGAAGCCAAATTACAACTGCCTACTCTTAAAAGAAGAGCACATAGTACCATGTCAGATATAGATTTGGCTTAAGTGAGGCTGCTGTTCTCTGTGCAGCCATGAGCCTTCTTTATGGGAGAGGTATGAAGACAGGCCAAGGTCACTGGAAATGTTAAAGGAACGTGCCCATCCTGAACCAGCTCCTACAGTGACTGTTAAATACAATGTACTAACAGAAGGAAAAGTAAGAATGCAGGGCAGGTAACTGTTACAGCCCAGTCTGAGTTTGATTAAGGAGGAAATTTCCTTCCGTCCAGGAGGAAGTCCATGGTAACTGTTCTTGAGGCCCAGTTATGGGCTGTATCGGTAGCACTATGGCTTACCGTTAGGGCCCCTAACTCATGCTACTGCAGAAGGTGCAGGCCTGGGCCCAATCCAGTGCATGGGGCCATGGCACCTTATCTGTAGGGCTCCCCAAAGGTGTAGCAGGGCAACTCTGTGCCTGAGGCAGCGTCATCTACAGTGGCGAGTCAGCCAAGGCTGTGGCAGGGGCTATTTCCTCCCCACCAACCCCCCAAAAAGGTGTCAGGAGACAGGCACCTTTTTGATAGGTATGCCACAAATTAGCTTGCACCCTCCCGGAGTGCCACTTAGATTCTCTTCCCTGCCTGATCAGCTGCTCTGTTTCCTGCTCCCTGCCCCACTTGCCTGTCCCTTCCTCTCCTGCCTCGTGGCGCTTGCAACATGCATGCTACAAGTTGGCCACCCATGCCTAAGTCAGTGGGAATGCTGCACGCATTGTCCCTGCCTATTTTAAGGGAATTAGTCATCCCTTAGATTATCCAAAGAGGGTGTTCTGGACCAGCCATTCCAACCCAAAACTTTCTGTTCTTAATTTTAATGTTCCTACATTATCATTTTCTCCAGGGAGAAGAAAAGCAGGCGGGGAAGTTATCTCCAAGTTAAAATTAAGGAAATATAAAAATGGGAAGCTTCGACTGAGTGACATCCTGGATATCAGCCCAGGAAGTATACAGGACCAGAATCCTCAGACACTAGGAGATTTACCGTGGCATTTTCTGAGGAAGGTAATGGCTTTGAATGTCACAGCCAGAAGCATGAGCCTTGTGCATGGGGCTCTTGGTGAGCAAGGAGATAAGGACCATGAGGAACAGGGTATTGAAGAAACAATCTTCTTATTCAGCAACAATGGCAGGGAGGATGGTGTGAACCCCCTGGATGTGGTCTGTGCAGTCCTCCATTGCTCAGACAGTTTCCTGCAGCAGGAGATCCTGTCCAAAATGGCCATGTGCCAGTTCGCCCTCCCTCTTCTCCTCCCTGCCCTCGATACCCCCAAGTGCACCCTCCTGCTGTGGGCCATGAGGGACATTGTGAAGAAGTGGAGGCCGCGCTCCATGGCAGAGAGCAGGGGCTTCAGAGAGGAGAGCCTGGTGCTCACCCAAATGCCAACCATCTCCTTTGTAAGACTGCAGCACTGCAACCTCTCCAAGTCCAAACTCCTCAATGAGATCCTCAGCCCTGCCCAGCAGCACCACGATTTCTTTGTCCACAGAGACATGGCATCTGGGAATGTCCCTCGGGCAATCACAAATGGGCTGGTTGAGATTTCCTGGTATTTCCCCGGGGGGAGGGAGACCCTGGATGTTTTCCCAGAGCCCATTGCAGTTACTAACCTGCGTGGAGATGTTGCATCGCACTGGCCACACTTTAGCTTCTTAACAGAGGTCTCCTCAGCAGTGTTCATATTTGCTGAAAGCATTACTGAGAGAGAATATGGGCTGCTGTCGTCCCTGAGAGAATCCACGGCCAAGTACTACTTCATTCTCAACCACCAGGCCAGGCGTGCCCAGGAAACCCTGGGGTTCCTTAAGAAGTTATCCCCAGTGCTGAAACTAAAATCTTCACATGTGCTGATGAAAGATGAGACCACAAATATAGCGACATTTGTGAAAAAGCTCCATACCACTATATTAGGCATACTGAAATCTGCTCCCAAGAGGCTGGCTATCCAAGACATGGCTGTGACAGCACGTGAACTAGGAATCCACGTAGATGAGGACCGTAAGGAATGTCTGGACACAAGCAAGCGCGCTGATGAAATCACCCGAGAAATAAGGGATGTTGCCAGGTACAAACAAGAAATGCTGAGACTCCAAGGAGATTTGTGGAGGAACTTAGCTAAGGTGGAAAAGGAATTGTGCCGAATGGCCAGACAAGGGGACACCCCTTCTGAGAAATATAGATCTCAGCTGAAGGAAAAGATGTTGGAGATACGTAAACAGCAGAACACATGTGATCTTACTGATGGTCTGACTAAATTCATTAGTGGAATAGGACATCTCCCCCAAGTGGAAAAGCAGTATTTCCTGAAATGGATGAAGTTCCAGCTGGATTCAGTCGCAAGGGAGAACCTTTCTAAACTGAGGAACACATACAAAGAGAAATGTAAAACTTTAGATGACCCCCAAAAGTTGGCTCAATTAGATAAATTAATATCATCAGCTTCCCTAGGAGTGGAGCATTTCATGCGTGAATTGGGGCAGTTCTATGAAGCTGAATGTTCAATGGTAAAGGAAAGGAAAATTCAGAAACATCAGAGGCAGTTCACCCAGCTCCCAGGCATTGCAGCTGACCTGATGCTGGAAGGGTTTCCCCTGGAGCTGCTCGATGGAGATGCCTCCAACATCCCGCTGCAGTGGGTGACAGATGTGCTGACTCAGCTCCACACCCGGCTGCGGGGAAGGTCCCGGATGGTGGTGCTAACAGTGCTGGGAGTGCAGAGCACGGGGAAATCCACCCTGCTCAACACCATGTTCGGCCTGCAGTTTGCCGTGAGCAGTGGCCGATGCACACGAGGGGCCTTCATGTTGCTTATTAAAATCAGGGAGAATTTAAAAGAGGAGCTGGGCTGTGATTTCATCCTGGTGATAGACACTGAAGGCTTGAAAGCCCCTGAACTGGCCACGCTGGAGGATAGCTACCAACACGACAATGAGCTGGCCACGCTGGTGATTGGGCTGAGTGACATCACCATCGTGAACATGGCCATGGAGAATGCCACGGAGATGAAGGACGTCCTGCAAATCGCGGTGCATGCATTTCTCAGGATGGGGGAAATAGGGGTGAAACCCAACTGCCAGTTTGTGCATCAGAACGTCAGCGACGTGTCTGCGCACGAACAAAACCTGAGGGACAGGAAACGCCTCCTGGAGCAGCTGAACGAAATGATCAAAGCCGCAGCAAAGATGGAAAAATTAAACAAGGAAATAACGTTCTCTGACATAATGGACTACGATGCAGAGAAGCACAACTGGTACGTCCCTGGGCTGTGGCACGGTGTCCCCCCCATGGCTCCAGTAAACACGGGATACAGTGAAAAGGTGTTTGAGTTCAAGAAATACCTTTTTGAATTCATAAGGAACCGTTCACGTACAAGAAAGGCCAAGGATGTCCCCCAGTTTATCAAATGGGTGGAAAGCCTGTGGAGTGCTGTGAAACATGAGAACTTCATCTTCAGCTTCAGAAACAGCCTCGTGGCTGAAGCCTACAATCAGCTGTGCATGCAGTATGCCGAGTGGGAGTGGGATTTCCGCAAGGAGGTGCACCTCTGGGTAACTGAGAAGGAAACAGCAATTCAAAACCTTTCTCCTACCGAACTAGAAGCTGATGACTTCCAGCATGCAATGCAACAGAAGCTTCTTTGCGGAGAAGAGAAAATTCTGGAGTCGTTAAGACAGTATTTTGAAAGTGGAGCCGCAAACCTGCCTCTGATAGAAAAGTATAGAGAAGATTTCATCAGAAGCGCTAAGGGCCTGAAGAATGAACTAGAGAGTTATTCATTTAGCAAATGTAAGGAAGCCGTTCATATTAAAAAAGGCCAGCACAAAATCGAATTCATCCGGGGTGAGTACCTGAAAGTAATTGAAGAGAAAGTGGACAAGCTTTTGGACGACTGCAGAAGAAAACAAAGGAAACTGCAAGATAAAGAATTGGAAGAAGAATTTGAGAAAATGTGGAAAGAAACACTGCTTGAATTATCTCCCATTCATCTAAAGAAACGGCAAATCCATGAAGAGATGGACCTCCAGCTGAGAACAGACCTTGGTAAGAGAGGGAGTTCAGTCAATCAGAAAATACAGGGAGCTAGAAGCTTGTTGCATTATAACATTCAATCTTTCCAAATGCAAAATGAATATTTAGACTCCTCTTGGCTTCATCGTGTAAAAGATTGTATAAAGAATGAACGGTCACGGAAAACAAGAGAAGTTGCAGGCTCCTTGCTGAGCCGATGTAGTAACTACATTCAGGGAAGGGTCGCTTCCAAAGCAGACTATGATAAAACCTACTGCGGAGAGTTGTTGCATATGATCAATGAGAGGCTTCAACAACAGGATGTTCAGAGACTTCATACCTCTGCCTCCTTTGAAGTAGACCTGAAGCTTCATGTTTTGGGGGCAGCATCTCAAGAATTTCAGAAGATGCATGAAGATTTTATCAAGGAAAATGACCCTCAGCAACGTCTGGAGAAGCTGAAACCTCAATATTTCTCTATATTTAGAGACCATTACTTGGAAAAAGATGCCCGAGAACATAGGGCCAGGGATTTCTGCAATCAGTGCCTTAAACCTGCCTTCATGGATTATGTTAACAAAAGACTTGGTCTGGAAATAGTAGATGATTTTCTTAGCAGTGGACAGTCTAGGGAATATGCCAGCCGGAGCTTTTTCCAGTTCACAGTGCTGGAAAAGCTGTTAGAAGATGGCAACTTCAATAGGTATGCAGAGTACATTAGTAATTATGAAAAGTTTGTCAAAGATTGGATACGGAGACACATTTTAGATCACTATGGAAGGAATGAAGATTTAGAAGACCTGGAGAAAGATATTTTATCTTCCATTATAAAGAAAGTCAGGGATGCTTTGGAGATACTCAAATACGTAAGGATGAATACCATCTCCAGCTTTTTGGAAAACTTCTGCAAAGTGCTGAAGAAGGATCTGGTCATTTCCAAAGACAGTTTAGTGGGGATTCAATTTAAGAACACAGCAGATCCGCATCAGTTTGCTGCTTGTATTCAATCCTTTCTTCCTGATCTGCAACAACAAGTACTATCTGAGTTGAAAGGTTTGGATGTTAGCTCAAAGCTCTGCAAGCTCCCCCTGAAGCCCCAGGAGGAAATCTTTAAGCGAGTCTTTGGCTGTGGGAATCAGTGTCCGTTCTGCAAGGTCCCCTGTGAAGCAGGAGGAGCGGCTCATAAGCAGCATTTTGCATCAGTACACCGTCCTCAGGGGCTTGGGGGCTACTGTTGTACTGAAACAGAAAAACTCATCTATTCCCTATGTTCCTCTGATGTGGTTTCTAACACAAAGTTTAAAAATTCAGACACAGATTGGAAATATCATCCATACAAAGATTATCATCAGTATTATCCCCACTGGCGCATCCAGCCAGATCCCAGCATCAATGCTTCTGATTACTGGAAGTTTGTTTTTAAGGAGTTCAATGAAGAGTTTGCTAAGAGAGGTGGTGCTAAACCAGCTGATCTCCCAACAGACTGGCAAAGAATAACAAAAGAGCAGGCCTTGGGGAGCTTAAGAGAGATATTTAATATAAAGTAAAAACAGTCTGCTAAAGTGCAATGTATGCATGACTGAGCAGAAAAATGAGAATTCTTTTGAAAAGGCACATTTTTTCCCCCATTGCTGTCAAGTCCCAGTAGGATCCCTAAATACAGGGCAGGACCTGTCTCCTCTATCTTCTCTTTGTTCAGCCATAAGGTTAAAGACCATAGGAAAGGCTTTCCGGGAGATGCTGAGCTGGCCTGTCCTCCACTCCCCAAAACACTGACCATCACTGCAATTTCACTATGTCTGCTATGCTTGGTACTTCACAGACCTGCCACCGTTCCTCCTTCAGTCTTCTCTGTACAACAGTGATTCTCAGCCAGGATGCTGCAGCACCGTGGGGTGCCGCAAGACTCTTTTATCAGTGCAGTGCAATATAAGCGGTGTTAGGTGTGCAAACACCTGCATGATTTGCTACAGAAACCCAGGGATTTCAAACAGAAAGCTATAGTGTCAAAACCGTTCCTACCTGTTGTGGTCTTTCTGAGTTCTTTCCAACAGAATTGCTCTATTACTTTCCTTAGTCAATAAGTGAATGAAAGCTCAGAATTGTTATTTTCCAAGGGGTGCCTTGAGTGTAACGAGGCAAGCCTTGAGTCTCAAAAGGTTGGGAGTCACTGCCATGTACACTATTCTTACTGACTATGCCAAAATTTCATTTGAATATTATAGATCCAAAGGCATTTTCTTTACTTTGTTTCCTTTTAGTACATGCTTAGATCTCATAGCTATTCAAAATACAAAAGCAAGCAACATCCCCCCGCACCCCCCAAGAATAGTAGTCTCATATGCTGTCTTGTCTTTCACAATAGATGTTTAAAGTTTAAAGATGTCTACAGAAAGGGGTGCGTTTAACATGTCGCTGTATGGCATGGTATGGCAACATAGTGATCACATGGGTCTACATGTTATCAGCAGCTATGTCACTGTAGAGGCATGCTCTCCCAATATAGCGTGCCGCTATGGTGACATGGTGGTGAAAGCTACTCATGGGCTGCGCGCACGGCGCAGTAGGGGCTATTACTGCACCACCCTTTAGTACTTCCACAAGGAAGCACTAAAGCATGGCACCATAGCAACATCACTGTATGGCAGCATGTAGACATGCCCAGAAAGTCGCAGGCATTAATGATCTGTACGCTTAATTTCCTCCCATATCAAACTGTTAGTAGTAAAAAAAGATGGTAGTGACCCAAGTATCACTTGGTGGAAAATATTAATGAAGATCAAGTTAGTTCTTTTTTTGATTGTTATTCATTTGCTTGCATGGTTGGGGAAAGCAAAAAAATTAAAATGATTTGAAAGATGGAGTGATTTGTTTCTTTCAGTTTGTTCCGCAAAAGACCAAGATGCTACAACTATGGAAAGCAGCAGATACTAATCTTTTGTATCTCTTTAATGCTGTTGACAATGTGTCTCTCTCCAAGGCAAAGACATTTCTAAAATATCAGCCTGAATTCAATAACATTTCTGAACCAAAACCGCAAAATAATGGTTTCTTAAAGTGTTCAGCCATAACTTCTTTTGGTAAAATTCTCACGTAGAGACTTGGTTACAAGATTAGGGGACCAATTTAACACAAGGGAGGATTGCAGAGTCCTCAGCACAGGGGAGATGCCTGGTCCGTATTGAGAGACTGATATTTCACCTTGACTTGTGCAGATAGAAGCATTCTTGCCAAATTCCACATTTACTGTTGACACACGTGCACCTGGGGGATTCATAACCATTAGGCTGGAAACCAAGAGAGAGTTCCTAAGTATCGCCAGGGTAAGGATCTAGAATAGCCTTCCATTTGGAGCAGGACTCTAAATTGGAGCTAGATCCGTTAAGGGATTATGGTTTCCCATGATGCTGTGGGACAGGATTTGATGGACCAAGACCTTAAAAGCCCTGTGGTCCTTATAGACTGCTACCAGCCTCCTCTCTGCTCATCACTCTTCCACTAACTTCATGGGGGTTCAGTCTCATATGCTTTTCCATGAACCATACATGTCAGTGATTGCTGTGGATTCCCACAAGAAGAACATTACTCCCTCTACCCTTCCCCATGCAAGTACAGAAAGTGTTTGGGGACTGCAGGGGCACCAACTGGATTTCGTTAGGCAGGGGGACTTCTGTAGATGCCAACTGCATCATGGAGCAGATAAACCAGCCTGCTCCCCCAAACTTAACTGCTGGCCATGGGCTTTAGCTAAGAAGGGAATCATGCATTTTAGAAAAATGCTAGTCCAGCCCACTTAAAAAAATTGATGAATAAACCAGTCCATTGAAGCTGGCGCTTGCATTCCCTCTTGCCCCCTTTGTTCCCCTCTGGCCCCAAGCACTTCTTCAGCTTAGATTCCAGAATGGTTTTTGCCAGTGGCCAAATTGCTAGGGGCTCTGGCACTTGGCTTGCAGGTGCTCCCTGCCACCAAGACCTTCAGCACAAGTGCGGGGAGGATTCAAGGACAAGAGGAGGCTGCCCTGGGAGTCCCACCCCACTGCCCAGACAGGGCTGGAGGAAGTGCAGCTGCGTCTCTTGAGGGGCAAGCCCGCAGAACGTGAGCAGCAAAGATGCTGGTGCTATTAAGTTTGGTGGAGGAGTCTGCCATGCAGAAGTGCAAATGGCCAGCCAGAAGCAAGTACCAGGAATGGCATTTGAACCCATCTCTCCAGAGGGAAATGAGAACACCCTGAATAAAGGAAGAGCCTACGCATGAGCCTGGCATCTTAGACCACTCTGCCACTGCAAAAGCACGGCTGAGGCCTTGCACGCCATGCCTTGAGTTATCCTAGTTGTCAATAAGTGGAGGTTTGGTCCCTGTTCTGAACCCTGGAGTCTTTTCCACCCAGGTGACAAGCACCCAGCATGGAGAAAGAGCTGGGCCCAACCCTAAGGCAGAGGGCAAGAAAGAGCACTCCTGGGGTCAGCCAATGGATTGGCTTGCCCTTCCTTGAGGGTCTAGTGGCCTGGGTTCAAATCCTTACCAGGCAAGCCCCTCTCCTCCTCTGCCTTTTCTTTTCCACAAGGTACTTGGTACCCCTGCTCAAAGCAAGGAAGAGCCATTTTTCAAGGCCCCACATCAGGAAGACAGAGCAGGGAAATGTGTGGCCAGAAGGGGCAAGAGGGGGAGAAGACAAGAGGCACCTTTCATGTGGGCATCCAACAGGATATTCACTTATGTACTGGCTGCTGTTCCTGAACACTGCTCCCAGCCCACCTGTGGCCCCATCCCACAGAGAGGGTGCTTCTACACATGTCCCTGTGGCACTGTTGCTACTGCTCCATCATTTAGTACTTCCTTTTGGAAGAACCAAAAGATGGTGCAGTAACAGCCTGTACTGCGCCGTGAACACCACATGTGGTTATTTTTAAGCATTGTATCTCCATAGCAGTGTGCTATAATGAGGGAGCATGTAGCTACAGTGACATCGCTGTGGCATCGCAATTTTTGCCCGCTGGTGCTATGTTGCTGCAGTGCATTGCTACAGTGATGTAGCATCATATGTAGACATGCCCAGGGGGGTTTGGTGAGTTGTTGCATGGGGGCACAGTGTACTGACCCAGCCCGCGACACCTCAACAAAATTCCCTATGTGGCTTGTGGGCCCAAATAATTGTCCACCCCTGTTACATGACCAACCTGTGGAAAAGTTCCCAGAGCACTGGTGATGAAGGGGAATGGTGGTTACTGCATTAAACCCAGAAACCTGGACAGGACAAAAAGATTTCAGAGAAATGGTGACTAAAAGCAAATTCATGCTTTGAGGTCAAGCTAAAAGGCGGTGCATCACAGAAGCACAAATTTACTTAGGCATTCATTGAAAAAAGATGAAAAGATATCAACATTAGAAGCAAGGGAACCCCCAAAATTATTGGTAATCAGTTTGGTTTTAGAAAAGGAAAAATTATAAATAATCCTCAGGCATTAAAAAAAAAAAAAAAGTAAAGAGAAATAAATGTTTATACGTAGTCCTTGTAGATCTACATGAAGAACGGCATCAAACTCATCCAGGCCTGCAGGCCGGGTAAGTGGAGTGGGACTTCCATGCTCCCGTGGCTAAATCAGGCTCACGGACCAAACCCCCTCCATCAACACACATGTGCCTCAGAGACCCCAGTGCCCACTCCAGGACAGCTCCACATGTGGTTCTTGCTGTGGCTGGTCTGATGTGAGCACCGTGAACAGTATGTAGATCCCAGATGATAGGGAGTAGACATCATGTGCAATGGAGTTCTGGATTGGCCAGAGTGATCACCATGTGTGATACAGTGACCAAGTGACTTGAGCAGGAGCTCTGGGCCAAAATCTGGCATGTTGGGGAATCTGGCAGGAGTCAGTGAGTTGGGAGTAAGGGACAGAAGCAGGGTTGGCGGGGCCTGTGGCTTGGCAGTGAGGGGCAACAGAATGGGCAGGGCACCAGCATGTGATTGCCCCCTCCCACCGTCATATTCCCCTTGCCCCCCCCAACCCCACACCTCCTACATGACAGGTGTCCTCTATTTTTGGACCTGGAAATATGGTGACCCTTCTCTTGGATTTGTCAGAGTGAGAGGATCATCTCTCTGGTAGACCTACTAGCTCAGAAGCTGCAATGTGACTGAGAGTGACATGGTCAGGAAGAACAAGGTATCTGGGTCATAAATACAGCGGCAACAGAATGGAGTGCGGGGCCTTGGCAGGGGTAGGTCTGAGACCCACAGAGAGAGTTTGAACCCAAAAAGGACTAGCTACTTCAGAGAAGGTCCAGTGTCTAGGGGGTACTAGGCATGCAAGTCCAGAGCCCTGGGGGTAGTGTAGAGGGCTGGATTACTGCACTGCCTGGGGCCTGCCAGGTGGCAGAGCATGGGGTTGGGAGCCCATAGTCCATGAAGGGCTTATGTCAGGGAAGCACCTGTGAGGCTAGTGAGTGGGTATTAGGGAGGATGGAGCGCACGAATTAGCCCTTAAGGTATTGACCATGAGCACCTCTGTTCATAAGAGTAAGACAAGGCTTGGGAAGCCCTCAGGAAGCCTTCCTTTCATAAGAAATTAATAACATCAAAGCATGGTGGGCAAGTAAAAGGGAGAGGACCCGAAGAAGACCATGTGGGCGAGGGATGAATGGGGGACGTCACATCCACCCCTGAGATGGGCACTTGCTACACTGCCCTTCATATATCAGTTTTGTAGGCAGATGACTTCTATTTGTACTTGAGCTAAGAATGCCCCCATTCCTGCACACGTGCAATACCTCTGACATTGGCTGATGCAATGACCGAGGTAACCGGTGCCCACTGTTTTGCACAGGGACCCCTCATCATGGGTTTTCCCTTACTTCTTTCTTCTTCTCTTTCCCAAATTCTCTGTCTTGTTGCCATCTTGGACCTGTGGCCTATACTTTCCAGTTGTGGGGCCTGAACAGAGGTCGGTTCCCCTTCTTCCACCCCATCTCTGATTCTCTGCCTGTCCCTACATTTCACCGCTCTTTCACCTGTCAGGTGTTTGCCAATCCTTCACTTCTCCAACTTCACTTTCAGCGAGCCCTCCCATCCCTCCTCTCTTTCTTCTTCTGAGCCTGCCCCACCTCTCCCTGCTCTCGAGGGCACTAGTCTCAGGGTAGTCTGAGGGTATCCATTGTTCCTTTTCCTCTTCCGCCTCCTCCCCTTCCTCCAGCCACTGCCCAGAGGAACTTCTCAAAAATCTTTTGCTGGCTCTGCTTTGGGGTCTCCTTCACCACCTTTGCCTCTGTTTTTTTCCTGCTCAAACTCCTAATCTATTCCCCATCTGCCTTGTTCTTGTTTTTTCCCTATTTCTTCTTTGCCTCATACTTTCCATGCACTTCCACAGGAGAGGCAGGAGCAGCACAGGCTGCATCTCCTGCACTCCCATTACCCCATTTCACCGTGAAAAGCGACTCTTGGGCAGGGGATCCTTCAGTAGCCCCCAGAGCAGAGATTTTGCTTTATGGCACTACCTGGGAGCAATGCTTTGGGCATGAACAACTCCTGCTCCCGAGTGTTAGGACCAAGCTCTGGATTGAGGTGAATCCTCTAAAAGGGGAAGAACTTGGGAATCCGAGAGAGATCTGCCCTGGAAAAGGCTCTGGCACCTGGCCTGTTTCGACTTCACAGCTCTGAGAAGAACATGGAGACAGACCACAGGGATCATATGTTCATTTCTGGGGCTTTATTAGCAAGAAAACCACTATAAAGAATGGGATGATGGGAAGGAGGGCAGGGGAGCTGCTGGCACCTGGCGGTGCAGAGTTCTGGAGAGAGGCTGCAAAGCAAACCCTGCTGAACTGGGCTCAGGTGGTGAAGCAGCAGCAACAGCAGTTTGTAGACACCCAGTAGGCATGAGCAGGTCGGAGAAAGCGGTTATGCGGTGGTGAGGAAAGGCAAAGTCAGGGAGAAGATCAGGGACTCTTTTGCCAGCCATTAATATCCTTATTCCTGCAACTCAGGATCCTCATGTAGAAGGACCCTGGGATCAGCAAGGGGAAAAAGCTTGGAGGATGCACAAGACAGTCCCTGAGTGCCATCTAGAGCCAGTTGACTTGGGAGAGAACCCTACTGTGAGGACACTTCTACGCCAGGAGCACTGACTGCTTCCAGAGAATGATAGGCAGGGCTGGTGTTTGGGCGGGGAAGGGGGCCTAATTGGAGCAACTGCCCTGGGCCCTGCACTTTGGGGAGCCCTGCAGAGCCAGGCAGAGTAGCCAAGGTGACTCAGCACTGCTGCTGCCGGAGGCTTCGTGTTCAGCCACTTGGCAAGGCCCCCGCCCACCGAATCCACCGCCAGCTATTCTGCATCCGGGGTGCGCGGCGGCAGGGTTCCAGACAGGCTGATTTATCCCAGGCTCCACACCCTGCTAGGATCATAAGGTATTTCTTCCTAGCCTTTCCTAGTCTCTTCTACCTGTCAAACTTTGCACTCCAACCTTTAGGTCCTTTGGGTTCTGCGGTGCACTTAGGGTGGCCATCATGGATGACAGTCCAGTCCCTGAGTGTATTCTGGATCCAGTTGACTTGGGAGAGAACCTCTTGGTCATCCTGTCCTCTACTGATATGAAATCCAACATCTCTATGTCCTCTATTTTTCTCTTCAAGAGAAAAATAGAGGACATAAAGGCGTCGGGTTTCATATCAATAGAGGAGGGAGGACAGAGAAGCAGCAAGATGGAATGTCCTCTATGATGGCCACCCTAGGTGCACGACATGGGCTGAGGGCAGGGTGAACTCTTTCTGCACTCTTCCCAGGATGCTGCTGCTTGCCCGAATGCATCCACTGGTGGGTGCTGGGCACGTAGGCATCCCCAAACCCTTCCTGCAGTGCTGGCAGCACTATGGATGCTCCTGTGTATGGATACACTGGTGCTTAGCCAGGAGGGAGGAGCAAGTGAAGCTTTGCCCACACTCTGAGCACCTATGTGGCTTGTCCCTCATATGGATGCGCTGGTGTTGGGCCAAGTGGGAGGAGCGGGCAAAGGCCTTCCCACACTCAGGGCATTGATGTTTCTTCTCCCCTGTGTGGACGTGCTGGTGAATGGCTAGGTAGCAGGAGCGGGTGAAGCTCTTCCCACACTCAGAGCACTGATGTGGCTTCTCTCCTGTGTGGATGCGCTGGTGCAGGGCTAGGTAGGAGGAGCAGGTGAAGCTCTTTTCACACTCAGGGCACTGATGTGGTTTTTCCCCTGTGTGGATGAGCTGGTGCAGGGCTAGGTAGGAGGAGCGGGTAAAGCTCTTCCCACACTCAGGGCACTGGTGTGGCTTTTCCCCTGTGTGGATGCGCTGGTGCTGGACCAGGTGGGAGCAAAAGGTGAAGCTCTTCCCACACTCTGGGCACTGATATGGCTTCTCCCTTGTGTGGATGCGCTGGTGCTGGACCAGGTAGGAGGAAAGGCTGAACCTTTTCCCACACTCTTGGCACTGATATGGCTTCTCCCCTGTGTGGATGGGCTGGTGGTTAATCAGGCTGGAGGAGTGGGCGAAACTCTTCCCACACTCAAGGCACTGATATGGCTTCTCCCCTGTGTGCATGCGTTGGTGCCGGACCAGGTCAGAAGAAAGGGTGAAGCTCTTCCCACACTCAGGGCACTGATGTGGCTTTTCCCCTGCATGGAGTAGCTGGTGCTGGCCTAGGTAGGAGGAGCGAGTGAAGCTCTTCCCACACTGAGGGCACTGATATGGCTTCTCCCCTGTGTGGATGCGGTGGTGTCGGACCAGGTCAGAAGAAAGGGTGAAGCTCTTCCCACACACAGGGCACTGATGTGGCTTCTCCCCTGTGTGGATGAGCTGGTGCCGGGCCAGGTGGGAGGAAAGGGTGAAGCGCTTTCCACACTCTGGGCACTGATGTGGCTTTTCCCCTGCATGGATGAGCTTGTGCTGGCCTAGGTAGGAGGCTTGGGTGAAGCTCTTCCCACACTCTTGGCACTGATATGGCTTCTCCCCTGTGTGGATGCGCTGGTGCCGGACGAGGTCGGAGGAAAGGGCAAAGCTCTTCCCACACTCAGGGCACTGATATGGTTTCTCCCGTGTGTGGATGCGCTGTGGGTGGACTAGGCTGGAAGACTGGGTGGAGTGCTTCCCATGTGCAGAGCACGCAGGTGTCTTCTTCCCTGTGCAGATGAGATGGTGACAGGACAGTTCTCGCCTGTTGGTGAAACTCTTCCTGCACTTCGTGCACTGGGTGGTCTTCCTCTCTGCATGGATGTGCTGGTGCTGCGATGGGCAACTGAAGGATTCCCTGCACTCAGAGGTTGGTTGGGCCATCTCCATGGGCTTGGTTGTGAAGTCCTGCTTCCTAATAAGGCCCGCCCTGTTGGCGGAGTTTAAATGAAGTCTCTCTTTCTGGTGAATCTTTCCCTTGGAGCCTTTCCTCTCTCTCAGTTTCTCAAATTCTTCCCTGTAACCCTGGCTCTTACCAGGCTTCACCTCCACTCTACTCTCACACATATCAGGAGTCTGTACCTTGTTGAACAACACATTCTCCATCAGATTTTGGGACCTGCCAGGCCTCTTATGCAAACAGTCCTCTTCAGGACTTGGAGGGTCCCTCCCTCCTGATGTACTTGGGGAAGTCTGTGGTGGTTCCAGTTCTGCAGGCCCTTTGTCTGGAGGTTGCTCTTCAGCTCTGCTCAGCATCAAGGCAGCTCCTGGGTGGGGGGGAAATAAAACCTCTAGATTTTGTGTCAGGGCACAACTAAGAGCATAAACTACTGGTATCTGTGCTGGACCTCAGATTATGGCTGGAGCTTGGTGCCTGTAGTTACTTAAGAAAATAAGCTCTTCTTTGTATCACCCCAAGTGCTGGGGATGGCAGGGGTGGGGGCAGTCCATGTGCCATCCTAATGTTCTGCAACTTGGTGCATTTCAGAGCCAGTTTCTCAGGACTTGCGTCGCTGCTCTGAGCCCCTTCACTTCGGACCCTTGTGGGAGAAGTGCATGGGGGATGTGCATTAAGACAGTACCTGAATGACTACATGCACTAAGAGGCTGAGCATGAGATCAGAAACATCTGCTTAAAGGAAGAATGAGGCTCTCGAAGGGCTGCTCTATCCCACAGCACTGACGGGTGCCGGAGGAGATGCCGAGGACTCCACCTGACTGGGCCGATCTGCTCCAGTATCCAAAGTGCATTAGTGAGGCTTTTCAGGGCTGATCTCCAGTGCTCACACTTGATGTCTGGCTATCCTGAGAGCAGCATCCAGGGACAAGTGTGAACAGCCTTACGGTGGAGATCAGGAAGTTGACAGTGGACATGAATGTTTGGTGAGCATGCCCTCACATAGGACTAGATGCTTTGGGGCCACAGAGAAGCGCTGTTTCTGCTTGTTAGAACAAGCCAAAATATTGAATCCCTCATTCCTCCAAGAAATGGTCTGGGAGGGGAGGATTTAGAGCTGGGGCTCTCCCTTCTAGAGGGAGCAGGGCGTTGCTCCCTACCTGCTTCCAGGGAAGGGGCTGATGCAGGCAATGAGCCCGTGGAGCTTTCCCATGTGTTCTGCAACTCATAGGAGTCTGTAACAGGAGAAAGGCCTGGGCACTAAGGCTGTGCAAAGTTTTGGCAGCTGTTTCATTTCGGAGGTGTTTCGGGCTGTCCTGGCACCGGAAATACCAAACCTGAATCTAAATGGAAAGCTGTGAAACAGCTCCGAAATGAATTGGATGGCTCTGAAACGTTTTGGAAATGTTTCAGAGAATTTCGGCGTTTCAGAGCTGGGCTTGCAGGGAAACAAAAACAAAGTTGAGGGAGGTGGAAGGGGGGAGGGGGGGGGCAAGGCATACTCCAATATTGACATCTAGCTCCTGGTTCAATTGCCCAGCTCCCTGGTTGCTTCCCCCAGCTCTCTGATCATTTCCCCAGGTATGCCTGGCGGAGTGGGGCCTCCGGATCTGCGTGCGAGGTTTCAGCAGGCTGCCACTGCAGGCTGGGTGATCAGAGAGCTGGGCAATCTCTGAAACAGATTTGGCCGAATTGAATTGGGGCAGTGATCTGAAACACCGAATTGAATCACCGTCCCTCCAAAATGGCTGAATCCGAAATGGAACAGAGCCGTTTCTCACAGCCCTACTGGGCACCAACCCGCACGTGGACTCCATGCTGAGACTGAGGGTTTCTGACACTCAGGACCCCAAAAATGACAGAGGGAGATTCTGGTGCAAACCATAAGGTGCATAGTTCCCCCACCCAACACACAAGCTTGTGAATCCCACCCACCCATGGACCCATTTCATGCAGCCTGAGACCTTGATTAAACACTTCCTGGGATTACCTTACCAGAGAAAAACAGGGAGAGCCCAGCCTGCCTCCTGTCCAACAAAAATGGCTACACAGAGCTTCAGCCAAACATGCTAATTTCCATGGGTGACCACAAATCATATCATGCCCTGGCAGGGGGTGTTATGGAGAGTGGAGTCAGGTGGAGGGGACCACAACAACTCACCTGCCAAGATGTCTTCATACCTTGAGCTTTTCCCATGGTCCTCATCCTCAGAAACCCAGAGCTCCACAGATCCCTGCTTGATGCAGTGGACTAAGTCAGGTGTGAGACCTTGAAACCCTGTTTGGGGCAGTAGTTAAAGAGCGTTTGTGACTAAGTACAGGATGGAAAAGAATCATACGGGATTTGGGGATTGGAAGGAAAAACCTTCAATAGGCGATAGTCCTTGATACCCAGGTGGTGGAGGGACAGCGTAATAGGGAGTCTATGGCTCCGCTTGCTCTCAGAGGGAGAACAGCAGTTAACAGCACTCAGGCAGCCTAATAAAGGTGGCTGGCAAGGGAATGGGCAGCCAAACTAGTATGATAGGATAAAGACTATTGAAGCAATAAAGCCATAAAGACAGGAGTCAGGGCAGCAACAGGCAGCCCATTAGGAGGAGTGAGAGACAGCTGGGCCAGGGCTAGGAAGCCACCTGCCCAGAAATGGGCAGATCCTGAGAGAGCTATGAGCTGGGGCCTGAGCTAGGGCAGGCACTATGGCTCTGCAAGCTGCAGGAGAAGGAGCTCCAGGACAGGGAGGCTACAGGGGACTGCCTGGCTGACAGGAGAGGCCTGAGTCTTGCAAACTAGATGTCTCCAGCCTACAGGGATGTAAGGCCTATTATGGGGGGCAGTGTGCTGGTTCAGGAAGGGAGTGGATTTTTATGTTCAGACCCAGCATAGGGACAATATTCTGTTGCAGCCAGAGGGCTTGTGTATTGTGTTGTGGTTTGCACTGGGTTTAGGACTAGTAAGGGGAAATTAGGAGGGCCCACTGTTGCCCGATTGGCGCACAAGTGTTTAGGAGAAGCCTGCCCGGGGCTGGGACCCAAGAGACACAAGAGGTTCCTGCCAGGCACAATAAGACTAGAGGAGACAGAGACTGGAGCACCGTGCTCATCAGGTGCAAAAGCACAACCCAAGTGGGGTGAGGACCAGGGCGAGGGGCCCGTAGCCCAGAGGGGGGCAACCACAGACTGAAAGAGGCAAGAACCAAGGTCATAAACCTGCAGCCTGCGAGGGACAAACGTTGGGGCCAGGGCCCCAGAGCGAGAGGCAAGTGGCAGAAGCCCAAGAGACTGACTTGTTAGGGTTGGAACCGAGTAGCTGGATCCAGCACAGTGGGCCTAGGCTGCAAGGGGCCAACCAGAGGAAGAAGCAGAGTGTGTGAAGGCCGAGGCCCTGACAGGTGTGCGGAGGCCTGGAATGGTTGGATATTGGCTCGAGGACAAAGTGCCACACCTAACTGAGAGTCAGTAACACCTTTGAGGCACGGGCACATCTCTAAGGGAAGTTCAGAGGTCGTGATTAGCTCATAAGGCAAAAGGTGTCCTGGGGGACTTATGTGGGCTAAGGGGGCAAACTAAATTCAAGGAATTCAATGGGGTCTAAGGGGATCTGCTGGCAAGAGACCAGTGTGGAGACCCTCTAGGGCCCTGGGGCAGCCTCCCTTCCAAACTGTACTAAGAACATCAAGACGTGGCAGGTTTGAGTGAAGAGTTAACTAATTAGCTCCACAGTAAATTAACTGCCATAAGATATTAGCACTATCCCTGACAGTATTATCTTAGGGCAGGGTAAGTAACTCCACTAAAATGCACATGCCAATAGGACAGGGTCTAGCTGGGGCATGAGGGTGCTAAAGTGCAGGGGCTGCCTGCTGCCTAGCCCAATGGTTTGTCAGTTCTTCAGACTCGCACCCCACCCAGCCCCTCTGCTACCTAATGCTGCGATGCAGGGCCCAGGATTGACCCCCTAGAGAAGGAGCTGAGAAAATGCTTAGTTCATGTGTTGTAACAGCAGAAACTGATAAGACTTCCATGAATTTCTGCTAGATGGTAACCAAGGGAGAAGAGAAAGGATTTAGATAGCACTAAACTTAGCATCCTAGAGTTGCTAGATGTGTTTGCATAGGATACACTAGGCAAGAGTGGGAGGAAATCAGAATAATTCTCCAAGGAATTCTTGGAAAATGCCGTGGTTAGAGAATTTGTATGTCCAATGAATTGGAGAAGATAGGAACATGCTGGGAAGCAAAAGGATCATCTTACCATGAACCCACTGAATATGGAAGCACCAGGAGTTAAATGGATGAGGAAGACTCAGGTGAGGGTGGCCGGATTAAATGAAGTAGGATATATAATAAAGAAATGCGAGAAAGGCCTCATCACTGACAGAGCAAATGGGAAGGAAGAGGATTTAAACTGCTACCCAGAAGTCCAGGAAGATCAGACTGTTGAGAAACAGGAAGACAACGATCAAATTCAGAGCTCACATTTTCAGGAAGAAGCAGTGAACAGAGCTTTACCCAGGGAAACGAGGGCTTGGTAATTCTTCAGCATCTGGTTCCGGTAAAGCTCCTTGTCCTCATCTCCCAGCAGCTCCCACTCCTTCCGCGTGAAATACACTGCCACGTCTTCAAAGGCCTCCCGGAGCTGCAGTCACAAGCATTACACTATCAGCATCATCTCTTTTGCCTGCCTCCAGCCCCCACAGCCCTGATCTGTACTTACTCTGCGATACAAAGATTTGGGTCTTAGCTATGTTATTTAGGGATGCTAAATTCCCAGTTATTCAGCTGACATGTCGTGTGGACATAGCTCTGTGGACCCAGGAGTTAATATGTCTGCTTCAGCCCATCTCACTGTGGGAGATACTGAAGCTACTTTTTCTTGGCAGAAGGTAGCGTAGGTGCATAGGCCCTTAAGTCTCCCCGGGGAAGCTGGTTTCATGGCAGTGACTAGTATAAGACTGGTATAAGGGGACTGGGACTGGTATTCATTTGACTTTCTTAAGAGGTTGTGTACACGTGGGCTTCCTTTATCTTTATACACAACTACTGCAGAAATGGAGACTCCCTCTACATACTTACAAATGGCAATGCCACAGGCACACACACGATCCCCACAATATGTCAATATATGCATGACAGACCTATAGTCCGTTTCCACCCTAGCTGCCTCTCATCCCCTTCATGTATCTAAGGTACATGAAGGGCGGTATCAACATACAGACAGGTGGGATAGAAACCCTAAAGAAATCTCCACAGGAGTTTAACAATCTCCAACTCTCCATCAAATTAACTCTGCAATGGTCCACTCAGCAAATTCATTTCCTAAACAAAATGGTGAATGTTTGAAATGGCAACATTGTGTTCGAAACCCACCCACTACTACAGCTAGCTTTCACCCTGAGCAAACCACTAGATCCATCATCCACAGCCAAACTCGAGATTACAACTTTATCTCCTTCAATGGCTCCCACCCACCAGGATGCACACCTGATGGATCTGGAGCAGGGGTTGCTACAATTACAATAAAACCCCAAAAGTCTGGTCACTGCAAGCAGCAAAGCCAGACTCAGACCGTGCTCCACCCTGCTACAGTACCAACCAGAGGAGAAGAACACAGACTCCACTGCCTGTCTCCTACAGCCCCTAGCTTGAAAACCCTGGACACATCAGTAACGACTGCCACCCCCTCCTGGAAAAGGAGGGCTTTCTCAATGTAGCTACGCTGGACAAACCTGTCCTGCTTTACAGGCAGCCCCCTAAACTCAAACAATGTCTTTCAAGCCACAGGCAACCTAACACCCATTCTCACTACCGCACTGGGCTATGCAATGGACCCAGATGGAGAAAGCACTCTCTCCTCAATATACAGGACATCATCACTGAGCAAAATAATATCGATTATAGCGTCTAAGGTTCACATGCCTCCGTCTCTTCTATTCTTAGTTAAGTTCTTTACTTGTTTCCCTTTACCAGCACTGTTCCCGCTCCAACCTTTCTCCCTTCCCCATGTCCTTTCCCCTCTTTAGCATACAAAACACTCTCTCTATCTGATTCTGTCCTTTGCAAATCCTCTCACTGTCTCATGAAATGAGTTGGGCTCACAACATCCTATTCTATGCATCTCTGATTCAGTTAGTTTGTAAGGTGCAAATCCATCCTTCCTTCTGTCTCGCTTCTGACTAACAGAGATGTCTAGCAGCCAGGTGTGCTGCTCACTCCTACTAAACTGCCTGCCCATGCAGCTGCTGTCACTGCCAGCAGGAATTCTCCAGCAGAGGCATGAGTTGAAATGACCCTCTATCCTCCATCATCCTAGCCATGTTCAGGGGAACTTGCTGGGGTCAGCTGTAGAGACCACTGCCCTGTGCTCCCTGGTGCTGGCTGGGTATCATTCATTCCCCAGAGGGGCTCTTCCTTGGTTCTTCCAGTCTTTAAAGCTTCTGTCTGAGCACTCCTCAGAAGCACCCTAAGGAGTGTTTCCAGAGGAGGGAGCTCTGGCTCCACGGATCCTGACCCAGCCTTCTAGTGTCAGCACCCCTGGCTACCTGCACTGGGGAGCCAGCTCCAGCTAATGCCAGCTTGGTGCGGTTGCAGCCTCTGTCACCAGCAGCGTCCTCTTGTCACTGTTCAGCTCTCTCCATTCACTAAATTTTCCCCATGCCACCGACTCGGTGTGGTCTCTGCCTGAGCTGCAGTCCCAACCCTGACTGAAGCTGGGGACCCGCTCACCTCCTGCTTTGGAGGTCCCATGTGCAGTCGGCCTGGATCAGGTGTCAGGGAGCCCCCTTCCCCTAGTCTCCCTGGGGGAGTCCCCTGTAGTTCCAGGTTTCCAGGCCCATCAGCACAAAGCTCCTCCTCAGCTCTGCTCGGGGTCCCTGAACCTGCTGAGTGGGGAAGAGAATGCACAAGTTAGCCCGGGTGCTGCCAGCACGGGGAAAACCCTGCTGTTCACCTGTACCTGCTTGGGAATAAGGGAGCCAGAGGCCTAAAGGGAGGGGGAAGGCAAATACAAGGTCTGTCTGCTCCAAGGTGTGTGAAAGACTTCCAGAGCACCAGGAGAATGCAAAAACCCGGCCTCTTGGAGCACTGACCCCATCAAAATGTTCTGGGAAAGAGATTTTCCTTTGATGGATGGTGCCTCCTGCTACTAGAAAAGGTGCAAACATGGCTCCTTACCTGCTCCTGGACAAGGGCCTGCTCTGGGGCACCAGCCTGAGGAGCCTTCATGAGCTGACCACTCCCAGGTCTCCTCTGGTTTCAGGCAATCTGCAGCAGAACACAGGCCTGGGCTAAGTGTACCAGCCAAACCTCACTGGGCAAACTCATGTCCCCGACACCTGCACCAGCCCTGTTTTGGGCACAGAGGGTCACCGGGGCATGAAAAAGGGCTGAGCAGACCCCCAATTGTTAGGACACCCATTACACCATTGATGTGACCACTGCAGCACCACGGGGATCACCCAAGGTCAGGGATCTTTCTGCTGGGTGCTGCACACATGCAGTGAGAAAGCTCGGGGCCCTCAGCCTGGTGCTGCCCAGCCACGCAGGTCAGAGCCCTGTCCCACCCCAGCCACGTGGTCATAAATGCTGTGGCCTCTCACGGCCTCTCAGGGACAGAGATTTGAGCCTCTCGCCCCTAATGCAGGACAGCCACTCCGGCCCCCAGACCCAGGCCCTGCCCTGCATCCTGTGCTTTACCTGGGTCCTGCTGGGGCAGAAGCTCCTTCCTGGGGACCCAAAGGGGCTCGTCCTGAGGCTCAGCGGTTTCATCCTGTCCTGCCTCCTTCAAGGGCTGTGGCCGTGCCAGGCAGGATTTGAGATGTTCCCATAATGCCCCAGTGGGCACCATCTTGTCCAATGACATTTCCTCAACCTTTACACGAATGGGGACCTGGGGACAAGGCAAATGTGTTACAGTGCCCAGGGACTGGGAGAGAGCCGGGGGAGGGAGCATCCCCAGACACATGGAGATGGGGACAGTGCCTGGAGCTTCTCCTCCTCCGCTCGCCCCACACGAAACCCCTCAGCCAGGACCACTGCCTCGGCGCAGGGCTCCCGCTGCATGCCTGCTCCCAGCTCTGCATCTCCCGGGGCAGGATGGCCAGGAACTGCCCCAGCACCGCCAGCTCCAGGATGTGCTCCTTGCTGCGGCGCTGGGGCTCCAGCCAGCGCTGGCACAGCTCCCGCAGGCGGCTGCAACCCCCGCGGCCCCTCGCCCTCCTGGGAGGGAAGCGCCGGCACCCTGCCCACCACCCCTGCCATGCGAGGGGGGGTATCTGCACCTTCCCTTCCAAACTGCAGGAGTTGGTGCCTGAAGGGTCTGTGCTGGGGAGGTCGTGCCCGGTGCTCCTGCCCGCCGGGGGGCCCTGGGCCGTGCTGGTGCCAGTCGGGGGGCACAGGTGGTGGCCCAGCTCAACAGGCACTGCCCCGCCCCCGGCCCGGCCCGTCCTGCCGCCGCCCGCGGCTCGCAGCGCGCCCGGCCGGAGCGCACGTGGCCGCACCCCTGCCCCGGCGCCGCCCGGAGCTCCCGGCGCCCGGCGCCCCGCACGCCCCCGCTGCCCGCCCCGGGACGCGCTCGGGCTCGGGCGGGGCCGGAGCCGCAGCCGCAGCCCAGGGCCGCAGTCCGCGCTGCTCCGGAAGGGAAGGGAAGGGAAGCGGCGCCCGCACCCCCCCGCGCAGCGCAGCGCAGCGCCGGGAGCGGGGAGGCGGGGCCGGGGAGGCAGGCTGGGGTGCGGGGAAAGCCCGCGTCGGGCGGCCCCGGGCACCGCAGCCCCCGGCCCGGCCGAGTGGACGCAAGCCCCGGTCCCGCTCGCCCTTGCGGTGACAGCGGGGATGCGGACGGGGGATGCTGAGGCCTGCTGCAGCCTGGTCCTTCCCGGGGCTGCCGTTGTGTTTTGGTTTTATGAACTATACACATTTACAGCATCCCACATGACCTTGTGTTCACCACCTTAACATTCATTGATTGCCTGCGCGCCCCTTACAATACACGCACCAGCGCACCCCTCCGCAGTCCTTTCCCTAACAGTCTCTTAGTCCTCGCCACGCGGTTGGGGTTCACATTCTCTGCTCGTTCCCTGTCCTTGTTGCTGTCGCTGCTGCTGACGCTGCTGCCATCATCGTCACTGTCTCGAGGTCCGGTGGTGTCACCGTCGTGTTCGTTATCCCAGACCGCTCCCCCTCTCGGAGTGGCTTTGCACAGCCTTTGCCAAGTGTCCCTTTGCCGGGTGCAATTGGTTTCATCTTCTCCATCCCCCCAGGGTCTGCGTGCTATAGATTGGCTCGTGTGCCAGAAATGTGGGACAGCCAGGCTAGGGCACGGCAGGAAGCCCACCAGAAGTGAAGGGAGACGTTATGAAGGTTTTGTGTCCTGGCAATGGTGAGACTCCTGGGTGGGACAGCCTGCCCAAGGAGTTCTGTGTGGCATTTTGGGACCTAGTGGCCCCCGACCTGCTGGAGCTCTTTCGAGAGCACCTGCAGGAGGGCCAGCTGGGTGCTGTGATGGACTGGGGCCTCGTGACCCTCTTGCACAAGGGTCTCAGGGAAGAGCTGAGGGACTGGAAGTCCATTACCCTCCTGAACTTTGACTATAAGCTGCTGGCCAAAGTCTTGCCTGAGCAGTTTAAATCTATCCTAGGCTCCATCATCCATGAGGGCCAGTCATGTGTGGTACCAGGATGCAGATCCATGAGGCCCTGCTGCAACTGAGGGATGTGCTCCAGCTGGAACGGGACAGAAGGCAGAAGCTGGCAGTGCTGGACCTGGACCTGGAAAAGGCCTACGACAGAGCGTCACACTGGTTTTACTTTGAGATGCTGAAGTGAATGGGCGTCCCTCTGACCTTCACCGGCTGGAAAAGGACACTGTACATGGATGTAAGCAGTGAGGTGCTGGTGAATAGGTTCTTGAGCACACAGACACAATAGACTGAGGGGTCTGTCAGGGCTGCCTGCTCTCCCTGATCCTGTTCATCTGTGCCATTGTACCCCTGGCCCAGCACATCAGTCAGGACCCTGGGATGCATGGAGTCCAGATCCCCGGAGAAAGCAAGGAAGAGACCGGGGTCCTGGCCTACATGGATGACCTGAACATCCTGAGCCAGAATAAGTGCTCTGTAGAAGCAGCCCTGTGGCACACATGGGTTTATGAAGTGGCAGCAGTGGCAAAGCTCAGTGTGAGCTTGCCTGGCTGTGGGTGAGCTCAGGGACCTGGAGTCTCTGTGAGTCTTGGTCCTCTGCGAGGGGGCCAGGATCCTTGTGGTGCAGTTTGACCCTGAGCTAAGTGGAAGGAGGGCCTGGGAGAAGAAGGTGGCAAGGTGGACAGAAGCACTGGTAGCAATGCTGCCTTCATAAGCACCATGTGCCCCACATGGAGAGATGAGCAGTGGTGCAGGGAAGGGGGGGATTTATTGTAATAGGTGCACAGTTTCTTAATGTGGTTTAAGGTGTGTGATTGAAACTTTAAGCTAGATGCTAGACACACACACACACACACACACACACACACACACACACACACAGAGGTTGCCCTCGATTTATACTGTACATGCATTCCCAGAGAATGGTGCATAAATTGAATTTGCATAAAGCAAACCCACTTTATCATGTCAAAAACAGGGATAGGTTCCCATGGTGGTGAGGGAGGGAGAGAGGGAGGGAGTGAGGCTGGGACTAGGGAAGAGGCGGGGGGAGGGGTGCCACTCCTGGAGTTGCACAGTGCAGCAAAGCAGAGGGAAAAAAGCAGCAGTCACCCCAGCCCCAGCTGCAGCAGCCCTAGGAGTGGCCGGCATCAGCTGCCTGCAGCCGCTGGGCTGCACCATGCTCCACCTGTCCCCACTCACCTCTGCTCCTGGGCTGCACCATGCCCTGGTGCAGGCGGCTAGTGTTGCCTGCTCCCAGGGCCACTGCAACCGGTGCTGGGGAGAGTGGGGTCACTGCTGGCCAGAGCTCACATAGGAGCCAGGCAAAGGTGAGTCAGTGTGACTGGGCTGTCGGGCTGTGGGTCTGTCCCTGCTGTCCTCCAGGCTCTTGCCCTGCAGAGAGCTCCAAATCTCTCTCCAAGGGGAGTTTAGGGTGAGGGACAGTTCTTCCAGCCCGAACCAGCTGTGCAGGGATTAGTGACACCTCCTCCCCACTCCCCCCACCAGTCCAACACTGCAGGGCCATCCACTCTTCCATGGCATCTCCAGAAGCAGAAGGCAGGACTGGGAGAAGAGGCTGCCCTGGTGCTGGGTAGTGGATCCTGCCTTGGTGCTGGGGCAACAGAGGAGATCTCTGAGAAGACTGGGGGGATTGAGGAGTCAGAGGGGACTGGGCCTCTGACTCTTCTTCTCCCAGGCCTATTCCAGGAATTGAATTGCTCTTTTTCTCACAGCGCTGACGGTGAAGAACTTTTAGGTGGTGCCAAATTGCAACTTGTCCTGTAGGGCGTTAGAGACAAAGCAGACCTGGATGTTCACCAGGTGGAAGGGAAAGGGCCGTGGGAGCTGAATGTGGTGCTCATGGAGGTGGGGAAGGGCATAAGAGAACACGAGGGCCTGTATATAGTATGGAGAACACTGAGCACCCGGGGTGACCTGGCATGGAAACAGGTCAGTGCCTGGCGGGACCCAGGATGGTCCAGTGCCCGGGGCCAGCCAGATGGGAGAGCATGGGGCTGGGCACTCGCATCCCATGAACAGCACATGTCAGCAGATCACCTGCAAAGCTTGAGAGTGGGGATTGGGGAGGATGGAGCCCAAGACTTAGCCCATAAAGCAGCAACCACGAGCACTTCTAGTCAGAAGAGTAAGACTAGGCTTGGGAAGCCCTGGGGCACCAGCCCTTTCATCAGAGATATCTCACATCAAGCATAGTGGAGAAGTCAAAGGGAGAGGGCTCCTGAGAAAAGGGGACATCATGACCACCCCTGGGATAGGCAATTGCTACAATGTCCTTCATAGATCACACTTTTACAGGCAGATGACGTGTTTGCACGTGAGCCAAGAATACCCCTACTCCTGCCCACTTACACTTACAATACCCCTGACACAGACCAATGCAATGACCAAGATTAACCTTTGCCCACTGTTTTGTCTTCATCACAGTTTCCCCCTACTATTTTCCTCTTCTTGTCCCCCAGTGCTCTGGCTGTTGCCATCTCCGACCCATGGCCTGAACTTTCCAGTTGCGGGGCCTGAACATGAATGGTTCCCCCTCCATCTGTCCCTCTAAATGTCTTCCTTTCCCCACATTTCACCCCTCTTTCACCTGTCAGGTGTTTGCCAATCCTTCACTTCTCCAACATCACTTTCAGCGAGCCCTCCTAGCCCTCCTCTCTTTCTTCATCTGAGCCTGCCCCACCTCTCCCTGCTCTCGAGGGCACTATTCTCAGGGTAGTCTGAGGGTATCCATTGTTTCTTTTCCTCCTCTGCCTCCTCATCTTCCTCCAGCCACTGCCCAGAGGAACGTCTCAAAAATCTTTTGCTGGCTCTGCTTTGGGGTCTCCTTCACCACCTTTGCTTCAGTTTTTTTCCTGCTGAAACTCCTAATCTATTCCCCATCTTTTCTTCTTGTTTTTTCCCTTTTTCTTCTTTGCTTCATACTTTCCACACACTTCCACAGCAGAGGCAGGAGCAGCACAGGCTGCATTTCCTTCCCTCCCATTACCCCATTTCACCGTGAAAAGGGACTCCTGGGCAGGGAATCCTTCAAAAGCCCATAGCAAAGGGCCCTTGCTATACGGCACTACCTCAGAGCAATACTTCTAGCATGAACAACTCCTGCTACTGAGCATTAGGATCAAGCTCTGGATTGAGGTGAATCCTCTAAAAGGGGAAGAATTTGGGAATCTGAGAGATATCTGACCTGGAAAAGGTTCTGGCACCTGGCCTGTTTCGACTTCACAGCTCTAGGAAGAACATGGAGACCGACCATGGGGATCATATGTTCATTTCTGGGGCTTTATTAGCAAGAAAACCACTATAAAGAATGGGACGATGGGAAGGAGGGCAGGGGAGCCGCTGGCACCTGGCAGTGCAGAGTTGTGGAGAG
This sequence comes from Alligator mississippiensis, assembly GCF_030867095.1. NCBI lineage: Eukaryota > Metazoa > Chordata > Crocodylia > Alligatoridae > Alligator > Alligator mississippiensis. The sequence goes on along the minus strand of NC_081838.1, from coordinate 5,306,680 downwards.
AGGCTGCAAAGCAAACCCTGCTGAACTGGGCTCAGGGGGTGAAGCAGCAGCAACAGCAGCCTGCGTCACCCAGTGGACATGAGCAGGGCAGAGAAAGGGGTTATGTGGTGGTGAGGAAAGGTGAGGTCAGGGAAAAAAATCAGGGAATCCTTTGCCAGCCATTAATATGCCTATTCCTGCAACTCAGGATCCTCACGTAGCAGGTCCCTGGGATCGGCAGGGAGGACAAAGCTTGGAGGATGCACAAGACAGTCCCCAAGTGTCATCTGGAGCCAGTTGACTTGGCAGAGGTCCCTACTGTGAGGACACTTCTACACCAGGAGCACTGATTGCTTCCAGAGAACGATAGGCAGGGCTGGTGTTGGGGTGGGAGGGCTAACTGGGGCCACCGCCCCAGGCCCTGCACTTTGGGGGGCCCTGTGGAGCCAGGCAGAGTAGCTACGGTGACTCACTGCCACAGCCACTGTCGGCTTCATATCCAGCTGCTCAGCGCTCCCCCTGCCTCTCAGCCAAATCTACCACCAGCTTCTTCCTGTCCGGTGGCAGGGCCCCACATAGTCTGATTTGCTCTGGGCCCCACCCCCTGCTTGGGTCATCCCTGATGATATAGTCTCCAAGGCTGATGCAAAGATCACCACCTCAGAGGTTGCTGTGTGTAAGGCAGTTCTTCCAAGTCCTTCCTTGTCTCTCCTACCTGTCAACCTTTGCACCCCAACCTCCAGGTCCGTAGGGTTCTGCGGGGCACCTAGGGTGGCCATCATGGAGGACAGTCTGGCTGTCCTGTCCTCTACTGATACAAAAATGGACACCTTGATGTCCTCTATTTTTCTCTTGAAGAACACTTCCCAGGATGAAGCTGCTTGCCCGAATGCATCCACTGGTGGGTGCTGAGCACGTAGACATCCCTGAACCTTCCTGCAGTGCTGGCAGAACTATGGATGCTCCTGTGTGTGGATGCACTGGTGCTTAGCCAGGAGGGAGGAGCAAGTGAAGCTTTGCCCACACTCTGAACATCTATGTGGCTTGTCCCTCATATGGATGCGCTGGTGTTGGGTCAAGTAGGAGGAGCAGGCAAAGCTCTTCCCACAGTCAGGGCACTGATATGGCTTCTCCCCTGTGTGGATGCGCTGGTGCCGGACTAGGTAGGAGGAAAGGGAGAAGGCCTTCCCACACTCAGGGCACTGATGTGGCTTCTCCCCTGTGTGGATGCGCTGGTGTTGAATCAGGCTGGAGGAGTGGACGAAGCTTTTCCCACACTCAGGGCAATGATATGGCTTCTCCCCCGAGTGGATGCGCTGGTGCGGGGCCAGATGGGAGGCTTGGGTGAAGCTCTTCCCACACTCAGGGCACTGATGCGGCTTCTCCCCTGTGTGGATGCGCTGGTGCCGGAGCAGATAGGAGGAAAAGGAGAACCTCTTCCCACACTCTGAGCACTGATATGGCTTCTCCCCTGTGTGGATGCGCTGGTGCCAGATTAGGTGGGAGGAAAGGGAAAAGGTCTTCCCACACTCAGGGCACTGATATGGCTTTCCCCCTGTGTGGTTGAGCTGGTGCAGGGCTAGGTATGAGGAGCGGGTGAATCTCTTCCCACACTCGGGGCACTGATGTGGCTTGTCCCCTGTGTGGATGTGTTGGTGGTGGTCCCGGTGGGAGGTTTGGGTGAAGCCCTTCCCACACTCAGGGCACTGATGTGGCTTCTCCCCTGTGTGGATGCGCTGTTTCTGGCCCAGGTAGGAGGCTTGGGTGAAGCTCTTCCCACACTCTTGGCACTGATATGGCTTCTCCCCTGTGTGGATGCGCTGGTGGTGAATCAGGCTGGAGGAGTGGGCAAAGCTCTTCCCACACTCAGGGCACTGATATGGCTTCTCTCCCGTGTGGATGCGCTGGTGCCGGACCAGGTGAGAGGAAAGCGTGAAGCTCTTCCCACACTCAGGGCACTGATGTGGCTTTTCCCCTGTGTGGATAAGCTGGTGCAGGACTAGGTAGGAGGAGCGGGTAAAGCTCTTCCCACACCTTTGACACTGATGTGGCTTCTCCCCTGTGTGGATGTACTGGTGCTGGTCCAGGTGAGTGGAGTGGGTGAAACACTTCCCACACCCAAGGCATTGATGTGGCTTCTCCCCTGTGTGGATGCGCTGGTGCTGGGCCAGGTGGGAGGCTTGGGTGAAGCTCTTCCCACACTCAGGGCACTGATGTGGCTTCTCCCCTGTGTGGATGCGCTGGTGCCGGAGCAGATAGGAGGAAAAGGAGAAGCTCTTCCCACACTCTGAGCACTGATATGGTTTCTCCCCTGTGTGGATGCGCTGGGGGTGGACTAGGCTGGAAGACTGGGTGGAGTGCTTCCCATGTGCAGAGCACGCAGGTGTCTTCTTCCCTGTGCAGATGAGCTGGTGACAGGACAGGTCTCGCCTGTTGGTGAAAATCCTCCTGCACTTCGTGCACTGGGTGGTCTTCCTCTCTGCGTGGATGTGCTGGTGCTGCGATGGGCAACTGAAGGTTTCCCTGCACTCAGAGGTTGGTTGGGCCATCTCCATGAGCTTGGTTGTGAGCTCCTGCTTCCCACTAAGGGTCGCCCTGTTGGCGGAGTTTAAATGAAGCCTCTCTTTCTGGTGAATCTTTCCCTTGGAGCTTTTCATCTCTCTCAGCTTCTTAAATTCTTCCCTGTAACCCTGGCTCTTACCAGGCTTCACCTCCACTCCACTCTCACACATAACAGGAGTCTGTACCTTGTTGAACAACACATTCTCCATCGGGTTTTGGGACCTGCCTGGCCTCTTATGCACACGGTCCTCTTCAGGACTTGGGGGGTCCTTCCCTCCTGATGTACTTGGGGAAGTCTGTGGTGGTTCCAGATCTGCAGGTCCTTCCTCTGGATGTTGTTGCTCAGCTCTGCTCCGCATCAAGGTGGCTCCTAGGTGGGGGGGAAAAAAACTTGCAGATTTTGTGCCAGGGCCCGGCTAAGGGCATAAACTACTGTTCCCTGAGTTGTGCTGGGCCTCAGAATAGGGCTGGAGCTTGGTGCCTGTAGTTACTTGAGAAAGTAAGCTCTTCTTTCTAGCACCCCAAGTGCTGGGGTTGGGGGATGGGACAGGCCATGTGCCATCCTAATGTTCTGCAACTTTGTGCATTTCAGAGCCAGTTTCTCAGGACTTGCATTGCTGCTCTGAGCCCCATCACTTTGGACCCTTGTGGGAGAAGTGCATGGGGGACGTGCATTAAGACAGTACCTGAATGACTACATGCACTAAGAGGCTGAGCATGAGATCAGAAACATCTGCTTAAAAGAAGAATGAGGCTCTCGAAGGGCTGCTCTATCCCACAGCACTGACGGGTGCCGGAGGAGATGCCGAGGACTCCACCTGACTGGGCCGATCTGCTCCAGTATCCAAAGTGCATTAGTGAGGCTTTTCAGGGCTGATTTCCAGTGCTCACACTTGATGTCTGGCTATCCTGAGAGCAGCATCCAGGGACAAGTGTGAACAGCCTTATGGTGGAGATCAGGAAGTTGACAATGGACATGAATGTTTGGTGAGCACTCCCTTACCTGGGACTAGATACTTCGGAGGCACAGAGAAGTGCTGTTTCTGCTTGTTAGAACAAGCCAAAATATTGAATCCCTCGTTCCTCCAAGAAATGGTCTGGGAGGGGAGGATTTAGAGCTGGGGCTCTCCCTTCTAGAGGGAGAGGGGTGTTGCTCCCTACCTGCTTCCAGGGAAGGGGCTGATGCAGGCAATGAGCCCATGGAACCTGCACATGGACCTGAGACTGAGGGTTTGTGACACTCAGGGCCCCAAAAATGACACAGAGGGAGATTCTGGTGCAAACCATAAGGTACCCACTTTCCCCACCCAACACGAAAGCTTGTGAATCCCACCCACCCCCTGGAACCGTTTCAAGCAAGCTGAGATCGTGATTAAACCCTTCCTGGTTTCCAGGTTTACCTAAATAGAGAAAAATCCAGGGGGAGCCCAGCCTGCCTCCTGTCCAACAAAAATGACTGCACAGAGCTTCAGCCAAACATGCTAATTTCCATGGGGGATCACACATCCTATCATGCCCCGGTAGAGGGTGTTATGGCTACTCTGGGCGGGGGAATCAACTCTTGCATTGCTGAGTGAAAATAGAAAACAAAGATAATCTTATCCCAGGGGAACCAATCTGTCCCTATAAATCAAGACAGTAAGCTTCATTGTCCAATAACAAGCTAATTAAAAGTGTCACAACCCGATTTAGTAGTGCTCATGTCACAAGCAAGTAATACCATTCAAAGCAGTTTTATTTTTTCACTAGGTTAACTATGGGTTAACTTAGAAATTCTTGCCAGTAACAGTATTTTTTGCTGCGCATGTCAAAAAGAAATGTATTACTGCGCCACTAACAGAGATAAAAACCTCTTGCTTTCTGTGCTCTACATAAATCATCATAATTGGTCAAAATGACAGGGGAGTGTCTGGGAATGTCCCTGCTACAAACACCTAGCGAAAAACCACGATATAATTGGCGATTCTAATTAAATTTATGACGTGGTGAAAAGCAATTAGCTAGTATACAAATAAAACCCCGATACAGTTCTGCAAAGAAGAAGAAGAAAAAGTGAGAGTGACTCCGTATACACCTGGAGACCTCTGACATAGATGTCAGAGTAAACTGGCAATTTGATCACTTGCCAGTCCCCCCCCCCCCGTGTCTCGACCCAATCTCAGACGTAAATCAACGACCTCCGCCGGCCCGACCATTTTTCTGCCCGACCATTTCTATCCGTCCACTTATGCAGACCAACCTACGAACCCTAAGCTGTAACTAACCAAGTATCTTTGACCTCCGTCTTTCACCACCTTGATGGAGTAAGTAAACTATCTTCCTTTGTAACCGATAAGCGTTTGCCTAATTAATTCCACTCCAAGCGTCACAAGTACCCGCCTAACGGCCTCTAAGGTCCCGACCCCCCCCCGCTGCAGTAATCGGCAGTGACAAAAAGGAGAAAAAGGAAACAGTTGCTTGTCTTCCCATCATTGATTTCAGTGAGTGGAAGTAACATCTGCCTGGACACATTATAGCAGAAGCTACTGCAGGTGAGCACCCTTGAATGGCAGCACAGGGTAAGGCTATGGTTTCCAGGTCACTCCCTGCCTCAGTCTCTGTATTGAGCATTTATAAGAGCAGAGTCAGGTGGAAGGGACTGCAGCAACTCACCTGGCAAGAGGTCTTCAGACCTTGAGCTTTCCCCATGGTCCTCATCATCGGAAACACGGAGCTCCACTTCCCCTCGCTCAATGCAGCAGATTAAGTCAGGTGTGAGACCTTGATATCCTGTTCGGGGCAGTAGTTCAAGAGTGTTTGTGACCAAGTACGGGATGGAGAAGAATCAACTAGGATTTGGGGGTTGGAGGAAAAGTCTTGAATAGGCAATAGTTGCACAGCAGGATAAAGTCTATTGAAGCAATAAAGCCACAGAGATAGGAGTCAGGGCAGCAACAGGCAGCCCATTAGGAGGAGTGAGAGACAGCTGGGCCAGGGCTAGGAAGACACCTGCCCAGAAATGGGCAGATCCTGAGAGAGCTATGAGCCCGGGCCTGAGCTAGGGCAGGCACTATGGCTCTGCAAGCTGCAGGAGAAGGAGCTCCAGGACAGGGAGGCTACAGGGGACTGCCTGGCTGACAGGAGAGGCCTGAGTCTTGCAAACTAGATGCCTCCAGCCTACAGGGATGTAAGGCCCATTATGGGGGGCAGCATGCTGGTTCAGCCAGGGAGTGGATTTTTATGTTCAGACCCAGTGTAGGGACAATATTCTGTTGCAGCCAGAGGGCTTGTGTATTGTGTTGTGGTTTGCACTGGGTTTGGGACTAGTAAGGGGAAATTAGGAGGGCCCACTGTTGCCCGATTGGTGCACAAGTGTTTTGGAGAAGCCTGCCTGGGGCTGGGACCCAAGAGATACAAGAGGTTCCTGCCAGGCAGAATAAGACTAGAGGAGACAGAGACTGGAGCACCGTGCTCATCAGGTGCAAAAGCACAACCCAAGTGGGGTGAGGACCAGGGCCAGGGGCCTGTAGCCCAGAGGCGGGCAACCACAGACTGAAAGAGGCAAGAACCAGGGTAAGAAACCTGCAGCCTGCAAGGGACAAACGCTGGGGCCAGGGCCCCAGAGTGAGAGGCAAGTGGCAGAAGCCCAAGAGACTGAATTGACAGGGCTGAACCCAAGAGCCAGATCCAGCACGGTGGGCCTAGGCTGCAAGGGAGCAGCTAGAGGAAGAAGCAGAGTGAACAAAGTCCAAGGCCCTGACAGGTTTATATGGGGATCCGCTGGCTCCTTCTAGGGCCTGGGGGCAGCCTGCCTTCCAAACTGTACTAGGAACAGCAAGATGTGGCAGGTGACAGTGAAGGGCCAGCCCCTACAAGCAGAGCAGGGCAGGAGCTGAGTGACCATCAGGAGGCCTTACGGCTGCCCAGGAACACCCATCCACTTACAGATGGTCATGGGAGAAAAAAAGCACCAGTCACTCAGAGGTATTAAAAGGGTATGAAACAAAGGGTGCATCTACACGTGCACTTTACTGCAGTCGACTAATTAGCTCCACAGTAAAGCGTGTGCACTGGTATTATGGTGCAGTAAATTAACTCAGGCGGAAGATAGCACTGTTGGGGATAGTACTACTATCTTTGGGCAGGGTAAGTAACTGCGCTGAAATGCACATGCCAACAGGAACAGGGTCTAGCTGGGGCATGAGGGTGCTAAAGTGCAGGGGCTGCCTGCCGCCTAGCCAAATGGCTTCACAAGTTCTTCAGACTCGCACCCCATCACAGCCCCTCTGCCATCAAATGCTGCCATGCACAGCCCAGGGCTGACGCCCTAGAGAAGGAGTTGAGAAAATGCTCAATCCATCTGTTGTAGCAGCAGAGGCTGATAAGATTTTCATTAACTTCTGCTGGATGTTAACCAAAGGAGGAGAAAAAGGATAGCACTGAACTGAGCATCCTAGAGTTGCTAGATGTGTTTGGATAGGATACACTAGGCAAGAGAGGGAAGAAATCAGAATAATTATTCAAGGAATTATTGGAGAATCCCCTGGTTAGTGAATTTGTAGGCCCAATGAATTTGAAAAGATAGGAAGATGTTGCAAAGTCAAGAGGATCATCTTACCAAGAGTCTACTGAATATGGAAGCACCAGGAGTTAAATGGATGAGGCGGACCCAAGTGATGGTGGCTGGATTAAATAAAGGAGGATACATACACAGAAAATGCGGGAGAGAAAACAGGAAAACAGCGACAAAATTCAAAGCTTGCAGTTCCAGAGAGAAGCAGTGAACAGAGCTTTACCCAGGGAAACTAGGGCTCGGTAATTCTTCAGCATCTGGTCCCGGTAAAGCTCCTTGTCCTCATCTCCCAGCAGCTCCCACTCCTTCTGCGTGAAGTACACAGCCACGTCCTCGAAGGCCTCCCGGAGCTGAAGTCACAAGCATTACACCATCAGCATCTTCTTTTTTGGCTGCCTCCAGTCCCCACAGCCCTGATCTGTACTTACTCTGGGATACAAAAATTTGGGGCTTAGCTATGTTATTTAGGGGTGCCAAATTTCCAGGCATTCACCTGACAAGTCATGTGGATACAGATTTGTGGACACAGGAGTTAATGCGTCTGCTTTAGCCCGGCTCATTGTGGGAGATGTTGAAGCTACTTTTGCTTGGCAGAAGGTAACACAGGTGCCTAGGCCCTGAAGTCTCCCTGGGGAAGCTGGTTTTGTGACTGGTATAAAGCCAGTATAAGGGGACTGGGACTGGTATTCACTTGACTTTCTTAGCATGTTGTGTACACGTGGGCTTCCTTCATCTTTACACACAGCTACTTCAGAAATGGGAACTCCCACTACATACTTACAAATGGCAATGCCATGGGCACACATATGGTCCCTACTATTTTCCAATATGTCCACGACAAACTCAAACTCTGTTTCCTCCCCAGCTGCCACTTATCCCTTCATACATCAAGGTAAATCAAGGGTATTTTATCATATGGACAGTTGGAATAGAAACCCATCCACTACTACAGCTAGCTTTCACCCTGAGCAAACCACTAGATCCATCATCCACAGCCAAACTCAACATTACAACATTATCTCCTTCAATGGCTCCCACCCACCAGGATGCACACCTGATGGATCTGGAGCAGGGATTGCTACAATTACAATAAACCCCCCAAAGTCTGGTCACTGCAAGCAGCAAAGCCAGACTCAGACAGTGCTCCACCCTGCTACAGTACCAACCAGAGGAGAAGAACACAGACTCCACTGCCTGTCACCTACAGCCCCCAGCTTGAAAACCCTGGACACATCAGTAACGACTGCCACCCCCTCGTGGAAAAGGAGGTCTGTCCCAATGTAGCCACGCTGGACAAACCTGTCCTGCTTTACAGGCAGCCCCCTAAACTCAAACAATGTCTTTCAAGCCACAGGCAACCTAACACCCATTCTCACCACCGCACTGGGCGATGCAATGGACCCAGATGGAGAAAGCACTCTCTCCTCAATATACAGGACATCATCACTGAGCAAAATAACATGGATTATAGCATTTAAGGTTCATACGCCTCCGTCTCTTCCATTCTCAGTTAGGTTCTTTACTTGTTTCCCTTTACCAGCACTGTTCCCGCTCCAACCTTTCTCCCTTCCCTATGTCCTTTCCCCTCTTTAGCATACAAAACACTCTCTCTATCTCAGTCTGTCCTGTGCATATCCTCTCACTGTCTCATGAAATGAGTTGGGCTCACAACATCCTATTCTATGCATCTCTGATTCAGTTAGTTTGTAAGGTGCAAATCCATCCTTTCTTCTAGCTCACTTCTGACTAACAGAGATGTCTAGCAGCCAGGTGTGCTGCTCACTCCTACTAAACTGCCTGCCCATGCAGCTGCTGCCACTGCCTGTGCTGCAGAAATCCTGCTGGAGTCACCCTCTATGCTCCACAGTCTGAACCGTGTTCAGGGGAACATGCTGGGGTGAGCAATGGAGACCAGTGCCCTGTGCTCCCTGGGGCTGGCTGGGTATCCCCAAGTACCCAGTGGGGCTCTTCCTTGGTTCTTCCTGTCTTAAAAGCTTTCTTTCTCAGCACTCCTCAGAAGCACCCACGGATCCTGACCCAGCCTTCCAGCATCAGCACCCCTGCCTATCTGAACTTGGGAGCGAGCTCCAGCTAATGCCAGCTTGGTGCGGTTGCAGTCTCTGTCACCAGTGAAGCCTCCTCTTGTCACTGTTCAGGTCTGTCCATTCACTACATTTTACCCATGCAACCGACTTGGTCTGGTCTCTGCCTGAGCTGCAGTCCCAGTCCCGACTCAAGATGGTGTCTGCTTACCTCCTGCTTTGGAGGCCTGTCCTGCCCCTTGTGCAGGTGGCCTGGATCAGGTGTCAGGGAGCCGCCTTCCCCCAGTCTCCCTGGGGGAGTCCCCTGTAGTTCCAGGTTTCCAGGTCCATCAGCACAAAGCTCCTCCTCAGCTCTGCTCGGGGTCCCTGCACCTGCTGAGTGGGGAAGAGAATGCACAAGTTAGCCCGGGTGCTGCCAGCACGGGGAAAACCCTGCTGTTCACCTGTACCTGCCTGGGAATAAGGCAGCCAGGGGCCTAAAGGGAGGGGGAAGGCAAATACAAGGTCTGTCTGCTCCAAGGTGTGTGAAAGACTTCCAGGGGCGCTGGGAGAATGCAAAAACCTGAACTCTTGGAGCACTGACCTCATCAAAATGTTCTGGGAAAGAGATTTTCCTTTGATGGATGATGCCTCCTGCTACTAGAAAAGGTGCAAACACGGCTCCTTACCTGCTCCTGGACAAGGGCCTGCTCTGGGGCACCAGCCTGAGAAGCCTTCATGAGCTGACCACTCCCAGGTCTCCTCTGGCTTCAGGGGAACTGCAGCAAGACACAGGCCTGGGGTAAGTGTACCAGCCAAACCTCACTGGGCAAACATGTTCCCAACACCTGCACCAGCCCTGTTTTGGGCACAGAGGGTCACTGGGGCATGAAAAAGGGCTGAGCAGACCCCCGATTGTTAGGACACCCATTACACCATTGATGTGACCACTGCAGCACCATGGGGATCACCCACGGTCAGGGATCTTTCTGCTGGGTGCTGCACACATGCAGTGAGAAAGCTCGGGGCCCTCAGCCTGGTGCTGCCCAGCCATGCAGGTCAGAGCCCTGTCCCACCCCAGCCACGTGGTCACAAATGCTGTGGCCTCTCACGGCCTCTCAGGGACAGAGATTTGAGCCTCTCGCCCCTAATGCAGGACAGTCACTCCGGCCCCCAGACCCAGGCCCTGCCCTGCATCCAGTGCTTTACCTGGGTCCTGCTGGGGCAGAAGCTCCTTCCTGGGGACCCAAAGGGGCTCGTCCTGAGGCTCGGCGGTTTCATCCTGTCCTGCCTCCTTCAAGGGCTCTGGCCATGCCAGGCAGGATTTGAGATGTTCCCACAATGCCTCAGTGGGCACCAACTTGTCCCATGACATATCTGTCATATTGAATGTAATAGTTTGAATAGTTTGAACAAGATTAACATAAACTCGACCCTTAATGAATAATGGTATGAATAACATCAGGTACATAATATGGGGAACTAGTTTCACCCATTGCACAGCACCCCCAAACACCCTGACAGGGGTACAGCAGAGATTAAGGAATGATTGTTTGTTTATCAGCACTCCTGAGCAAATAATTTGCAAAAGGATGTCGCTAGAGGTAGCAGCAAATGTACTGAAAACCCCAGGAGTAAAAGCATGGTTACTGCCGCTGGTGGGGCAGACACCCTGGGAGGAAGCTGACCAAATAGGAACCACAGTGCAGGAGGAAGAAATCAAGAAAAAGCCCAAATTAATAATAGAGAACACCATGTGCACACTCCTTACCATCCACAATGTGATGAGGTTGTGGAAGGACACATTGGTATTTTGAAGACACAACTGAACACAAATTTAAAATCAATTTCCTTCAAAAATTGGGATGCAGTTTTCATGTAACCTTAATTCAGTGGAATAAGGACAAAACCATGTGGTTGAAACATGAAAAGACAGAATTTCCAGTGTGGACATAAGTATAAAAAAGGTGATAAAGTGTGGATACACCTACCCAAAGAGGAAAAAGTAACAAAAGGTGCAATCGATCAACTGGGGAAACATCCCAACACTTATTTTTGCTTAACTGAGAAAAATCAAACACTATTAGTACATCAAAGTTGGCTAACCTCACGAAGCTAGGTCTCACAAAGACCTAAGCAATCATTTACTTTTCTTACAGGTGTCAAGGATTGAAGTGGCAACAGTGGGAGATCAAGCATGAAAATGATCCCAGAGACGAAAACTGGATGTGGCTAACCAACGCACCGTTATGCAGACCAGTACCTAGACCATCCAGTTAGCCAGCTCCCAGCTCCGCATCTCCCGGGGCAGGATGGCCAGGAACTGCCCCAGCACCGCCAGCTCCAGGACCTGCTCCTCGGTGCGGCGCTCGGGCTCCAGGCAGCGCTGGCACAGCTCCCGCAGGCGGCTGCAACCCCGCGGCCCCTCGGCCTCCTGGGAGCAGCAGCCGGGACGTGCGGGCACCATGCCCACCTCCCCTGCCATGCGAGGGCGGGTATCTGTACCTTTACTTCCAAACTGCAGGACTTGGTGCTGAAGTCTCTGTGCTGGGAGGTCGTGCCCGGTGCTCCTGCCCGCCGCGGGGCTCTAGGCCGTGCTGGTGCTGGCCCCAGCTCAACAGCCACCGCCTCTGCCCGGGGGACCTCACGGCCGGGGGCTCTTGTGTCCCGCCCTGTGTGCGGGGAAGGGGAAAGTGCACGTCGTGCCCTGCGATGGGAGAGCCGGGACCAGCCCCGCTCCCCAGCCCGCCCCGCCCCGGGGGTCGCAGCCCGCCTGGCCCGGAGCCCACGTGGCCGCAGCCCCCGCCCGGCACGCACCCGCTCCCCGCCCAGGGACACGCTGGGGCTCGGGCGGGGCGGGAGCCGCAGCCCAGGGCCGTAGTCCCCGCTGCTGCGCCCGCCCGCCCGCCGGGCCGGGAGCGGGGGGAGGCGGAGGCTGCGGGGTGCCGGGCGTGCTGCAGTGCCGGGGTGCCGTGCCCGGGGCCCGCCGCAGGCCGGTCCCGCCGGGGCTGCCTTTGTGTTGCGGTTTCCTGATGTACCTGCGTCCAGAGCGTCCCGCACCAGCTTGCCTTCTTCACGCGCCGGCCCACGCGTGGGAAGCCCGCGCGCCCCGTTACAACACGCGCTCCGCCCGCAGCCCGGGCTGCCAGCTCTCCGCGGCTCGTGGCGCCGCATCCCGGGCTCTGCCCCCCGGACGGCTCCTCCCTCCCCCCGGCGGCGCCCCGGAGAGGGCTGGCAGCGCTGGCCGGAGCCCAGGAGGGAGCCAGGCAGAGATCAGGCAGTGCGACCGGGCTGTGGGGCTGTCCCCGCCGTGTCCCAGGCTCTCTCCCCGCAGAGAAGCCCCCAGGCCAAGGGAGGGCTCAGGGGGTGGACTTGTAGCAGAAAGCGCCCTTTTCCTCTTGCCTGCATTTGCTCTCCCCTCTTTGGATACGTTTCTCTTTTTCTACCTTTTCTTCCTTCCTCTCTCTTTCAGTTTAAGATAAGGAATTGTGTTTTAAAATTTGGAGGTGTGCATTTTGTATCTTCCCTTGGAGTTTGGTATTTTTACCTATTTGTGTGCCATGACATTTGTAGCTTATATTTTATACTCCTCACCTTTCAACTTTCAACTGCATATGTTTAGTTTCATAAGCAAATTATACATTGTAACAATGTTAACAAGGGCAGGAATCAAACTGTTCTTCCCTGTATCAGGCTGGCCTCCGAAGGAGTGAGTGAATCAGTGATTGAATGTGTAAGGTGATTGAATGTGTAACATAGTAGCAGGCAGCAATTATCACCTGGAAGCTGCAGATCAACCAAGGGAAGAACTCAATAGAAGACAATGTAACAACCGGGAAATCTCTAAACGTCCTGATCAAGGGCTAGAAGCCCTGGCCTGAGTTAATCAATGCCAGAGACCAACTTTTGGGCTGAGTATCTCCATATCAACTGCTCCCAGAGCCCTATTCGAAATTCATCAACGGACTCCCAAACCTGCACGTACATGCGGACGACCCCTGGGGCTGACAGATGCTGTCCAGTAGCCACCGTGGGGGGGGGGGGAAGTCCCACGAGGGTCAGTGACCCCTGGATTGGGCAAACCGGAAAACTGGGGAGTCACCAAAGTCTGCCAGGGACAGATAAAAGGCAGTGAAAAGTGACCCTCAGTGGCGCCTTCTTGATCTCGATCTCCAGCTCGACCAGACCTGTCCGGCCAGAAGGACCAGCCAGTGACCCCCTTCTGGAGGATAACACCACGCTGAAAGAAGCCTCGACTGGCCATCGACGGCAGACTCCAGCGCTTGTAGGATAGGTATACCTTACTCTGTAGCTTGCTACTGTGTGTGTGTGTGTGTGTGTGTGTGTGTGTATGTGTGCATGTGTGTGTGTGTGTGTGTGTGTGTGTGTGTGGGGACCTGCCCCAAGGTTTATGATTAGTGTTTCAATCTGCCTAATAAACTAGAATTTTAAGGATCCCGAGTTGGCCATTTGGAGCCAACAGACTGACTGCTCCTGTGCTGGCACCCTCGCAGGCAAGGCTCCCCTCCAGCCCCGACCGTGATTTGCAGATGCAGCAGGGTGTGCAGAGAGCCCCCGTCCCCCTCCAAGGGGAGCCTAGGGCGAGGGACAGCTCTTGCAGCCCCAACCAGCTGTGCAGGGATTAGTGACTCTTGCCCACCCCCAGTGCAACACTGAGGGGTGTGTGCAGGGCCATCCCCTCTCCCAGGGCATCTCTCCAAGGAGAAGGCAGGACTGGGAGGAGAGGCTGCCACTGACAGCCGGGTAGTGGATCCGGCCCTGGTGCTGGGGCAGGCAGGGGAGGCAATCTCTGCCTGCCCGGGGCTAGGGCACAGTCCTGCCTCATACAAAGGCACATGGCTGGATGGGGGCAGAACTGCCAAAAACTTACCCCCCTGCAGGGAACCTGTACACAAGTTTCACTCTGCCTTAGTGGTTCTTCATCCACTAGCTGATTGAACACAGGTTAATGTTGTTGTTTGCACAATTAGTCATTTTAAAAGGGATCTGCAACCAGAAATGTTTGCTAGGTTAGGGCTGTAGAGCTCTTTTGGGGACCCAATTGCACAAAAACTGTAACTTCTGTAAGCACCCAGTGTTTGAGAAGAGAGAGCAATGGGAGGCCAGATCTGGACTGTGGATACAGAGCCGGGGAAAGAGTAGTTCCTGTTATGTTTGCTGTTTTCTTGTTTGTAATAGTAGCAAAATAACATTTCCCTTCTTTCAACAAACACTTCCTATTATATCCAGCAACAAATGATCAGATTCCATCCTCTTCTTGCACACACTTTTCCAGTTTGCTGGAACTCGCCCCACGGCACCCTCCCTTGTCACAGCCCATATTCTCACTAGTGTCTCCACAAGGCGTCGCACTCTCGTCCATCCCTTCATAACATGACATTCCCGGAAGACATGCCTCTGAGGTTCCTCCTCTCCGCAGCAGGCCTTGGCCTCTCCGTTTCCCAATTTGGCCCCCAAGTCTTTTGTCGGTGCTGAACTAGAAGGATCGGGGGGGGGGGGGGGAGGCATCTGCCATTCCAAATCTTTCTGCTCTTTCAACGTGTCCACTGACATTGTAATAGTTTGAATGTTTGTAATAGTTGCCCATTAGTCAGTTCAGGAAGAAGACAAGATTCATCCTCTTATCTAGGCCATTGTTTTGGCCTACGTGTGGAAGGTCCGGGCTTTGCTCAAAGGCTTAACTCTTGAATTTTACCTTTAGAGGCCTTTAAGAAGGTTAACATAAAACAACCCTTAAGCAAACATCCCACTTTCCGAGAAATCAAACCCTAGGAGCTTTCGAAAAGCGGCTGTGAAAGGTCCCTGCAGTGGTGTGGAAATCCCCCAAGGTAATTAAATGATCAACAAAAGAAACAGAAATTCCTTAAGAAAGGTCCCAGCCCAAATTTGGGAGTAGTGACAGGTTTGGGTAGGACGGGCCCAAGACGGCAACTCACCCAATAAAAACTGTAACCTACAGTCCCAATTAGGAGGTAACCTCTTCACCTGCAGAACAACGAAGGAAGAATTGCAAGTGTAGGCCGGATCAGACTGATCACCTGAACCACCCTCTCCATGAACATGAATCTGTTAGTTCACGCTGAAGCCGTGGAGCACCCGAAAGGGACTGAAGCCCATTGAACCGTACTACTGAGGCCAACCCATTAAATTGTACTACTGAGGAATGAAAGCATATCTAGGTTTCTTGATATTCTAGGATTGTATGTATATCATGAAAATAATAGTATTGATTCTAATTTAACTTTTAGTTGTAATTGTTTGAAGGAAGTGCATTTGGAGCATTGTTTCCGATATATGTAGTTATTGTTTTTTTAATGTTTGTGGTATTTCTTAAAGGTAAGCAGTGTTATATACGTAGCAAAGAATTTTAAAATACAATTGTGTTGTATGAATTAAGTGTGCAATCGTTGTGAAATCATGCAAAGTAGCTAAAAATTTCCCCACCCAGTGCATCAAACGAATCAGTAAGTTGTGAGGGATATTCTCTATTCCATAACCCACTAGAGACATCCACTTTACAAGTGTCACGCAGATCCTTTTTAGTCTCTCCTCATTCAGGTGTCCCACCAGATCCAGTAAGAGACTCGTCTTTTTAGGGCTCGTGGGCCTCAGGCCTATCCCTTTCAAGGCTTGCCCTGACCCCGTGCTCTACCTGTCAATGGGCTCTGGCTATCTGCCTCTGCACCCCCGGCCCTCCACCCTCTTGCTGGGCCCACTGGGACATCCACACCTCCCCTTCAGTCCCTTCCTCAACCACCAGTTCATTTCTAAGCAGCTCTCTGGGGGACTGGGCCTCTGACTCCTCTTCTCCCAGGCCTATCTGCCCCAAGGCCTGGCCAGCTTCTCTCGAGAGCAGCCCCGCTGGCACCCCTCCTCCTAGGCCTTCCCCTTCCAAGGCCTGTGTGCAGCTTACCCCAGCTCAGGTGGTACCAGGAGCCCTGCTGCCAGGAGCGCCTCTCTCATGGGCACTTGGGACCAGATTGCCCTGACCAGTTCAGGCCCTGGGTTTATGTGGCTCGAGCCCATCCCCCTTCCACCCAGGTGACTCCCTAATCAGCCCCCATCCCCACCTGTCAGCTGCTCCCTAGACAGCCTGTCCTCTTAGTGTGACAGGTGTGCACCAAACTGCCCTGTCACAATGAGAGCATTCTGAAAGCCTTGAGAAGCGGTGCACCTAGAGACCTTCACCATGGTCGGGCACTAATGGAAACAGAGCATCTGGGGTAGTGGCACCGGTACAGAACCATGGCTTGGAATTGAAAAGAAGGTGGAGGTGCAGCGATGGAGGATTTAACGGGTCGAATGTGAAGCAAAAGGGTCAGTGATTGAGATAACAAATGTATGGCCCCTGGCAGAAAGGGAAGTGCACCGTGTGATACTCAGGAAGGTAGCAGCGAGATTCCTAGTATCCAAACCCATTGCATTGGTTGGAGATGTCAACTGCCTTCTACACTACAGGCACGAGAAAAGAAAGTTTCGGGAGGGCTATACAAAACCTCCAGACTGTTGAAGCCAATTGTGGAGGAAAATGGTCTGCAAGAGGAGGGGAGGAGAGGCCCAGGGTAGGAAGTGATGTTCACAAAAGCCAATTCAACTGGAAAGTTGCACTCAGGAATTGAATTGCTCTTTTTCTCACAGCGCTGACGGTGAAGAACTTTTAGGTGGTGCCAAATTGCAACTTGTCCTGTAGGGCGTTAGAGACAAAGCAGACCTGGATGTTCACCAGGTGGAAGGGAAAGGGCCGTGGGAGCTGAATGTGGTGCTCATGGAGGTGGGGAAGGGCATAAGAGAACACGAGGGCCTGTGTATAGTATGGAGAAAACTGAGCACCCGGGGGGACCAGGCATGGAAACAGGTCAGTGCCTGGCAGGACCCAGGGTGGTCCAGTTCCCGGGGGGTGGACTACTGCAGTGCCCGGGGCCTGCCAGATGGGAGAGCATGGGGTTGGCACTCTCATCCCATGAACAGCATGTGTCAGCAGATCACCTGCAAAGCTTGAGAGTGGGGATTGGGGAGGATGGAGCCCAAGACTTAGCCCATAAAGCAGCAACCACGAGCACTTCTAGTCAGAAGAGTAAGACTAGGCTTGGGAAGCCCTGGGGCACCAGCCCTTTCATCAGAGATATCTCACATCAAGCATAGTGGAGAAGTCAAAGGGAGAGGGCTCCTGAGAAAAGGGGACATCATGACCACCCCTGGGATAGGCAATTGCTACAACGTCCTTCATAGATCACACTTTTACAGGCAGATGATGTGTTTGCACGTGAGCCAAGAATACCCCTACTCCTGCCCACTTACACTTACAATACCCCTGACACAGACCAATGCAATGACCAAGATTAACCTTTGCCCACTGTTTTGTCTTCATCACAGTTTCCCCCTACTATTTTCCTCTTCTTGTCCCCCAGTGCTCTGGCTGTTGCAATCTCTGACCCATGGCCTGAACTTTCCAGTTGTGGGGCCTGAACATGAATGGTTCCCCCTCCATCTGTCCCTCTAAATGTCTTCCTTTCCCCACATTTCACCCCTCTTTCACCTGTCAGGTGTTTGCCAATCCTTCACTTCTCCAACATCACTTTCAGCGAGCCCTCCTAGCCCTCCTCTCTTTCTTCATCTGAGCCTGCCCCACCTCTCCCTGTTCTCGAGGGCACTAGTCTCAGGGTAGTCTGAGGGTATCCATTGTTTCTTTTCCTCCTCCGCCTCCTCACCTTCCTCCAGCCACTGCCCAGAGGAACTTCTCAAAAATCTTTTGCTGGCTCTGCTTTGGGGTCTCCTTCACCACCTTTGCTTCTGTTTTATTCCTGCTGAAACTCCTAATCTATTCCCCATCTTTTCTTCTTGTTTTTTCCCTTTTTCTTCTTTGCTTCATACTTTCCACACACTTCCACAGCAGAGGCAGGAGCAGCACAGGCTGCATTTCCTTCCCTCCCATTACCCCATTTCACCGTGAAAAGGGACTCCTGGGCAGGGAATCCTTCAAAAGCCCCTAGCAAAGGGCCCTTGCTATACAGCACTACCTGGGAGCAACACTTTGGGCATGAACAACTCCTGCTACTGAGTGTTAGGAACAAGCTCTAGATTGTGGAGAATCCTCTGAAAGGGGAAGAACTTGGGAATCCGAGAGAAATCTGCCCTGGAAAAGGTTCTGGCACTTGGCCTGTTTCCACTTCGCAGCTCTGAGAAGAACATGAAGACCGACCACAGGGATCATATGTTCATTTCTGGGGCTTTATTAGCAAGAAAACCACTATAAAGAATGGGACGATGGGAAGGAGGGCAGGGGAGCCGCTGGCACCTGGCGGTGCAGAGTTGTGGAGAGAGGCTGCAAAGCAAACCCTGCTGAACTGGGCTCAGGGGGCGAAGCAGCAGCAACAGCAGCCTGCGTCACCCAGTGGACACGAGCAGGGCAGAGAAAGGGGTTATGTGGTGGTGAGGAAAGGTGAGGTCAGGGAAAAAAATCAGGGAATCCTTTGCCAGCCATTAATATGCCTATTCCTGCAACTCAGGATCCTCACGTAGCAGGTCCCTGGGATCAGCAGGGAGGACAAAGCTTGGAGGATGCACAAGACAGTCCCCAAGTGTCATCTGGAGCCAGTTGACTTGGCAGAGATCCCTACTGTGAGGACACTTCTACACCAGGAGCACTGACCGCTTCCACAGAACAATAGGCAGGGCTGGTGTTGGGGTGGGAGGGCTAACTGGGGCCACCGCCCCAGGCCCTGCACTTTGGGGGGCCCTGTGGAGCCAGGCAGAGTAGCTACGGTGACTCACTGCCACAGCCACTGTCGGCTTCATATCCAGCTGCTCAGCGCTCCCCCTGCCCCTCAGCCAAATCTACCACCAGCTTATTCCTGTCCGGTGGCAGGGCCCCACATAGTCTGATTTGCTCTGGGCCCCACCCCCTGCTTGGGTCATCCCTGATGATATAGTCTCCAAGGCTGATGCAAAGATCACCACCTCAGAGGTTGCTGTGTGTAAGGCAGTTCTTCCAAGCCCTTCCTAGTCTCTCCTACCTGTCAAACTTTGCACCCCAACCTCCAGGTCCGTAGGGTTTTGCGGGGCACCTAGGGAGGCCATCATGGAGGACAGTCTGGCTGTCCTGTCCTCTACTGATACAAAAATGGACACCTTGATGTCCTCTATTTTTCTCTTGAAGAACACTTCCCAGGATGAAGCTGCTTGCCTGAATGCATCCACTGGTGGGCGCTGAGCATGTAGACAAACCCAAACCCTTCCTGCAGTGCTGGCAGAACTATGGATGCTCCTGTGTGTGGATGTACTGGTGCTTAGCCAGGAGGGAAGAGCAAGTGAAGCTTTGCCCACACTCTGAGCACCTATGTGGCTTGTCCCTCATATGGATGCGCTGGTGTTGGGTCAAGTAGGAGGAGCAGGCAAAGCTCTTCCCACACACTGAGCACTGATGTGACTTTTCCCCTGTGTGGATGCGCTGGTGCTGGATCAGGTGGGAGGCTCTGGTGAAGCTCTTCCCACACTCAGGGCACTGATATGGCTTCTCCCCTGTGTGGATGCGCTGGTGTTGAATCAGGCTGGAGGAATGGGCGAAGCTTTTCCCACACTCAGGGCACTGATGTGGCTTCTCCCCTGTGTGGATGCGCTGGTGCTGGGCCAGGTAGCAGACTTGGGTGAAGCTCTTCCCACAGTCAGGGCAGTGATGTGGCTTCTCCCCTGTGTGGATGCGCTGGTGCTGGTCCAGGTTGCAGGCTTGGGTGAAGCTCTTCCCACACTGAGGGCATTGATATGGCTTCTCCCCTGTGTGGATGCGCAGGTGCCGGACTAGGTAGGAGGAAAAGGAGAAGGCCTTCCCACACTCTGGGCACTGATGTGACTTTTCCCCTGTGTGGTTCAGCTGGTGCTGGATCAGGTGGGAGGCTTGGGTGAAGTTCTTCCCACACTCGGCACACTGATATGGCTTCTCCCCTGTATGGATGCGCTGGTGTTGAATCAGGCTGGAGGAGTGGGCGAACCTTTTCCCACACTCAGGGCACTGATATGGCTTCTCCCCTGTGTGGATGCGCTGGTGCTGGAGCAGATAGGAGGAAAAGGAGAAGCTCCTCCCACACTCCGAGCACTGATATGGCTTCTCCCCTGTGTGGATGCGCTGGGGGTGGACTAGGCTGGAAGACTGGGTGGAGTGCTTCCCATGTGCAGAGCACCCGGGTGTCTTCTTCCCTGTGCAGATGAGCTGGTGACAGGACAGGTCTCGCCTGTTGGTGAAAATCCTCCTGCACTTCGTGCACTGGGTTGTCTTCCTCTCTGCGTGGATGTGCTGGTGCTGCGATGGGCAACTGAAGGTTTCCCTGCACTCAGAGGTTGGTTGGGCCATCTCCATGAGCTTGGTTGTGAGGTCCTGCTTCCCACTAAGGGTCGCCCTGTTGGCAGAGTTTAAATGAAGTCTCTCTTTCTGATGAATCTTTCCCTTGGAGCTTTTCATCTCTCTCAGCTTCTTAAATTCTTCCCTGTAACCCTGGCTCTTACCAGGCTTCACCTCCACTCCACTCTCACACATAACAGGAGTCTGTACCTTGTTGAACAACACATTCTCCATCGGGTTTTGGGACCTGCCTGGCCTCTTATGCACACGGTCCTCTTCAGGACTTGGGGGGTCCTTCCCTCCTGATGTACTTGGGGAAGTCTGTGGTGGTTCCAGATCTGCAGGTCCTTCCTCTGGATGTTGTTGCTCAGCTCTGCTCAGCATCAAGGTGGCTCCTAGGTGGGGGGGAAAAAAACTTGCAGATATTGTGCCAGGGCCCGGCTAAGGGCATAAACTACTGTTCCCTGAGTTGTGCTGGGCCTCAGATTAGGGCTAGAGCTTGGTGCCTGTAGTTACTTGAGAAAGTAAGCTCTTCTTTGTATCACCCCAAGTGCTGGGGTTGGGGGACGGGACAGGCCATGTGCCATCCTAATGTTCTGCAACTTGGTGCATTTCAGAGGCTTTTTCTCAGGACTTGCGTCGCTGCTCTGAGCCCCATCAGCTTGGACCCTTGTGGGAGAAGTGCATGGGGGACGTGCATTAAGACAGTACCTGAATGACTACATGCACTAAGAGGCTGAGCATGAGATCAGAAACATCTGCTTAAAGGAAGAATGAGGCTCTCGAAGGGCTGCTCTATCCCACAGCACTGACGGGTGCCGGAGGAGATGCCGAGGACTCCACCTGACTGGGCTGATCTGCTCCAGTATCCAAAGTGCATTAGTGAGGCTTTTCAGGGCTGATCTCCAGTGCTCACACTAGATGTCTGGCTATCCTGAGAGCAGCATCCAGGGACAAGTGTGAACAGCCTTACGGTGGAGATCAGGAAGTTGACAGTGGACGTGAACGTTTGGTGAGCATGCCCTTACCTGGGACTAGATACTTCGGAGGCACAGAGAAGCGCTGTTTCTGCTTGTTAGAACAAGCCAAAATATTGAATCCCTCATTGCTCCAAGAAATGGTCTGGGAGGGGAGGATTTAGAGCTGGGGCTCTCCCTTCTAGAGGGAGCAGGGCGTTGCTCCCTACCTGCTTCCAGGGAAGGGGCTGATGCAGGCAATGAGCCCGTGGAGCTTTCCTCTGCTGACGAGTCCCAGGTGTCCTCCAGGTCACAGGAATCTGGAACGGGAGAAAGGCCTGGGCACCAACCTGCACATGGACTCCATGCTGAGACTGAGGGTTTGTGACACTCAGGGCCCCAAAAATGACACAGAGGGAGATTCTGGTGAAAACCATAAGGTACCCACTTTCCCCACCCAACACGAAAGCTTGTGAATCCTACCCACCCCATGGACCCATTTCACGCAAGCTGAGATCACGATTAAACCCTTCCTGGTTTCTAGGTTTACCTAAATAGAGAAAAATCCAGGGGGAGCCCAGCCTGCCTCCTGTCCAACAAAAATGGCTACACAGAGCTTCAGCCAAACATGCTAATTTCCATGGGGGATCACACGTCCTATCATGCCCCGGTAGAGGGTGTTATGGGTACTCTGGGCGGGGGAATCAACTCTTGCATTGCTGAGTGAAAATAGAAAACAAAGATAATCTTATCCCAGGGGAACCAATCTGTCCCTATAAATCAAGACATTAAGCTTCATTGTCCAATAACAAGCTAATTAAAAGGAGAAAAAGGAAACGGTTGCTTGTCTTCCCATCATTGATTTCAGTGAGTGGAAGTAACATCTGCCTGGACACATTATAGCAGAAGCAACTGCAGGTGAGCACCCTTGAATGGCAGCACAGGGTAAGGCTATGGTTTCCAGGTCACTCCCTGCCTCCGGCTGGGTTTTGAGCATTTATAAGAGCGGAGTCAGGTGGAAGGGACTGCAGCAACTCACCTGGCAAGAGGTCTTCAGACCTTGAGCTTTCCCCATGGTCCTCATCATCGGAAACACGGAGCTCCACTTCCCCTCGCTCAATGCAGCAGATTAAGTCAGGTGTGAGACCTTGATATCCTGTTCGGGGCAGTAGTTCAAGAGTGTTTGTGACCAAGTAGCAATTGGTCACAAACACTCTTGTGCAGAAGCAATTGGTGACAGATAGAGGGGACAAGGCTGAACTCCTCAACGAGTTCTTTGCCTCAGTGTTCCTAAGCGAGGGACACGACAAGTCTCTCACTGGGGTTGTAGAGAGGCAGCAGCAAGGCGCCAGACTGCCATGCGTAGATCCTGAGATGGTGCAGAGTCATTTGGAAGACCTGGATGCCTTTAAGTCAGCAGGCCCAGATGGGCTCCATCCGAGGGTGCTGAAGGCACTGGCCGACGTCATTGCAGAGCCACTGGCGGGAATATTCGAATGCTCGTGGCGCACGGGCCAAGTCCCGGAGGACTGGAAAAGGGCTAACGTGGTCCCCATTTTCAAAAAGGGGAGGAAGGAGGACCTGGGCAACTATAGGCCAGTCAGTCTCACCTCCATCCTTGGTAAAGTATTTGAAAAAATTATCAAGGCTCACATTTGTGAGAGCCCGGCAGGGCAAATTATGCTGAGGGGAAACCAGCACGGGTTTGTGGCGGGCAGATCGTGCCTGACCAACCTAGTCTCTTTCTATGACCAGGTTACGAAACGCCTGGACACAGGAGGAGGGGTGGATGTTGTATACTTAGACTTCAGGAAGGCCTTCGATACGGTATCCCACCCCATACTGGTGAACAAGTTAAGAGGCTGTGATGTGGATGACTGCACAGTCCGGTGGGTGGCGAATTGGCTAGAGGGTCGCACCCAGAGAGTCGTGGTAGATGGGTCGGTCTCGACCTGGAAGGGTGTGGGCAGTGGGGTCCCGCAGGGTTCGGTCCTTGGACCGATACTCTTTAATGTCTTCATCAGCGACTTGGACGTGGGAGTGAAATGTACTCTGTCCAAGTTTGCAGATGACACAAAGCTATGGGGAGAAGTGGACACGCCGGAGGGCAGGGAACAGCTGCAGGCAGACCTGGATAGGCTGGACAAGTGGGCAGAAAACAACAGGATGCAGTTCAACAAGGAGAAATGCAAAGTGCTGCACCTAGGGAGGAAAAATGTCCAGCACACCTACAGCCTAGGGAATGACCTGCTGGGTGGCACAGAGGTGGAAAGGGATCTTGGAGTCCTAGTGGACTCCAAGATGAACATGAGCCGGCAGTGTGACGAAGCCATCAGAAAAGCCAATGGCACTTTATCGTGCATCAGCAGATGCATGACAAATAGGTCCAGGGAGGTGATACTTCCCCTCTATAGGGCGTTGGTCAGACCGCAGTTGGAGTACTGCGTGCAATTCTGGGCGCCGCACTTCAAGAAGGATGCGGATAACCTGGAGAGGGTACAGCGAAGGGCAACTCGTATGGTCAAGGGCCTGCAGACCAAGCCCTACGAGGAGAGACTAGAGAAACTGGACCTTTTCAGCCTCCGCAAGAGAAGGTTGAGAGGCGACCTTGTGGCTGCCTATAAGTTCATCACGGGGGCACAGAAGGAAATTGGTGAGGATTTATTCACCAAGGCGCCCCCGGGGGTTACAAGAAACAATGGCCACAAGCTAGCAGAGAGCAGGTTTAGACTGGACATTAGGAAGAACTTCTTCACAGTTCGAGTGGCCAAGGTCTGGAACGGGCTCCCAAGGGAGGTGGTGCTCTCCCCTACCCTGGGGGTCTTCAAGAGGAGGTTAGACGAGTATCTAGCTGGGGTCATCTAGACCCAGCACTCTTTCCTGCTTATGCAGGGGGTCGGACTTGATGATCTATTGAGGTCCCTTCCGACCCTAACATCTATGAATCTATGAATCTATAAGTACGGGATGGAGAAGAATCAACTAGGATTTGGGGGTTGGAGGAAAAGTCTTGAATAGGCAATAGTTGCACAGCAGGATAAAGTCTATTGAAGCAATAAAGCCACAGAGATAGGAGTCAGGGCAGCAACAGGCAGCCCATTAGGAGGAGTGAGAGACAGCTGGGCCAGGGCTAGGAAGACACCTGCCCAGAAATGGGCAGATCCTGAGAGAGCTATGAGCCCGGGCCTGAGCTAGGGCAGGCACTATGGCTCTGCAAGCTGCAGGAGAAGGAGCTCCAGGACAGGGAGGCTACAGGGGACTGCCTGGCTGACAGGAGAGGCCTGAGTCTTGCAAACTAGATGCCTCCAGCCTACAGGGATGTAAGGCCTATTATGGGGGGCAGTGTGCTGGTTCAGCCAGGGAGTGGATTTTTATGTTCAGGCCCAGCATAGGGACAATATTCTGTTGCAGCCAGAGGGCTTGTGTATTGTGTTGTGGTTTGCACTGGGTTTGGGACTAGTAAGGGGAAATTAGGATGGCCCAGTGTTGCCCAAGTGGTGCACAAGTGTTTTGGAGAAGCCTGCCTGGGGCTGGGACCCAAGAGACACAAGAGGTTCCTGCCAGGCAGAATAAGACTAGAGGAGACAGAGACTGGAGCACCGTGCTCATCAGGTGCAAAAGCACAACCCAAGTGGGGTGAGGACCAGGGCCAGGAGCCCGTAGCCCAGAGGCGGGCAACCACAGACTGAAAGAGGCAAGAACCAGGGTCAGAGACCTGCAGCCTGCAAGGGACAAACGCTGGGGCCAGGGCCCCAGAGCGAGAGGCAAGTGGCAGAAGCCCAAGAGACTGAATTGACAGGGCTGAACCCAGGAGCTGGATCCAGGACGGTGGGCCTAGGCTGCAAGGGAGCAGCTAGAGGAAGAAGCAGAGTGTACGAAGTCCAACGCCCTGACAGGTGTATGTGGGGATCCGCTGGCTCCTTCTAGGGCCTGGGGGCAGCCTGCCTTCCAAACTGTACTAGGAACAGCAAGATGTGGCAGGTGACAGTGAAGGGCCAGCCCCTACAAGCAGAGCAGGGCAGGAGCTGAGTGACCATCAGGAGGCCTTACGGCTGCCCAGGAACACCCATCCACTTACAGATGGTCATAGGAGAAAAAAAGCACCAGTCACTCAGAGGTATTAAAAGGGTATGAAACAAAGGGTGCATCTACACGTGCACTTTACTGCAGTCGACTAATTAGCTCCACAGTAAAGCGTGTGCACTGGTATTATGGTGCAGTAAATTAACTCAGGCGGAAGATAGCACTGTTGGGGATAGTACTACTATCTTTGGGCAGGGTAAGTAACTGCGCTGAAATGCACATGCCAACAGGAACAGGGTCTAGCTGGGGCATGAGGGTGCTAAAGTGCAGGGGCTGCCTGCCGCCTAGCCAAATGGCTTCACAAGTTCTTCAGACTCGCACCCCATCGCAGCCCCTCTACCACCAAATGCTGCCATGCACAGCCCAGGGCTGACGCCCTAGAGAAGGAGTTGAGAAAATGCTCAATCCATCTGTTGTAGCAGCAGAGGCTGATAAGATTTTCATTAACTTCTGCTGGATGTTAACCAAAGGAAGAGAAAAAGGATAGCACTGAACTGAGCATCCTAGAGTTGCTAGATGTGTTTGGATAGGATACACTAGGCAAGAGAGGGAAGAAATCAGAATAATTATTCAAGGAATTATTGGAGAATCCCCTGGTTAGTGAATTTGTAGGCCCAATGAATTTGAAAAGATAGGAAGATGTTGCAAAGTCAAGAGGATCATCTTACCAAGAGTCTACTGAATATGGAAGCACCAGGAGTTAAATGGATGAGGCGGACCCAAGTGATGGTGGCTGGATTAAATGAAGGAGGATACATACACAGAAAATGTGGGAGAGAAAACAGGAAAACAGCGACAAAATTCAAAGCTTGCAGTTCCAGAGAGAAGCAGTGAACAGAGCTTTACCCAGGGAAACTAGGGCTCGGTAATTCTTCAGCATCTGGTCCCGGTAAAGCTCCTTGTCCTCATCTCCCAGCAGCTCCCACTCCTTCTGCGTGAAGTACACAGCCACGTCCTCGAAGGCCTCCCGGAGCTGAAGTCACAAGCATTACACCATCAGCATCTTCTTTTTTGGCTGCCCCCACAGCTCTGATCTGTACTTACTCTGGGATACAAAAATTTGGGGCTTAGCTATGTTATTTAGGGGTGCCAAATTTCCAGGCATTCACCTGACATGTCATGTGGATACAGATTTGTGGACACAGGAGTTAACGCGTCTGCTTTAGCCCGGCTCATTGTGGGAGATGTTGAAGCTACTTTTGCTTGGCAGAAGGTAACACAGGTGCCTAGGCCCTGAAGTCTCCCTGGGGAAGCTGGTTTTGTGACTGGTATAAAGCCAGTATAAGGGGACTGGGACTGGTATTCACTTGACTTTCTTAGCATGTTGTGTACACGTGGGCTTCCTCCATCTTTACACACAACTGCTTTAGGAATGGGAACTCCCTTGAAATACTTACAAATGGCAATGCCATGGGCACACAGATGTTCCCTACTATTTGCCAATATGTCCACGACAAACTCAAACTCTGTTTCCTCCCCAGCTGCCACTTATCCCTTCATACATCAAGGTACATCAAGGGTATTTTATCATATGGACAGGTGGAATAGAAACCCACCCACTACTACAGCTAGCTTTCACCCTGAGCAAACCACTAGATCCATCATCCACAGCCAAACTCAACATTACAACATTATCTCCTTCAATGGCTCCCACCCACCAGGATGCACACTCGATGATATCTGGAGCAGGGATTGCTACAATTACAATAAACCCCCCAAAGTCTGGTCACTGCAAGCAGCAAAGCCAGACTCAGACCGTGCTCCACCCTGCTACAATACCAACCAGAGGAGAAGAACACAGACTCCACTGCCTGTCTCCTACAGCCCCCAGCTTGAAAACCCTGGACACATCAGTAACGACTGCCACCCCCTCCTGGAAAAGGAGGGCTGTCCCAAAGTAGCCACGCTGGACAAACCTGTCCTGCTTTACAGGCAGCCCCCTAAACTCAAACAATGTCTTTCAAGCCACAGGCAACCTAACACCCATTCTCACCACTGCACTGGGCGATGCAATGGACCCAGATGGAGAAAGCACTCTCTCCTCAATATACAGGACATCATCACTGAGCAAAATAATACGGATTATAGCGTCTAAGGTTCATACGCCTCCGTCTCTTCCATTCGCAGTTAGGTTCTTTACTTGTTTCCCTTTACCAGCGCTGTTCCCGCTCCAACCTTTCTCCCTTCCCCATGTCCTTTCCCCTCTTTAGCATACAAAACACTCTCTCTGTCTCAGTCTGTCCTGTGCATATCCTCTCACTGTCTCATGAAATGAGTTGGGCTCACAACATCCTATTCTATGAATCTCTGATTCAGTTAGTTTGTAAGGTGCAAATCCATCCTTTCTTCTAGCTCACTTCTGACTAACAGAGATGTCTAGCAGCCAGGTGTGCTGCTCACTCCTACTAAACTGCCTGCCCATGCAGCTGCTGCCACTGCCTGTGCTGCAGAAATCCTGCTGGAGTCACCCTCTATGCTCCACTGTCTGAACCGTGTTCAGGGGAACATGCTGGGGTGAGCAATGGAGACCAGTGCCCTGTGCTCCCTGGGGCTGGCTGGGTATCCCCAAGTACCCAGTGGGGCTCTTCCTTGGTTCTTCCTGTCTTAAAAGCTTTCTTTCTCAGCACTCCTCAGAAGCACCCACGGATCCTGACCCAGCCTTCCAGCATCAGCACCCCTGCCTATCTGAACTTGGGAGCGAGCTCCAGCTAATGCCAGCTTGGTGCGGTTGCAGTCTCTGTCACCAGTGAAGCCTCCTCTTGTCACTGTTCAGGTTCCTCCATTCACTACATTTTACCCATGCAACCGACTTGGTCTGGTCTCTGCCTGAGCTGCAGTCCCAGTCCCGACTCAAGATGGTGTCTGCTTACCTCCTGCTTTGGAGGCCTGTCCTGCCCCTTGTGCAGGTGGCCTGGATCAGGTGTCAGGGAGCCCCCTTCCCCCAGTCTCCCTGGGGGAGTCTCCTGTAGTTCCAGGTTTCCAGGTCCATCAGCACAAAGCTCCTCCTCAGCTCTGCTCGGGGTCCCTGCACCTGCTGAGTGGGGAAGAGAATGCACAAGTTAGCCCGGGTGCTGCCAGCACGGGGAAAACCCTGCTGTTCACCTGTACCTGCCTGGGAATAAGGCAGCCAGGGGCCTAAAGGGAGGGGGAAGGCAAATACAAGGTCTGTCTGCTCCAAGGTGTGTGAAAGACTTCCAGGGGCACTGGGAGAATGCAAAAACCTGAACTCTTGGAGCACTGACCCCATCAAAATGTTCTGGCAAAGAGATTTTCCTCTGATGGATGATGCCTCCTGCTACTAGAAAAGGTGCAAACACGGCTCCTTACCTGCTCCTGGACAAGGGCCTGCTCTGGGGCACCAGCCTGAGAAGCCTTCATGAGCTGACCACTCCCAGGTCTCCTCTGGTTTCAGGGGAACTGCAGCAAGACACAGGCCTGGGGTAAGTGTACCAGCCAAACCTCACTGGGCAAACTCATGTCCCTGACACCTGCACCAGCCCTGTTTTGGGCACAGAGGGTCACCGGGGCATGAAAAAGGGCTGAGCAGACCCCCGATTGTTAGGACACCCATTACACCATTGATGTGACCACTGCAGCACCATGGGGATCACCCACGGTCAGGGATCTTTCTGCTGGGTGCTGCACACATGCAGTGAGAAAGCTCGGGGCCCTCAGCCTGGTGCTGCCCAGCCACGCAGGTCAGAGCCCTGTCCCACCCCAGCCACGTGGTCACAAATGCTGTGGCCTCTCACGGCCTCTCAGGGACAGAGATTTGAGCCTCTCACCCCTAATGCAGGACAGTCACTCCGGCCCCCAGACCCAGGCCCTGCCCTGCATCCCGTGCTTTACCTGGGTCCTGCTGGGGCAGAAGCTCCTTCCTGGGGACCCAAAGGGGCTCGTCCTGAGGCTCGGCGGTTTCATCCTGTCCTGCCTCCTTCAAGGGCTCTGGCCATGCCAGGCAGGATTTGAGATGTTCCCACAATGCCCCAGTGGGCACCATCTTGTCCCATGACATATCTGTCATATTGAATGTAATAGTTTGAATAGTTTGAACAAGATTAACATAAACTCGACCCTTAATGAATAATGGTATGAATAACATCAGGTACATAATATGGGGAACTAGTTTCACCCATTGCACAGCACCCCCAAACACCCTGACAGGGGTACAGCAGAGATTAAGGAATGATTGTTTGTTTATCAGCACTCCTGAGCAAATAATTTGCAAAAGGATGTCGCTAGAGGTAGCAGCAAATGTACTGAAAACCCCAGGAGTAAAAGCATGGTTACTGCCGCTGGTGGGGCAGACACCCTGGGAGGAAGCTGACCAAATAGGAACCACAGTGCAGGAGGAAGAAATCAAGAAAAAGCCCAAATTAATAATAGAGAACACCATGTGCACACTCCTTACCATCCACAATGTGATGAGGTTGTGGAAGGACACATTGGTATTTTGAAGACACAACTGAACACAAATTTAAAATCAATTTCCTTCAAAAATTGGGATGCAGTTTTCATGTAACCTTAATTCAGTGGAATAAAGACAAAACCATGTGGTTGAAACATGAAAAGACAGAATTTCCAGTGTGGACATAAGTATAAAAAAGGTGATAAAGTGTGGATACACCTACCCAAAGAGGAAAAAGTAACAAAAGGTGCAATTGATCAACTGGGGAAAAATCCCAACACTTATTTTTGCTTAACTGAGGAAAATCAAACACTATTAGTACATCAAAGTTGGCTAACCTCACGAAGCTAGGTCTCACAAAGACCTAAGCAATCATTTACTTTTCTTACAGGTGTCAAGGATTGAAGTGGCAACAGTGGGAGATCAAGCATGAAAATGATCCCAGAGACGAAAACTGGATGTGGCTAACCAACGCACCGTTATGCAGACCAGTACCTAGACCACCCAACTAGCCACGACTGGAAGTGCAGTGAGGAATGGTGTTAAATCTACTACGCACGCATTAGGATCAATAGAACAACGACTATGGAACACCATAAAGACTGTATTTTTGGGAAAATGGATGATATATGTTATAATAAGCATCATAGGATGGTTTGGGTTAATCATTTTAGGAAAATTAATTTTGTGTATGGTCTCATGGAATCACCGCAATAAGTTTTGAAGGCTTGGTAATGAAATACAACTGTAATCAAACTGCCTAATGGGCACGGGGGATGTCATACTGAATGTAATAGTTTGAATGCTTGTAATAGTTGCCCATTAGCCAGCTTAGAAAAAGGCAAGGTTCCGCTTCTTATCTAGGCTATTGTTTTGGCCTAGGTGAGGAAGGTCCTGGGTCTTGAATTTTATCTTTAGAGGTCTTTAACAAAGTTAACCTAACAATGAGCCTTAAGCAAACATCCCGAGAGATCAAACCCTAGAGGCTTTTGAAAGGGTTGGAAAGAGGTGTGGAAAATTCCCCAAAGAAATTGAATAGTCAACTGGGACTGAAGGAAGGGGACTTGTTCCTATCACCGCTAAGGCTAACCCATTGAACCGTACTACTGAGGCCAACCCATTAAATAGTACTACTGAGGAATGAACCCATATTCAGGTGTTTGACTTCTTGGAATTCTAGGATTGTAAGGGTAATATAGTAATAACTTTTCTGGTTCAAATTATATAGTTAGTTGTAATTGTAATTGTTTTAAAGAAGTGCATTTAGAGCATTGTTTCTGATATATGTAGTTATTGTGTTCTTAATTTTTGTGGTATTTTTTAAAGCTAGGCAGTATTATATGCGTAGCAAAGAATTTTAAAACAAAATTGTGTTGTATGAATTAAGTGTGCAATCATTGTGAAATCGTGCAATCAGCTAAGTACTCCCCCATCCAGGCGCATCAAAGGAATCAGTAAGTTGTGTGGGAACTTTCTCTATTGCATAACACACTGGAGACAATATCCTCAACCTTGACACGCACGGGGACCTGGGGACAAGGCAAATGTGTTACAGTGCCCAGGGACTGGGAGAGAGCCGGGGGAGGGAGCGTCCCCAGACACACGGAGATGGGGACGGCGCCTGGAGCTTGTCCTCCTCCGCTCGCCCCACACGAAACCCCTCAGCCAGGACCACCGCCTCGGCGCAGGGCTCCCGCTGCACGCCCGCTCCCAGCTCCGCATCTCCCGGGGCAGGATGGCCAGGAACTGCCCCAGCACCGCCAGCTCCAGGACCTGCTCCTCGGTGCGGCGCTCGGGCTCCAGGCAGCGCTGGCACAGCTCCCGCAGGCGGCTGCAACCCCGCGGCCCCTCGGCCTCCTGGGAGCAGCAGCCGGGACGTGCGGGCACCATGCCCACCTCCCCTGCCATGCGAGGGCGGGTATCTGTACCTTTACTTCCAAACTGCAGGACTTGGTGCTGAAGTCTCTGTGCTGGGAGGTCGTGCCCGGTGCTCCTGCCCGCCGCGGGGCTCTAGGCCGTGCTGGTGCTGGCCCCAGCTCAACAGCCACCGCCTCTGCCCGGGGGACCTCACGGCCGGGGGCTCTTGTGTCCCGCCCTGTGTGCGGGGAAGGGGAAAGTGCACGTCGTGCCCTGCGATGGGAGAGCCGGGACCAGCCCCGCTCCCCAGCCCGCCCCGCCCCGGGGGTCGCAGCCCGCCTGGCCCGGAGCCCACGTGGCCGCAGCCCCCGCCCGGCACGCACCCGCTCCCCGCCCAGGGACACGCTGGGGCTCGGGCGGGGCGGGAGCCGCAGCCCAGGGCCGTAGTCCCCGCTGCTGCGCCCGCCCGCCCGCCGGGCCGGGAGCGGGGGGAGGCGGAGGCTGCGGGGTGCCGGGCGTGCTGCAGTGCCGGGGTGCCGTGCCCGGGGCCCGCCGCAGGCCGGTCCCGCCGGGGCTGCCTTTGTGTTGCGGTTTCCTGATGTACCTGCGTCCAGAGCGTCCCGCACCAGCTTGCCTTCTTCACGCGCCGGCCCACGCGTGGGAAGCCCGCGCGCCCCGTTACAACACGCGCTCCGCCCGCAGCCCGGGCTGCCAGCTCTCCGCGGCTCGTGGCGCCGCATCCCGGGCTCTGCCCCCCGGACGGCTCCTCCCTCCCCCCGGCGGCGCCCCGGAGAGGGCTGGCAGCGCTGGCCGGAGCCCAGGAGGGAGCCAGGCAGAGATCAGGCAGTGCGACCGGGCTGTGGGGCTGTCCCCGCCGTGTCCCAGGCTCTCTCCCCGCAGAGAAGCCCCCAGGCCAAGGGAGGGCTCAGGGGGTGGACTTGTAGCAGAAAGCGCCCTTTTCCTCTTGCCTGCATTTGCTCTCCCCTCTTTGGATACGTTTCTCTTTTTCTACCTTTTCTTCCTTCCTCTCTCTTTCAGTTTAAGATAAGGAATTGTGTTTTAAAATTTGGAGGTGTGCATTTTGTATCTTCCCTTGGAGTTTGGTATTTTTACCTATTTGTGTGCCATGACATTTGTAGCTTATATTTTATACTCCTCACCTTTCAACTTTCAACTGCATATGTTTAGTTTCATAAGCAAATTATACATTGTAACAATGTTAACAAGGGCAGGAATCAAACTGTTCTTCCCTGTATCAGGCTGGCCTCCGAAGGAGTGAGTGAATCAGTGATTGAATGTGTAAGGTGATTGAATGTGTAACATAGTAGCAGGCAGCAATTATCACCTGGAAGCTGCAGATCAACCAAGGGAAGAACTCAATAGAAGACAATGTAACAACCGGGAAATCTCTAAACGTCCTGATCAAGGGCTAGAAGCCCTGGCCTGAGTTAATCAATGCCAGAGACCAACTTTTGGGCTGAGTATCTCCATATCAACTGCTCCCAGAGCCCTATTCGAAATTCATCAACGGACTCCCAAACCTGCACGTACATGCGGACGACCCCTGGGGCTGACAGATGCTGTCCAGTAGCCACCGTGGGGGGGGGGGGAAGTCCCACGAGGGTCAGTGACCCCTGGATTGGGCAAACCGGAAAACTGGGGAGTCACCAAAGTCTGCCAGGGACAGATAAAAGGCAGTGAAAAGTGACCCTCAGTGGCGCCTTCTTGATCTCGATCTCCAGCTCGACCAGACCTGTCCGGCCAGAAGGACCAGCCAGTGACCCCCTTCTGGAGGATAACACCACGCTGAAAGAAGCCTCGACTGGCCATCGACGGCAGACTCCAGCGCTTGTAGGATAGGTATACCTTACTCTGTAGCTTGCTACTGTGTGTGTGTGTGTGTGTGTGTGTGTGTATGTGTGCATGTGTGTGTGTGTGTGTGTGTGTGTGTGTGTGTGTGTGTGGGGACCTGCCCCAAGGTTTATGATTAGTGTTTCAATCTGCCTAATAAACTAGAATTTTAAGGATCCCGAGTTGGCCATTTGGAGCCAACAGACTGACTGCTCCTGTGCTGGCACCCTCGCAGGCAAGGCTCCCCTCCAGCCCCGACCGTGATTTGCAGATGCAGCAGGGTGTGCAGAGAGCCCCCGTCCCCCTCCAAGGGGAGCCTAGGGCGAGGGACAGCTCTTGCAGCCCCAACCAGCTGTGCAGGGATTAGTGACTCTTGCCCACCCCCAGTGCAACACTGAGGGGTGTGTGCAGGGCCATCCCCTCTCCCAGGGCATCTCTCCAAGGAGAAGGCAGGACTGGGAGGAGAGGCTGCCACTGACAGCCGGGTAGTGGATCCGGCCCTGGTGCTGGGGCAGGCAGGGGAGGCAATCTCTGCCTGCCCGGGGCTAGGGCACAGTCCTGCCTCATACAAAGGCACATGGCTGGATGGGGGCAGAACTGCCAAAAACTTACCCCCCTGCAGGGAACCTGTACACAAGTTTCACTCTGCCTTAGTGGTTCTTCATCCACTAGCTGATTGAACACAGGTTAATGTTGTTGTTTGCACAATTAGTCATTTTAAAAGGGATCTGCAACCAGAAATGTTTGCTAGGTTAGGGCTGTAGAGCTCTTTTGGGGACCCAATTGCACAAAAACTGTAACTTCTGTAAGCACCCAGTGTTTGAGAAGAGAGAGCAATGGGAGGCCAGATCTGGACTGTGGATACAGAGCCGGGGAAAGAGTAGTTCCTGTTATGTTTGCTGTTTTCTTGTTTGTAATAGTAGCAAAATAACATTTCCCTTCTTTCAACAAACACTTCCTATTATATCCAGCAACAAATGATCAGATTCCATCCTCTTCTTGCACACACTTTTCCAGTTTGCTGGAACTCGCCCCACGGCACCCTCCCTTGTCACAGCCCATATTCTCACTAGTGTCTCCACAAGGCGTCGCACTCTCGTCCATCCCTTCATAACATGACATTCCCGGAAGACATGCCTCTGAGGTTCCTCCTCTCCGCAGCAGGCCTTGGCCTCTCCGTTTCCCAATTTGGCCCCCAAGTCTTTTGTCGGTGCTGAACTAGAAGGATCGGGGGGGGGGGGGGGGGGAGGCATCTGCCATTCCAAATCTTTCTGCTCTTTCAACGTGTCCACTGACATTGTAATAGTTTGAATGTTTGTAATAGTTGCCCATTAGTCAGTTCAGGAAGAAGACAAGATTCATCCTCTTATCTAGGCCATTGTTTTGGCCTACGTGTGGAAGGTCCGGGCTTTGCTCAAAGGCTTAACTCTTGAATTTTACCTTTAGAGGCCTTTAAGAAGGTTAACATAAAACAACCCTTAAGCAAACATCCCACTTTCCGAGAAATCAAACCCTAGGAGCTTTCGAAAAGCGGCTGTGAAAGGTCCCTGCAGTGGTGTGGAAATCCCCCAAGGTAATTAAATGATCAACAAAAGAAACAGAAATTCCTTAAGAAAGGTCCCAGCCCAAATTTGGGAGTAGTGACAGGTTTGGGTAGGACGGGCCCAAGACGGCAACTCACCCAATAAAAACTGTAACCTACAGTCCCAATTAGGAGGTAACCTCTTCACCTGCAGAACAACGAAGGAAGAATTGCAAGTGTAGGCCGGATCAGACTGATCACCTGAACCACCCTCTCCATGAACATGAATCTGTTAGTTCACGCTGAAGCCGTGGAGCACCCGAAAGGGACTGAAGCCCATTGAACCGTACTACTGAGGCCAACCCATTAAATTGTACTACTGAGGAATGAAAGCATATCTAGGTTTCTTGATATTCTAGGATTGTATGTATATCATGAAAATAATAGTATTGATTCTAATTTAACTTTTAGTTGTAATTGTTTGAAGGAAGTACATTTGGAGCATTGTTTCTGATATATGTAGTTATTGTTTTTTTAATGTTTGTGGTATTTCTTAAAGGTAAGCAGTGTTATACGTGTAGCAAAGAATTTTAAAATAAAATTGTGTTGTATGAATTAAGTGTGCAATCGTTGTGAAACCGTGCAAAGTAGCTAAAAATTTCCCCACCCAGTGCATCAAACGAATCAGTAAATTGTGTGGGATTTTCTCTATTCCATAACCCACTAGAGACATCCACTTTACAAGTGTCACGCAGATCCTTTTTTCTCTCTCCTCATTCAGGTGTCCCACCAGATCCAGTAAGAGACTTGTCTTTTTAGGGCTCGTGGGCCTCAGGCCTATCCCTTTCAAGGCTTGCCCTGACCCTGTGCTCTACCTGTCAATGGGCTCTGGCTATCTGCCTCTGCGCCCCCGGCCCTCCACCCTCTTGCTGGGCCCACTGGGATGTCCACACCTCCCCTTCAGTCCCTTCCTCAACCACCAGTTCATTTCTAAGCAGCTCTCTGGGGGACTGGGCCTCTGACTCCTCTTCTCCCAGGCCTATCTGCCCCAAGGCCTGGCCAGCTTCTCTCGAGAGCAGCCCCGCTGGCACCCCTCCTCCTAGGCCTTCCCCTTCCAAGGCCTGTGTGCAGCTTACCTCAGCTCAGGTGGTACCAGGAACCCTGCTGCCAGGAGCGCCTCTCTCATGGGCACTTGGGGGCAGATTGCCCTGACCAGTTCAGGCCCTGGGTTTATGTGGCTCGAGCGCATCCCCCTTCCAGCCAGGTGACTCCCTAATCAGCCCCCATCCCCACCTGTCAGCTGCTCCCTAGACAGCCTGTCCTCTTAGTGTGACAGGTGAGCACCAAACTGCCCTGTCACAATGAGAGCACTCTGAAAGCCTTGAGAAGAGGTGGACCTAGAGACCTTCACCATGGTCAGGCATTTATGGAAACAGAGCATCTGGGGTAGTGGCACCGGTACAGAACCATGGCTTGGAATTGAAAAGAAGGTGGAGGTGCAGCGATGGAGGATTTAACGGGTCGAATGTGAAGCAAAAGGGTCAGTGATTGAGATAACAAATGTATGGCCCCTGGCAGAAAGGGAAGTGCACCGTGTGATACTCAGGAAGGTAGCAGCGAGATTCCTAGTATCCAAACCCATTGCATTGGTTGGAGATGTCAACTGCCTTCTACACTACAGGCACGAGAAAAGAAAGTTTGGGGAGGACTATACAAAACCTCCAGACTGTTGAAGCCAATTGTGGAGGAAAATGGTCTGCAAGAGGAGGGGAGGAGAGGCCCAGGGTAGGAAGTGATGTTCACAAAAGCCAATTCAACTGGAAAGTTGCACTCAGGAATTGAATTGCTCTTTTTCTCACAGCGCTGACGGTGAAGAACTTTTAGGTGGTGCCAAATTGCAACTTGTCCTGTAGGGCGTTAGAGACAAAGCAGACCTGGATGTTCACCAGGTGGAAGGGAAAGGGCCGTGGGAGCTGAATGTGGTGCTCATGGAGGTGGGGAAGGGCATAAGAGAACACGAGGGCCTGTGTATAGTATGGAGAACACTGAGCACCCGGGGGGACCAGGCATGGAAACAGGTCAGTGCCTGGCAGGACCCAGGGTGGTCCAGTTCCCGGGGGGCGGACTACTGCAGTGCCCGGGGCCTGCCAGATGGGAGAGCATGGGGCTGGGCACTCGCATCCCATGAACAGCATGTGTCAGCAGATCACCTGCAAAGCTTGAGAGTGGGGATTGGGGAGGATGGAGCCCAACACTTAGCCCATAAAGCAACAACCACGAGTATTTCTAGTCATTAGAGTAAGACTAGGCTTGGGAAGCCCTGGAGCACCAGCCCTTTCATCAGAGATATCTCACATCAAGCATAGTGGAGAAGTCAAAAGGAGAGGGCTCCCGAGAAAAGGGGACATCATGACCACCCCTGGGATAGGCAATTGCTACAACGTCCTTCATAGATCACACTTTTACAGGCAGATGATGTGTTTGCACGTGAGCCAAGAATACCCCTACTCCTGCCCACTTACACTTACAATACCCCTGACACGGACCAATGCAATGACCAAGATTAACCTTTGCCCACTGTTTTGTCTTCATCACAGTTTCCCCTACTATTTTCCTCTTCTTGTCCCCCAGTGCTCTGGCTGTTGCAATCTCTGACCCATGGCCTGAACTTTCCAGTTGCGGGGCCTAAACATGAATGGTTTCCCCTCCTTCTGCCCCTCTGATTGTCTTCCTTTCCCCACATTTCACCCCTCTTTCACCTGTCAGGTGTTTGCCAATCCTTCACTTCTCCAACATCACTTTCAGCGAGCCCTCCTAGCCCTCCTCTCTTTCTTCATCTGAGCCTGCCCCACCTCTCCCTGTTCTCGAGGGCACTAGTCTCAGGGTAGTCTGAGGGTATCCATTGTTTCTTTTCCTCCTCCGCCTCCTCACCTTCCTCCAGCCACTGCCCAGAGGAACGTCTCAAAAATCTTTTGCTGGCTCTGCTTTGGGGTCTCCTTCACCACCTTTGCTTCAGTTTTTTTCCTGCTGAAACTCCTAATCTATTCCCCATCTTTTCTTCTTGTTTTTTCCCTTTTTCTTCTTTGCTTCATACTTTCCACACACTTCCACAGCAGAGGCAGGAGCAGCACAGGCTGCATTTCCTTCCCTCCCATTACCCCATTTCACTGTGAAAAGGGACTCCTGGGCAGGGAATCCTTCAAAAGCCCCTAGCAAAGGGCCCTTGCTATACAGCACTACCTGGGAGCAACACTTTGGGCATGAACAACTCCTGCTACTGAGTGTTAGGAACAAGCTGTAGATTGTGGAGAATCCTCTGAAAGGGGAAGAACTTGGGAATCCGAGAGAGATCTGCCCTGGAAAAGGTTCTGGCACCTGGCCTGTTTCCACTTCGCAGCTCTGAGAAGAACATGAAGACCGACCACAGGGATCATATGTTCATTTCTGGGGCTTTATTAGCAAGAAAACCACTATAAAGAATGGGACGATGGGAAGGAGGGCAGGGGAGCCGCTGGCACCTGGCGGTGCAGAGTTGTGGAGAGAGGCTGCAAAGCAAACCCTGCTGAACTGGGCTCAGGGGGCGAAGCAGCAGCAACAGCAGCCTGCGTCACCCAGTGGACACGAGCAGGGCAGAGAAAGGGGTTATGTGGTGGTGAGGAAAGGTGAGGTCAGGGAAAAAAAAATCAGGGAATCCTTTGCCAGCCATTAATATGCCTATTCCTGCAACTCAGGATCCTAATGTAGCAGGTCCCTGGGATCAGCAGGGAGGACAAAGCTTGGAGGATGCACAAGACAGTCCCCAAGTGTCATCTGGAGCCAGTTGACTTGGCAGAGATCCCTACTGTGAGGACACTTCTACGCCAGAAGCACTGACCGCTTCCAGAGAACGATAGGCAGGGCTGGTGTTGGGGTGGGAGGGCTAACTGGGGTCACCGCCCCGGGACCTGCGCTTTGGGGGGCCCTGTGGAGCCAGGCGGAGTAGCTATGGTGACTCACTGCCACAGCCACTGTCAGCTTCATATCCAGCTGCTCAGCGCTCCTGCCCCTCAGCCAAATCTATCACCAGCTTCTTCCTGTCCGGTGGCAGGGCCCCACATAGTCTGATTTGCTCTGGGCCCCACCCCCTGCTTGGGTCATCCCTGATGATATAGCCTCCAAGGCTGATGCAAAGATCACCACCTCAGAGGTTGCTGTGTGTAAGGCAATTCTTCCAAGCCTTTCCTAGTCTCTCCTACCTGTCAAACTTTGCACCCCAACCTCCAGGTCCGTAGGGTTCTGCGGGGCACCTAGGGTGGCCATCATGGAGGACAGTCTGACTGGTTGTCCTGTCCTCTACTGGTACGAAACTGGATACCCTGATGTCCTCTATTTTTCTTTTGAAGAACACTTCCCAGGATGAAGCTGCTTGCCCGAATGCATCCACTGGTGGGTGCTGCGCACGTAGACATCCCTGAACCCTTCCTGCAGTGCTGGCAGCACTATGGATGCTCCTGTGTGTGGATGCACTGGTGCTTAGCCAGGAGGGAGGAGCAAGTGAAGCTTTGCCCACACTCTGAGCACCTATGTGGCTTGTCCCACATGTGGATGCGCTGGTGCCGGATCAGGTTGGAGGCTTGGGGAAAGCTCTTCCCACACTCAGGGCACCGATATGGCTTCTCCCCTGTGTGGATGCGCTGGTGCTGGGCCAGGTGGGAGGAAAGGGTGAAGGTCTTCCCACACTCAGGGCACTGATATGGCTTCTCCCTTGTGTGGATGCGCTGGTGTAGAATCAGGCTGGAGGAGTGGCCGAAGCTCTTCCCGCACTCAGGGCACTGATATGGCTTCTCCCCTGTGTGGATGCGCTGGTGCTGGGCCAGGTGGGAGGAAAGGGTGAAGCTCTTCCCACACTCAGGGCACTGATATGGCTTTTCCCCTGTGTGGATGCGCTGGTGACGGACCAGTTGGGAGGCTTCGGTAAAGCTCTTTCCACACTGAGGGCACTGATATGGCTTCTCCCCTGTGTGGATGCGCTGGTGCTTAATCAGGCTGGAGGAGTGGGCGAAGCTCTTCCCGCACTCAGGGCACTGATATGGCTTCTCCCCTGTGTGGATGCGCTGGTGCTGGGCCAGGTGGGAGGAAAGGGTGAAGCTCTTCCCACACTCTGGGCACTGATATGGCTTCTCCTGTGTGTGGATGCGCTGGTGCTGGGCCAGGTGGGAGGAAAGGGTGAAGCTCTTCCCACACTCTGGGCACTGATATGGCTTCTCCCCTGTGTGGATGCGCTGGTGCTTAATCAGGCTGGAGGAGTGGGTGAAGCTCTTCCCACACTCTGGGCACTGATATGGTTTCTCCCCTGTGTGAATGCGCTGGTGTTTAATCAGGCTGGAGGTGTGGGCGAAGCTCTTCCCACACTCAGGGCACTGATATGGCCTCTTCCCTGTGTGAATGTGCTGGTGCTGGGCCAGGTGGGAGGAAACGGTGAAGCTCTTCCCACACTCTTGGCACTGATATGGCTTCTCCCCTGTGTGGATGCGCTGGTGTTGAATGAGGCTGGAGGAGTGGGCGAAGCTCTTCCCACACTCAGAGCACTGATGTGGCTTCTCCCCTGTGTGGATACGCTGGTGCCGGGCCAGGTGGGAAGCTTGTGTGAAGGTCTTCCCACACTCAGGGCACTGATATGGCTTCTCCCCTGTGTGGATGCGCTGGTGCCGGACGAGGTCGGAGGAAAGGGCAAAGCTCTTCCCACACTCAGGGCACTGATATGGCTTCTCCCGTGTGTGGATGCGCTGTGGGTGGACTAGGCTGGAAGACTGGGTGGAGTGCTTCCCATGTGCAGAGCACCCGGGTGTCTTCTTCCCTGTGCAGATGAGCTGGTGACAGGACAGGTCTTGCCTGTTGGTGAAAATCCTCCTGCACTTCGTGCACTGGGTGGTCTTCCTCTCTGCATGGATGTGCTGGTGCTGCGATGGGCAACTGAAGGATTCCCTGCACTCAGAGGTTGGTTGGGCCATCTCCATGAGCTTGGTTGTGAGGTCCTGCTTCCCACTAAGGGTCGCCCTGTTGGTGGAGTTTAAATAAAGTCTCTCTTTCTGGTGAATCTTTCCCTTGGAGCTTTTCATCTCTCTCAGCTTCTTAAATTCTTCCCTGTAACCCTGGCTCTCACCACGCTTCACCTCCACTCCACTCTCACACATAACAGGAGTCTGTACCTTGTTGAACAACACATTCTCCATCGGGTTTTGGGACCTGCCTGGCCTCTTATGCACACGGTCCTCTTCAGGACTTGGGGGGTCCTTCCCTCCTGATGTACTTAGGGAAGTCTGTGGTGGTTCCAGATCTGCAGGTCCTTCCTCTGGATGTTGTTGCTCAGCTCTGCTCCGCATCAAGGTGGCTCCTAGGTGGGGGGGAAAAAAACTTGCAGATTTTGTGCCAGGGCCCAGCTAAGGGCATAAACTACTGTTCCCTGAGTTGTGCTGGGCCTCAGACAGTACCTGAATGACTACATGCACTAAGAGGCTGAGCATGAGATCAGAAACATCTGCTTAAAGGAAGAATGAGGCTCTCGAAGGGCTGCTCTATCCCACAGCACTGACGGGTGCCGGAGGAGATGCCGAGGACTCCACCTGACTGGGCCGATCTGCTCCAGTATCTAAAGTGCATTAGTGAGACTTTTCAGGGCTGATCTCCAGTGCTCACACTTGATGTCTGGCTATCCTGAGAGCAGCATCCAGGGACAAGTGTGAACAGCCTTACGGTGGAGATCAGGAAGTTGACAGTGGACGTGAATGTTTGGTGAACACGCCCTTACCTAGGACTAGATACTTCGGAGGCACAGAGAAGTGCTGTTTCTGCTTGTTAGACCAAGCCAAAATATTGAATCCCTCGTTCCTCAAAGAAATGGTGTGGGAGGGGAGGATTTAGAGCTGTGGCTCTCCCTTCTAGAGGGAGCAGGGCGTTGCTCACTACCTGCTTCCAGGGAAGGGGCTGATGCAGGCAATGAGCCCGTGGAGCTTTCCTCTGCTGACGAGTCCCAGGTGTCCTCCAGGTCACAGGAATCTGGAACGGGAGAAAGGCCTGGGCACCAACCTGCACATGGACTCCATGCTGAGACTGAGGGTTTGTGACACTCAGGGCCCCAAAAATGATACAGAGGGAGATTCTGGTGCAAACCATAAGGTACCCACTTTCCCCACCCAACACAAAAGCTTGTGAATCCTACCCACCCCATGGACCCATTTCACGCAAGCTGAGATCATGATTAAACCCTTCCTGGTTTCCAGGTTTACCTAAATAGAGAAAAATCCACGGGGAGCCCAGCCTGCCTCCTGTCCAACAAAAATGGCTACACAGAGCTTCAGCCAAACATGCTAATTTCCATGGGGGATCACACGTCCTATCATGCCCCGGTAGAGGGTGTTATGGCTACTCTGGGCGGGGGAATCAACT
Organism: Alligator mississippiensis; assembly: GCF_030867095.1. Lineage (NCBI taxonomy): Eukaryota > Metazoa > Chordata > Crocodylia > Alligatoridae > Alligator > Alligator mississippiensis. The sequence continues at coordinate 5,264,111 of NC_081838.1, read as the reverse complement.
CATGCATTGCTGAGTGAAAATAGAAAATAAAGGTAATCTTATCCCAGGGGAACCAATGTGTCCCTAAAAATCAAGACAGTAAGCTTCATTGTCCAATAACAAGCTAATTAAAAGGAGAAAAAGGAAACAGTTACTTGTCTTCCCATCATTGATTTCAGTGAGTGGAAGTAACATCTGCCTGGACACATTATAGCAGAAGCAACTGCAGGTGAGCACCCTTGAATGGCAGCACAGGGTAAGGCTATGGTTTCCAGGTCACTCCCTGCCTCCGGCTGGGTTTTGAGCATTTATGAGAGCGGAGTCAGGTGGAAGGGACTGCAGCAACTCACCTGGCAAGAGGTCTTCAGACCTTGAGCTTTCCCCATGGTCCTCATCATCGGAAACACGGAGCTCCACTTCCCCTCGCTCAATGCAGCAGATTAAGTCAGGTGTGAGACCTTGATATCCTGTTCGGGGCAGTAGTTCAAGAGTGTTTGTGACCAAGTACGGGATGGAGAAGAATCAACTAGGATTTGGGGGTTGGAGGAAAAGTCTTGAATAGGCAATAGTTGCACAGCAGGATAAAGTCTATTGAAGCAATAAAGCCACAGAGATAGGAGTCAGGGCAGCAACAGGCAGCCCATTAGGAGGAGTGAGAGACAGCTGGGCCAGGGCTAGGAAGACACCTGCCCAGAAATGGGCAGATCCTGAGAGAGCTATGAGCCCGGGCCTGAGCTAGGGCAGGCACTATGGCTCTGCAAGCTGCAGGAGAAGGAGCTCCAGGACAGGGAGGCTACAGGGGACTGCCTGGCTGACAGGAGAGGCCTGAGTCTTGCAAACTAGATGCCTCCAGCCTACAGGGATGTAAGGCCTATTATGGGGGGCAGTGTGCTGGTTCAGCCAGGGAGTGGATTTTTATGTTCAGGCCCAGCGTAGGGACAATATTCTGTTGCAGCCAGAGGGCTTGTGTATTGTGTTGTGGTTTGCACTGGGTTTGGGACTAGTAAGGGGAAATTAGGATGGCCCAGTGTTGCCCAAGTGGTGCACAAGTGTTTTGGAGAAGCCTGCCTGGGGCTGGGACCCAAGAGACACAAGAGGTTCCTGCCAGGCAGAATAAGACTAGAGGAGACAGAGACTGGAGCACCGTGCTCATCAGGTGCAAAAGCACAACCCAAGTGGGGTGAGGACCAGGGCCAGGAGCCCGTAGCCCAGAGGCGGGCAACCACAGACTGAAAGAGGCAAGAACCAGGGTCAGAGACCTGCAGCCTGTAAGGGACAAAGGCTGGGGCCAGGGCCCCAGAGCGAGAGGCAAGTGGCAGAAGCCCAAGAGACTGAATTGACAGGGCTGAACCCAGGAGCCGGATCCAGCACGGTGGGCCTAGGCTGCAAGGGAGCAGCTAGAGGAAGAAGCAGAGTGTACGAAGTCCAACGCCCTGACAGGTGTATGTGGGGATCCGCTGGCTCCTTCTAGGGCCTGGGGGCAGCCTGCCTTCCAAACTGTACTAGGAACAGCAAGATGTGGCAGGTGACAGTGAAGGGCCAGCCCCTACAAGCAGAGCAGGGCAGGAGCTGAGTGACCATCAGGAGGCCTTACGGCTGCCCAGGAACACCCATCCACTTACAGATGGTCATAGGAGAAAAAAAGCACCAGTCACTCAGAGGTATTAAAAGGGTATGAAACAAAGGGTGCATCTACATGTGCACTTTACTGCAGTTGACTAATTAGCTCCACAGTAAAGCATGACTGTCTACATGTGCACTGGTATTATGGTGCAGTAAATTAACTCAGGCGTAAGATAGCACTGTTGGGGATAGTACTACTATCTTTGGGCAGGGTAAGTAACTGCGCTGAAATGCACATGCCAACAGGAACAGGGTCTAGCTGGGGCATGAGGGTGCTAAAGTGCAGGGGCTGCCTGCCGCCTAGCCAAATGGCTTCACATGTTCTTCAGACTCGCACCCCATCGCAGCCCCTCTACCACCAAATGCTGCCATGCACAGCCCAGGGCTGACGCCCTAGAGAAGGAGTTGAGAAAATGCTCAATCCATCTGTTGTAGCAGCAGAGGCTGATAAGATTTTCATTAACTTCTGCTGGATGTTAACCAAAGGAAGAGAAAAAGGATAGCACTGAACTGAGCATCCTAGAGTTGCTAGATGTGTTTGGATAGGATACACTAGGCAAGACAGGGAGGAAATCAGAATAATTATTCAAGGAATTATTGGAGAATCCCCTGGTCAGTGAATTTGTAGGCCCAATGAATTTGAAAAGGTAGGAAGATGCTGCGAAGTCAAGAGGATCATCTTACCAAGAGTCTACTGAATATGGAAGCACCAGGAGTTAAATGGATGAGGCGGACCCAAGTGATGGTGGCTGGATTAAATGAAGGAGGATACATACACAGAAAATGTGGGAGAGAAAACAGGAAAACAGTGACAAAATTCAAAGCTTGCAGTTCCAGAGAGAAGCAGTGAACAGAGCTTTACCCAGAGAAATTAGGGCTCTGTAATTCTTCAGCATCTGGTCCCGGTAAAGCTCCTTGTCCTCATCTCCCAGCAGCTCCCACTCCTTCCGCGTGAAATACACTGCCACATCCTCGAAGGCCTCCCGGAGCTGAAGTCACAAGCATTACACCATCAGCATCTTCTTTTTTGGCTGCCCCCACAGCCCTGATCTGTACTTACTCTGGGATACAAAGATTTGGGGCTTAGCTATGTTATTTAGGAGTGTCAAATTTCCAGGCATTCACCTGACATGTCATGTGGATACAGATTTGTGGACACAGGAGTTAACGCGTCTGCTTTAGCCCGGCTCATTGTGGGAGATGTTGAAGCTACTTTTGCTTGGCAGAAGGTAACACAGGTGCCTAGGCCCTGAAGTCTCCCTGGGGAAGCTGGTTTTGTGACTGGTATAAAGCAGGTATACGGGGACTGGGACTGGTATTCACTTGACTTTCTCAGCACGTTGTGTACACATGAGCTTCCTTCATCTTTACACAGAACTACTTCAGAAATGAGGACTCCCTCGAAATACTTACAAATGGCAATGCCATGGGCACACACATGTTCTCTACTATATGCGAATATGTCCATGAGTAACTCAAACTCTGTTTCCTCCCCAGCTGCCACTTATTCCCTTCATACATCAAGGTACATCAAGGGTATTTTATCATATGGACAGTTGGAATAGAAACCCACCCACTACTACAGCTAGCTTTGACCCTGAGCAAACCACTAGATCCATCATCCACAGCCAAACTCAACATTACAACATTATCTCCTTCAATGGCTCCCACCCACCAGGATGCACACCTGATGGATCTGGAGCAGGGATTGCTACAATTACAATAAACCCCCCAAAGTCTGGTCACTGCAAGCAGCAAAGCCAGACTCAGACCGTGCTCCACCCTGCTACAGTACCAACCAGAGGAGAAGAACACAGACTCCACTGCCTGTCTCCTACAGCCCCCAGCTTGAAAACCCTGGACACATCAGTAACGACTGCCACCCCCTCCTGGAAAAGGAGGGCTGTCCCAAAGTAGCCACGCTGGACAAACCTGTCCTGCTTTACAGGCAGCCCCCTAAACTCAAACAATGTCTTTCAAGCCACAGGCAACGTAACACCCATTCTCACCACCGCACTGGGCGATGCAATGGACCCAGATGGAGAAAGCTCTCTCTCCTCAATATACAGGACATCATCACTGAGCAAAATAATAGGGATTATAGCGTCTAAGGTTCATACGCCTCCGTCTCTTCCATTCTCAGTTAGGTTGGAGCGGGAACAGTGCTGGTAAAGGGAAACAAGTAAAGAACCTTTCTCTCTTCCCCATGTCCTTTCCCCTCTTTAGCACACAAAACTCTCTCTCTCTCTCTGTCCTGTGCATATCCTTTCACTGTCTCATGAAATGAGTTGGGCTCACAACATCCTATTCTATGCATCTCTGATTCAGTTAGTTTGTAAGGTGCAAATCCATCCTTTCTTCTAGCTCACTTCTGACTAACAGAGATTTGTAGTAGCCAGGTGTGCTGTTCAATCCAACTAAACTGCCTGCCCATGCAGCTGCTGCCACTGCCTGTGCTGGAGAAATCCTGCTGGCATCAGCTGAAGTCACCCTTTATGCTCCACAGTCTGAACCATGTTCAGGGGAACATGCTGGGGTGAGCAATGGAGACCAGTGCCCTGTGCTCCCTGGGGCTGGCTGGGTATTCCCAAGTACCCAGTGGGACTCTTCCTTGGTTCTTCCAGTCTTAAAAGCTTTCTTTCTCAGCACTCCTCAGAAGCACCCACGGATCCTGACCCAGCCTTCCAGCATCAGCACCCCTGCCTATCTGAACTTGGGAGCGAGCTCCAGCTAATGCCAGCTTGGTGCGGTTGCAGTCTCTGTCACCAGTGAAGCCTCCTCTTGTCACTGTTCAGGTTTCTCCGTTCACTACGTTTTACCCATGCAACCGACTTGGTCTGGTCTCTGCCTGAGCTGCAGTCCCAGTCCCGACTCAAGATGGTGTCTGCTTACCTCCTGCTTTGGAGGCCTGTCCTGCCCCTTGTGCAGGTGGCCTGGATCAGGTGTCAGGGAGCCGCCTTCCCCCAGTCTCCCTGGGGGAGTCCCCTGTAGTTCCAGGTTTCCAGGTCCATCAGCACAAAGCTCCTCCTCAGCTCTGCTCGGGGTCCCTGCACCTGCTGAGTGGGGAAGAGAATGCACAAGTTAGCCCGGGTGCTGCCAGCACGGGGAAAACCCTGCTGTTCACCTGTACCTGCCTGGGAATAAGGCAGCCAGGGGCCTAAAGGGAGGGGGAAGGCAAATACAAGGTCTGTCTGCTACAAAGGGTGTGAAAGGGTTCCAGAGCACCAGGAGAATGCAAAAACCCGGCCTCTTGGAGCACTGACCCCATCAAAATGTTCTGGCAAAGAGATTTTCCTCTGATGGATGATGCCTCCTGCTACTAGAAAAGGTGCAAACACGGCTCCTTACCTGGTCCTGGACAAGGGCCTGCTCTGGGGCACCAGCCTGAGAAGCCTTCATGAGCTGACCACTCCCAGGTCTCCTCTGGTTTCAGGCAATCTGCAGCAGGACACAGGCCTGGGGTAAGTGTACCAGCCAAACCTCACTGGGCAAATTCACATCCCCGACACCTGCACCAGCCCTGTTTTGGGCACAGAGGGTCACCGGGGCATGAAAAAGGGCTGAGCAGACCCCTGACTGTTAGGACACCCATTACACCATTGATGTGACCACTGCAGCACCACAGGGATCACCCAAGGTCAGGGATCTTTCTGCTGGGTGCTGCACACATGCAGTGAGAAAGCTCGGGGCCCTCAGCCTGGCGCTGCCCAGCCACGCAGGTCAGAGCCCTGTCCCACCCCAGCCACGTGGTCACAAATGCTGTGGCCTCTCATGGCCTCTCAGGGACAGAGATTTGAGCCTCTCGCCCCTAATGCAGGATAGTCACTCCAGCCCCCAGACCCAGGCCCTGCCCAGCATCCAGTGCTTTACCTGGGTTCTGCTGGGGCAGAAGCTCCTTCCTGGGGAGCCAAAGGGGCTCATCCTGAGGCTCGGCGGTTTCATCCTGTTTTGCCTCCCTCAGGTGCATGGCCACAGGAAAGGGCTGTGGCCGTGCCAGCCAGGATTTGAGATGTTTCCAAAATGCCCCAGTGGGCACCATCTTGTCTGAGGACATTTCCTCAACCTCGACATGCACGGGGACCTGGGGACAAGGCAAATGTGTTACAGTGACCAAGGACTGGGAGAGAGCCGGGGGAGGGAGCATCCCCAGACACATGGAGATGGGGACGGCGCCTGGAGCTTCTCCTCCTCCGCTCGCCCCGCACGAAACCCCTCAGCCAGGACCACCGCCTCGGCGCAGGGCTCCCGCTGCATGCCCGCTCCCAGCTCCGCATCTCCCGGGGCAGGATGGCCAGGAACTGCCCCAGCACCGCCAGCTTCAGGATGTGCTCCTTGCTGCGGCGCTGGGGCTCCAGCCAGCGCTGGCACAGCTCCCGCAGGCGGCTGCAACCCCCGCGGCCCCTCGCCCTCCTGGGAGCAGAAGCCAGGAAGCGCCAGCACCTTGCTCACCACCCCTGCCATGTGGGGGTGGGGGGGTATCTGTACCTTCCCTTCCAAACTGCAGGAGTTGGTGCCAGAAGTCTCTGTGCTGGGAGGTCGTGCCCGGTGCTCCTGCCCGATGGGGGGCCCTGGGCCGTGCTGGTGCTGGCCCCAGCTCAACAGCCACCGCCTTTCCCCGGGCAACCTCACGGCCGGGGGCTCTTGTGTCCCGCCCTGTGTGCGGGGAAGGGGAAAGAGCACGTCGTGCCCTGCGATGGGAGAGCCGGGACCAGCGCCTCCCTGCGGGTCCTGCCGCCTCCTCCCCGCGCCGCTGCCCCTGCCCCTGCCCCTGCCCCTGCCCCCGCCCCCGCCCCCGGCACGGCCTGCCCGTCCTGCCGCCGCCGCCCGCGGCTCGCAGCCCGCCTGGCCCTGAGCCCACGTGGCCGCAGCCCCTGCCCTGGCGCCCCCGAGCTCCCCGCCCCGGGACGCGCTCGGGCTCGGGCGGGGCCGGGACCGCAGCCCAGGGCCTCAGTCCCCGCTGCTCCGGAAGGGAAGGGAAGGCAAGGGAAGCGGCGCCCGCAGCTCCGCCCGCCGCGCCGGGCCGGGAGCGGGGAGCGGGGAGGCGGGGCCGGGCGGCGGGGCTGCGGGGTGCCGCCCCGCGGGGGGGCGGGGGCGGGTTGCCGTGCCCGGGGCGCGCCGCAGGCCGGTCCCGCCGGGGCTGCCTTTGTGTTGCGGTTTCCTGATGTACCTGCGTCCAGAGCGTCCCGTACCAGCTTGCCTTCTTCACGCGCCGGCCCACGCGTGGGAAGCCCGCGCGCCCCGTTACAACACGCGCTCCGCCCGCAGCCCGGGCTGCCAGCTCTCCGCGGCTCTTGGCGCCGCATCCCGGGCTCTGCCCCCCGGACGGCTCCTCCCTCCCCCCGGCGGCGCCCCGGAGAGGGCTGGCAGCGCTGGCCGGAGCCCAGGAGGGAGCCAGGCAGAGATCAGGCAGTGCGACCGGGCTGTGGGGCTGTCCCCGCCGTGTCCCAGGCTCTCTCCCCGCAGAGAAGCCCCCAGGCCTGGGAGGGCTCAGGGGGTGGACTGACTGCTCCTGCGCTGGCACCAGCGAGGGAGCCAGGCAGGGCTCCCCTCCAGCCCGACCGTGATTTGCAGATGCAGCAGGGTGTGCAGAGAGCCCCCGTCCCCCTCCAAGGGGAGCCTAGGGCGAGGGACAGCTCTTGCAGCCCCAACCAGCTGTGCAGGGATTAGTGACTCTTGCCCACCCCCAGTGCAACACTGAGGGGTGTATGCAGGGCTGTCCCCTCTCCCAGGGCATCTCCCCCAGGAGAAGGCAGGACTGGGAGGAGAGGCTGCCACTGGCAGCCAGGTAGTGGATCCGGCCCTGGTGCTGGGGCAAGTGGGGGAGGCAATCTCTGCCTTTCCGGGGCTAGAGCACAGTCCTGCCTCATACAAAGGCACATGGCTGGATGGGGGCAGAACTGCCAAAAACTTACCTCCCTGCAGGGAACCTGTACACAAGTTTCACTGTGCCTTAGTAGTTCTTCATGCACTAGCTGATTGAACACAGGTTAATTTTGTTGTTTGCACAATTAGTCATTTTAAAAGGGATCTGCAACCAGAAATGTTTGCTAGGTTAGGGCTGTAGAGCTCTTTTGGGGACCCAATTGCACAAAAACTGTAAGTTCTGTAAGCACCCAGTGTTTGAGAAGAGAGAGCAATGGGAGGCTGGATCTGGACTGTGGATACAGAGCTGGGGAAACATTAGTTACTGTTACATTTGCTGTTTTCTTCTTTGTAATAGTAGCAAAATAACATTTCTCTTCATTTAATAAACACTGGGACGTCCACACCTCCCCTTCAGTCCCTTCCTCAACCACCAGTTCATTTCTAAGCAGCTCTCTGGGGGACTGGGCCTCTGACTCCTCTTCTCCCAGGCCTATCTGCCCCAAGGCCTGGCCAGCTTCTCTCGAGAGCAGCCCCGCTGGCACCCCTCCTCCTAGGCCTTCCCCTTCCAAGGCCTGTGTGCAGCTTACCCCAGCTCAGGTGGTACCAGGAGCCCTGCTGCCAGGAGCGCCTCTCTCATGGGCACTTGGGACCAGATTGCCCTGACCAGTTCAGGCCCTGGGTTTATGTGGCTCGAGCCCATCCCCCTTCCAGCCAGGTGACTCCCTAATCAGCCCCCATCCCCACCTGTCAGCTGCTCCCTAGACAGCCTGTCCTCTTAGTGTGACAGGTGAGCACCAAACTGCCCTGTCACAATGAGAGCACTCTGAAAGCCTTGAGAAGAGGTGGACCTAGAGACCTTCACCATGGTCAGGCATTTATGGAAACAGAGCATCTGGGGTAGTGGCACCGGTACAGAACCATGGCTTGGAATTGAAAAGAAGGTGGAGGTGCAGCGATGGAGGATTTAACGGGTCGAATGTGAAGCAAAAGGGTCAGTGACTGAGATAACAAATGTATGGCCCCTGGCAGAAAGGGAAGTGCACCATGTGATACTCAGGAAGGTAGCAGCGAGATTCCTAGTATCCAAACCCATTGCATTGGTTGGAGATGTCAACTGCCTTCTACACTACAGGCACGAGAAAAGAAAGTTTGGGGAGGACTATACAAAACCTCCAGACTGTTGAAGCCAATTGTGGAGGAAAATGGTCTGCAAGAGGAGGGGAGGAGAGGCCCAGGGTAGGAAGTGATGTTCACAAAAGCCAATTCAACTGGAAAGTTGCACTCAGGAATTGAATTGCTCTTTTTCTCACAGCGCTGACGGTGAAGAACTTTTAGGTGGTGCCAAATTGCAACTTGTCCTGTAGGGCGTTAGAGACAAAGCAGACCTGGATGTTCACCAGGTGGAAGGGAAAGGGCCGTGGGAGCTGAATGTGGTGCTCATGGAGGTGGGGAAGGGCATAAGAGAACACGAGGGCCTGTATATAGTATGGAGAACACTGAGCACCCGGGGGGACCAGGCATGGAAACAGGTCAGTGCCTGGCAGGACCCAGGGTGGTCCAGTTCCGGGGGGGCGGACTACTGCAGTGCCCGGGGCCTGCCAGATGGGAGAGCATGGTGCTGGGCACTCACATCCCATGAGCAGCATGTGTCAGCAGATCTCCTACGAGGTTTGAGAGTGGGGATTGGGGAGGATGGAGCCCAAGACTTAGCCCATAAAGCAAACAACCACAAGCACTTCTAGTCATAAGAGTAAGACTAGGCTTGGGAAGCCCTGGGGCACCAGTCCTTTCATCAGAGATATATCACATCAAGCATAGTGGAGAAGTCAAAGGGAGAGGGCTTCTGAGAAAAGGGGACATCATGACCACCCCTGGGATAGGCAATTGCTACAACGTCCTTCATAGATCACACTTTTACAGGCAGATGATGTGTTTGCACGTGAGCCAAGAATACCCCTACTCCTGCCCACTTACACTTACAATACCCCTGACACGGACCAATGCAATGACCAAGATTAACCTTTGCCCACTGTTTTGTCTTCATCACAGTTTCCCCCTACTATTTTCCTCTTCTTGTCCCCCAGTGCTCTGGCTGTTGCAATCTCTGACCCATGGCCTGAACTTTCCAGTTGTGGGGCCTAAACATGAATGGTTCCCCCTCCTTCTGTCCCTCTAAATGTCTTCCTTTCCCCACATTTCACCCCTCTTTCACCTGTCAGGTGCTTGCCAATCCTTCACTTCTCAATTTCACTTTCAGCGAGCCCTCCTAGCCCTCCTCTCTTTCTTTGTCTGAGCCTGCCCCACCTCTCCCTGTTCTCGAGGGCACTAGTCTCAGGGTAGTCTGAGGGTATCCATTGTTTCTTTTCCTCCTCCACCTCCTCATCTTCCTCCAGCCACTGCCCAGAGGAACGTCTCAAAAATCTTTTGCTGGCTCTGCTTTGGGGTCTCCTTCACCACCTTTGCTTCAGTTTTTTTCCTGCTGAAACTCCTAATCTATTCCCCATCTTTTCTTCTTGTTTTTTCCCTTTTTCTTCTTTGCTTCATACTTTCCACACACTTCCACAGCAGAGGCAGGAGCAGCACAGGCTGCATTTCCTTCCCTCCCATTACCCCATTTCACCGTGAAAAGGGACTCCTGGGCAGGGAATCCTTCAAAAGCCCCTAGCAAAGGGCCCTTGGTATACGGCACTACCTGGGAGCAACACTTTGGGCATGAACAACTCCTGCTACTGAGTGTTAGGAACAAGCTGTAGATTGTGGAGAATCCTCTGAAAGGGGAAGAACTTGGGAATCCGAGAGAGATCTGCCCTGGAAAAGGTTCTGGCACTTGGCCTGTTTCCACTTCGCAGCTCTGAAAAAAACATGGAGACCAACCACAGGGATCATATGTTCATTTCTGTGGCTTTATTAGCAAGGAAACCACTATAAAGAATGGGACGATGGGAATGAGGGCAGGGGAGCCGCTGGCACCTGGCGGTGCAGAGTTCTGGACAGAGGCTGCAAAGCAAACCCTGCTGAACTGGGCTCAGGGGATGAAGCAGCGGCAACAGCAGCCTGCGTCACCCAGTGGACATGAGCAGGGCAGAGAAAGGGGTTATGTGGTGGTGAGGAAAGGTGAGGTCAGGGAAAAAAAAATCAGGGAATCCTTTGCCAGCCATTAATATGCCCATTCCTGCAACTCAGGATCCTCACGTAGCAGGTCCCTGGGATCAGCCGTAGGACAAAGCTTGGAGGACGCACAAGACAGTCCCTGAGTGTCATCTGGAGCCAGTTGACTTGGCAGAGATCCCTACTGTGAGGACACTTCTACGCCAGAAGCACTGACCGCTTCCAGAGAATGATAGGCAGGGCTGGTGTTGGGGTGGGAGGGCTAACTGGGGCCACCGCCCCAGGCCCTGCTCTTTGGGGGGCCCTGTGGAGCCAGGCAGAGTAGCTACGGTGACTCACTGCCACAGCCACTGTCGGCTTCATATCCAGCTGCTCAGCGCTCCTGCCCCTCAGCCAAATCTACCACCAGCTTATTCCTGTCCGGTGGCAGGGCCTCACATAGTCTGATTTGCTCTGGGCCCCACCCCCTGCTTGGGTCATCCCTGATGATATAGTCTCCAAGGCTGATGCAAAGATCACCACCTCAGAGGTTGCTGTGTGTAAGGCAGTTCTTCCAAGCCCTTCCTAGTCTCTCCTACCTGTCAAACTTTGCACCCCAACCTCCAGGTCCGTAGGGTTCTGCAGGGCACCTAGGGTGGCCATCATGGAGGACAGTCTGGTTGTCCTGTCCTCTACTGATACAAAAATGGACACCTTGATATCCTCTATTTTTCTCTTGAAGAACACTTCCCAGGATGAAGCTGCTTGCCCGAATGCATCCACTGGTGGGTGCTGCGCACGTAGACATCCCCAAACCCTTCCTGCAGTGCTGGCAGAACTATGGATGCTCCTGTGTGTAGATGCACTGGTGCTTAGCCAGGAGGGAGGAGGAAGTGAAGCTTTGCCCACACTCTGAGCACCTATGTGGCTTGTCCCTCATGTGGATGCGCTGGTGTTGGGCCAAGTGGGAGGAGCGAGCAAAGCCCTTCCCACACTCGGGACACTGATGTGGCTTCTCCCCTGTGTGGATGTGCTGGTGCCGGACCAGGTGGGAGGCTTGGGTAAAGCTCTTCCCACACTCAGAGCACTGATATGGCTTCTCCCCTGTGTGGATGCGCTGGTGGTGAATTAGGCTGGAGGAGTGGGAGAAGCTCTTCCCACACTCAGGGCACTGATGTGGCTTTCCCCCTGTGTGGTTGAGCTGGTGCAGGGCTAGGTAGGAGGAGCGGGTGAAGCTCTTCCCACACTCACGGCACTGATGTGGCTTATCCCCTTTGTGGATGCGCTGGTGCTGGTCCCGGTGGGATGCTTGGATGAAGCTCTTCCCACACTCGGGGCACTGATGTGGCTTTTCCCCTGTGTGGATGCGCTGGTGCCGGAGCAGATGGGAGGAAAGGGAGAAGCTCTTCCCACACTCTGTGCACTGATATGGCTTCTCCCCTGTGTGGATGCGCTGGTGCCGGACTAGGTAGGAGGAAAGGGAAAAGGTCTTCCCACACTCAGGGCACTGATGTGGCTTTCCCCCTGTGTGGTTGAGCTGGTGCAGGGCTAGGTAGGAGGAGCGAGTGAATCTCTTCCCACACTCGGGGCACTGATGTGGCTTGTCCCCTGTGTGGATGCGTTGGTGCTGGTCCCGGTGGGAGGTTTGGGTGAAGCCCTTCCCACACTCAGGGCACTGATGTGGCTTCTCCCCTGTGTGGATGCGCTGGTGCTGGCCCAGGTAGGAGGCTTGGGTGAAGCTCTTCCCACACTCTTGGCACTGATATGGCTTCTCCCCTGTGTGGATGCGCTGGTGGTGAATCAGGCTGGAGGAGTGGGCAAAGCTCTTCCCACACTCAGGGCACTGATATGGCTTCTCTCCCGTGTGGATGCGCTGGTGCCGGACCAGGTGGGAGGAAAGCGTGAAGCTCTTCCCACACTCAGGGCACTGATGTGGCTTTTCCCCTGTGTGGATGAGCTGGTGCAGGACTAGGTAGGAGGAGCGGGTAAAGCTCTTCCCACACCTTTGACACTGATGTGGCTTCTCCCCTGTGTGGATGTACTGGTGCTGGTCCAGGTGAGTGGAGTGGGTGAAACACTTCCCACACTCAAGGCATTGATGTGGCTTTTCCCCTGTGTGGATGCGCTGGTGCTGGACCAGGTGGGAGGCTTGGGTGAAGTTCTTCCCACACTCAGGGCACTGATGTGGCTTATCCCCTGTGTGGATGCGCTGGTGTCGGAGCAAATAGGAGGAAAAGGAGAAGCTCTTCCCACACTCTGAGCACTGATATGGCTTCTCCCCTGTGTGGATGCGCTGGGGGTGGACTAGGCTGGAAGACTGGGTGGAGTGCTTCCCATGTGCAGAGCACGCAGGTGTCTTCTTCCCTGTGCAGATGAGCTGGTGACAGGACAGGTCTCGCCTGTTGGTGAAAATCCTCCTGCACTTCGTGCACTGGGTGGTCTTCCTCTCTGCGTGGATGTGCTGGTGCTGCGATGGGCAACTGAAGGTTTCCCTGCACTCAGAGGTTGGTTGGGCCATCTCCATGAGCTTGGTTGTGAGGTCCTGCTTCCCACTAAGGGTCGCCCTGTTGGCGGAGTTTAAATGAAGTCTCTCTTTCTGATGAATCTTTCCCTTGGAGCTATTCATCTCTCTCAGCTTCTTAAATTCTTCCCTGTAACCCTGGCTCCTACCAGGCTTCACCTCCACTCCACTCTCACACATAACAGGAGTCTGTACCTTGTTGAACAAGACATTCTCCCTTGGGTTTTGGGACCTGCCTGGCCTCTTATGCAAACAGTCCTCTTCAGGACTTGGGGGGTCCCTCCCTCCTGATTTACTCGGGGAAGTCCGTGGTGGTTCCAGATCTGCAGGCCCTGCCTCTGGATGTTGTTGCTCAGCTCTGCTCAGCATCAAGGGAGCTCCTGGTTGTGGCATTAAAAAAAAAAAAAATGCAGATTTTGTGTCAGGGCACAACTAAGTGTATAAACTACTGTTCTGTAAAGGCATAAACTATTATTCCCTGAGTTGTGCTGGGCCTCAGATTAGGGCTAGAGCTTGGTGCCTGTAGTTACTTGAGAAAGTAAGCTCTTCTTTCTAGCACCCCAAGTGCTGGGGTTGGGGGACGGGACAGGCCATGTGCCATCCTAATGTTCTGCACCTTGGTGCATTTCAGAGCCAGTTTCTCAGGATTTGTGTCGCTGCTCTGAGCCCCATCACCTTGGACCCTTGTGGGAGAAGTGCATGGGGAACGTGCATTAAGACAGTACCTGAATGACTACATGCACTAAGAGGCTGAGCATGAGATCAGAAACATCTGCTTAAAGGAAGAATGAGGCTCTTGAAGGGCTGCTCTATCCCACAGCACTGAAGGGTGCCGGAAGAGATGCCGAGGACTCCACCTGACTGGGCCGATCTGCTCCAGTATCCAAAGTGCATTAGTGAGGCTTTTCAGGGCTGATCTCCAGTGCTCACACTCGATGTCTGGCTATCCTGAGAGCACCATCCAGGGACAAGTGTGAACAGCCTTACGGTGGAGATCAGGAAGTTGACAGTGGACATGAATGTTTGGTGAGCACGGCCTCACCTAGGACTAGATACTTCGGAGGCACAGAGAAGCGCTGTTTCTGCTTGTTAGAACAAGCCAATATATTGAATCCCTCATTCCTCCAAGAAATGGTGTGGGAGGGGAGGATTTAGAGCTGGGGCTCTCCCTTCTAGAAGGAGCGGGACTTTACTCCCTACCTGCTTCCAGGGAAGGGGCTGATGCAGGCAATGAGCCCGTGGAGCTTTCCTCTGCTGACGAGTCCCAGGTGTCCTCCAGGTCACAGGAATCTGCAATGGGAGAAAGGCCTGGGCACCAACCTGCACATGGACTCCATGCTGAGACTGAGGGTTTGTGACACTCAGGGCCCCAAAAATGACACAGAGGGATATTCTGGTGAAAACCATAAGGTACCCACTTTCCCCACCCAACATGAAAGCTTGTGAATCCCACCCAACCCCTGGAACCATTTCACGCAAGCCGAGATCTTGATTGAACCCTTCCTGGTTCCCAGGTTTACCTAAATAGACAAAAATCCAGGGGGAGCCCAGCCTGCCTCCTGTCCAACAAAAATGGCTACACAGAGCTTCAGCCAAACATGCTAATTTCTATGGGGGATCACACGTCCTATCATGCCCCGGTAGAGGGTGTTATGGCTACTCTGGGCCGGGGTATCAACTTTTGCATTGCTGAGTGAAAATAGAAAATAAAGATAATCTTATCCCAGGGGAACTAATCTGTCCCTAAAAATCAAGACAGTAAGCTTCATTGTCCAATAACAAGCTAATTAAAAGTAGAAAAAGGAAACAGTTGCTTGTCTTCCCATCATTGATTTCAGTGAGTGGAAGTAACATCTGCCTGGACACATTATAGCAGAAGCAACTGCAGGTGAGCACCCTTGAATGGCAGCACAGGGTAAGGCTATGGTTTCCAGGTCATTCCCTGCCTCCGGCTGGGTTTTGAGCATTTATGAGAGCGGAGTCAGGTGGAAGGGACTGCAGCAACTCACCTGGCAAGAGGTCTTCAGACCTTGAGCTTTCCCCATGGTCCTCATCATCGGAAACACGGAGCTCCACTTCCCCTCGCTCAATGCAGCAGATTAAGTCAGGTGTGAGACCTTGATATCCTGTTCAGGGCAGTAGTTTAAGAGTCTATTGAAGCAATAAAGCCATGGAGATAGGAGTCAGGACAGCAACAGGCAGCCCATTAGGAGTGAGAGACAGCTGGGCCAGGGCTAGGAAGACACCTTCCCAGAAATGGGCAGATCCTGAGAGAGCTACGAGCCCGGGCCTGAGCTAGGGCAGGCAGTTTGGCTCTGGAAGCTGCAGAAGGAGCTCCAGGACAGGGAGGCTACAGGGGACTGCCTGGCTGACAGGAGAGGCCTGAGTCTTGCAAACTAGATGCCTCCAGCCTACAGGGATGTAAGGCCTATTATGGGGGGCAGCATGCTGGTTCAGCCAGGGAGAGGATTTTTATGTTCAGGCCCAGCGTAGGGACAATATTCTGTTGCAGCCAGAGGGCTTGTGTATTGTGTTGTGGTTTGCACTGGGTTTGGGACTAGTAAGGGGAAATTAGGAGGGCCTACTGTTGCCCAATTGGTGCACAAGTGTTTTGGAGAACCCTGCCTGGGGCTGGGACCCAAGAGATACAAGAGGTTCCTGCCAGGCAGAATAAGACTAGAAGAGACAGAGACTGGAGCACCGTGCTCATCAGGTGGAAAAGCACAACGCAAGTGGGGTGAGGACCAGGGCCAGGGGCCTGTAGGCCAGAGGGGGGCAACTACAGACTGAAAGAGGTAAGAGTCAAGGTCAGAGACCTGCAGCCTGCAAGGGACAAATGCTGGGGCCAGGGCCCCAGAGCAAGAGGCAAGTGGCAGAAGCCCAAGAGATTGAATTGACAGGGCTGAACCCAGGAGCTGGATCCAGCACGATGGGCCTAGGCTGCAAGGGAGCAGCTAGAGGAAGAAGCAGAGTGAACGAAGTCCAACGCCCTGACAGGTGTATGTGGGGATCCACTGGCTCCTTCTAGGGCCTGGGGGCAGCCTCCCTTCCAAACTGTACTAGGAACAGCAAGATGTGGCAGGTGACAGTGAAGGGCCAGCCCCTACAAGCAGAGCAGGGCAGGAGCTGAGTTACCATCAGGAGGCCTTACGGCTGCCCAGGAACACCCATCCACTTACAGATGGTCGTAGGAGAAAAAAAGCACCAGTCACTCAGAGGTATTAAAAGGGTATGAAACAAAGGGTGCATCTACATGTGCACTTTACTGCAGTCGACTAATTAGCTCCACAGTAAAGCGTGTGCACTGGTATTATGGTGCAGTAAATTAACTCAGGCGGAAGATAGCACTGTTGGGGATAGTACTACTATCTTTGGGCAGGGTAAGTAATGGCACTGAAATGCACATGCCAACAGGAACAGGGTCTAGCTGGGGCATGAGGGTGCTAAAGTGCAGGGGCTGCCTGCCGCCTAGCCAAATGGCTTCACAAGTTCTTCAGACTCGCACCCCATCACAGCCCCTCTGCCACCAAATGCTGCCATGCACAGCCCAGGGCTGACGCCCTAGAGAAGGAGTTGAGAAAATGCTCAATCCATCTGTTGTAGCAGCAGAGGCTGATAAGATTTTCATAAACTTCTGCTGGATGTTAACCAAAGGAGGAGAAAAAGGATAGCACTGAACTGAGCATCCTAGAGTTGCTAGATGTGTTTGGATAGGATACACTAGGCAAGAGAGGGAAGAAATCAGAATAATTATTCAAGGAATTATTGGAGAATCCCCTGGTCAGTGAATTTGTAGGCCCAATGAATTTGAAAAGATAGGAAGATGCTGCGAAGTCAAGAGGATCATCTTACCAAGAGTCTACTGAATATGGAAGCACCAGGAGTTAAATGGATGAGGCGGACCCAAGTGATGGTGGCTGGATTAAATGAAGGAGGATACATACACAGAAAATGTGGGAGAGAAAACAGGAAAACAGCGACAAAATTCAAAGCTTGCAGTTCCAGAGAGAAGCAGTGAACAGAGCTTTACCCAGGGAAACTAGGGCTCGGTAATTCTTCAGCATCTGGTCCCGGTAAAGCTCCTTGTCCTCATCTCCCAGCAGCTCCCACTCCTTCCGCGTGAAATACACTGCCACGTCCTCGAAGGCCTCCCGGAGCTGAAGTCACAAGCATTACACTATCAGCATCTTTTGTGGCTGCCTCCAGCCCCCACAGCCCTGATCTGTACTTACTCTGGGATACAAAAATTTGGGGCTTAGCTATGTTATTTAGGGGTGCCAAATTTCCAGGCATTCACCTGACATGTCATGTGGATACAGATTTGTGGACACAGGAGTTAACGCGTCTGCTTTAGCCCGGCTCATTGTGGGAGATGTTGAAGCTACTTTTGCTTGGCAGAAGGTAACACAGGTGCCTAGGCCCTGAAGTCTCCCTGGGGAAGCTGGTTTTGTGACTGGTATAAAGCCAGTATAAGGGGACTGGGACTGGTATTCACTTGACTTTCTTAGCATGTTGTGTACACGTGGGCTTCCTTCATCTTTACACACAGCTACTTTAGAAATGGGGACTCCCACTACATACTTACAAATGGCAATGCCATGGGCACACAGATGTTCCCTACTATTTTCCAATATGTCCACGACAAACTCAAACTCTGTTTCCTCCCCAGCTGCCACTTATTCCCTTCATACATCAAGGTACATCAAGGGTATTTTATCATATGGACAGGTGGAATAGAAACCCACCCACTACTACAGCTAGCTTTGACCCTGAGCAAACCACTAGATCCATCATCCACAGCCAAACTCAACATTACAACATTATCTCCTTCTATGGCTCCCACCCACCAGGATGCACACCTGATGGATCTGGAGCAGGGATTGCTACAATTACAATAAACCCCCCAAAGTCTGGTCACTGCAAGCAGCAAAGCCAGACTCAGACCGTGCTCCACCCTGCTACAGTACCAACCAGAGGAGAAGAACACAGACTCCACTGCCTGTCTCCTACAGCCCCCAGCTTGAAAACCCTGGACACATCAGTAACGACTGCCACCCCCTCCTGGAAAAGGAGGGCTGTCCCAAAGTAGCCACGCTGGACAAACCTGTCCTGCTTTACAGGCAGCCCCCTAAACTCAAACAATGCGTTTCAAGCCACAGGCAACCTAACACCCATTCTCACCACTGCACAGGGCGATGCAATGGACCCAGATGGAGAAAGCACTCTCTCCTCAATATACAGGACATCATCACTGAGCAAAATAACATGGATTATAGCATCTAAGGTTCATACGCCTCCGTCTCTTCCATTCTCAGTTAGGTTCTTTACTTGTTTCCCTTTACCAGCACTGTTCCCGCTCCAACCTTTCTCCCTTCCCTATGTCCTTTCCCCCCTTTAGCATACAAAACACTCTCTCTATCTCAGTCTGTCCTGTGCATATCCTCTCACTGTCTCATGAAATGAGTTGGGCTCACAACATCCTATTCTATGCATCTCTGATTCAGTTAGTTTGTAAGGTGCAAATCCATCCTTTCTTCTAGCTCACTTCTGACTAACAGAGATGTCTAGCAGCCAGGTGTGCTGCTCACTCCTACTAAACTGCCTGCCCATGCAGCTGCTGCCACTGCCTGTGCTGCAGAAATCCTGCTGGAGTCACCCTCTATGCTCCACAGTCTGAACCGTGTTCAGGGGAACATGCTGGGGTGAGCAATGGAGACCAGTGCCCTGTGCTCCCTGGGGCTGGCTGGGTATCCCCAAGTACCCAGTGGGACTCTTACTTGGTTCTTCCAGTCTTAAAAGCTTTCTTTCTCAGCACTCCTCAGAAGCACCCACGGATCCTGACCCAGCCTTCCAGAATCAGCACCCCTGCCTATCTGAACTTGGGAGCGAGCTCCAGCTAATGCCAGCTTGGTGCGGTTGCAGTCTCTGTCACCAGTGAAGCCTCCTCTTGTCACTGTTCAGGTTTCTCCATTCACTACATTTTACCCATGCAACCGACTCGGTCTGGTCTCTGCCTGAGCTGCAGTCCCAGTCCCGACTCAAGCTGGTGTCTGCTTACATCCTGCTTTGGAGGCCTGTCCTGCCCCTTGTGCAGGTGGCCTGGATCAGGTGTCAGGGAGCCGCCTTCCCCCAGTCTCCCTGGGGGAGTCCCCTGTAGTTCCAGGTTTCCAGGCCCATCAGCACAAAGCTCCTCCTCAGCTCTGCTCGGGGTCCCTGCACCTGCTGAGTGGGGAAGAGAATGCACAAGTTAGCCCGGGTGCTGCCAGCACGGGGAAAACCCTGCTGTTCACCTGTACCTGCCTGGGAATAAGGCAGCCAGGGGCCTAAAGGGAGGGGGAAGGCAAATACAAGGTCTGTCTGCTCCAAGGTGTGTGAAAGACTTCCAGGGGCACTGGGAGAATGCAAAAACCTGAACTCTTGGAGCACTGACCCCATCAAAATGTTCTGGCAAAGAGATTTTCCTCTGATGGATGATGCCTCCTGCTACTAGAAAAGGTGCAAACACGGCTCCTTACCTGCTCCTGGACAAGGGCCTGCTCTGGGGCACCAGCCTGAGGAACCTTCATGAGCTGACCACTCCCAGGTCTCCTCTGGTTTCAGGGGAACTGCAGCAAGACACAGGCCTGGGGTAAGTGTACCAGCCAAACCTCACTGGGCAAACTCATGTCCCCGACACCTGCACCAGCCCTGTTTTGGGCACAGAGGGTCACCGGGGCATGAAAAAGGGCTGAGCAGACCCCTGACTGTTAGGACACCCATTACACCATTGATGTGACCACTGCAGCACCACAGGGATCACCCAAGGTCAAGGGTCTTTCTGCTGGGTGCTGCACACATGCAGTGAGAAAGCTCGGGGCCCTCAGCCTGGTGCTGCCCAGCCACGCAGGTCAGAGCCCTGTCCCACCCCAGCCACGTGGTCACAAATGCTGTGGCCTCTCACGGCCTCTCAGGGACAGAGATTTGAGCCTCTCGCCCCTAATGCAGGACAGTCACTCCGGCCCCCAGACCCAGGCCCTGCCCAGCATCCAGTGCTTTACCTGGGTCCTGCTGGGGCAGAAGCTCCTTCCTGGGGACCCAAAGGGGCTCGTCCTGAGGCTCTGCGGTTTCATCCTGTCCTGCCTCCTTCAAGGGCTGTGGCCATGCCAGGCAGGATTTGAGATGTTCCCACAATGCCCCAGTGGGCACCATCTTGTCTGAGGACATTTCCTCAACCTCGACATGCACGGGGACCTGGGGACAAGGCAAATGTGTTACAGTGACCAAGGACTGGGAGAGAGCCGGGGGAGGGAGCATCCCCAGACACATGGAGATGGGGACGGCGCCTGGAGCTTCTCCTCCTCCGCTCGCCCCGCACGAAACCCCTCAGCCAGGACCACCGCCTCGGCGCAGGGCTCCCGCTGCATGCCCACTCCCAGCTCCGCATCTCCCGGGGCAGGATGGCCAGGAACTGCCCCAGCACCGCCAGCTTCAGGATGTGCTCCTTGCTGCGGCGCTCGGGCTCCAGCCAGCGCTGGCACAGCTCCCGCAGGCGGCTGCAACCCCCGCGGCCCCTCGCCCTCCTGGGAGCAGAAGCCAGGAAGCGCCAGCACCTTGCTCACCACCCCTGCCATGTGGGGGTGGGGGGGTATCTGTACCTTCCCTTCCAAACTGCAGGAGTTGGTGCCAGAAGTCTCTGTGCTGGGAGGTCGTGCCCGGTGCTCCTGCCCGATGGGGGGCCCTGGGCCGTGCTGGTGCTGGCCCCAGCTCAACAGCCACCGCCTTTCCCCGGGCAACCTCACGGCCGGGGGCTCTTGTGTCCCGCCCTGTGTGCGGGGAAGGGGAAAGAGCACGTCGTGCCCTGCGATGGGAGAGCCGGGACCAGCGCCTCCCTGCGGGTCCTGCCGCCTCCTCCCCGCGCCGCTGCCCCTGCCCCTGCCCCTGCCCCCGCCCCCGCCCCCGGCACGGCCTGCCCGTCCTGCCGCCGCCGCCCGCGGCTCGCAGCCCGCCTGGCCCTGAGCCCACGTGGCCGCAGCCCCTGCCCTGGCGCCCCCGAGCTCCCCGCCCCAGGACGCGCTCGGGCTCGGGCGGGGCCGGGACCGCAGCCCAGGGCCTCAGTCCCCGCTGCTCCGGAAGGGAAGGGAAGGCAAGGGAAGCGGCGCCCGCAGCTCCGCCCGCCGCGCCGGGCCGGGAGCGGGGAGCGGGGAGGCGGGGCCGGGCGGCGGGGCTGCGGGGTGCCGCCCCGCGGGGGGGCGGGGGCGGGTTGCCGTGCCCGGGGCGCGCCGCAGGCCGGTCCCGCCGGGGCTGCCTTTGTGTTGCGGTTTCCTGATGTACCTGCGTCCAGAGCGTCCCGTACCAGCTTGCCTTCTTCACGCGCCGGCCCACGCGTGGGAAGCCGGCGCGCCCCGTTACAACACGCGCTCCGCCCGCAGCCCGGGCTGCCAGCTCTCCGCGGCTCTTGGCGCCGCATCCCGGGCTCTGCCCCCCGGACGGCTCCTCCCTCCCCCCGGCGGCGCCCCGGAGAGGGCTGGCAGCGCTGGCCGGAGCCCAGGAGGGAGCCAGGCAGAGATCAGGCAGTGCGACCGGGCTGTGGGGCTGTCCCCGCCGTGTCCCAGGCTCTCTCCCCGCAGAGAAGCCCCCAGGCCTGGGAGGGCTCAGGGGGTGGACTGACTGCTCCTGCGCTGGCACCAGCGAGGGAGCCAGGCAGGGCTCCCCTCCAGCCCGACCGTGATTTGCAGATGCAGCAGGGTGTGCAGAGAGCCCCCGTCCCCCTCCAAGGGGAGCCTAGGGCGAGGGACAGCTCTTGCAGCCCCAACCAGCTGTGCAGGGATTAGTGACTCTTGCCCACCCCCAGTGCAACACTGAGGGGTGTATGCAGGGCTGTCCCCTCTCCCAGGGCATCTCCCCCAGGAGAAGGCAGGACTGGGAGGAGAGGCTGCCACTGGCAGCCGGGTAGTGGATCCGGCCCTGGTGCTGGGGCAGGCAGGGGAGGCAATCTCTGCCTTTCCGGGGCTAGAGCACAGTCCTGCCTCATACAAAGGCACATGGCTGGATGGGGGCAGAACTGCCAAAAACTTACCTCCCTGCAGGGAACCTGTACACAAGTTTCACTGTGCCTTAGTGGTTCTTCATCCACTAGCTGATTGAACACAGGTTAATTTTTTTTGTTTCCACAATTAGTCATTTTAAAAGGGATCTGCAGCCAGAAAGGTTTGCTAGGTTAGGGCTGTAGAGCTCTTTTGGGGACCCAATTGCACAAAAACTGTAACTTCTGTAAGCACCCAGTGTTTGAGAAGAGAGAGCAATGGGAGGCCAGATCTGGACTGTGGATACAGAGCTGGGGAAACATTAGTTACTGTTACATTTGCTGTTTTCTTCTTTGTAATAGTAGCAAAATAACATTTCTCTTCTTTCAACAAACACTTTCTATTATATCCAGCAACCCATTATAGTTAACATTAAAACATCTATCTCCCACAGACAAAACCAAGAAACAAATATCAATTTCCCCGTCTAAATCCTAATTTAACTTACTGTATTCTTTACACACGGGGAGTGCAAAAAATAACAAAATCCCAAAACATCCCAACAAGCACTCATCCAACGGTACCAGCTAATACTGCACACAAGAAAAAGAAGGCCCCGAACCCAGTACATGCCGCATTTTGCACAAGACTCACGGCGAAAACAGAACTGCACAAATGAATCGCACCCTTGGCCCTTTGCTGCCCGTTTCTAGCTTTTCCCTTTCCCCATTCCTCTTGTTCCCTTCCACAGTGCCACTTTGATTTATTCAGCCCCACCATAATGTCTTTAACTGCTGGTTCAACATGCCTATGCACAATCAAATCTCTCCATTTCCAAATCGCATCTTTAAAACAAATGATCAGATTCCATCCTCTTCTTGCACACACTTCCAGTAGCTGGAACTCGCCCCACGGCACCCTCCCTTGTCACAGCCCATATTCTCACTAGTGTCTCCAGAAGGCGTCGCACTCTCGTCCATCCCTTCATAACATGACATTCCCGGAAGACATGCCTCTGAGGTTCCTCCTCTCCACAGCAGGCCTTGGCCTCTCCATTTCCCAATCTGGCCCCCAAGTCTTTTGTCGGTGCTGAACTAGAAGGATCGGGGGGGGCCATCTGTCATTCCAAATCTTTCTGCTCTTACAACATGTCCACCGTACACGTGTCACGCAGATCCTTTTTTCTCTCTCCTCATTCAGGTGTCCCACCAGATCCAGTAAGAGACTCGTCTTTTTAGGGCTCGTGGGCCCCAGGCCTATCCCTTTCAAGGCTTGCCCTGACCCTGTGCTCTACCTGTCAATAGGCTCTGGCTATCTGCCTCTGCATCCCCGGCCCTCCACCCTCTTGCTGGGCCCACTGGGACGTCCACACCTCCCCTTCAGTCCCTTCCTCAACCACCAGTTCATTTCTAAGCAGCTCTCTGGGGGACTGGGCCTCTGACTCCTCTTCTCCCAGGCCTATCTGCCCCAAGGCCTGGCCAGCTTCTCTTGAGAGCAGCCCCGCTGGCACCCCTCCTCCTAGGCCTTCCCCTTCCAAGGCCTGTGTGCAGCTTACCCCAGCTCAGGTGGTACCAGGAGCCCTGCTGCCAGGAGCGCCTCATGGCAACTTGGGGGCAGATTGCCCTGACCAGTTCAGGCCCTGGGCTTACGTGGCTCAAGGACATCCCCCTTCCACCCAGGTGACTCCCTGATCAGCCCCCATCCCCACCTATCAGCTGCTCCCTAGACAGCCTGTCCTCTTAGTGTGACAGGTGTGCACCAAACTGCCCTGTCACAATGAGAGCACTCTGAAAGCCTTGAGAAGCAGTGCACCTAGAGACCTTCACCATGGTCAGACATTTATGGAAACAGAGCATCTGGGGTAGTGGCACTGGTACAGAACCATGGCTTGGAATTTAAAAGAAGGTGGAGGTGCAGCGATGGAGGATTTAACAGGTCGAATTTGAAGCAAAAGGGTCAGTGATTGAGATAACAAATGTATGGCCCCTGGCAGAAAGGGAAGTGCACCGTGTGATACTCAGGAAGGTAGCAGCGAGATTCCTAGTATCCAAACCCATTGCATTGGTTGGAGATGTCAACTGCCTTCTACACTACAGGCACGAGAAAAGAAAGTTTGGGGAGGACTATACAAAACCTCCAGACTGTAGAAACCAATTGTGGAGGAAAATGGTCTGCAAGAGGAGGGGAGGAGAGGCCCAGGGTAGGAAGCGATGTTCACAAAAGCCAATTCAACTGGAAAGTTGCACTCAGGAATTGAATTGCTCTTTTTCTCACAGTGCTGATGGTGAAGAACTTTCAGGTGGTGCCAAATTGCAACTTGTCCTGTAGGGCGTTAGAGACAAAGCGGACCTGGATGTTCACCAGGTGGAAGGGAAAGGGCCGTGGGAGCTGAATGTGGTGCTCATGGAGGTGGGGAAGGGCATAAGAGAACACGAGGGCCTGTATATAGTATGGAGAACACTGAGCACCCGGGGGGACCAGGCATGGAAACAGGTCAGTGCCTGGCAGGATCCAGGATGGTCCAGTGCCCGAGGCCTGCCAGATGGGAGAGCATGTGGCTGGGCACTCACATCCCATGAACAGCACATGTCAGCAGATCACCTGCAAAACTTGAGAGTGGGGATTGGGGAGGATGGAGCCCAAGACTTAGCCCATAAAGCAACAACCATGAGCACTTCTAGTCAGAAGAATAAGACCAGGCTTGGGAAGCCCTGGGGCACCAGTCCTTTCATCAGAGATATATCACATCAAAGCACGGTGGATAAATCAAATGGAGAGGTCCTGGAAGAAGAGGGAACACCATGACCACCCCTGGGATGGGTACTTGCTATGATGTCATTCATAGATCACACTTTTACAGGCAGATGACGTGTTTGTACGTGAGCCAAAAATACCCCTACTCCTGCCCACTTACTCACACAATACTCCTGACATGAACCAATGCAATGACCAAGATTACCTGTTGCCCACTGTTTTGCAAAGGGAGCCTTCATCACTGTTTCCCTCTGCTATTTTCCTCTTCTCTACCCAAATGCTCTGTCTTGTTTCCATCTCGGACCCATGGCCTGAACTTTCTAGTTGTGGGGCCTGAACATGAATGGTTCCCCCTCCTTCTGCCCCATCTCTGATTCTCTGCCTCTCCCTTAATTTTGCCCATCTTTCCCCTTTCAGGTGTTTGCCATTCCTTCACTTCTCCAGTTTCACTTTCAGGAAGCCATCCCATCCCCTCTTCTATTTCTTCTTGAGTCCACACCACCTCTCCCTGCTCCTGAGGGCACTAGTGTCCTGTTGAACTTTTCCCTCCTTCTCTTCCTTTCCTTCCTGCAGCAACTCTCCAACCAGAGGAACTCCTCAAAAATCTCTTCCTGGCTCTGTTGTGGGATCTCCTTCAGCACCTTTGCTTCTGTTTTTTCCTGCTCAAACTCCTCTACTCCATCCTGCCGCTTTTCTTCCTGTTTGCTGCATACTTTCCACACACTTCCATGAGAAAGGGTGGTGGGGTGAAGGAGGTGCAGGTTCTTCCTATTTCTCTGTCAAGAAATCTATAACTCCTGGGCAAATAGGGCCCATGCTGCACAGCACTATGTGGGAGCAACACCTCAGGTGTGACCAACTCATGCTCCCGAGTGTTAGGAACAAGCTCTTGATTGTGGTGAATCCTCTCAAAATGGAAGGGCTTGGGACTCCTAGAGATACCTGGTGTGGAAAAGGTTTGGACCCCTGGTTTTTTCCATTTCACAGCTTTGGAGAGAACATGGAGACCCCGCACAAGGATACCAGTTCAGTTCTGGGGCTTTAGTAGCAAGGGATTTGTTACTGAGAATGAGATGATGATGATGAATAAAGGAGGGCAAGGAAAGCAACTGGCACCTGGCAGTGCAGAGTTCTGGGCAGAGGCTAAAGAGCAAAACCTACTAAACTGGGCTAAGGGGGCAGCAGCAGTGGCAACAGCAGCTAAAAGACACCCGATGGGCATGAGCACTTGAGCAGGTCTAGGAAAGGGGTTGTGTGGTGGTGAGGAAAGGCAAGGTCAGAGCAAAGAGCAGGGAATGCTTTGCCAACCATTAATGCTCTGCTCCCTGCAACTCAAGAGCCTCACGTACCAGGACCTTGGGACTAGCAGGGAGGACAAAGCTTGGACGAAGTATAGGTCAGTCCCTGAGTGTAATGTGGAGCCAGTTGTCTTGGGAGGGAACCCTACTGTCAGTGCACTTCTCCCCCAGGACAGCTGACTGCTTGCAGAGAATGATGGGGAATGTATAGAGTCCAAGGTTAATGCAAAGATCATCACCTCAGAAGTTCTCCCAGCATCTGGGCTAGCTCCTGCCTCAGGTATTTCTTCTTGCCTCTCCCACCAATCAAAACCTTGCACCCCAATCTCTGGGTCCTTTGGGCTCTGCAGTTCCCTACATGGGCTGAGGGCAGGGTGAACTCTTTCTGCACTCTGCCAGGGCAGAGCTGCTTGCCTGAATGCAACCACTGGTGGGTGTTGAGTATGCAGACATACCCAAGTCCATCTTGCACTGTGGCAGAATAATGGCTGCTCCTGGGTGCAGATGCACTGGTGCTGATCTAGGTGGGAGGAACAAGTGAAGCTTCACTCATCCTGAGCACTAATGTGGCTTCTTCCTCATGTGGACGTGCTGGTGTCGGGCCAGCTGAGAGGCCCAGAGGAAGCTCTTCCCACACTCAAGACAATGATGTGGTTTTTCCCCTGTGTGCATGCGCTGGTGCTGGGCCAGGTGGGAGGTTTCACTGAAGCTCTTCCCACACTCAGAGCACTGATATGGCTTCTCCCCGATATGGATGCGCTGGTGCTGGGCCAGGTGGGAGGTTTCACTGAAGCTCTTCCCACACTCAGAGCACTGATATGGCTTCTCCCCGATATGGATGCGCTGGTGCCGGACCAGGTGGGAGGAGAGGGTAAAGCTCTTCCCACACTCAGGGCACTGATACGATTTCTTCCCCATGTGGATGTGTTGGTGTCGGGCCAGCTGGGAGGCCCAGAGGAAGCTCTTCCCACACTCAAGACACTGATGTGGCTTCTCCCCTGTGTGGATGCGCTGGTGCTGGGCCAGGTGGGAGGCTTCAGTGAAAGTCTTCCCACACTCAGGGCACTGATACGGTTTCTCCTCTGTGTGGATGCGCTGGTGCCGGGTCAGGTGGGAGGAGAGGGTGAAGCTCTTCCCACACTTAGGACACCGATGTGGCTTTTCCCCTGTGTGCATGCGCTGATGCTGGGCCAGACGGGAAGTTTCACTGAAGCTCTTGCCACACTCAGAGCACTGATATGGCTTCTCCCCCGTATGGATGCGCTGGTGCCGGATCAGGTGGAAGGAGAGGGTGAAGCTCTTTCCACACTCAGGGCACTGATATGGCTTCTCCCCTGTGTGGATGCGTCGGTGCCGTGTCAGGTGGGAGGACCAGATGAAGCTCTTCCCACACTCAAGGCAGTGATGTGGCTTTTGCCCTGTTTCGATGCGCTGGTGCTGGGCCAGGTGGCAGGCTTCAGTAAAGCTCTTCCCACACTCAGGGCATTGATATGGCTTCTCCCCAGTGTGCATGCGCTGGTGCCTAGCCAGGTGGGACGGGAGGGTGAAGTTCTTCCCACACTCATGGCACTGATGCAGCTTCTCTCCTGTGTGGATGCGCTGGTGCCGAGCCAGGTGGGAGGAGAGGGTGAAGCTCTTCCCACATTCATGGCACTGGTGTAACTTCTCACCGGTGTGGATTTGCTGGTGCCGGGCCAGGTGGGAGACTTGGGTGAAGCTCTTCCCACAGTCAGGGCACTGATGTGGTTTCTCCCCGTTATGAATTTGCTGGTGCCGGGTCATGTGGGAAACCTGGGTGAAGCTCTTCCCACACTCAGGGCACTGATGAGGCTTCTCCCCTGTGTGGATGCGCTGGTGGTGGTTTAGGCTGGAGGAGTGCGTGAAATGTTTCCCACATGTAGAGCACCCATGTGGCTTCTCCCCCGTGTGGATGCGCTGGTGCTCAGCCAGGCTGGAGGAGAGGGTGAAGCTCTTTCCACACACAGAGCACTGATATGGCTTCTCCCCTGTGCAGATGAGCTGATGCAGGGCCAGCTTGGACATCTGGCTGAAGCTCTTCCCACACTTGGTGCAGTGGGATGGCTGCTCCCCGCTTTGCACACACTGGTGACAGGACAGGCCTTGCCTGCTGGTGAAGCTCTTTTTGCACTTCATGCATTGAATTCTCTTCCTTCCTGAGTGGATGTGCTGGTGCTGCGATGGGCAACTGAAGGTTTCCCTGCACTCAGGGGTGGGCTGGGCCATCTCCATGAGCTTGGTGGTGAGCTCCTGCTTCTCCCTAAGGCCCACCCTGGTGGCAGAGTTTAGATGAAATCTCTCTCCCTGTTGAATCTTTCTCTTGGGATTTCTCATATTTCTCAGCCTATCAAATTCTTCCCTGTAACTCTGGCTCTTGCTGGGCTTCACCTCTCCTCCACTCTCACATCCAACAAGATTTGGTATTTTGTTAAACGAAATGTTTTCCATCTGGTTTCGAGACCTGGTGGGCCTCTTATGCAAACAGTCCTTCTCAGGACTTGGAGGGTCCCTCCCTCCTGATCTTGAGGAAGTCTGTGGTGGTTCCAGATCTGAGCGCCCTTCCTTTGGAGACTGCTGAGAAGAGCTGGGGAGCATCGAGGCAGCTCCTGCTGGGGAAGAAAAACTCTAGATTAGCCCTGCCCTGGCACAAAAGGGCAAAAACTGCTACTCGCTGAACTGGGATAGCCCTCAGAGCAGGGCTGGAACTCAGTGACAGTATTTACTTATTTTCTTAAGATCTGCTTTCTAGCACCACAAGTGCTGGGGTTGGGGGAGGGGAAGGTCCATGTGCCATCCTAATGTTCTGCACCTCGTTGGATTTAAGAGCCAGTTTCTCAGGACTTGCATCACAGCTCTGAGCTCCATCACCTCGGACCCTTCTGGCAGAAGTGAATGAAGGACACGTATTAGGACAGTACCTTAATGGCTTTCCTGCTCTAAGAGGCTGAGCATGAGAACAAAAGCATTTTCTTAAAGGAAGAGTGAGGCTCTCTAAGGGTTGCTATATCCCACAGCACTGATGGGTCCAGGAGGAGATAATGCTGAGGACACCACCTGACTGGGCCAACGTGCTCCAGTATCCAAAATGCATGAGCAAGGCTGTTTAGGGCTGATCTCCAGTGCTCACACTTGATGTCTGGCTGTTCTGAGAGCAGCATCTGGGGACAAGTGTGAACAGCCTTATGATGGAGAACAGGAAGTTGACAGTGGACATGAATGTTTGGTGAGTATGCCCTTACCTAGGACTAGATGCTTCAGAGGTACAGAGAAATACTGCTTCTGCTTGCTAGAACAAGACAAACTATTTTATCCCCCATCCCTCCAAGAAGTGTTCTTGGAGGGGAGCATTTAGACCTGTGGCTCTCCCTTGTGGAGGGGGCAGATCTCTGCTCCCTACCTGCTGCCAGGGAACAGTTGGATGCAGGCAATGAGCCTAGGGAGCTTTCCTCTGCTGACGAGTCCCAGGGGTCCTTCAAGGCACAGGAATCTGCAACAGTAGAAAGGCCTTGGCATTAACCTGGACATGGACTCCGTGATGAGTCCCAGGGCTTGTGACACTCCAAGCCCCAAAGTGACATAGAAAGTGTGAGATACTGGTAGAAACCATATAGGTACTCACTTCCATCACCCAACACAAAAGCTTGTGAATCCCACCCACCCCAGGGACCCATTTCATGCAGCCTGAGAACTTGATTAGATGCTACCTGGGTTCCAGGTTTACCTAACCAGATGAAATCAAGGGGAGCCCCTGCCTGCCTCTTGTCTAACAAAAATGGCTACACAGAGCTTTGGCCAAACACTCTTATTACCATGGGGGACCACACATCCTATCATGCCCTGGTAGAGGGTGTTATGGCTACCTAGAGCTGGGGAATCAACACTTGCATTGCTGAATGAAGACAGAAATGAAAAATAATCTTATTCCAAGGGAACCAGGTCTCTGGCTAAAAATCAAGACAGCAAGCTCAGTTGTTCCTTGACAGGCTAAATAAAGGAGAAAAATGGGAACAGTTGCTTGTCTCCACCATCACTGATTTCAGGGAGTGGAAATAATATCTGCCTGGACACATCACAGCACAAGCAACTGGAGGTCAGCATCCTCGAATGGCAGCATAGAGCACGTTTTCAGTTTCCAATCTTCCCCAACCTGCCACACATGGGTATTCAAGATTTCTAAGAGCAGAGTCAGGTGGAGGGGACTGCACAACTTACCTGGCAAGAGGTTTTCAGACACTGAACTTTCCCCATGGTGCTCATCATCACAAACCCAGAGCTCCACCTCTCTTTGCTTGATGCGGCAGATTAAGCCAGGTGTGGGACCTTGATATCCTGTTTGGGACAGTATTTAAAGATTGTTTGTGTCTGGGTGCTGGATGGAGAGGAATCAACTGGGATTTGGGGATTGGATGAAATGAACTGAGGTATTCTACTAGGGCCTTGAAGGAAAAGGGAGGATGGACATCTGAGATTAAAGAGAAGGCACTGCAGGGCGAAGCCTTCAATAGATGATGGTCCTTGTCACCCAGGCAGTAGAAGTATAGTGGAACAGGGAGCCTACAGCTCCTGTTACTTTGAGAGGCAAAACAGCAGTAAACAGCGCACAGCCAAGCTAATAAAGGTGATCTGCAAGGGAACAGGCAGCCAAAGCAGCTATTGCTATGGTAGTTACACAGCAGTGGGATGATAGGAGACAGTCTTATGCAGGGGGTTTTCCTGCTTATGCAGGGGGTCGGACTCGATCTATTGAGGTCCCTTCCGACCCTAACATCTATGAATCTATGAGTCTATTTAAGCAGTAGAGTCAAGGAGAAGCAAGGCAGTAACAAGCAGCCCATTAGAGTGGCAGGGAGACAGCTGGGTCAGTGCTAGGAAGTGGGCAGGACTTGAGTGAGATATAAGCTATGGCCCGAGCCAAGGCAGCCAGTCTGGCCCTGCAAGCTGCAGGAGAAAGAGCTCCAGGATAGGGAGGCTATAGGGGACTGCCTAGATGACAGAAAAGGCCCAGAGACCTGCAAATTAGATGCCTCCTGCCTAGGGAAGTAGGGCCCAGTATGGGGGAGAGCAAGGTGGTTAAGCCACAGAGAGGATGTTTTTGTGGGGCTGGAACCCATAAGCTGGCCTGGCGTGGTGAGCCAAGGTAGCAAGGGGCCAGTGAGAGGATGGGGAGGAGGATGGGAAGGCCAAGGCCCTGACAAGTGTGTGGAGGCCTGGAATGGCCAGACATTGGCTTTAGGCTAAAGTCCCACACCTCAGCCACACCTTTGAGGCATGGGCATGACTGTAAAAGAGGTTCAGAGGCTTTGATTAGCCAATAAGGTTCAGAGGCTTTTGATTAGCCAATAAAAGGTGACCTGGGAGACATGTATGGGCTGGGAGGGCCAGCTAAATGCAAGGACTGGAATGAGTCCTATAGAGTTTTAGGGGATCCGCTGGCAGGAGACCAGTGTGGAGCACCCTCCTTTCCAAACTGTACTATGAACATCAAGACGTGGCAGACGAGCGTGAAGGGAGGGTCTCCAGAGCCAGAACAGGACAAGAGTTGAATGACCAACAGGAGGCATAACGGCCGCCCCAGGAACACCCGTCCCATTACAGGTGGTGGAAACAAAGGAAACAAAGCACCAACCACTCTGAAGTTTAGAAAGGGTATGTGACTAACAGGGTGCATCTACATGTGCCAGTTACCACAGAGTGACTAACCAGCTCATTGTCTACATGTGCACCAGTATTAGGGCACGGTAAATTAACTCCATTGTAAGATAGTACTGTTAGGGACAGTACTATCTTACAGCAGAGTAAGTAACTGCACTGCATTTCATGTGTAGGTAGGAATAGGGGCTATCTGGGGCATGAGGTGCTAAAGTGTGGGGGCTGCCTACCACCGAGCCACGTGGCTCCTCAGGTTCTGCACCCTCACACCCCAGCAAGCCCTCTGCCACCAAACACTGCCACACAGAGCTCAGGGCTGACCCCAGTGCTCATTGTCAGGCCAGGGCCGCTCCACCATGGCTGAAACTCCTGCAGCCCCAGGTGCACATGTAGACGCTGTACCTGGGGGAAGTTAACACCAGCATGAACAGCTCCGGAGTTTATTGCGTTGCATTAATTTCATGTGAAAATGACCCATGGTCACCAGGGACAGAGATGGAGATGCAGTGATCTGTGATGTAATAGAAAGCAGAAAGATAAAGCTTTTGCTATTTTCATGGTACCAAAATTAATAGAAATTGGACACTGATGGATGCATAACATTCATCTTATCTCTGTAATTCCAGGCAAAGTAGTTGAAACAAGTTTATCCCCAGGGAAGGCTTATAGTGAGAACTCGTGGCAATGAAAAAGTCCATGACAGATGGATGATAATGAAACTTTTTTTTTCCTGGAGGAGAGGGTAATTCATTAACAGGACACAGGAGAGGATGTTTTCATAAGAACTATAGTTGCACCTAAAGCAATGATCCCATCCACTGGGAGGATCATCCTATAAGGGGACATGAGTACACAGGTTGGCAAATACTGCTGAGGTTAA
Source organism: Alligator mississippiensis (assembly GCF_030867095.1). Classification (NCBI taxonomy): domain Eukaryota; kingdom Metazoa; phylum Chordata; order Crocodylia; family Alligatoridae; genus Alligator; species Alligator mississippiensis. The sequence continues at coordinate 5,231,435 of NC_081838.1, read as the reverse complement.
AAATAAGATCTGCAGAGGGCACATCTACACCTGACGCTACATCACTGTAGCAATGCGCTATGGTGACGTAGCGCCAGCGGGGGTCTACACATGACCAGCAGCTACTTCTCTGTAGTGAGGCGCTCCTCCATTATAATGCGCTGCTACAGCAAAGTAGCTGCTAAAAATAACCGTGCACCATGCTAAGGTGCAACATGGGCTGTTACTGCACCATGATTCAGTGCTTCCAAAAGGAAGTATTAAATCATGGTGCAATAACAATGTTGCCATAGTAACACATGTAGACATGCCCATCATAAAGGATATGGACAAAAGAAGGCAGAAGGAGACACATTTTACAGCATGTGAATTGCCATAATGTAGAAATGGCCTACATGGCCTTTGTAAGGTAGAAAAAGCATCTGAGCACTTTCCAAAGGAAGCCCTTTGGGGGCAGTCGAGGGAAATGAAGGCACCAGCAAAGCAAACTGAACTAGTAAAAGGCAAGTACCTCAAACCTGCATTGAAGCCAGAACGAGCCCCTGTATTAGACATCCTCCTGCAACAAAAATTGGTTTCCCTAGGCCCTTTACCTAGCCCACTTCTTTTTTAATCACTGTGATAGGCAACTGATATGCAGAGAGATTTTTAGGAGCAGGACAAGAAAGCTTTTGAGAATGGCGGAACAAGTTTCAGAGCACATATCTCAAAGTAAATGCAGCAAAGCCAGAAGCTGTGGTTTATGGAGGGGAAGATGTTGGGAAGGAATGCAGACAGATACTTCCGGCGAGTCCTTGTGAGAAGTACCAGGTCCCGTCATGCGTACATATGTCACTAGAGAAGGAATTGAGAAAATGCTTAATCCAGCTGTGGTAGCTGTAGAGGCTGACAAGACTTCCATTCACTTCTGCTGCGTGGTAACCAAAGCCAAAGGAGGAGAAAGCAGATTTAGACAGCGCTGAACTGAGCATCCTAATGTTGCTTACTGTGTTTGGACAGGGCACACTAGGCAAGAGAGGGAGGGAATCAGAATAATTATCCAAGGAATTATTCCCTGTTAGTGAATTTGTATGCCCAATGAATCGAGGAGGAGAGGAACATTTTGGAAAAGTGAAAGGAGATCATCTGACCAAGAATCTGCTGAATATGGAAGCACTTGGAGCTGACTAGTTGGGAAATATGTAAGTAAAGGTGGCTGGATCAAACGAAGCGGGATATGTAAATAGGAAAGAGAGGCTCCATGATTGACAAAGCAGTGGGAAGGAAGTGGATTTAAACCACAAGGCAAAAGTCCAGGAGGATGAGACTGCTGAAAAACAGGAAGACAACAAAATTCAGAGCTCACAGTTCCAGGGAGAAGCAAGAAGCAGAGCTTTACCCAGGGAAACTAGGGTTTGGTAATTCCTCAGCATCAGGTCCCGGTAAAGCTCCTTGTCTTCATCTTCCAGCAACTCCCACTCCTTCTGGGTGAAGTACACCGCCACATCCTCAAAGGCCTCCCGGAGCTGCAGTCACAAGAATTACACTATCAGCATCGTCTCTTCCAGATGCCTCCAGCCCCCACAGCCCTGATCTGTACTTACTCTGGGGTACAAAGATTTGGGTCTTAGTCATTTTAGTTAGGGGAGCATGGCTCCTGGCACCCTCATGCCTGTCAGCCCACACGGCCCGTCTCCTCCACAGTCCTCATCTCTACCATTCTCATTTAGGGTCTTTACTTGTTTTCCTCTCCCAGCACCGTCCCCCCTCCCACCTTTCTCCTTTCCTCACTTCCTTACCCTTTCTTTAGCATACAAGACACTCTCTATACTTGATAGTCTGTCCTGTGCATATCCTCTCAGTGTATCTCATGAAATGAGCTTGGGCTCACAACGTCCTATTCCATGCATCTCTGAGTCACTTAGTTTGTCAGGTGCCTCACTTCTGTCTAACAGAGATGTCTAGCAGCCAGGTGCGCTGCTCACTCCTACTAAAACGCCTGCCTGTGAAGCTGCTTTGTCACTGGCTGTGCTGGAGAAATTGTACTGGCATCAGCTGAAGTGACCCTCTATCCTCCATAGTCTGAGCCATGTTCAAGGGAACTTGCTGGGCTCAGCTGTAGAGATCACTGCCCCATGCTCCCTGGTCCAGTTAAGTCCCCAGAGGGCTCTTCCTTGGCTCTTCCAGTCTTAAGAGGTTCTAGCTGAGCACTCCTCAGAAGCACCCAAAGGAGCGTTTCCAGAGGAGTGAGCTCTGGCTCCACGGATCCTGACCCAGCCTTCCAGTGTCAGCACCCCTGGCTACCTGCACCGGGGAGTGAGCTCCAGCTAATGCCAGCTTGGTGTGTTTGCAGCCTCTGTTAACAGTGAAGCCTCCTTCTGTTGCTCTTCTAGTGTCTCCGGTTCCTACATTTTCCCTACACCACTGGCTGTCTGGTCTCTGCCCAAACTGCACTTGCAATTGCTACTGAAGCTGGTGCCCTGCTCACCTCCATTCTCTGCCCCTGCCTTGGAGATCTGCTCTGCCCCTTGTCCATTTGACTTGGCACAGGCATCAGGAAGCCCATATCCACCAGTCTCCCTGGGGGAGTCCCCTGTAGTTCCAGGTTTCCAGGCCCATCAGCACAAAGCTCCTCCTCAGCTCTGCTCGGGGTCCCTGCACCTGCTGAGTGGGGAAGAGAATGCACAAGTTAGCCCGGGTGCTGCCAGAATGGGGAAAACCCTGCTGTTCACCTGTACCTGCCTGGGAATAAGGCAGCCAGAGGCCTAAAAGGAGGGGGAAGGCAAATACAAGGTCTGTTTGCTCCAAGGTGTGTGACAGACTTCCAGGGGCACTGGGAGAATGCAAAAACCCAGCCTCTTGGAGCACTGACCTCATCAAAATGTTCTGGCAAAGAGATTTTCCTCTGATGGATGGTGCCTCCTGCTACTAGAAAAGGTGCAAACGCGGCTCCTTACCTGCTCCTGGACAAGGGCCTGCTCTGAGGCACCAGCCTGAGGAGCCTTCATGAGCTGACCACTCCCAGGTCTCCTCTGGTTTCAGGCTATCTGCAGCAGGACACAGGCCTGGGCTAAGTGTACCAGCCAAACCTCACTGGGCAAACTCATGTCCCCGACACCTGCACCAGCCCTGTTTAGGGCACAGAGGGTCACTGGGGCATGAAAAAGGGCTGAGCAGACCCCCGATTGTTAGGACACCCATTACACCATTGATGTGACCACTGCAGCACCACAGGGATCACCCAAGGTCAGGGATCTTTCTGCTGGGTGCTGCACACATGCAGTGAGAAAGCTCGGGGCCCTCAGCCTGGTGCTGCCCAGCCATGCAGGTCAGAGCCCTGTCCCACCCCAGCCACGTGGTCACAAATGCTGTGGCCTCTCACAGCCTCTCAGGGACAGAGATTTGAGCCTCTCACCCCAAATGCAGGACAGCCACTCCGGCCCCCAGACCCAGGCCCTGCCCTGCATCCAGTGCTTTACCTGGGTCCTGCTGGGGCAGAAGCTCCTTCCTGGGGACCCAAAGGGGCTCATCCTGAGGCTCTGTGGTTTCATCCTGTCCTGCCTCCTTCAAGGGCTCTGGCCGTGCCAGGCAGGATTTGAGATGTTTCCACAGTGCCTCAGTGGGCGCCATCTTGTCCGAGGACATTTCCTCAACCTTGACATGCACGGGGACCTGGGGACAAGGCAAATGTGTTACAGTGACCAGGGACTGGGAGAGAGCCAGGGGAGGGAGCTTCTCCTCCTCCTCTTGCCCCACATGAAACCCCTCAGCCAGGACCACCGGCTCGGCGCAGGGCTCCCGCTGCATGCCCGCTCCCAGCTCCGCATCTCCCGGGGCAGGATGGCCAGGAACTGCTCCAGCACCGCCAGCTCCAGGATGCGCTCCTTGCTGCGGCGCTGGGGCTCCAGCCAGCGCTGGCACAGCTCCCGCAGGCGGCTGCAACCCCCGCGGCCCCTCGCCCTCCTGGGAGCAGCAGCCGGGACGTGCGGGCACCAGGTCTCTGCTGGGGGGGTCGTGCCCGGTGCTGGTGCCGGCCGGGGGGGCACAGGTGCTGCCCCAGCTCAACCGCCGCCGCCTGTGCCCGGGGGAGCTGAGCCCCGCGCTCGCCCCCTCCCCGCTCCCTGCAGGGGCCGGCGGGAGCACCGCCCTGGGGGTCCCGCCCTCGCCCGGCGCCCCGCACGCACCCGCTGCCCGCCCCGGGACGCGCTCGGGCTCGGGCGGGGCCGGAGCCGCAGCCCAGGGCCGCAGTCCGCGCTGCTCCGGAAGGGAAGGGAAGGGAAGGGAAGGGAAGGGAAGCGGCGCTCGCAGCTCCGCCCGCCGCGCCGGGCCGGGAGCGGGGAGGCGGGGCCGGGAGCCGCCAGGAGTGGAGGGGACACTGCGAAGGCTTGTGTCGCGGGAGGGAGAAGCTGGAGGGGTGCGAGACTTTCCGAGCCCATCGGGGACGGGAGAAAGCAGGACGGGCAGCCGGGCGAGCTGCTCTGCTCAGGCCGGCCAGCCCGGGACAGCCAGGACCTGCCCCACTTTTTGGTACAAATGTTTCAAGTTCCCAAGAAGTTTGCTTGGGAAAACAATAATTGTTTCCAGCAACTGCTCCCCAAAAGATTTCATTGCCAATAAACTCGTTTGCCCCTCAAATTCAAAGGCACAAGAAAAACGTTGCTTTTCCTTGGCTAGAAACACAGGGCGGGTGCCCCAAGTGAGGAGTTCCTGTAACAATGTGTCCTGTTGTCCCGGAAACCCAGATTGAAATAGGAGAGGGAGGGTGATCCCGGGAAGGATCCTGGGTACAAATGTAATTGTTGGTGGTGTTTTGGGAGCCAGCGCATTTCCTGCGCCCGGTGCCAGGGTTGAGTGGGGCTGTGGAGACGTGGGGGTCCTGCGTCTCCCGTCACATGATAACACCTGTGAGACGCAGCCAAGAGGCCACTTGTGAGCGGTAGGAGCACAAGAGGTGGGGTGAGGTCTCCCCGGGTGCGGACAGTGGCTGTTGGCCTGGGACCAGCACCAGCTTTGTCCTTGGACTCAAAGAGAAAATGCCATGTCCTCTCCTGGAGGGAATGGGGCAGCTCTGAAGGGGGAGTGCAAAGGGGACTCAGGGACTGTAACAGAAGAAGGCAGGTGGGGCAGAGCAGGGGATTGCTGATCCGAAACTTGTTCCATTTAACTTCTCTAGTGTAACACCCACACATGCTTGGGGTTGTGTGTGGTTGAGTGTGTCTTGGTTGTATTTTGCTGTGTGTCTTGTTTGTGCTGGATATTTTCCTTCCTCTCCCTGGTGAGAACCACCTCCCTGTCCCCCTTATTGTGTCCAGACCCTTTGTCTTAAGGTTTCCTCCAAGGAACCTGTGGAACCAGGTTGGTGACTCTGGCCACTTCACCAGGGCTTGCTGACCACTTTCGAAATGATTGGCTTGCATTTGCAGCCTTCAGATAATGCCTGCTTCTGGTGGGGACCAAGCGATGAAGTCAGAAAAGCTTGCAATTAAAGATTTTTTTTTTTTTTTTTTTGCAAAAATCTAGTTGGGCTAATAAAAGATATCCCCTCTAGCATGAGTCCTGATTGCTTAGGTCAGAAAAAATTCTTCAAGGGTCAGGCCCCCTGGGCTGGCTCTCTTCTTCCTCCTGGGGCTGCTGAAGCCTGAACGGCAATTTGGGAGCCAGAAAAGCTCCCCACCACCCTGCTTTTCACTGCCAAAGCAAACTGAAGCTTTGTGAAGGGAAAGCCTCAGGTAGAGGGAGAGAGAGTCTGTCTTGGGGCATGAGGCCCTCTGTTCTCTCCCTCTCCTTTCCCCTTTTGTTTTCTGGGTTTGGAGCAGGATGATGGCAGGGGGGGGGGGGGGAACATCAATCCCTGCAGCAAACTGGCTCAGGTTGGAGACTGGCAGTTTTGCTGGTGTGCTGTGGGCCAGGGATGAGAGCCTGGCATGTTTTAGTTGCTGTTGCAACTTCTTTTGGGTTCAGCATAGCTGTCGCTGACCCCCAGCTACGTGTCTTGCTGGCTGGTTTGGCCACACAGACCTTGAGTGGGAGGATGCCATGAGTCTATCCTCCCCTAGTGCGGGCTGCCCAGGAACAGGGTCCTGGCAGCTACTGCCTGTGCAGGCCTTGAGTGGGATGATGCCAGGGGAGTGTCATTCCCTAGTGGAGACTGACCAGACAACAGGGTCCTGGCAGAACCGCATTGGGGATTGCAGTGTCTCTGTGAGGTGCTATAGCTAAGACAATGCCGTCAGCTCGGGTCCTTTTTGCTGTTTTACAGTTGCCGCCTTTCAGCCCACCGGTGTGGCACTGCACCCCAGCCATATGTTGGTTGGCATATTTGGGCCCGGGGTTAAGCCCTGGTACTTCTTGTTTATCCAGGCCTCAGTGGTGTATGAGCCTGGTTGGCTTTTTGCTGCAGAAAGCCTTCTTCTGTCCCTTTTGCAGTTTATGCCCCAACCAAGCAGTGTGGTTGGGCACTAGTTCCAGTTCAGGCCCAAGCCAAAATAGGCCTGGCTCCCCTTTTGTTGTTTCCTAGCTGTTAGGTCTCAGCCTAAGTCCAAGTCACAGTCAAGTAGGTCTGGTGCTCTTTTGTTGCATGTTCAGGCCTGAGTCCCCTTGTTATTGTTTTACAGCAGTTGTGTCTCAGTACAGGCATATTGCTGAGCCCTGCTGTGTGTGGGTTTGCTGTGTATCCGGGCCTGGCACGTTTTGGGCCTGGCACATGTTGCTTTTGTGGCTCTATGTCCTGACCAATGCAGCACGGTTGGTGCTGGTTGCTGGCCAGGCTCTTTTGCTGTTTGGCTGGCTGTTCTCTGAGGTCTCTGGCAGTTTCCCATCAAGTAGGACTAAAAACTTGGGGATGTGATATGCTGATGAAGGGCCGTTAACTCCTCAAACCCACCACACAGGGGTGAGGATCAGCACTACAGTTTTGCAGGGAGCAACGAGGGACCCTTTGCAACGCAGCCTGACCTACGCTGTCTAGCAGCTCCCTGCAGCACAGTGGACCCACAGAGCAGCTTGTTGGACTCTGGTGTGGGCCCCCGCTCCAGCCCATTGCTGAAAGGCAGGTGTAGGGGTGCAGGCCCCCAGAACTACCCTTTGGGGAGTGCCACGTCCCGGACTACCTGGGTATGGGCAGTGACCAGTGCCACCCATAGACTTTGTTTTGTAGTTTGTAGTGTTTTAAAATTATAGCTAGTGTTGTCTACATTTGTTTTTCTTCATGCTTTGTAATAAATTTGTTTTTGTGTTTACACTGCTTGCAAAGAAAGGGTTGTTGGTTTTATTGGCCACCCTAGTAATTCAATTAGTGTTTCCCAGGTAGACTGTTTGGAGGCTCAAGCCACAGTAAAATATATTTGGTATCCCCAAAATTGAACCTGGCCTTTCTAGCTGCTGACAGATGCTCAGCAGAAGGGTTACATCTACACACTTACTTGTGTCTGCTGCGGCTTACCCTGTGGTTCAGTGGTAAAATCCTCGTCTGTCACACAGAAGGCCTGGGTGCTTATACAACTACAGCCATGGAGGGACGAAACGTTTGGATTCAGTCTGGCCTTTGGATTCTGTCTCAGTGCCCTAAAATGGGGATGGAAGGTCTGGGAAGCCTCCACGCCTCCAAAAAACTCCTGCCTAGGCATATGCATCCAAGGTCTGAGTGGCCTCTCATACATATGCTATGATACAGAAGGATCAACAGTTGCCAAACTTGTCTCTGCAAAGGAGAGAGCATGCATTGGTGCAGAGGAAGTGTGGGGAAGAGGGCCAGCGTGACGAAGCAAATGTTTAGGTTCTGACCAAAAAAGCCCTGAAGAAAAATGGACCAGAGATTATAAGGACAAGGGAGCCATTAGCGATGGGGACACCTCAAACACCACAGGTGAAGGGCGACTCATGGCATAGTGTTTGAAAGGGTCAAACTGGGAGGAAGAAAACCAAATGCTGACTGAGGCTTTCTACCTCTTTCCCCCGTAACAGGATGAGTGTGAAACAATCTGCCCCATCTCTCAGAGGCAGCCCACCCCCATGGCCTCTCTGGCTGTGGCCATACATTGACCTTCATCCTATCCAGCCCAAGGTCCTGGCCCTTCCTTGAGCCAATTCAGATCTCCAGGCACCCCAAGCTCTGGCAGCCTCTGCAGTGGTCCCTCCTGGACCTTTTGACCCCTCTTGGGCCCTGGTCCTGCATGGCCCACTTGAGAGTCCATGGGTCAAATTCTGGCTGCTTCCTCTACTATCATCTGGCCCTTCTGCAGGCTCAAGCCCTTTCAGGCCTTCCCCTGGGCTCCGTTCTGACCCCGACTGGCACCCTAGGCCCATGAGCTCTCTAGTCATGCTGGGAACTGCCCTGGCTGTGGTCTCTAGCCAACCCATCTTGGGCCCTCAGACTGCTAGAAACATCCGTTCAGTGCTTGTCTCTTAGGATGTGGTCTTCTAGTCTTTCCCCGGCAGGCACTGACCCTGAGGGCAGTTGGCAACCTGAGGTTTTGTGTTGCCCCATACTCACCCTTCCCCCGGGATTTGCCACCAGTGCCACTTCCAAGGAGCTACCCCACCACAAGCAGCCCCACTACTCTGGCCACAAGACTCAGTCGAGGGCAGCCTTTGGTCATACCCAGGACTAGACCCTAGGATGACCTGCTATCGCAATCCGGAGGTGACACATCCTACCTTGGCCAGGGGATTCCAACTCTACCCATTGAATCTCCTGTGCTACAAAAGATAGACTGCTACCAGGAGCAGACGCACTCTGCAGATGAGTGCATGACTGCATAGGTAGCGTTGCCAGGAGTGGTTAAGATTCTTCTTTTCCCAGTGCTCAGGGGTGCAAGGGAAGGCTGCTGACCCTGGAGCGAGAGCTTGGGAGACCTGCCTTGAGCAAGGATACCCCTGCATCCCTCCCCTTGCCTGCGACTGTGCTGCATGCCACAGGCGGGTAGTTGGAGTCCCCCTCCTCGCCGGTGTGAACGCCAGAGTCTTTCCCCCTCGGGTGGCAGCACCCCGTGCAGGGGAAGAGCCAGGCCCGAGCCCATGGCACAGGGCAAGAGAGAGCGCTCCTGGCCTCAGCCCAAGCGCTGGCCTGTCCTTCCCTGCTGGTCTAGGAGTAGAAGGGCTACAGCTGCCGTCCAGCTTGAAGCCCCGCCCCTTGACAGAAGGCCCGCCCCTGGCCGCCATCTGTGTAAGGCAAGTGCCGCCCCCGGCCCCTGACGTTTGCCACCACAAGTTGCAGCCTGTGCCCCAGAGGCACTCCCGTTGTCCAGCTCAGCCCGCGGAGGCCCCGTGGCCCTTCCCTGGTGGTCTAGTGGTTAGGATTCGGCGCTCTCACCGCCGCGGCCCGGGTTCGATTCCCGGCCAGGGAAAGCCCGTCTTCTTCCCCTGCTCTGCCTGGCCTTTCTCGCAAGCCCTTGTGGCCGGGGGCGGGGCTCTTTTGCCCCTGGAGCCCACAGCACAGCGGGCATTCCCCACCTTCCCTCCCTGCCTGGTGGGCCAGCTTTAGCAATGGAAATGATTGGCTAAGGAAGGAGCAGTGGAGGTAAGCACCCTTCAAGGTCAACAGGGTCTGTGGGCCCCAAGGGGCACATAGCCCTGAGAAGAACCAGGGCCTGGACGGTGGCCGAGATTACCCCAGCTTTCAGGTGTGCTCCACGACAGGGTTTGGCCACACATCTGTGCCCCATGGGAGACACCTAAACCCAGGTCAACCCCATGCATTCCTATGGGGACTGCCAGGGACCAGTTGAACCCCATGCATTCCTATGGGGGCATCCAGGGGACAATGTCAACCTGCATGTCAACACCAGGGAAGCCTCTGGGGACTTTCTGGCACCAGGTCAACCCCATGCATTGGAATGGGGACTTACAGGCACCATGTCAAGCCCATGCATTGCAATGGCGGCTTCCAGGCACCCTGTCCATGCCATTGAAGGCTCCGGGCACTGCCGCCTTCCTGTTCCTTCATGCCTATGGTGTGACAGGACGGGACTCGGGTTGGACCGGGATGGGAGACTGCCTGGGATGCGTGGGGGCTGTAGGCCGCCTGCCCTTTTGGGACACAGCTGGCCCTGCCCTTGCCTGAGCGCCGGCCGCCCGGCAAGCCTTTGGAGCAGCACGGTGCGGAGCTCCTGGGGCCGCCTCTGAGTTGTGCTGCACGCCCCTGCTTGCTGCTTCACCCTAGAGCCTGCAGCGGGCCTCTGGGTGGGCCTTCCCGGCCCAGCGGGGCGGCCCGAGGTGCCTGGGGGCAAGGGGAACCGGGGAAAAGGTGTGGCGGGGGGGCCGGCAAGAGAAGGAGGCTGAAGCCGGGGTGGGGGGACACTTTTCCGAGGCTTAAGCCGGGGCGGGGAGGGAGGGGCGTACTTGCCTGGGAGTTGAAAGCCAGGCGGGAGGAATTCCAGACACCAGGTCACCCCAATGCATTCCTAAGGGGACTTTGGGGCACCAGGTCATCCCTATGCATGCCAAAGGAGGCTTCCAGGGACAATGTCAACCCGATGCAAGCCAAAGGGGAATTTTGGGCACCAGGTCAACCCCAGGCAAGCCTCAGAGGGCTTCCAAGCACAAAGTCAAGGCCAGGCAAGCCTGTGTGGACTTTGGGGCCCCAGGTCAACCGCTTGGAAGTCAACGAGTGCTTCATGGCACAATGTCACCCCCGTTCCGGACACCAGGTCAACCCCATGCATTGCAATAGCGGCTTCCAGGCACCATGTCCATGCCATTCAAGGCTACGGGGACTGCCGCCTTCCTGTTCCTTCATGCCTATGGTGTGACGGGACGGGACTGATTGCATGCGATCTAGGAAGCTAAGCCGGCCCGGGCTCGGCTTGGACCTGGATAGCAGACTGCCTGGGAAGTGCGGGGGCTGTAGGCCACCTGCCCTTTTGGGACAGAGCTGGCCCTGCCCTTGCCTGAGTGCGGGCCGCCCGGCAAGGCACGGTGCGGAGTTCATGGGGCCACCTCTGAGTTGTGCTGCACGCCCCTGCTTGCTGCTTCACCGTAGAAGCTGCAGCGGGCCTCTGGGTGGGTCTCGCGGGCCCAGCGGGGCTGCCCGAGGTGCCTGGGGGCAAGGGGAACCGGGGAAATGGTGTGGGGGGGGCGGCAAGAGAAGGAGGCTGAAGCCGGGGTGGGGGGACACTTTTCCGAGGCTTAAGCCGGGGCGGGGAGGGGAGCGGGGGGGGGTGTAATTGACTGGGAGTTCAAACCCAGGCGGGAGGAATTCCGCACACCCTGGGCTGGCGAGTGGGTGCCGGGGAGGGGGTGGCCGGATGTGAGCACGCCAGGGCAGACACTCGCAGTGTGGGTTTTGGTCGGGTGCAGTGAGGTGGGCAGCTCAGGGTCGGAGCGCCCCCTTCTGGCCCGCTGCTCCCTGTAGCATCCTTCTTCCCGTGGCACCCCGCCAGCCCGCTTTCGCCCCTCCAAAGAGCCGGCCCGCCCGCGCAGGCCTCCAGGTCCTTGGGGGCCTGCCCTGGCTGTGGGCAGGGGCATTGTTTCCCGGTGGAGAAGGGCCAGCTTTTCCCCGTGCTCAGGGCTGGAAGGGAAGGCTGCTGGCCCTGGAGCGAGGGCTTGGGAGACCTGCCTTGAGCAAATCCCTGCGCCCCAGGGGGGTGGCGCCTGGGGCCAGGGCAGGAGGCAAGATGGAGGCAGGCGGGCGGGCAGGGCAGGGCTGCCTGCCCCGTGTCCTCCCTGGTGGTCTAGTGGCTAGGATTTGGCGCTTTCACCGCCGCGGCCTGGGTTCGATTCCCAGCCAGGGAAAGCCGGCTTTTGAATCCCCAGCCCGCAGGGGAGGAGAAAGGGAAGGAGGCCTCCCACTTGGAGGCAGGCTCAGCTTTTGCTGGCCTCCCTGGGACGCCAGCTCCTGGTGCCCTGCTATAGGCCGGCCTGACGCCGAGTGCCAAAAGCTGCTGCCAGGAGTGGGATTTGAACCCACGCCTCCAAAGGGAGACCAGGACCCCCCAGGACGAGGGAAGGGTGTGACCTTGAGCCTGGCGCTTTAGACCACTCAGCCATCCTGGCAAGGATGCCCCTGCCTCCCTCCCCTTGCCTGCGATTGTGCTGCATGCCACAGGCGGGTAGTTGGAGTCCCCCTCCTCGCCGGTGTGAACGCCAGAGTCTTTCCCCCTCGGGTGGCAGCACCCCGTGCAGGGGAAGAGCCAGGCCCGAGCCCATGGCACAGGGCAAGAGAGAGCGCTCCTGGCCTCAGCCCAAGCGCTGGCCTGTCCTTCCCTGCTGGTCTAGGAGTAGAAGGGCTACAGCTGCCGTCCAGCTTGAAGCCCCGCCCCTTGACAGAAGGCCCGCCCCTGGCCGCCATCTGTGTAAGGCAAGTGCCGCCCCCGGCCCCTGACGTTTGCCACCACAAGTTGCAGCCTGTGCCCCAGAGGCACTCCCGTTGTCCAGCTCAGCCCGCGGAGGCCCCGTGGCCCTTCCCTGGTGGTCTAGTGGTTAGGATTCGGCGCTCTCACCGCCGCGGCCCGGGTTCGATTCCCGGCCAGGGAAAGCCCGTCTTCTTCCCCTGCTCTGCCTGGCCTTTCTCGCAAGCCCTTGTGGCCGGGGGCGGGGCTCTTTTGCCCCTGGAGCCCACAGCACAGCGGGCATTCCCCACCTTCCCTCCCTGCCTGGTGGGCCAGCTTTAGCAATGGAAATGATTGGCTAAGGAAGGAGCAGTGGAGGTAAGCACCCTTCAAGGTCAACAGGGTCTGTGGGCCCCAAGGGGCACATAGCCCTGAGAAGAACCAGGGCCTGGACGGTGGCCGAGATTACCCCAGCTTTCAGGTGTGCTCCACGACAGGGTTTGGCCACACATCTGTGCCCCATGGGAGACACCTAAACCCAGGTCAACCCCATGCATTCCTATGGGGACTGCCAGGGACCAGTTGAACCCCATGCATTCCTATGGGGGCATCCAGGGGACAATGTCAACCTGCATGTCAACACCAGGGAAGCCTCTGGGGACTTTCTGGCACCAGGTCAACCCCATGCATTGGAATGGGGACTTACAGGCACCATGTCAAGCCCATGCATTGCAATGGCGGCTTCCAGGCACCCTGTCCATGCCATTGAAGGCTCCGGGCACTGCCGCCTTCCTGTTCCTTCATGCCTATGGTGTGACAGGACGGGACTCGGGTTGGACCGGGATGGGAGACTGCCTGGGATGCGTGGGGGCTGTAGGCCGCCTGCCCTTTTGGGACACAGCTGGCCCTGCCCTTGCCTGAGCGCCGGCCGCCCGGCAAGCCTTTGGAGCAGCACGGTGCGGAGCTCCTGGGGCCGCCTCTGAGTTGTGCTGCACGCCCCTGCTTGCTGCTTCACCCTAGAGCCTGCAGCGGGCCTCTGGGTGGGCCTTCCCGGCCCAGCGGGGCGGCCCGAGGTGCCTGGGGGCAAGGGGAACCGGGGAAAAGGTGTGGCGGGGGGGGCGGCAAGAGAAGGAGGCTGAAGCCGGGGTGGGGGGACACTTTTCCGAGGCTTAAGCCGGGGCGGGGAGGGAGGGGCGTACTTGCCTGGGAGTTGAAAGCCAGGCGGGAGGAATTCCAGACACCAGGTCACCCCAATGCATTCCTAAGGGGACTTTGGGGCACCAGGTCATCCCTATGCATGCCAATGGAGGCTTCCAGGGACAATGTCAACCCGATGCAAGCCAAAGGGGAATTTTGGGCACCAGGTCAACCCCAGGCAAGCCTCAGAGGGCTTCCAAGCACAAAGTCAAGGCCAGGCAAGCCTGTGTGGACTTTGGGGCCCCAGGTCAACCGCTTGGAAGTCAACGAGTGCTTCATGGCACAATGTCACCCCCGTTCCGGACACCAGGTCAACCCCATGCATTGCAATAGCGGCTTCCAGGCACCATGTCCATGCCATTCAAGGCTACGGGGACTGCCGCCTTCCTGTTCCTTCATGCCTATGGTGTGACGGGACGGGACTGATTGCATGCGATCTAGGAAGCTAAGCCGGCCCGGGCTCGGCTTGGACCTGGATAGCAGACTGCCTGGGAAGTGCGGGGGCTGTAGGCCACCTGCCCTTTTGGGACAGAGCTGGCCCTGCCCTTGCCTGAGTGCGGGCCGCCCGGCAAGGCACGGTGCGGAGTTCATGGGGCCACCTCTGAGTTGTGCTGCACGCCCCTGCTTGCTGCTTCACCGTAGAAGCTGCAGCGGGCCTCTGGGTGGGTCTCGCGGGCCCAGCGGGGCTGCCCGAGGTGCCTGGGGGCAAGGGGAACCGGGGAAATGGTGTGGGGGGGGGGGCGGCCGGATGTGAGCACGCCAGGGCAGACACTCGCAGTGTGGGTTTTGGTCGGGTGCAGTGAGGTGGGCGGCTCAGGGTCGGAGCGCCCCCTTCTGGCCCGCTGCTCCCTGTAGCATCCTTCTTCCCGTGGCACCCCGCCAGCCCGCTTTCGCCCCTCCAAAGAGCCGGCCCGCCCGCGCAGGCCTCCAGGTCCTTGGGGGCCTGCCCTGGCTGTGGGCAGGGGCATTGTTTCCCGGTGGAGAAGGGCCAGCTTTTCCCCGTGCTCAGGGCTGGAAGGGAAGGCTGCTGGCCCTGGAGCGAGGGCTTGGGAGACCTGCCTTGAGCAAATCCCTGCGCCCCAGGGGGGTGGCGCCTGGGGCCAGGGCAGGAGGCAAGATGGAGGCAGGCGGGCGGGCAGGGCAGGGCTGCCTGCCCCCTGTCCTCCCTGGTGGTCTAGTGGCTAGGATTTGGCGCTTTCACCGCCGCGGCCTGGGTTCGATTCCCAGCCAGGGAAAGCCGGCTTTTGAATCCCCAGCCCGCAGGGGAGGAGAAAGGGAAGGAGGCCTCCCACTTGGAGGCAGGCTCAGCTTTTGCTGGCCTCCCTGGGACGCCAGCTCCTGGTGCCCTGCTATAGGCCGGCCTGACGCTGAGTGCCAAAAGCTGCTGCCAGGAGTGGGATTTGAACCCACGCCTCCAAAGGGAGACCAGGACCCCCCAGGACGAGGGAAGGGTGTGACCTTGAGCCTGGCGCTTTAGACCACTCAGCCATCCTGGCAAGGATGCCCCTGCCTCCCTCCCCTTGCCTGCGATTGTGCTGCATGCCACAGGCGGGTAGTTGGAGTCCCCCTCCTCGCCGGTGTGAACGCCAGAGTCTTTCCCCCTCGGGTGGCAGCACCCCGTGCAGGGGAAGAGCCAGGCCCGAGCCCATGGCACAGGGCAAGAGAGAGCGCTCCTGGCCTCAGCCCAAGCGCTGGCCTGTCCTTCCCTGCTGGTCTAGGAGTAGAAGGGCTACAGCTGCCGTCCAGCTTGAAGCCCCGCCCCTTGACAGAAGGCCCGCCCCTGGCCGCCATCTGTGTAAGGCAAGTGCCGCCCCCGGCCCCTGACGTTTGCCACCAGAAGTTGAAGCCTGTGCCCCAGAGGCACTCCCGTTGTCCAGCTCAGCCCGCGGAGGCCCCGTGGCCCTTCCCTGGTGGTCTAGTGGTTAGGATTCGGCGCTCTCACCGCCGCGGCCCGGGTTCGATTCCCGGCCAGGGAAAGCCCGTCTTCTTCCCCTGCTCTGCCTGGCCTTTCTCGCAAGCCCTTGTGGCCGGGGGCGGGGCTCTTTTGCCCCTGGAGCCCACAGCACAGCGGGCATTCCCCACCTTCCCTCCCTGCCTGGTGGGCCAGCTTTAGCAATGGAAATGATTGGCTAAGGAAGGAGCAGTGGAGGTAAGCACCCTTCAAGGTCAACAGGGTCTGTGGGCCCCAAGGGGCACATAGCCCTGAGAAGAACCAGGGCCTGGACGGTGGCCGAGATTACCCCAGCTTTCAGGTGTGCTCCACGACAGGGTTTGGCCACACATCTGTGCCCCATGGGAGACACCTAAACCCAGGTCAACCCCATGCATTCCTATGGGGACTGCCAGGGACCAGTTGAACCCCATGCATTCCTATGGGGGCATCCAGGGGACAATGTCAACCTGCATGTCAACACCAGGGAAGCCTCTGGGGACTTTCTGGCACCAGGTCAACCCCATGCATTGGAATGGGGACTTACAGGCACCATGTCAAGCCCATGCATTGCAATGGCGGCTTCCAGGCACCCTGTCCATGCCATTGAAGGCTCCGGGCACTGCCGCCTTCCTGTTCCTTCATGCCTATGGTGTGACAGGACGGGACTCGGGTTGGACCGGGATGGGAGACTGCCTGGGATGCGTGGGGGCTGTAGGCCGCCTGCCCTTTTGGGACAGAGCTGGCCCTGCCCTTGCCTGAGCGCCGGCCGCCCGGCAAGCCTTTGGAGCAGCACGGTGCGGAGCTCCTGGGGCCGCCTCTGAGTTGTGCTGCACGCCCCTGCTTGCTGCTTCACCCTAGAGCCTGCAGCGGGCCTCTGGGTGGGCCTTCCCGGCCCAGCGGGGCGGCCCGAGGTGCCTGGGGGCAAGGGGAACCGGGGAAAAGGTGTGGCGGGGGGGCCGGCAAGAGAAGGAGGCTGAAGCCGGGGTGGGGGGACACTTTTCCGAGGCTTAAGCCGGGGCGGGGAGGGAGGGGCGTACTTGCCTGGGAGTTGAAAGCCAGGCGGGAGGAATTCCAGACACCAGGTCACCCCAATGCATTCCTAAGGGGACTTTGGGGCACCAGGTCATCCCTATGCATGCCAATGGAGGCTTCCAGGGACAATGTCAACCCGATGCAAGCCAAAGGGGAATTTTGGGCACCAGGTCAACCCCAGGCAAGCCTCAGAGGGCTTCCAAGCACAAAGTCAAGGCCAGGCAAGCCTGTGTGGACTTTGGGGCCCCAGGTCAACCGCTTGGAAGTCAACGAGTGCTTCATGGCACAATGTCACCCCCGTTCCGGACACCAGGTCAACCCCATGCATTGCAATAGCGGCTTCCAGGCACCATGTCCATGCCATTCAAGGCTACGGGGACTGCCGCCTTCCTGTTCCTTCATGCCTATGGTGTGACGGGACGGGACTGATTGCATGCGATCTAGGAAGCTAAGCCGGCCCGGGCTCGGCTTGGACCTGGATAGCAGACTGCCTGGGAAGTGCGGGGGCTGTAGGCCACCTGCCCTTTTGGGACAGAGCTGGCCCTGCCCTTGCCTGAGTGCGGGCCGCCCGGCAAGGCACGGTGCGGAGTTCATGGGGCCACCTCTGAGTTGTGCTGCACGCCCCTGCTTGCTGCTTCACCGTAGAAGCTGCAGCGGGCCTCTGGGTGGGTCTCGCGGGCCCAGCGGGGCTGCCCGAGGTGCCTGGGGGCAAGGGGAACCGGGGAAATGGTGTGGGGGGGGGGGCGGCCGGATGTGAGCACGCCAGGGCAGACACTCGCAGTGTGGGTTTTGGTCGGGTGCAGTGAGGTGGGCGGCTCAGGGTCGGAGCGCCCCCTTCTGGCCCGCTGCTCCCTGTAGCATCCTTCTTCCCGTGGCACCCCGCCAGCCCGCTTTCGCCCCTCCAAAGAGCCGGCCCGCCCGCGCAGGCCTCCAGGTCCTTGGGGGCCTGCCCTGGCTGTGGGCAGGGGCATTGTTTCCCGGTGGAGAAGGGCCAGCTTTTCCCCGTGCTCAGGGCTGGAAGGGAAGGCTGCTGGCCCTGGAGCGAGGGCTTGGGAGACCTGCCTTGAGCAAATCCCTGCGCCCCAGGGGGGTGGCGCCTGGGGCCAGGGCAGGAGGCAAGATGGAGGCAGGCGGGCGGGCAGGGCAGGGCTGCCTGCCCCGTGTCCTCCCTGGTGGTCTAGTGGCTAGGATTTGGCGCTTTCACCGCCGCGGCCTGGGTTCGGTTCCCAGCCAGGGAAAGCCGGCTTTTGAATCCCCAGCCCGCAGGGGAGGAGAAAGGGAAGGAGGCCTCCCACTTGGAGGCAGGCTCAGCTTTTGCTGGCCTCCCTGGGACGCCAGCTCCTGGTGCCCTGCTATAGGCCGGCCTGACGCCGAGTGCCAAAAGCTGCTGCCAGGAGTGGGATTTGAACCCACGCCTCCAAAGGGAGACCAGGACCCCCCAGGACGAGGGAAGGGTGTGACCTTGAGCCTGGCGCTTTAGACCACTCAGCCATCCTGGCAAGGATGCCCCTGCCTCCCTCCCCTTGCCTGCGATTGTGCTGCATGCCACAGGCGGGTAGTTGGAGTCCCCCTCCTCGCCGGTGTGAACGCCAGAGTCTTTCCCCCTCGGGTGGCAGCACCCCGTGCAGGGGAAGAGCCAGGCCCGAGCCCATGGCACAGGGCAAGAGAGAGCGCTCCTGGCCTCAGCCCAAGCGCTGGCCTGTCCTTCCCTGCTGGTCTTGGAGTAGAAGGGCTACAGCTGCCGTCCAGCTTGAAGCCCCGCCCCTTGACAGAAGGCCCGCCCCTGGCCGCCATCTGTGTAAGGCAAGTGCCGCCCCCGGCCCCTGACGTTTGCCACCACAAGTTGCAGCCTGTGCCCCAGAGGCACTCCCGTTGTCCAGCTCAGCCCGCGGAGGCCCCGTGGCCCTTCCCTGGTGGTCTAGTGGTTAGGATTCGGCGCTCTCACCGCCGCGGCCCGGGTTCGGTTCCCGGCCAGGGAAAGCCCGTCTTCTTCCCCTGCTCTGCCTGGCCTTTCTCGCAAGCCCTTGTGGCCGGGGGCGGGGCTCTTTTGCCCCTGGAGCCCACAGCACAGCGGGCATTCCCCACCTTCCCTCCCTGCCTGGTGGGCCAGCTTTAGCAATGGAAATGATTGGCTAAGGAAGGAGCAGTGGAGGTAAGCACCCTTCAAGGTCAACAGGGTCTGTGGGCCCCAAGGGGCACATAGCCCTGAGAAGAACCAGGGCCTGGACGGTGGCCGAGATTACCCCAGCTTTCAGGTGTGCTCCACGACAGGGTTTGGCCACACATCTGTGCCCCATGGGAGACACCTAAACCCAGGTCAACCCCATGCATTCCTATGGGGACTGCCAGGGACCAGTTGAACCCCATGCATTCCTATGGGGGCATCCAGGGGACAATGTCAACCTGCATGTCAACACCAGGGAAGCCTCTGGGGACTTTCTGGCACCAGGTCAACCCCATGCATTGGAATGGGGACTTACAGGCACCATGTCAAGCCCATGCATTGCAATGGCGGCTTCCAGGCACCCTGTCCATGCCATTGAAGGCTCCGGGCACTGCCGCCTTCCTGTTCCTTCATGCCTATGGTGTGACAGGACGGGACTCGGGTTGGACCGGGATGGGAGACTGCCTGGGATGCGTGGGGGCTGTAGGCCGCCTGCCCTTTTGGGACAGAGCTGGCCCTGCCCTTGCCTGAGCGCCGGCCGCCCGGCAAGCCTTTGGAGCAGCACGGTGCGGAGCTCCTGGGGCCGCCTCTGAGTTGTGCTGCACGCCCCTGCTTGCTGCTTCACCCTAGAGCCTGCAGCGGGCCTCTGGGTGGGCCTTCCCGGCCCAGCGGGGCGGCCCGAGGTGCCTGGGGGCAAGGGGAACCGGGGAAAAGGTGTGGCGGGGGGGGCGGCAAGAGAAGGAGGCTGAAGCCGGGGTGGGGGGACACTTTTCCGAGGCTTAAGCCGGGGCGGGGAGGGAGGGGCGTACTTGCCTGGGAGTTGAAAGCCAGGCGGGAGGAATTCCAGACACCAGGTCACCCCAATGCATTCCTAAGGGGACTTTGGGGCACCAGGTCATCCCTATGCATGCCAATGGAGGCTTCCAGGGACAATGTCAACCCGATGCAAGCCAAAGGGGAATTTTGGGCACCAGGTCAACCCCAGGCAAGCCTCAGAGGGCTTCCAAGCACAAAGTCAAGGCCAGGCAAGCCTGTGTGGACTTTGGGGCCCCAGGTCAACCGCTTGGAAGTCAACGAGTGCTTCATGGCACAATGTCACCCCCGTTCCGGACACCAGGTCAACCCCATGCATTGCAATAGCGGCTTCCAGGCACCATGTCCATGCCATTCAAGGCTACGGGGACTGCCGCCTTCCTGTTCCTTCATGCCTATGGTGTGACGGGACGGGACTGATTGCATGCGATCTAGGAAGCTAAGCCGGCCCGGGCTCGGCTTGGACCTGGATAGCAGACTGCCTGGGAAGTGCGGGGGCTGTAGGCCACCTGCCCTTTTGGGACAGAGCTGGCCCTGCCCTTGCCTGAGTGCGGGCCGCCCGGCAAGGCACGGTGCGGAGTTCATGGGGCCACCTCTGAGTTGTGCTGCACGCCCCTGCTTGCTGCTTCACCGTAGAAGCTGCAGCGGGCCTCTGGGTGGGTCTCGCGGGCCCAGCGGGGCTGCCCGAGGTGCCTGGGGGCAAGGGGAACCGGGGAAATGGTGTGGGGGGGGGGCGGCAAGAGAAGGAGGCTGAAGCCGGGGTGGGGGGACACTTTTCCGAGGCTTAAGCCGGGGCGGGGAGGGGAGCGGGGGGGGGTGTAATTGACTGGGAGTTCAAACCCAGGCGGGAGGAATTCCGCACACCCTGGGCTGGCGAGTGGGTGCCGGGGAGGGGGTGGCCGGATGTGAGCACGCCAGGGCAGACACTCGCAGTGTGGGTTTTGGTCGGGTGCAGTGAGGTGGGCGGCTCAGGGTCGGAGCGCCCCCTTCTGGCCCGCTGCTCCCTGTAGCATCCTTCTTCCCGTGGCACCCCGCCAGCCCGCTTTCGCCCCTCCAAAGAGCCGGCCCGCCCGCGCAGGCCTCCAGGTCCTTGGGGGCCTGCCCTGGCTGTGGGCAGGGGCATTGTTTCCCGGTGGAGAAGGGCCAGCTTTTCCCCGTGCTCAGGGCTGGAAGGGAAGGCTGCTGGCCCTGGAGCGAGGGCTTGGGAGACCTGCCTTGAGCAAATCCCTGCGCCCCAGGGGGGTGGCGCCTGGGGCCAGGGCAGGAGGCAAGATGGAGGCAGGCGGGCGGGCAGGGCAGGGCTGCCTGCCCCGTGTCCTCCCTGGTGGTCTAGTGGCTAGGATTTGGCGCTTTCACCGCCGCGGCCTGGGTTCGATTCCCAGCCAGGGAAAGCCGGCTTTTGAATCCCCAGCCCGCAGGGGAGGAGAAAGGGAAGGAGGCCTCCCACTTGGAGGCAGGCTCAGCTTTTGCTGGCCTCCCTGGGACGCCAGCTCCTGGTGCCCTGCTATAGGCCGGCCTGACGCTGAGTGCCAAAAGCTGCTGCCAGGAGTGGGATTTGAACCCACGCCTCCAAAGGGAGACCAGGACCCCCCAGGACGAGGGAAGGGTGTGACCTTGAGCCTGGCGCTTTAGACCACTCAGCCATCCTGGCAAGGATGCCCCTGCCTCCCTCCCCTTGCCTGCGATTGTGCTGCATGCCACAGGCGGGTAGTTGGAGTCCCCCTCCTCGCCGGTGTGAACGCCAGAGTCTTTCCCCCTCGGGTGGCAGCACCCCGTGCAGGGGAAGAGCCAGGCCCGAGCCCATGGCACAGGGCAAGAGAGAGCGCTCCTGGCCTCAGCCCAAGCGCTGGCCTGTCCTTCCCTGCTGGTCTAGGAGTAGAAGGGCTACAGCTGCCGTCCAGCTTGAAGCCCCGCCCCTTGACAGAAGGCCCGCCCCTGGCCGCCATCTGTGTAAGGCAAGTGCCGCCCCCGGCCCCTGACGTTTGCCACCAGAAGTTGAAGCCTGTGCCCCAGAGGCACTCCCGTTGTCCAGCTCAGCCCGCGGAGGCCCCGTGGCCCTTCCCTGGTGGTCTAGTGGTTAGGATTCGGCGCTCTCACCGCCGCGGCCCGGGTTCGATTCCCGGCCAGGGAAAGCCCGTCTTCTTCCCCTGCTCTGCCTGGCCTTTCTCGCAAGCCCTTGTGGCCGGGGGCGGGGCTCTTTTGCCCCTGGAGCCCACAGCACAGCGGGCATTCCCCACCTTCCCTCCCTGCCTGGTGGGCCAGCTTTAGCAATGGAAATGATTGGCTAAGGAAGGAGCAGTGGAGGTAAGCACCCTTCAAGGTCAACAGGGTCTGTGGGCCCCAAGGGGCACATAGCCCTGAGAAGAACCAGGGCCTGGACGGTGGCCGAGATTACCCCAGCTTTCAGGTGTGCTCCACGACAGGGTTTGGCCACACATCTGTGCCCCATGGGAGACACCTAAACCCAGGTCAACCCCATGCATTCCTATGGGGACTGCCAGGGACCAGTTGAACCCCATGCATTCCTATGGGGGCATCCAGGGGACAATGTCAACCTGCATGTCAACACCAGGGAAGCCTCTGGGGACTTTCTGGCACCAGGTCAACCCCATGCATTGGAATGGGGACTTACAGGCACCATGTCAAGCCCATGCATTGCAATGGCGGCTTCCAGGCACCCTGTCCATGCCATTGAAGGCTCCGGGCACTGCCGCCTTCCTGTTCCTTCATGCCTATGGTGTGACAGGACGGGACTCGGGTTGGACCGGGATGGGAGACTGCCTGGGATGCGTGGGGGCTGTAGGCCGCCTGCCCTTTTGGGACAGAGCTGGCCCTGCCCTTGCCTGAGCGCCGGCCGCCCGGCAAGCCTTTGGAGCAGCACGGTGCGGAGCTCCTGGGGCCGCCTCTGAGTTGTGCTGCACGCCCCTGCTTGCTGCTTCACCCTAGAGCCTGCAGCGGGCCTCTGGGTGGGCCTTCCCGGCCCAGCGGGGCGGCCCGAGGTGCCTGGGGGCAAGGGGAACCGGGGAAAAGGTGTGGCGGGGGGGCCGGCAAGAGAAGGAGGCTGAAGCCGGGGTGGGGGGACACTTTTCCGAGGCTTAAGCCGGGGCGGGGAGGGAGGGGCGTACTTGCCTGGGAGTTGAAAGCCAGGCGGGAGGAATTCCAGACACCAGGTCACCCCAATGCATTCCTAAGGGGACTTTGGGGCACCAGGTCATCCCTATGCATGCCAATGGAGGCTTCCAGGGACAATGTCAACCCGATGCAAGCCAAAGGGGAATTTTGGGCACCAGGTCAACCCCAGGCAAGCCTCAGAGGGCTTCCAAGCACAAAGTCAAGGCCAGGCAAGCCTGTGTGGACTTTGGGGCCCCAGGTCAACCGCTTGGAAGTCAACGAGTGCTTCATGGCACAATGTCACCCCCGTTCCGGACACCAGGTCAACCCCATGCATTGCAATAGCGGCTTCCAGGCACCATGTCCATGCCATTCAAGGCTACGGGGACTGCCGCCTTCCTGTTCCTTCATGCCTATGGTGTGACGGGACGGGACTGATTGCATGCGATCTAGGAAGCTAAGCCGGCCCGGGCTCGGCTTGGACCTGGATAGCAGACTGCCTGGGAAGTGCGGGGGCTGTAGGCCACCTGCCCTTTTGGGACAGAGCTGGCCCTGCCCTTGCCTGAGTGCGGGCCGCCCGGCAAGGCACGGTGCGGAGTTCATGGGGCCACCTCTGAGTTGTGCTGCACGCCCCTGCTTGCTGCTTCACCGTAGAAGCTGCAGCGGGCCTCTGGGTGGGTCTCGCGGGCCCAGCGGGGCTGCCCGAGGTGCCTGGGGGCAAGGGGAACCGGGGAAATGGTGTGGGGGGGGGGCGGCCGGATGTGAGCACGCCAGGGCAGACACTCGCAGTGTGGGTTTTGGTCGGGTGCAGTGAGGTGGGCGGCTCAGGGTCGGAGCGCCCCCTTCTGGCCCGCTGCTCCCTGTAGCATCCTTCTTCCCGTGGCACCCCGCCAGCCCGCTTTCGCCCCTCCAAAGAGCCGGCCCGCCCGCGCAGGCCTCCAGGTCCTTGGGGGCCTGCCCTGGCTGTGGGCAGGGGCATTGTTTCCCGGTGGAGAAGGGCCAGCTTTTCCCCGTGCTCAGGGCTGGAAGGGAAGGCTGCTGGCCCTGGAGCGAGGGCTTGGGAGACCTGCCTTGAGCAAATCCCTGCGCCCCAGGGGGGTGGCGCCTGGGGCCAGGGCAGGAGGCAAGATGGAGGCAGGCGGGCGGGCAGGGCAGGGCTGCCTGCCCCGTGTCCTCCCTGGTGGTCTAGTGGCTAGGATTTGGCGCTTTCACCGCCGCGGCCTGGGTTCGGTTCCCAGCCAGGGAAAGCCGGCTTTTGAATCCCCAGCCCGCAGGGGAGGAGAAAGGGAAGGAGGCCTCCCACTTGGAGGCAGGCTCAGCTTTTGCTGGCCTCCCTGGGAGGCCAGCTCCTGGTGCCCTGCTATAGGCCGGCCTGACGCTGAGTGCCAAAAGCTGCTGCCAGGAGTGGGATTTGAACCCACGCCTCCAAAGGGAGACCAGGACCCCCCAGGACGAGGGAAGGGTGTGACCTTGAGCCTGGCGCTTTAGACCACTCAGCCATCCTGGCAAGGATGCCCCTGCCTCCCTCCCCTTGCCTGCGATTGTGCTGCATGCCACAGGCGGGTAGTTGGAGTCCCCCTCCTCGCCGGTGTGAACGCCAGAGTCTTTCCCCCTCGGGTGGCAGCACCCCGTGCAGGGGAAGAGCCAGGCCCGAGCCCATGGCACAGGGCAAGAGAGAGCGCTCCTGGCCTCAGCCCAAGCGCTGGCCTGTCCTTCCCTGCTGGTCTTGGAGTAGAAGGGCTACAGCTGCCGTCCAGCTTGAAGCCCCGCCCCTTGACAGAAGGCCCGCCCCTGGCCGCCATCTGTGTAAGGCAAGTGCCGCCCCCGGCCCCTGACGTTTGCCACCACAAGTTGCAGCCTGTGCCCCAGAGGCACTCCCGTTGTCCAGCTCAGCCCGCGGAGGCCCCGTGGCCCTTCCCTGGTGGTCTAGTGGTTAGGATTCGGCGCTCTCACCGCCGCGGCCCGGGTTCGGTTCCCGGCCAGGGAAAGCCCGTCTTCTTCCCCTGCTCTGCCTGGCCTTTCTCGCAAGCCCTTGTGGCCGGGGGCGGGGCTCTTTTGCCCCTGGAGCCCACAGCACAGCGGGCATTCCCCACCTTCCCTCCCTGCCTGGTGGGCCAGCTTTAGCAATGGAAATGATTGGCTAAGGAAGGAGCAGTGGAGGTAAGCACCCTTCAAGGTCAACAGGGTCTGTGGGCCCCAAGGGGCACATAGCCCTGAGAAGAACCAGGGCCTGGACGGTGGCCGAGATTACCCCAGCTTTCAGGTGTGCTCCACGACAGGGTTTGGCCACACATCTGTGCCCCATGGGAGACACCTAAACCCAGGTCAACCCCATGCATTCCTATGGGGACTGCCAGGGACCAGTTGAACCCCATGCATTCCTATGGGGGCATCCAGGGGACAATGTCAACCTGCATGTCAACACCAGGGAAGCCTCTGGGGACTTTCTGGCACCAGGTCAACCCCATGCATTGGAATGGGGACTTACAGGCACCATGTCAAGCCCATGCATTGCAATGGCGGCTTCCAGGCACCCTGTCCATGCCATTGAAGGCTCCGGGCACTGCCGCCTTCCTGTTCCTTCATGCCTATGGTGTGACAGGACGGGACTCGGGTTGGACCGGGATGGGAGACTGCCTGGGATGCGTGGGGGCTGTAGGCCGCCTGCCCTTTTGGGACAGAGCTGGCCCTGCCCTTGCCTGAGCGCCGGCCGCCCGGCAAGCCTTTGGAGCAGCACGGTGCGGAGCTCCTGGGGCCGCCTCTGAGTTGTGCTGCACGCCCCTGCTTGCTGCTTCACCCTAGAGCCTGCAGCGGGCCTCTGGGTGGGCCTTCCCGGCCCAGCGGGGCGGCCCGAGGTGCCTGGGGGCAAGGGGAACCGGGGAAAAGGTGTGGCGGGGGGGGCGGCAAGAGAAGGAGGCTGAAGCCGGGGTGGGGGGACACTTTTCCGAGGCTTAAGCCGGGGCGGGGAGGGAGGGGCGTACTTGCCTGGGAGTTGAAAGCCAGGCGGGAGGAATTCCAGACACCAGGTCACCCCAATGCATTCCTAAGGGGACTTTGGGGCACCAGGTCATCCCTATGCATGCCAATGGAGGCTTCCAGGGACAATGTCAACCCGATGCAAGCCAAAGGGGAATTTTGGGCACCAGGTCAACCCCAGGCAAGCCTCAGAGGGCTTCCAAGCACAAAGTCAAGGCCAGGCAAGCCTGTGTGGACTTTGGGGCCCCAGGTCAACCGCTTGGAAGTCAACGAGTGCTTCATGGCACAATGTCACCCCCGTTCCGGACACCAGGTCAACCCCATGCATTGCAATAGCGGCTTCCAGGCACCATGTCCATGCCATTCAAGGCTACGGGGACTGCCGCCTTCCTGTTCCTTCATGCCTATGGTGTGACGGGACGGGACTGATTGCATGCGATCTAGGAAGCTAAGCCGGCCCGGGCTCGGCTTGGACCTGGATAGCAGACTGCCTGGGAAGTGCGGGGGCTGTAGGCCACCTGCCCTTTTGGGACAGAGCTGGCCCTGCCCTTGCCTGAGTGCGGGCCGCCCGGCAAGGCACGGTGCGGAGTTCATGGGGCCACCTCTGAGTTGTGCTGCACGCCCCTGCTTGCTGCTTCACCGTAGAAGCTGCAGCGGGCCTCTGGGTGGGTCTCGCGGGCCCAGCGGGGCTGCCCGAGGTGCCTGGGGGCAAGGGGAACCGGGGAAATGGTGTGGGGGGGGGGCGGCAAGAGAAGGAGGCTGAAGCCGGGGTGGGGGGACACTTTTCCGAGGCTTAAGCCGGGGCGGGGAGGGGAGCGGGGGGGGGTGTAATTGACTGGGAGTTCAAACCCAGGCGGGAGGAATTCCGCACACCCTGGGCTGGCGAGTGGGTGCCGGGGAGGGGGTGGCCGGATGTGAGCACGCCAGGGCAGACACTCGCAGTGTGGGTTTTGGTCGGGTGCAGTGAGGTGGGCGGCTCAGGGTCGGAGCGCCCCCTTCTGGCCCGCTGCTCCCTGTAGCATCCTTCTTCCCGTGGCACCCCGCCAGCCCGCTTTCGCCCCTCCAAAGAGCCGGCCCGCCCGCGCAGGCCTCCAGGTCCTTGGGGGCCTGCCCTGGCTGTGGGCAGGGGCATTGTTTCCCGGTGGAGAAGGGCCAGCTTTTCCCCGTGCTCAGGGCTGGAAGGGAAGGCTGCTGGCCCTGGAGCGAGGGCTTGGGAGACCTGCCTTGAGCAAATCCCTGCGCCCCAGGGGGGTGGCGCCTGGGGCCAGGGCAGGAGGCAAGATGGAGGCAGGCGGGCGGGCAGGGCAGGGCTGCCTGCCCCGTGTCCTCCCTGGTGGTCTAGTGGCTAGGATTTGGCGCTTTCACCGCCGCGGCCTGGGTTCGATTCCCAGCCAGGGAAAGCCGGCTTTTGAATCCCCAGCCCGCAGGGGAGGAGAAAGGGAAGGAGGCCTCCCACTTGGAGGCAGGCTCAGCTTTTGCTGGCCTCCCTGGGACGCCAGCTCCTGGTCCCTGCTATAGGCCGGCCTGACGCTGAGTGCCAAAAGCTGCTGCCAGGAGTGGGATTTGAACCCACGCCTCCAAAGGGAGACCAGGACCCCCCAGAACGAGGGAAGGGTGTGACCTTGAGCCTGGCGCTTTAGACCACTCAGCCATCCTGGCAAGGATGCCCCTGCCTCCCTCCCCTTGCCTGCGATTGTGCTGCATGCCACAGGCGGGTAGTTGGAGTCCCCCTCCTCGCCGGTGTGAACGCCAGAGTCTTTCCCCCTCGGGTGGCAGCACCCCGTGCAGGGGAAGAGCCAGGCCCGAACCCATGGCACAGGGCAAGAGAGAGCGCTCCTGGCCTCAGCCCAAGCGCTGGCCTGTCCTTCCCTGCTGGTCTTGGAGTAGAAGGGCTACAGCTGCCGTCCAGCTTGAAGCCCCGCCCCTTGACAGAAGGCCCGCCCCTGGCCGCCATCTGTGTAAGGCAAGTACCGCCCCCGACCCCTGACTTTTGCCACCACAAGTTGCAGCCTGTGCCCCAGAGGCACTCCCGTTGTCCAGCTCAGCCCGCGGAGGCCCCGTGGCCCTTCCCTGGTGGTCTAGTGGTTACGGTGCGGCGCTCTCACCGCCGCGGCCCGGGTTCGATTCCCGGCCAGGGAAAGCCCGTCTTCTTCCCCTGCTCTGCCTGGCCTTTCTCGCAAGCCCTTGTGGCCGGGGGCGGGGCTCTTTTGCCCCTGGAGCCCACAGCACAGCGGGCATTCCCCACCTTCCCTCCCTGCCTGGTGGGCCAGCTTTAGCAATGGAAATGATTGGCTAAGGAAGGAGCAGTGGAGGTAAGCACCCTTCAAGGTCAACAGGGTCTGTGGGCCCCAAGGGGCACATAGCCCTGAGAAGAACCAGGGCCTGGACGGTGGCCGAGATTACCCCAGCTTTCAGGTGTGCTCCACGACAGGGTTTGGCCACACATCTGTGCCCCATGGGAGACACCTAAACCCAGGTCAACCCCATGCATTCCTATGGGGACTGCCAGGGACCAGTTGAACCCCATGCATTCCTATGGGGGCATCCAGGGGACAATGTCAACCTGCATGTCAACACCAGGGAAGCCTCTGGGGACTTTCTGGCACCAGGTCAACCCCATGCATTGGAATGGGGACTTACAGGCACCATGTCAAGCCCATGCATTGCAATGGCGGCTTCCAGGCACCCTGTCCATGCCATTGAAGGCTCCGGGCACTGCCGCCTTCCTGTTCCTTCATGCCTATGGTGTGACAGGACGGGACTCGGGTTGGACCGGGATGGGAGACTGCCTGGGATGCGTGGGGGCTGTAGGCCGCCTGCCCTTTTGGGACAGAGCTGGCCCTGCCCTTGCCTGAGCGCCGGCCGCCCGGCAAGCCTTTGGAGCAGCACGGTGCGGAGCTCCTGGGGCCGCCTCTGAGTTGTGCTGCACGCCCCTGCTTGCTGCTTCACCCTAGAGCCTGCAGCGGGCCTCTGGGTGGGCCTTCCCGGCCCAGCGGGGCGGCCCGAGGTGCCTGGGGGCAAGGGGAACCGGGGAAAAGGTGTGGCGGGGGGGCCGGCAAGAGAAGGAGGCTGAAGCCGGGGTGGGGGGACACTTTTCCGAGGCTTAAGCCGGGGCGGGGAGGGAGGGGCGTACTTGCCTGGGAGTTGAAAGCCAGGCGGGAGGAATTCCAGACACCAGGTCACCCCAATGCATTCCTAAGGGGACTTTGGGGCACCAGGTCATCCCTATGCATGCCAATGGAGGCTTCCAGGGACAATGTCAACCCGATGCAAGCCAAAGGGGAATTTTGGGCACCAGGTCAACCCCAGGCAAGCCTCAGAGGGCTTCCAAGCACAAAGTCAAGGCCAGGCAAGCCTGTGTGGACTTTGGGGCCCCAGGTCAACCGCTTGGAAGTCAACGAGTGCTTCATGGCACAATGTCACCCCCGTTCCGGACACCAGGTCAACCCCATGCATTGCAATAGCGGCTTCCAGGCACCATGTCCATGCCATTCAAGGCTACGGGGACTGCCGCCTTCCTGTTCCTTCATGCCTATGGTGTGACGGGACGGGACTGATTGCATGCGATCTAGGAAGCTAAGCCGGCCCGGGCTCGGCTTGGACCTGGATAGCAGACTGCCTGGGAAGTGCGGGGGCTGTAGGCCACCTGCCCTTTTGGGACAGAGCTGGCCCTGCCCTTGCCTGAGTGCGGGCCGCCCGGCAAGGCACGGTGCGGAGTTCATGGGGCCACCTCTGAGTTGTGCTGCACGCCCCTGCTTGCTGCTTCACCGTAGAAGCTGCAGCGGGCCTCTGGGTGGGTCTCGCGGGCCCAGCGGGGCTGCCCGAGGTGCCTGGGGGCAAGGGGAACCGGGGAAATGGTGTGGGGGGGGGGGCGGCCGGATGTGAGCACGCCAGGGCAGACACTCGCAGTGTGGGTTTTGGTCGGGTGCAGTGAGGTGGGCGGCTCAGGGTCGGAGCGCCCCCTTCTGGCCCGCTGCTCCCTGTAGCATCCTTCTTCCCGTGGCACCCCGCCAGCCCGCTTTCGCCCCTCCAAAGAGCCGGCCCGCCCGCGCAGGCCTCCAGGTCCTTGGGGGCCTGCCCTGGCTGTGGGCAGGGGCATTGTTTCCCGGTGGAGAAGGGCCAGCTTTTCCCCGTGCTCAGGGCTGGAAGGGAAGGCTGCTGGCCCTGGAGCGAGGGCTTGGGAGACCTGCCTTGAGCAAATCCCTGCGCCCCAGGGGGGTGGCGCCTGGGGCCAGGGCAGGAGGCAAGATGGAGGCAGGCGGGCGGGCAGGGCAGGGCTGCCTGCCCCGTGTCCTCCCTGGTGGTCTAGTGGCTAGGATTTGGCGCTTTCACCGCCGCGGCCTGGGTTCGGTTCCCAGCCAGGGAAAGCCGGCTTTTGAATCCCCAGCCCGCAGGGGAGGAGAAAGGGAAGGAGGCCTCCCACTTGGAGGCAGGCTCAGCTTTTGCTGGCCTCCCTGGGACGCCAGCTCCTGGTGCCCTGCTATAGGCCGGCCTGACGCTGAGTGCCAAAAGCTGCTGCCAGGAGTGGGATTTGAACCCACGCCTCCAAAGGGAGACCAGGACCCCCCAGGACGAGGGAAGGGTGTGACCTTGAGCCTGGCGCTTTAGACCACTCAGCCATCCTGGCAAGGATGCCCCTGCCTCCCTCCCCTTGCCTGCGATTGTGCTGCATGCCACAGGCGGGTAGTTGGAGTCCCCCTCCTCGCCGGTGTGAACGCCAGAGTCTTTCCCCCTCGGGTGGCAGCACCCCGTGCAGGGGAAGAGCCAGGCCCGAGCCCATGGCACAGGGCAAGAGAGAGCGCTCCTGGCCTCAGCCCAAGCGCTGGCCTGTCCTTCCCTGCTGGTCTTGGAGTAGAAGGGCTACAGCTGCCGTCCAGCTTGAAGCCCCGCCCCTTGACAGAAGGCCCGCCCCTGGCCGCCATCTGTGTAAGGCAAGTGCCGCCCCCGGCCCCTGACGTTTGCCACCACAAGTTGCAGCCTGTGCCCCAGAGGCACTCCCGTTGTCCAGCTCAGCCCGCGGAGGCCCCGTGGCCCTTCCCTGGTGGTCTAGTGGTTAGGATTCGGCGCTCTCACCGCCGCGGCCCGGGTTCGGTTCCCGGCCAGGGAAAGCCCGTCTTCTTCCCCTGCTCTGCCTGGCCTTTCTCGCAAGCCCTTGTGGCCGGGGGCGGGGCTCTTTTGCCCCTGGAGCCCACAGCACAGCGGGCATTCCCCACCTTCCCTCCCTGCCTGGTGGGCCAGCTTTAGCAATGGAAATGATTGGCTAAGGAAGGAGCAGTGGAGGTAAGCACCCTTCAAGGTCAACAGGGTCTGTGGGCCCCAAGGGGCACATAGCCCTGAGAAGAACCAGGGCCTGGACGGTGGCCGAGATTACCCCAGCTTTCAGGTGTGCTCCACGACAGGGTTTGGCCACACATCTGTGCCCCATGGGAGACACCTAAACCCAGGTCAACCCCATGCATTCCTATGGGGACTGCCAGGGACCAGTTGAACCCCATGCATTCCTATGGGGGCATCCAGGGGACAATGTCAACCTGCATGTCAACACCAGGGAAGCCTCTGGGGACTTTCTGGCACCAGGTCAACCCCATGCATTGGAATGGGGACTTACAGGCACCATGTCAAGCCCATGCATTGCAATGGCGGCTTCCAGGCACCCTGTCCATGCCATTGAAGGCTCCGGGCACTGCCGCCTTCCTGTTCCTTCATGCCTATGGTGTGACAGGACGGGACTCGGGTTGGACCGGGATGGGAGACTGCCTGGGATGCGTGGGGGCTGTAGGCCGCCTGCCCTTTTGGGACAGAGCTGGCCCTGCCCTTGCCTGAGCGCCGGCCGCCCGGCAAGCCTTTGGAGCAGCACGGTGCGGAGCTCCTGGGGCCGCCTCTGAGTTGTGCTGCACGCCCCTGCTTGCTGCTTCACCCTAGAGCCTGCAGCGGGCCTCTGGGTGGGCCTTCCCGGCCCAGCGGGGCGGCCCGAGGTGCCTGGGGGCAAGGGGAACCGGGGAAAAGGTGTGGCGGGGGGGGCGGCAAGAGAAGGAGGCTGAAGCCGGGGTGGGGGGACACTTTTCCGAGGCTTAAGCCGGGGCGGGGAGGGAGGGGCGTACTTGCCTGGGAGTTGAAAGCCAGGCGGGAGGAATTCCAGACACCAGGTCACCCCAATGCATTCCTAAGGGGACTTTGGGGCACCAGGTCATCCCTATGCATGCCAATGGAGGCTTCCAGGGACAATGTCAACCCGATGCAAGCCAAAGGGGAATTTTGGGCACCAGGTCAACCCCAGGCAAGCCTCAGAGGGCTTCCAAGCACAAAGTCAAGGCCAGGCAAGCCTGTGTGGACTTTGGGGCCCCAGGTCAACCGCTTGGAAGTCAACGAGTGCTTCATGGCACAATGTCACCCCCGTTCCGGACACCAGGTCAACCCCATGCATTGCAATAGCGGCTTCCAGGCACCATGTCCATGCCATTCAAGGCTACGGGGACTGCCGCCTTCCTGTTCCTTCATGCCTATGGTGTGACGGGACGGGACTGATTGCATGCGATCTAGGAAGCTAAGCCGGCCCGGGCTCGGCTTGGACCTGGATAGCAGACTGCCTGGGAAGTGCGGGGGCTGTAGGCCACCTGCCCTTTTGGGACAGAGCTGGCCCTGCCCTTGCCTGAGTGCGGGCCGCCCGGCAAGGCACGGTGCGGAGTTCATGGGGCCACCTCTGAGTTGTGCTGCACGCCCCTGCTTGCTGCTTCACCGTAGAAGCTGCAGCGGGCCTCTGGGTGGGTCTCGCGGGCCCAGCGGGGCTGCCCGAGGTGCCTGGGGGCAAGGGGAACCGGGGAAATGGTGTGGGGGGGGGGCGGCAAGAGAAGGAGGCTGAAGCCGGGGTGGGGGGACACTTTTCCGAGGCTTAAGCCGGGGCGGGGAGGGGAGCGGGGGGGGGTGTAATTGACTGGGAGTTCAAACCCAGGCGGGAGGAATTCCGCACACCCTGGGCTGGCGAGTGGGTGCCGGGGAGGGGGTGGCCGGATGTGAGCACGCCAGGGCAGACACTCGCAGTGTGGGTTTTGGTCGGGTGCAGTGAGGTGGGCGGCTCAGGGTCGGAGCGCCCCCTTCTGGCCCGCTGCTCCCTGTAGCATCCTTCTTCCCGTGGCACCCCGCCAGCCCGCTTTCGCCCCTCCAAAGAGCCGGCCCGCCCGCGCAGGCCTCCAGGTCCTTGGGGGCCTGCCCTGGCTGTGGGCAGGGGCATTGTTTCCCGGTGGAGAAGGGCCAGCTTTTCCCCGTGCTCAGGGCTGGAAGGGAAGGCTGCTGGCCCTGGAGCGAGGGCTTGGGAGACCTGCCTTGAGCAAATCCCTGCGCCCCAGGGGGGTGGCGCCTGGGGCCAGGGCAGGAGGCAAGATGGAGGCAGGCGGGCGGGCAGGGCAGGGCTGCCTGCCCCGTGTCCTCCCTGGTGGTCTAGTGGCTAGGATTTGGCGCTTTCACCGCCGCGGCCTGGGTTCGATTCCCAGCCAGGGAAAGCCGGCTTTTGAATCCCCAGCCCGCAGGGGAGGAGAAAGGGAAGGAGGCCTCCCACTTGGAGGCAGGCTCAGCTTTTGCTGGCCTCCCTGGGACGCCAGCTCCTGGTCCCTGCTATAGGCCGGCCTGACGCTGAGTGCCAAAAGCTGCTGCCAGGAGTGGGATTTGAACCCACGCCTCCAAAGGGAGACCAGGACCCCCCAGAACGAGGGAAGGGTGTGACCTTGAGCCTGGCGCTTTAGACCACTCAGCCATCCTGGCAAGGATGCCCCTGCCTCCCTCCCCTTGCCTGCGATTGTGCTGCATGCCACAGGCGGGTAGTTGGAGTCCCCCTCCTCGCCGGTGTGAACGCCAGAGTCTTTCCCCCTCGGGTGGCAGCACCCCGTGCAGGGGAAGAGCCAGGCCCGAACCCATGGCACAGGGCAAGAGAGAGCGCTCCTGGCCTCAGCCCAAGCGCTGGCCTGTCCTTCCCTGCTGGTCTTGGAGTAGAAGGGCTACAGCTGCCGTCCAGCTTGAAGCCCCGCCCCTTGACAGAAGGCCCGCCCCTGGCCGCCATCTGTGTAAGGCAAGTGCCGCCCCCGGCCCCTGACGTTTGCCACCACAAGTTGCAGCCTGTGCCCCAGAGGCACTCCCGTTGTCCAGCTCAGCCCGCGGAGGCCCCGTGGCCCTTCCCTGGTGGTCTAGTGGTTAGGATTCGGCGCTCTCACCGCCGCGGCCCGGGTTCGGTTCCCGGCCAGGGAAAGCCCGTCTTCTTCCCCTGCTCTGCCTGGCCTTTCTCGCAAGCCCTTGTGGCCGGGGGCGGGGCTCTTTTGCCCCTGGAGCCCACAGCACAGCGGGCATTCCCCACCTTCCCTCCCTGCCTGGTGGGCCAGCTTTAGCAATGGAAATGATTGGCTAAGGAAGGAGCAGTGGAGGTAAGCACCCTTCAAGGTCAACAGGGTCTGTGGGCCCCAAGGGGCACATAGCCCTGAGAAGAACCAGGGCCTGGACGGTGGCCGAGATTACCCCAGCTTTCAGGTGTGCTCCACGACAGGGTTTGGCCACACATCTGTGCCCCATGGGAGACACCTAAACCCAGGTCAACCCCATGCATTCCTATGGGGACTGCCAGGGACCAGTTGAACCCCATGCATTCCTATGGGGGCATCCAGGGGACAATGTCAACCTGCATGTCAACACCAGGGAAGCCTCTGGGGACTTTCTGGCACCAGGTCAACCCCATGCATTGGAATGGGGACTTACAGGCACCATGTCAAGCCCATGCATTGCAATGGCGGCTTCCAGGCACCCTGTCCATGCCATTGAAGGCTCCGGGCACTGCCGCCTTCCTGTTCCTTCATGCCTATGGTGTGACAGGACGGGACTCGGGTTGGACCGGGATGGGAGACTGCCTGGGATGCGTGGGGGCTGTAGGCCGCCTGCCCTTTTGGGACAGAGCTGGCCCTGCCCTTGCCTGAGCGCCGGCCGCCCGGCAAGCCTTTGGAGCAGCACGGTGCGGAGCTCCTGGGGCCGCCTCTGAGTTGTGCTGCACGCCCCTGCTTGCTGCTTCACCCTAGAGCCTGCAGCGGGCCTCTGGGTGGGCCTTCCCGGCCCAGCGGGGCGGCCCGAGGTGCCTGGGGGCAAGGGGAACCGGGGAAAAGGTGTGGCGGGGGGGGCGGCAAGAGAAGGAGGCTGAAGCCGGGGTGGGGGGACACTTTTCCGAGGCTTAAGCCGGGGCGGGGAGGGAGGGGCGTACTTGCCTGGGAGTTGAAAGCCAGGCGGGAGGAATTCCAGACACCAGGTCACCCCAATGCATTCCTAAGGGGACTTTGGGGCACCAGGTCATCCCTATGCATGCCAATGGAGGCTTCCAGGGACAATGTCAACCCGATGCAAGCCAAAGGGGAATTTTGGGCACCAGGTCAACCCCAGGCAAGCCTCAGAGGGCTTCCAAGCACAAAGTCAAGGCCAGGCAAGCCTGTGTGGACTTTGGGGCCCCAGGTCAACCGCTTGGAAGTCAACGAGTGCTTCATGGCACAATGTCACCCCCGTTCCGGACACCAGGTCAACCCCATGCATTGCAATAGCGGCTTCCAGGCACCATGTCCATGCCATTCAAGGCTACGGGGACTGCCGCCTTCCTGTTCCTTCATGCCTATGGTGTGACGGGACGGGACTGATTGCATGCGATCTAGGAAGCTAAGCCGGCCCGGGCTCGGCTTGGACCTGGATAGCAGACTGCCTGGGAAGTGCGGGGGCTGTAGGCCACCTGCCCTTTTGGGACAGAGCTGGCCCTGCCCTTGCCTGAGTGCGGGCCGCCCGGCAAGGCACGGTGCGGAGTTCATGGGGCCACCTCTGAGTTGTGCTGCACGCCCCTGCTTGCTGCTTCACCGTAGAAGCTGCAGCGGGCCTCTGGGTGGGTCTCGCGGGCCCAGCGGGGCTGCCCGAGGTGCCTGGGGGCAAGGGGAACCGGGGAAATGGTGTGGGGGGGGGGCGGCAAGAGAAGGAGGCTGAAGCCGGGGTGGGGGGACACTTTTCCGAGGCTTAAGCCGGGGCGGGGAGGGGAGCGGGGGGGGGTGTAATTGACTGGGAGTTCAAACCCAGGCGGGAGGAATTCCGCACACCCTGGGCTGGCGAGTGGGTGCCGGGGAGGGGGTGGCCGGATGTGAGCACGCCAGGGCAGACACTCGCAGTGTGGGTTTTGGTCGGGTGCAGTGAGGTGGGCGGCTCAGGGTCGGAGCGCCCCCTTCTGGCCCGCTGCTCCCTGTAGCATCCTTCTTCCCGTGGCACCCCGCCAGCCCGCTTTCGCCCCTCCAAAGAGCCGGCCCGCCCGCGCAGGCCTCCAGGTCCTTGGGGGCCTGCCCTGGCTGTGGGCAGGGGCATTGTTTCCCGGTGGAGAAGGGCCAGCTTTTCCCCGTGCTCAGGGCTGGAAGGGAAGGCTGCTGGCCCTGGAGCGAGGGCTTGGGAGACCTGCCTTGAGCAAATCCCTGCGCCCCAGGGGGGTGGCGCCTGGGGCCAGGGCAGGAGGCAAGATGGAGGCAGGCGGGCGGGCAGGGCAGGGCTGCCTGCCCCGTGTCCTCCCTGGTGGTCTAGTGGCTAGGATTTGGCGCTTTCACCGCCGCGGCCTGGGTTCGATTCCCAGCCAGGGAAAGCCGGCTTTTGAATCCCCAGCCCGCAGGGGAGGAGAAAGGGAAGGAGGCCTCCCACTTGGAGGCAGGCTCAGCTTTTGCTGGCCTCCCTGGGACGCCAGCTCCTGGTCCCTGCTATAGGCCGGCCTGACGCTGAGTGCCAAAAGCTGCTGCCAGGAGTGGGATTTGAACCCACGCCTCCAAAGGGAGACCAGGACCCCCCAGAACGAGGGAAGGGTGTGACCTTGAGCCTGGCGCTTTAGACCACTCAGCCATCCTGGCAAGGATGCCCCTGCCTCCCTCCCCTTGCCTGCGATTGTGCTGCATGCCACAGGCGGGTAGTTGGAGTCCCCCTCCTCGCCGGTGTGAACGCCAGAGTCTTTCCCCCTCGGGTGGCAGCACCCCGTGCAGGGGAAGAGCCAGGCCCGAACCCATGGCACAGGGCAAGAGAGAGCGCTCCTGGCCTCAGCCCAAGCGCTGGCCTGTCCTTCCCTGCTGGTCTTGGAGTAGAAGGGCTACAGCTGCCGTCCAGCTTGAAGCCCCGCCCCTTGACAGAAGGCCCGCCCCTGGCCGCCATCTGTGTAAGGCAAGTACCGCCCCCGACCCCTGACTTTTGCCACCACAAGTTGCAGCCTGTGCCCCAGAGGCACTCCCGTTGTCCAGCTCAGCCCGCGGAGGCCCCGTGGCCCTTCCCTGGTGGTCTAGTGGTTACGGTGCGGCGCTCTCACCGCTGCGGCCCGGGTTCGATTCCCGGCCAGGGAAAGCCCGTCTTCTTCCCCTGCTCTGCCTGACCTTTCTCGCAAGCCCTTGTGGCCGGGGGCGGGGCTCTTTTGCCCCTGGAGCCCACAGCACAGCGGGCATTCCCCACCTTCCCTCCCTGCCTGGTGGGCCAGCTTTAGCAATGGAAATGATTGGCTAAGGAAGGAGCAGTGGAGGTAAGCACCCTTCAAGGTCAACAGGGTCTGTGGGCCCCAAGGGGCACATAGCCCTGAGAAGAACCAGGGCCTGGACGGTGGCCGAGATTACCCCAGCTTTCAGGTGTGCTCCACGACAGGGTTTGGCCACACATCTGTGCCCCATGGGAGACACCTAAACCCAGGTCAACCCCATGCATTCCTATGGGGACTGCCAGGGACCAGTTGAACCCCATGCATTCCTATGGGGGCATCCAGGGGACAATGTCAACCTGCATGTCAACACCAGGGAAGCCTCTGGGGACTTTCTGGCACCAGGTCAACCCCATGCATTGGAATGGGGACTTACAGGCACCATGTCAAGCCCATGCATTGCAATGGCGGCTTCCAGGCACCCTGTCCATGCCATTGAAGGCTCCGGGCACTGCCGCCTTCCTGTTCCTTCATGCCTATGGTGTGACAGGACGGGACTCGGGTTGGACCGGGATGGGAGACTGCCTGGGATGCGTGGGGGCTGTAGGCCGCCTGCCCTTTTGGGACACAGCTGGCCCTGCCCTTGCCTGAGCGCCGGCCGCCTGGCAAGCCTTTGGAGCAGCACGGTGCGGAGCTCCTGGGGCCGCCTCTGAGTTGTGCTGCACGCCCCTGCTTGCTGCTTCACCCTAGAGCCTGCAGCGGGCCTCTGGGTGGGCCTTCCCGGCCCAGCGGGGCGGCCCGAGGTGCCTGGGGGCAAGGGGAACCGGGGAAAAGGTGTGGCGGGGGGGGCGGCAAGAGAAGGAGGCTGAAGCCGGGGTGGGGGGACACTTTTCCGAGGCTTAAGCCGGGGCGGGGAGGGAGGGGCGTACTTGCCTGGGAGTTGAAAGCCAGGCGGGAGGAATTCCAGACACCAGGTCACCCCAATGCATTCCTAAGGGGACTTTGGGGCACCAGGTCATCCCTATGCATGCCAATGGAGGCTTCCAGGGACAATGTCAACCCGATGCAAGCCAAAGGGGAATTTTGGGCACCAGGTCAACCCCAGGCAAGCCTCAGAGGGCTTCCAAGCACAAAGTCAAGGCCAGGCAAGCCTGTGTGGACTTTGGGGCCCCAGGTCAACCGCTTGGAAGTCAACGAGTGCTTCATGGCACAATGTCACCCCCGTTCCGGACACCAGGTCAACCCCATGCATTGCAATAGCGGCTTCCAGGCACCATGTCCATGCCATTCAAGGCTACGGGGACTGCCGCCTTCCTGTTCCTTCATGCCTATGGTGTGACGGGACGGGACTGATTGCATGCGATCTAGGAAGCTAAGCCGGCCCGGGCTCGGCTTGGACCTGGATAGCAGACTGCCTGGGAAGTGCGGGGGCTGTAGGCCACCTGCCCTTTTGGGACAGAGCTGGCCCTGCCCTTGCCTGAGTGCGGGCCGCCCGGCAAGGCACGGTGCGGAGTTCATGGGGCCACCTCTGAGTTGTGCTGCACGCCCCTGCTTGCTGCTTCACCGTAGAAGCTGCAGCGGGCCTCTGGGTGGGTCTCGCGGGCCCAGCGGGGCTGCCCGAGGTGCCTGGGGGCAAGGGGAACCGGGGAAATGGTGTGGGGGGGGGGGCGGCCGGATGTGAGCACGCCAGGGCAGACACTCGCAGTGTGGGTTTTGGTCGGGTGCAGTGAGGTGGGCGGCTCAGGGTCGGAGCGCCCCCTTCTGGCCCGCTGCTCCCTGTAGCATCCTTCTTCCCGTGGCACCCCGCCAGCCCGCTTTCGCCCCTCCAAAGAGCCGGCCCGCCCGCGCAGGCCTCCAGGTCCTTGGGGGCCTGCCCTGGCTGTGGTCAGGGGCATTGTTTCCCGGTGGAGAAGGGCCAGCTTTTCCCCGTGCTCAGGGCTGGAAGGGAAGGCTGCTGGCCCTGGAGCGAGGGCTTGGGAGACCTGCCTTGAGCAAATCCCTGCGCCCCAGGGGGGTGGCGCCTGGGGCCAGGGCAGGAGGCAAGATGGAGGCAGGCGGGCGGGCAGGGCAGGGCTGCCTGCCCCGTGTCCTCCCTGGTGGTCTAGTGGCTAGGATTTGGCGCTTTCACCGCCGCGGCCTGGGTTCGATTCCCAGCCAGGGAAAGCCGGCTTTTGAATCCCCAGCCCGCAGGGGAGGAGAAAGGGAAGGAGGCCTCCCACTTGGAGGCAGGCTCAGCTTTTGCTGGCCTCCCTGGGACGCCAGCTCCTGGTGCCCTGCTATAGGCCGGCCTGACGCCGAGTGCCAAAAGCTACTGCCAGGAGTGGGATTTGAACCCACGCCTCCAAACAGAGACCAGGACCCCCCAGGACGAGGGAAGGGTGTGACCTTGAGCCTGGCGCTTTAGACCACTCAGCCATCCTGGCAAGGATGCCCCTGCCTCCCTCCCCTTGCCTGCGATTGTGCTGCATGCCACAGGCGGGTAGTTGGAGTCCCCCTCCTCGCCGGTGTGAACGCCAGAGTCTTTCCCCCTCGGGTGGCAGCACCCCGTGCAGGGGAAGAGCCAGGCCCGAGCCCATGGCACAGGGCAAGAGAGAGCGCTCCTGGCCTCAGCCCAAGCGCTGGCCTGTCCTTCCCTGCTGGTCTTGGAGTAGAAGGGCTACAGCTGCCGTCCAGCTTGAAGCCCCGCCCCTTGACAGAAGGCCCGCCCCTGGCCGCCATCTGTGTAAGGCAAGTGCCGCCCCCGACCCCTGACTTTTGCCACCACAAGTTGCAGCCTGTGCCCCAGAGGCACTCCCGTTGTCCAGCTCAGCCCGCGGAGGCCCCGTGGCCCTTCCCTGGTGGTCTAGTGGTTAGGATTCGGCGCTCTCACCGCCGCGGCCCGGGTTCGATTCCCGGCCAGGGAAAGCCCGTCTTCTACCCCTGCTCTGCCTGGCCTTTCTCGCAAGCCCTTGTGGCCGGGGGCGGGGCTCTTTTGCCCCTGGAGCCCACAGCACAGCGGGCATTCCCCACCTTCCCTCCCTGCCTGGTGGGCCAGCTTTAGCAATGGAAATGATTGGCTAAGGAAGGAGCAGTGGAGGTAAGCACCCTTCAAGGTCAACAGGGTCTGTGGGCCCCAAGGGGCACATAGCCCTGAGAAGAACCAGGGCCTGGACGGTGGCCGAGATTACCCCAGCTTTCAGGTGTGCTCCACGACAGGGTTTGGCCACACATCTGTGCCCCATGGGAGACACCTAAACCCAGGTCAACCCCATGCATTCCTATGGGGACTGCCAGGGACCAGTTGAACCCCATGCATTCCTATGGGGGCATCCAGGGGACAATGTCAACCTGCATGTCAACACCAGGGAAGCCTCTGGGGACTTTCTGGCACCAGGTCAACCCCATGCATTGGAATGGGGACTTACAGGCACCATGTCAAGCCCATGCATTGCAATGGCGGCTTCCAGGCACCCTGTCCATGCCATTGAAGGCTCCGGGCACTGCCGCCTTCCTGTTCCTTCATGCCTATGGTGTGACAGGACGGGACTCGGGTTGGACCGGGATGGGAGACTGCCTGGGATGCGTGGGGGCTGTAGGCCGCCTGCCCTTTTGGGACAGAGCTGGCCCTGCCCTTGCCTGAGCGCCGGCCGCCCGGCAAGCCTTTGGAGCAGCACGGTGCGGAGCTCCTGGGGCCGCCTCTGAGTTGTGCTGCACGCCCCTGCTTGCTGCTTCACCCTAGAGCCTGCAGCGGGCCTCTGGGTGGGCCTTCCCGGCCCAGCGGGGCGGCCCGAGGTGCCTGGGGGCAAGGGGAACCGGGG
Organism: Alligator mississippiensis; assembly: GCF_030867095.1. Classification (NCBI taxonomy): domain Eukaryota; kingdom Metazoa; phylum Chordata; order Crocodylia; family Alligatoridae; genus Alligator; species Alligator mississippiensis. The sequence goes on along the minus strand of NC_081838.1, from coordinate 5,190,760 downwards.
AAAAGGTGTGGCGGGGGGGGCGGCAAGAGAAGGAGGCTGAAGCCGGGGTGGGGGGACACTTTTCCGAGGCTTAAGCCGGGGCGGGGAGGGAGGGGCGTACTTGCCTGGGAGTTGAAAGCCAGGCGGGAGGAATTCCAGACACCAGGTCACCCCAATGCATTCCTAAGGGGACTTTGGGGCACCAGGTCATCCCTATGCATGCCAATGGAGGCTTCCAGGGACAATGTCAACCCGATGCAAGCCAAAGGGGAATTTTGGGCACCAGGTCAACCCCAGGCAAGCCTCAGAGGGCTTCCAAGCACAAAGTCAAGGCCAGGCAAGCCTGTGTGGACTTTGGGGCCCCAGGTCAACCGCTTGGAAGTCAACGAGTGCTTCATGGCACAATGTCACCCCCGTTCCGGACACCAGGTCAACCCCATGCATTGCAATAGCGGCTTCCAGGCACCATGTCCATGCCATTCAAGGCTACGGGGACTGCCGCCTTCCTGTTCCTTCATGCCTATGGTGTGACGGGACGGGACTGATTGCATGCGATCTAGGAAGCTAAGCCGGCCCGGGCTCGGCTTGGACCTGGATAGCAGACTGCCTGGGAAGTGCGGGGGCTGTAGGCCACCTGCCCTTTTGGGACAGAGCTGGCCCTGCCCTTGCCTGAGTGCGGGCCGCCCGGCAAGGCACGGTGCGGAGTTCATGGGGCCACCTCTGAGTTGTGCTGCACGCCCCTGCTTGCTGCTTCACCGTAGAAGCTGCAGCGGGCCTCTGGGTGGGTCTCGCGGGCCCAGCGGGGCTGCCCGAGGTGCCTGGGGGCAAGGGGAACCGGGGAAATGGTGTGGGGGGGGGGCGGCCGGATGTGAGCACGCCAGGGCAGACACTCGCAGTGTGGGTTTTGGTCGGGTGCAGTGAGGTGGGCGGCTCAGGGTCGGAGCGCCCCCTTCTGGCCCGCTGCTCCCTGTAGCATCCTTCTTCCCGTGGCACCCCGCCAGCCCGCTTTCGCCCCTCCAAAGAGCCGGCCCGCCCGCGCAGGCCTCCAGGTCCTTGGGGGCCTGCCCTGGCTGTGGGCAGGGGCATTGTTTCCCGGTGGAGAAGGGCCAGCTTTTCCCCGTGCTCAGGGCTGGAAGGGAAGGCTGCTGGCCCTGGAGCGAGGGCTTGGGAGACCTGCCTTGAGCAAATCCCTGCGCCCCAGGGGGGTGGCGCCTGGGGACAGGGCAGGAGGCAAGATGGAGGCAGGCGGGCGGGCAGGGCAGGGCTGCCTGCCCCGTGTCCTCCCTGGTGGTCTAGTGGCTAGGATTTGGCGCTTTCACCGCCGCGGCCTGGGTTCGATTCCCAGCCAGGGAAAGCCGGCTTTTGAATCCCCAGCCCGCAGGGGAGGAGAAAGGGAAGGAGGCCTCCCACTTGGAGGCAGGCTCAGCTTTTGCTGGCCTCCCTGGGACGCCAGCTCCTGGTGCCCTGCTATAGGCCGGCCTGACGCTGAGTGCCAAAAGCTGCTACCAGGAGTGGGATTTGAACCCACGCCTCCAAAGGGAGACCAGGACCCCCCAGGACGAGGGAAGGGTGTGACCTTGAGCCTGGCGCTTTAGACCACTCAGCCATCCTGGCAAGGATGCCCCTGCCTCCCTCCCCTTGCCTGTGATTGTGCTGCATGCCACAGGCGGGTAGTTGGAGTCCCCCTCCTCGCCGGTGTGAACGCCAGAGTCTTTCCCCCTCGGGTGGCAGCACCCCGTGCAGGGGAAGAGCCAGGCCCGAGCCCATGGCACAGGGCAAGAGAGAGCGCTCCTGGCCTCAGCCCAAGCGCTGGCCTGTCCTTCCCTGCTGGTCTTGGAGTAGAAGGGCTACAGCTGCCGTCCAGCTTGAAGCCCCGCCCCTTGACAGAAGGCCCGCCCCTGGCCGCCATCTGTGTAAGGCAAGTGCCGCCCCCGACCCCTGACTTTTGCCACCACAAGTTGCAGCCTGTGCCCCAGAGGCACTCCCGTTGTCCAGCTCAGCCCGCGGAGGCCCCGTGGCCCTTCCCTGGTGGTCTAGTGGTTAGGATTCGGCGCTCTCACCGCCGCGGCCCGGGTTCGATTCCCGGCCAGGGAAAGCCCGTCTTCTTCCCCTGCTCTGCCTGGCCTTTCTCGCAAGCCCTTGTGGCCGGGGGCGGGGCTCTTTTGCCCCTGGAGCCCACAGCACAGCGGGCATTCCCCACCTTCCCTCCCTGCCTGGTGGGCCAGCTTTAGCAATGGAAATGATTGGCTAAGGAAGGAGCAGTGGAGGTAAGCACCCTTCAAGGTCAACAGGGTCTGTGGGCCCCAAGGGGCACATAGCCCTGAGAAGAACCAGGGCCTGGACGGTGGCCGAGATTACCCCAGCTTTCAGGTGTGCTCCACGACAGGGTTTGGCCACACATCTGTGCCCCATGGGAGACACCTAAACCCAGGTCAACCCCATGCATTCCTATGGGGACTGCCAGGGACCAGTTGAACCCCATGCATTCCTATGGGGGCATCCAGGGGACAATGTCAACCTGCATGTCAACACCAGGGAAGCCTCTGGGGACTTTCTGGCACCAGGTCAACCCCATGCATTGGAATGGGGACTTACAGGCACCATGTCAAGCCCATGCATTGCAATGGCGGCTTCCAGGCACCCTGTCCATGCCATTGAAGGCTCCGGGCACTGCCGCCTTCCTGTTCCTTCATGCCTATGGTGTGACAGGACGGGACTCGGGTTGGACCGGGATGGGAGACTGCCTGGGATGCGTGGGGGCTGTAGGCCGCCTGCCCTTTTGGGACAGAGCTGGCCCTGCCCTTGCCTGAGCGCCGGCCGCCCGGCAAGCCTTTGGAGCAGCACGGTGCGGAGCTCCTGGGGCCGCCTCTGAGTTGTGCTGCACGCCCCTGCTTGCTGCTTCACCCTAGAGCCTGCAGCGGGCCTCTGGGTGGGCCTTCCCGGCCCAGCGGGGCGGCCCGAGGTGCCTGGGGGCAAGGGGAACCGGGGAAAAGGTGTGGCGGGGGGGGCGGCAAGAGAAGGAGGCTGAAGCCGGGGTGGGGGGACACTTTTCCGAGGCTTAAGCCGGGGCGGGGAGGGAGGGGCGTACTTGCCTGGGAGTTGAAAGCCAGGCGGGAGGAATTCCAGACACCAGGTCACCCCAATGCATTCCTAAGGGGACTTTGGGGCACCAGGTCATCCCTATGCATGCCAATGGAGGCTTCCAGGGACAATGTCAACCCGATGCAAGCCAAAGGGGAATTTTGGGCACCAGGTCAACCCCAGGCAAGCCTCAGAGGGCTTCCAAGCACAAAGTCAAGGCCAGGCAAGCCTGTGTGGACTTTGGGGCCCCAGGTCAACCGCTTGGAAGTCAACGAGTGCTTCATGGCACAATGTCACCCCCGTTCCGGACACCAGGTCAACCCCATGCATTGCAATAGCGGCTTCCAGGCACCATGTCCATGCCATTCAAGGCTACGGGGACTGCCGCCTTCCTGTTCCTTCATGCCTATGGTGTGACGGGACGGGACTGATTGCATGCGATCTAGGAAGCTAAGCCGGCCCGGGCTCGGCTTGGACCTGGATAGCAGACTGCCTGGGAAGTGCGGGGGCTGTAGGCCACCTGCCCTTTTGGGACAGAGCTGGCCCTGCCCTTGCCTGAGTGCGGGCCGCCCGGCAAGGCACGGTGCGGAGTTCATGGGGCCACCTCTGAGTTGTGCTGCACGCCCCTGCTTGCTGCTTCACCGTAGAAGCTGCAGCGGGCCTCTGGGTGGGTCTCGCGGGCCCAGCGGGGCTGCCCGAGGTGCCTGGGGGCAAGGGGAACCGGGGAAATGGTGTGGGGGGGGGGCGGCCGGATGTGAGCACGCCAGGGCAGACACTCGCAGTGTGGGTTTTGGTCGGGTGCAGTGAGGTGGGCGGCTCAGGGTCGGAGCGCCCCCTTCTGGCCCGCTGCTCCCTGTAGCATCCTTCTTCCCGTGGCACCCCGCCAGCCCGCTTTCGCCCCTCCAAAGAGCCGGCCCGCCCGCGCAGGCCTCCAGGTCCTTGGGGGCCTGCCCTGGCTGTGGGCAGGGGCATTGTTTCCCGGTGGAGAAGGGCCAGCTTTTCCCCGTGCTCAGGGCTGGAAGGGAAGGCTGCTGGCCCTGGAGCGAGGGCTTGGGAGACCTGCCTTGAGCAAATCCCTGCGCCCCAGGTGGGTGGCGCCTGGGGCCAGGGCAGGAGGCAAGATGGAGGCAGGCGGGCGGGCAGGGCAGGGCTGCCTGCCCCGTGTCCTCCCTGGTGGTCTAGTGGCTAGGATTTGGCGCTTTCACCGCCGCGGCCTGGGTTCGATTCCCAGCCAGGGAAAGCCGGCTTTTGAATCCCCAGCCCGCAGGGGAGGAGAAAGGGAAGGAGGCCTCCCACTTGGAGGCAGGCTCAGCTTTTGCTGGCCTCCCTGGGACGCCAGCTCCTGGTGCCCTGCTATAGGCCGGCCTGACGCCGAGTGCCAAAAGCTGCTGCCAGGAGTGGGATTTGAACCCACGCCTCCAAAGGGAGACCAGGACCCCCCAGGACAAGGGAAGGGTGTGACCTTGAGCCTGGCGCTTTAGACCACTCAGCCATCCTGGCAAGGATGCCCCTGCCTCCCTCCCCTTGCCTGCGATTGTGCTGCATGCCACAGGCGGGTAGTTGGAGTCCCCCTCCTCGCCGGTGTGAACGCCAGAGTCTTTCCCCCTCGGGTGGCAGCACCCCGTGCAGGGGAAGAGCCAGGCCCGAGCCCATGGCACAGGGCAAGAGAGAGCGCTCCTGGCCTCAGCCCAAGCGCTGGCCTGTCCTTCCCTGCTGGTCTTGGAGTAGAAGGGCTACAGCTGCCGTCCAGCTTGAAGCCCCGCCCCTTGACAGAAGGCCCGCCCCTGGCCGCCATCTGTGTAAGGCAAGTGCCGCCCCCGACCCCTGACTTTTGCCACCACAAGTTGCAGCCTGTGCCCCAGAGGCACTCCCGTTGTCCAGCTCAGCCCGCGGAGGCCCCGTGGCCCTTCCCTGGTGGTCTAGTGGTTAGGATTCGGCGCTCTCACCGCCGCGGCCCGGGTTCGATTCCCGGCCAGGGAAAGCCCGTCTTCTTCCCCTGCTCTGCCTGGCCTTTCTCGCAAGCCCTTGTGGCCGGGGGCGGGGCTCTTTTGCCCCTGGAGCCCACAGCACAGCGGGCATTCCCCACCTTCCCTCCCTGCCTGGTGGGCCAGCTTTAGCAATGGAAATGATTGGCTAAGGAAGGAGCAGTGGAGGTAAGCACCCTTCAAGGTCAACAGGGTCTGTGGGCCCCAAGGGGCACATAGCCCTGAGAAGAACCAGGGCCTGGACGGTGGCCGAGATTACCCCAGCTTTCAGGTGTGCTCCACGACAGGGTTTGGCCACACATCTGTGCCCCATGGGAGACACCTAAACCCAGGTCAACCCCATGCATTCCTATGGGGACTGCCAGGGACCAGTTGAACCCCATGCATTCCTATGGGGGCATCCAGGGGACAATGTCAACCTGCATGTCAACACCAGGGAAGCCTCTGGGGACTTTCTGGCACCAGGTCAACCCCATGCATTGGAATGGGGACTTACAGGCACCATGTCAAGCCCATGCATTGCAATGGCGGCTTCCAGGCACCCTGTCCATGCCATTGAAGGCTCCGGGCACTGCCGCCTTCCTGTTCCTTCATGCCTATGGTGTGACAGGACGGGACTCGGGTTGGACCGGGATGGGAGACTGCCTGGGATGCGTGGGGGCTGTAGGCCGCCTGCCCTTTTGGGACAGAGCTGGCCCTGCCCTTGCCTGAGCGCCGGCCGCCCGGCAAGCCTTTGGAGCAGCACGGTGCGGAGCTCCTGGGGCCGCCTCTGAGTTGTGCTGCACGCCCCTGCTTGCTGCTTCACCCTAGAGCCTGCAGCGGGCCTCTGGGTGGGCCTTCCCGGCCCAGCGGGGCGGCCCGAGGTGCCTGGGGGCAAGGGGAACCGGGGAAAAGGTGTGGCGGGGGGGGCGGCAAGAGAAGGAGGCTGAAGCCGGGGTGGGGGGACACTTTTCCGAGGCTTAAGCCGGGGCGGGGAGGGAGGGGCGTACTTGCCTGGGAGTTGAAAGCCAGGCGGGAGGAATTCCAGACACCAGGTCACCCCAATGCATTCCTAAGGGGACTTTGGGGCACCAGGTCATCCCTATGCATGCCAATGGAGGCTTCCAGGGACAATGTCAACCCGATGCAAGCCAAAGGGGAATTTTGGGCACCAGGTCAACCCCAGGCAAGCCTCAGAGGGCTTCCAAGCACAAAGTCAAGGCCAGGCAAGCCTGTGTGGACTTTGGGGCCCCAGGTCAACCGCTTGGAAGTCAACGAGTGCTTCATGGCACAATGTCACCCCCGTTCCGGACACCAGGTCAACCCCATGCATTGCAATAGCGGCTTCCAGGCACCATGTCCATGCCATTCAAGGCTACGGGGACTGCCGCCTTCCTGTTCCTTCATGCCTATGGTGTGACGGGACGGGACTGATTGCATGCGATCTAGGAAGCTAAGCCGGCCCGGGCTCGGCTTGGACCTGGATAGCAGACTGCCTGGGAAGTGCGGGGGCTGTAGGCCACCTGCCCTTTTGGGACAGAGCTGGCCCTGCCCTTGCCTGAGTGCGGGCCGCCCGGCAAGGCACGGTGCGGAGTTCATGGGGCCACCTCTGAGTTGTGCTGCACGCCCCTGCTTGCTGCTTCACCGTAGAAGCTGCAGCGGGCCTCTGGGTGGGTCTCGCGGGCCCAGCGGGGCTGCCCGAGGTGCCTGGGGGCAAGGGGAACCGGGGAAATGGTGTGGGGGGGGGGCGGCAAGAGAAGGAGGCTGAAGCCGGGGTGGGGGGACACTTTTCCGAGGCTTAAGCCGGGGCGGGGAGGGGAGCGGGGGGGGGTGTAATTGACTGGGAGTTCAAACCCAGGCGGGAGGAATTCCGCACACCCTGGGCTGGCGAGTGGGTGCCGGGGAGGGGGTGGCCGGATGTGAGCACGCCAGGGCAGACACTCGCAGTGTGGGTTTTGGTCGGGTGCAGTGAGGTGGGCGGCTCAGGGTCGGAGCGCCCCCTTCTGGCCCGCTGCTCCCTGTAGCATCCTTCTTCCCGTGGCACCCCGCCAGCCCGCTTTCGCCCCTCCAAAGAGCCGGCCCGCCCGCGCAGGCCTCCAGGTCCTTGGGGGCCTGCCCTGGCTGTGGGCAGGGGCATTGTTTCCCGGTGGAGAAGGGCCAGCTTTTCCCCGTGCTCAGGGCTGGAAGGGAAGGCTGCTGGCCCTGGAGCGAGGGCTTGGGAGACCTGCCTTGAGCAAATCCCTGCGCCCCAGGGGGGTGGCGCCTGGGGCCAGGGCAGGAGGCAAGATGGAGGCAGGCGGGCGGGCAGGGCAGGGCTGCCTGCCCCCTGTCCTCCCTGGTGGTCTAGTGGCTAGGATTTGGCGCTTTCACCGCCGCGGCCTGGGTTCGATTCCCAGCCAGGGAAAGCCGGCTTTTGAATCCCCAGCCCGCAGGGGAGGAGAAAGGGAAGGAGGCCTCCCACTTGGAGGCAGGCTCAGCTTTTGCTGGCCTCCCTGGGACGCCAGCTCCTGGTCCCTGCTATAGGCCGGCCTGACGCTGAGTGCCAAAAGCTGCTGCCAGGAGTGGGATTTGAACCCACGCCTCCAAAGGGAGACCAGGACCCCCCAGAACGAGGGAAGGGTGTGACCTTGAGCCTGGCGCTTTAGACCACTCAGCCATCCTGGCAAGGATGCCCCTGCCTCCCTCCCCTTGCCTGCGATTGTGCTGCATGCCACAGGCGGGTAGTTGGAGTCCCCCTCCTCGCCGGTGTGAACGCCAGAGTCTTTCCCCCTCGGGTGGCAGCACCCCGTGCAGGGGAAGAGCCAGGCCCGAACCCATGGCACAGGGCAAGAGAGAGCGCTCCTGGCCTCAGCCCAAGCGCTGGCCTGTCCTTCCCTGCTGGTCTTGGAGTAGAAGGGCTACAGCTGCCGTCCAGCTTGAAGCCCCGCCCCTTGACAGAAGGCCCGCCCCTGGCCGCCATCTGTGTAAGGCAAGTACCGCCCCCGACCCCTGACTTTTGCCACCACAAGTTGCAGCCTGTGCCCCAGAGGCACTCCCGTTGTCCAGCTCAGCCCGCGGAGGCCCCGTGGCCCTTCCCTGGTGGTCTAGTGGTTACGGTGCGGCGCTCTCACCGCCGCGGCCCGGGTTCGATTCCCGGCCAGGGAAAGCCCGTCTTCTTCCCCTGCTCTGCCTGACCTTTCTCGCAAGCCCTTGTGGCCGGGGGCGGGGCTCTTTTGCCCCTGGAGCCCACAGCACAGCGGGCATTCCCCACCTTCCCTCCCTGCCTGGTGGGCCAGCTTTAGCAATGGAAATGATTGGCTAAGGAAGGAGCAGTGGAGGTAAGCACCCTTCAAGGTCAACAGGGTCTGTGGGCCCCAAGGGGCACATAGCCCTGAGAAGAACCAGGGCCTGGACGGTGGCCGAGATTACCCCAGCTTTCAGGTGTGCTCCACGACAGGGTTTGGCCACACATCTGTGCCCCATGGGAGACACCTAAACCCAGGTCAACCCCATGCATTCCTATGGGGACTGCCAGGGACCAGTTGAACCCCATGCATTCCTATGGGGGCATCCAGGGGACAATGTCAACCTGCATGTCAACACCAGGGAAGCCTCTGGGGACTTTCTGGCACCAGGTCAACCCCATGCATTGGAATGGGGACTTACAGGCACCATGTCAAGCCCATGCATTGCAATGGCGGCTTCCAGGCACCCTGTCCATGCCATTGAAGGCTCCGGGCACTGCCGCCTTCCTGTTCCTTCATGCCTATGGTGTGACAGGACGGGACTCGGGTTGGACCGGGATGGGAGACTGCCTGGGATGCGTGGGGGCTGTAGGCCGCCTGCCCTTTTGGGACACAGCTGGCCCTGCCCTTGCCTGAGCGCCGGCCGCCTGGCAAGCCTTTGGAGCAGCACGGTGCGGAGCTCCTGGGGCCGCCTCTGAGTTGTGCTGCACGCCCCTGCTTGCTGCTTCACCCTAGAGCCTGCAGCGGGCCTCTGGGTGGGCCTTCCCGGCCCAGCGGGGCGGCCCGAGGTGCCTGGGGGCAAGGGGAACCGGGGAAAAGGTGTGGCGGGGGGGGCGGCAAGAGAAGGAGGCTGAAGCCGGGGTGGGGGGACACTTTTCCGAGGCTTAAGCCGGGGCGGGGAGGGAGGGGCGTACTTGCCTGGGAGTTGAAAGCCAGGCGGGAGGAATTCCAGACACCAGGTCACCCCAATGCATTCCTAAGGGGACTTTGGGGCACCAGGTCATCCCTATGCATGCCAATGGAGGCTTCCAGGGACAATGTCAACCCGATGCAAGCCAAAGGGGAATTTTGGGCACCAGGTCAACCCCAGGCAAGCCTCAGAGGGCTTCCAAGCACAAAGTCAAGGCCAGGCAAGCCTGTGTGGACTTTGGGGCCCCAGGTCAACCGCTTGGAAGTCAACGAGTGCTTCATGGCACAATGTCACCCCCGTTCCGGACACCAGGTCAACCCCATGCATTGCAATAGCGGCTTCCAGGCACCATGTCCATGCCATTCAAGGCTACGGGGACTGCCGCCTTCCTGTTCCTTCATGCCTATGGTGTGACGGGACGGGACTGATTGCATGCGATCTAGGAAGCTAAGCCGGCCCGGGCTCGGCTTGGACCTGGATAGCAGACTGCCTGGGAAGTGCGGGGGCTGTAGGCCACCTGCCCTTTTGGGACAGAGCTGGCCCTGCCCTTGCCTGAGTGCGGGCCGCCCGGCAAGGCACGGTGCGGAGTTCATGGGGCCACCTCTGAGTTGTGCTGCACGCCCCTGCTTGCTGCTTCACCGTAGAAGCTGCAGCGGGCCTCTGGGTGGGTCTCGCGGGCCCAGCGGGGCTGCCCGAGGTGCCTGGGGGCAAGGGGAACCGGGGAAATGGTGTGGGGGGGGGGGCGGCCGGATGTGAGCACGCCAGGGCAGACACTCGCAGTGTGGGTTTTGGTCGGGTGCAGTGAGGTGGGCGGCTCAGGGTCGGAGCGCCCCCTTCTGGCCCGCTGCTCCCTGTAGCATCCTTCTTCCCGTGGCACCCCGCCAGCCCGCTTTCGCCCCTCCAAAGAGCCGGCCCGCCCGCGCAGGCCTCCAGGTCCTTGGGGGCCTGCCCTGGCTGTGGTCAGGGGCATTGTTTCCCGGTGGAGAAGGGCCAGCTTTTCCCCGTGCTCAGGGCTGGAAGGGAAGGCTGCTGGCCCTGGAGCGAGGGCTTGGGAGACCTGCCTTGAGCAAATCCCTGCGCCCCAGGGGGGTGGCGCCTGGGGCCAGGGCAGGAGGCAAGATGGAGGCAGGCGGGCGGGCAGGGCAGGGCTGCCTGCCCCGTGTCCTCCCTGGTGGTCTAGTGGCTAGGATTTGGCGCTTTCACCGCCGCGGCCTGGGTTCGATTCCCAGCCAGGGAAAGCCGGCTTTTGAATCCCCAGCCCGCAGGGGAGGAGAAAGGGAAGGAGGCCTCCCACTTGGAGGCAGGCTCAGCTTTTGCTGGCCTCCCTGGGACGCCAGCTCCTGGTGCCCTGCTATAGGCCGGCCTGACGCCGAGTGCCAAAAGCTACTGCCAGGAGTGGGATTTGAACCCACGCCTCCAAACAGAGACCAGGACCCCCCAGGACGAGGGAAGGGTGTGACCTTGAGCCTGGCGCTTTAGACCACTCAGCCATCCTGGCAAGGATGCCCCTGCCTCCCTCCCCTTGCCTGCGATTGTGCTGCATGCCACAGGCGGGTAGTTGGAGTCCCCCTCCTCGCCGGTGTGAACGCCAGAGTCTTTCCCCCTCGGGTGGCAGCACCCCGTGCAGGGGAAGAGCCAGGCCCGAGCCCATGGCACAGGGCAAGAGAGAGCGCTCCTGGCCTCAGCCCAAGCGCTGGCCTGTCCTTCCCTGCTGGTCTTGGAGTAGAAGGGCTACAGCTGCCGTCCAGCTTGAAGCCCCGCCCCTTGACAGAAGGCCCGCCCCTGGCCGCCATCTGTGTAAGGCAAGTGCCGCCCCCGACCCCTGACTTTTGCCACCACAAGTTGCAGCCTGTGCCCCAGAGGCACTCCCGTTGTCCAGCTCAGCCCGCGGAGGCCCCGTGGCCCTTCCCTGGTGGTCTAGTGGTTAGGATTCGGCGCTCTCACCGCCGCGGCCCGGGTTCGATTCCCGGCCAGGGAAAGCCCGTCTTCTACCCCTGCTCTGCCTGGCCTTTCTCGCAAGCCCTTGTGGCCGGGGGCGGGGCTCTTTTGCCCCTGGAGCCCACAGCACAGCGGGCATTCCCCACCTTCCCTCCCTGCCTGGTGGGCCAGCTTTAGCAATGGAAATGATTGGCTAAGGAAGGAGCAGTGGAGGTAAGCACCCTTCAAGGTCAACAGGGTCTGTGGGCCCCAAGGGGCACATAGCCCTGAGAAGAACCAGGGCCTGGACGGTGGCCGAGATTACCCCAGCTTTCAGGTGTGCTCCACGACAGGGTTTGGCCACACATCTGTGCCCCATGGGAGACACCTAAACCCAGGTCAACCCCATGCATTCCTATGGGGACTGCCAGGGACCAGTTGAACCCCATGCATTCCTATGGGGGCATCCAGGGGACAATGTCAACCTGCATGTCAACACCAGGGAAGCCTCTGGGGACTTTCTGGCACCAGGTCAACCCCATGCATTGGAATGGGGACTTACAGGCACCATGTCAAGCCCATGCATTGCAATGGCGGCTTCCAGGCACCCTGTCCATGCCATTGAAGGCTCCGGGCACTGCCGCCTTCCTGTTCCTTCATGCCTATGGTGTGACAGGACGGGACTCGGGTTGGACCGGGATGGGAGACTGCCTGGGATGCGTGGGGGCTGTAGGCCGCCTGCCCTTTTGGGACAGAGCTGGCCCTGCCCTTGCCTGAGCGCCGGCCGCCCGGCAAGCCTTTGGAGCAGCACGGTGCGGAGCTCCTGGGGCCGCCTCTGAGTTGTGCTGCACGCCCCTGCTTGCTGCTTCACCCTAGAGCCTGCAGCGGGCCTCTGGGTGGGCCTTCCCGGCCCAGCGGGGCGGCCCGAGGTGCCTGGGGGCAAGGGGAACCGGGGAAAAGGTGTGGCGGGGGGGGCGGCAAGAGAAGGAGGCTGAAGCCGGGGTGGGGGGACACTTTTCCGAGGCTTAAGCCGGGGCGGGGAGGGAGGGGCGTACTTGCCTGGGAGTTGAAAGCCAGGCGGGAGGAATTCCAGACACCAGGTCACCCCAATGCATTCCTAAGGGGACTTTGGGGCACCAGGTCATCCCTATGCATGCCAATGGAGGCTTCCAGGGACAATGTCAACCCGATGCAAGCCAAAGGGGAATTTTGGGCACCAGGTCAACCCCAGGCAAGCCTCAGAGGGCTTCCAAGCACAAAGTCAAGGCCAGGCAAGCCTGTGTGGACTTTGGGGCCCCAGGTCAACCGCTTGGAAGTCAACGAGTGCTTCATGGCACAATGTCACCCCCGTTCCGGACACCAGGTCAACCCCATGCATTGCAATAGCGGCTTCCAGGCACCATGTCCATGCCATTCAAGGCTACGGGGACTGCCGCCTTCCTGTTCCTTCATGCCTATGGTGTGACGGGACGGGACTGATTGCATGCGATCTAGGAAGCTAAGCCGGCCCGGGCTCGGCTTGGACCTGGATAGCAGACTGCCTGGGAAGTGCGGGGGCTGTAGGCCACCTGCCCTTTTGGGACAGAGCTGGCCCTGCCCTTGCCTGAGTGCGGGCCGCCCGGCAAGGCACGGTGCGGAGTTCATGGGGCCACCTCTGAGTTGTGCTGCACGCCCCTGCTTGCTGCTTCACCGTAGAAGCTGCAGCGGGCCTCTGGGTGGGTCTCGCGGGCCCAGCGGGGCTGCCCGAGGTGCCTGGGGGCAAGGGGAACCGGGGAAATGGTGTGGGGGGGGGGCGGCCGGATGTGAGCACGCCAGGGCAGACACTCGCAGTGTGGGTTTTGGTCGGGTGCAGTGAGGTGGGCGGCTCAGGGTCGGAGCGCCCCCTTCTGGCCCGCTGCTCCCTGTAGCATCCTTCTTCCCGTGGCACCCCGCCAGCCCGCTTTCGCCCCTCCAAAGAGCCGGCCCGCCCGCGCAGGCCTCCAGGTCCTTGGGGGCCTGCCCTGGCTGTGGGCAGGGGCATTGTTTCCCGGTGGAGAAGGGCCAGCTTTTCCCCGTGCTCAGGGCTGGAAGGGAAGGCTGCTGGCCCTGGAGCGAGGGCTTGGGAGACCTGCCTTGAGCAAATCCCTGCGCCCCAGGGGGGTGGCGCCTGGGGCCAGGGCAGGAGGCAAGATGGAGGCAGGCGGGCGGGCAGGGCAGGGCTGCCTGCCCCGTGTCCTCCCTGGTGGTCTAGTGGCTAGGATTTGGCGCTTTCACCGCCGCGGCCTGGGTTCGATTCCCAGCCAGGGAAAGCCGGCTTTTGAATCCCCAGCCCGCAGGGGAGGAGAAAGGGAAGGAGGCCTCCCACTTGGAGGCAGGCTCAGCTTTTGCTGGCCTCCCTGGGACGCCAGCTCCTGGTGCCCTGCTATAGGCCGGCCTGACGCTGAGTGCCAAAAGCTGCTACCAGGAGTGGGATTTGAACCCACGCCTCCAAAGGGAGACCAGGACCCCCCAGGACGAGGGAAGGGTGTGACCTTGAGCCTGGCGCTTTAGACCACTCAGCCATCCTGGCAAGGATGCCCCTGCCTCCCTCCCCTTGCCTGTGATTGTGCTGCATGCCACAGGCGGGTAGTTGGAGTCCCCCTCCTCGCCGGTGTGAACGCCAGAGTCTTTCCCCCTCGGGTGGCAGCACCCCGTGCAGGGGAAGAGCCAGGCCCGAGCCCATGGCACAGGGCAAGAGAGAGCGCTCCTGGCCTCAGCCCAAGCGCTGGCCTGTCCTTCCCTGCTGGTCTTGGAGTAGAAGGGCTACAGCTGCCGTCCAGCTTGAAGCCCCGCCCCTTGACAGAAGGCCCGCCCCTGGCCGCCATCTGTGTAAGGCAAGTGCCGCCCCCGACCCCTGACTTTTGCCACCACAAGTTGCAGCCTGTGCCCCAGAGGCACTCCCGTTGTCCAGCTCAGCCCGCGGAGGCCCCGTGGCCCTTCCCTGGTGGTCTAGTGGTTAGGATTCGGCGCTCTCACCGCCGCGGCCCGGGTTCGATTCCCGGCCAGGGAAAGCCCGTCTTCTTCCCCTGCTCTGCCTGGCCTTTCTCGCAAGCCCTTGTGGCCGGGGGCGGGGCTCTTTTGCCCCTGGAGCCCACAGCACAGCGGGCATTCCCCACCTTCCCTCCCTGCCTGGTGGGCCAGCTTTAGCAATGGAAATGATTGGCTAAGGAAGGAGCAGTGGAGGTAAGCACCCTTCAAGGTCAACAGGGTCTGTGGGCCCCAAGGGGCACATAGCCCTGAGAAGAACCAGGGCCTGGACGGTGGCCGAGATTACCCCAGCTTTCAGGTGTGCTCCACGACAGGGTTTGGCCACACATCTGTGCCCCATGGGAGACACCTAAACCCAGGTCAACCCCATGCATTCCTATGGGGACTGCCAGGGACCAGTTGAACCCCATGCATTCCTATGGGGGCATCCAGGGGACAATGTCAACCTGCATGTCAACACCAGGGAAGCCTCTGGGGACTTTCTGGCACCAGGTCAACCCCATGCATTGGAATGGGGACTTACAGGCACCATGTCAAGCCCATGCATTGCAATGGCGGCTTCCAGGCACCCTGTCCATGCCATTGAAGGCTCCGGGCACTGCCGCCTTCCTGTTCCTTCATGCCTATGGTGTGACAGGACGGGACTCGGGTTGGACCGGGATGGGAGACTGCCTGGGATGCGTGGGGGCTGTAGGCCGCCTGCCCTTTTGGGACAGAGCTGGCCCTGCCCTTGCCTGAGCGCCGGCCGCCCGGCAAGCCTTTGGAGCAGCACGGTGCGGAGCTCCTGGGGCCGCCTCTGAGTTGTGCTGCACGCCCCTGCTTGCTGCTTCACCCTAGAGCCTGCAGCGGGCCTCTGGGTGGGCCTTCCCGGCCCAGCGGGGCGGCCCGAGGTGCCTGGGGGCAAGGGGAACCGGGGAAAAGGTGTGGCGGGGGGGGCGGCAAGAGAAGGAGGCTGAAGCCGGGGTGGGGGGACACTTTTCCGAGGCTTAAGCCGGGGCGGGGAGGGAGGGGCGTACTTGCCTGGGAGTTGAAAGCCAGGCGGGAGGAATTCCAGACACCAGGTCACCCCAATGCATTCCTAAGGGGACTTTGGGGCACCAGGTCATCCCTATGCATGCCAATGGAGGCTTCCAGGGACAATGTCAACCCGATGCAAGCCAAAGGGGAATTTTGGGCACCAGGTCAACCCCAGGCAAGCCTCAGAGGGCTTCCAAGCACAAAGTCAAGGCCAGGCAAGCCTGTGTGGACTTTGGGGCCCCAGGTCAACCGCTTGGAAGTCAACGAGTGCTTCATGGCACAATGTCACCCCCGTTCCGGACACCAGGTCAACCCCATGCATTGCAATAGCGGCTTCCAGGCACCATGTCCATGCCATTCAAGGCTACGGGGACTGCCGCCTTCCTGTTCCTTCATGCCTATGGTGTGACGGGACGGGACTGATTGCATGCGATCTAGGAAGCTAAGCCGGCCCGGGCTCGGCTTGGACCTGGATAGCAGACTGCCTGGGAAGTGCGGGGGCTGTAGGCCACCTGCCCTTTTGGGACAGAGCTGGCCCTGCCCTTGCCTGAGTGCGGGCCGCCCGGCAAGGCACGGTGCGGAGTTCATGGGGCCACCTCTGAGTTGTGCTGCACGCCCCTGCTTGCTGCTTCACCGTAGAAGCTGCAGCGGGCCTCTGGGTGGGTCTCGCGGGCCCAGCGGGGCTGCCCGAGGTGCCTGGGGGCAAGGGGAACCGGGGAAATGGTGTGGGGGGGGGGGCGGCCGGATGTGAGCACGCCAGGGCAGACACTCGCAGTGTGGGTTTTGGTCGGGTGCAGTGAGGTGGGCGGCTCAGGGTCGGAGCGCCCCCTTCTGGCCCGCTGCTCCCTGTAGCATCCTTCTTCCCGTGGCACCCCGCCAGCCCGCTTTCGCCCCTCCAAAGAGCCGGCCCGCCCGCGCAGGCCTCCAGGTCCTTGGGGGCCTGCCCTGGCTGTGGGCAGGGGCATTGTTTCCCGGTGGAGAAGGGCCAGCTTTTCCCCGTGCTCAGGGCTGGAAGGGAAGGCTGCTGGCCCTGGAGCGAGGGCTTGGGAGACCTGCCTTGAGCAAATCCCTGCGCCCCAGGTGGGTGGCGCCTGGGGCCAGGGCAGGAGGCAAGATGGAGGCAGGCGGGCGGGCAGGGCAGGGCTGCCTGCCCCGTGTCCTCCCTGGTGGTCTAGTGGCTAGGATTTGGCGCTTTCACCGCCGCGGCCTGGGTTCGATTCCCAGCCAGGGAAAGCCGGCTTTTGAATCCCCAGCCCGCAGGGGAGGAGAAAGGGAAGGAGGCCTCCCACTTGGAGGCAGGCTCAGCTTTTGCTGGCCTCCCTGGGACGCCAGCTCCTGGTGCCCTGCTATAGGCCGGCCTGACGCCGAGTGCCAAAAGCTGCTGCCAGGAGTGGGATTTGAACCCACGCCTCCAAAGGGAGACCAGGACCCCCCAGGACAAGGGAAGGGTGTGACCTTGAGCCTGGCGCTTTAGACCACTCAGCCATCCTGGCAAGGATGCCCCTGCCTCCCTCCCCTTGCCTGCGATTGTGCTGCATGCCACAGGCGGGTAGTTGGAGTCCCCCTCCTCGCCGGTGTGAACGCCAGAGTCTTTCCCCCTCGGGTGGCAGCACCCCGTGCAGGGGAAGAGCCAGGCCCGAGCCCATGGCACAGGGCAAGAGAGAGCGCTCCTGGCCTCAGCCCAAGCGCTGGCCTGTCCTTCCCTGCTGGTCTTGGAGTAGAAGGGCTACAGCTGCCGTCCAGCTTGAAGCCCCGCCCCTTGACAGAAGGCCCGCCCCTGGCCGCCATCTGTGTAAGGCAAGTGCCGCCCCCGACCCCTGACTTTTGCCACCACAAGTTGCAGCCTGTGCCCCAGAGGCACTCCCGTTGTCCAGCTCAGCCCGCGGAGGCCCCGTGGCCCTTCCCTGGTGGTCTAGTGGTTAGGATTCGGCGCTCTCACCGCCGCGGCCCGGGTTCGATTCCCGGCCAGGGAAAGCCCGTCTTCTTCCCCTGCTCTGCCTGGCCTTTCTCGCAAGCCCTTGTGGCCGGGGGCGGGGCTCTTTTGCCCCTGGAGCCCACAGCACAGCGGGCATTCCCCACCTTCCCTCCCTGCCTGGTGGGCCAGCTTTAGCAATGGAAATGATTGGCTAAGGAAGGAGCAGTGGAGGTAAGCACCCTTCAAGGTCAACAGGGTCTGTGGGCCCCAAGGGGCACATAGCCCTGAGAAGAACCAGGGCCTGGACGGTGGCCGAGATTACCCCAGCTTTCAGGTGTGCTCCACGACAGGGTTTGGCCACACATCTGTGCCCCATGGGAGACACCTAAACCCAGGTCAACCCCATGCATTCCTATGGGGACTGCCAGGGACCAGTTGAACCCCATGCATTCCTATGGGGGCATCCAGGGGACAATGTCAACCTGCATGTCAACACCAGGGAAGCCTCTGGGGACTTTCTGGCACCAGGTCAACCCCATGCATTGGAATGGGGACTTACAGGCACCATGTCAAGCCCATGCATTGCAATGGCGGCTTCCAGGCACCCTGTCCATGCCATTGAAGGCTCCGGGCACTGCCGCCTTCCTGTTCCTTCATGCCTATGGTGTGACAGGACGGGACTCGGGTTGGACCGGGATGGGAGACTGCCTGGGATGCGTGGGGGCTGTAGGCCGCCTGCCCTTTTGGGACAGAGCTGGCCCTGCCCTTGCCTGAGCGCCGGCCGCCCGGCAAGCCTTTGGAGCAGCACGGTGCGGAGCTCCTGGGGCCGCCTCTGAGTTGTGCTGCACGCCCCTGCTTGCTGCTTCACCCTAGAGCCTGCAGCGGGCCTCTGGGTGGGCCTTCCCGGCCCAGCGGGGCGGCCCGAGGTGCCTGGGGGCAAGGGGAACCGGGGAAAAGGTGTGGCGGGGGGGGCGGCAAGAGAAGGAGGCTGAAGCCGGGGTGGGGGGACACTTTTCCGAGGCTTAAGCCGGGGCGGGGAGGGAGGGGCGTACTTGCCTGGGAGTTGAAAGCCAGGCGGGAGGAATTCCAGACACCAGGTCACCCCAATGCATTCCTAAGGGGACTTTGGGGCACCAGGTCATCCCTATGCATGCCAATGGAGGCTTCCAGGGACAATGTCAACCCGATGCAAGCCAAAGGGGAATTTTGGGCACCAGGTCAACCCCAGGCAAGCCTCAGAGGGCTTCCAAGCACAAAGTCAAGGCCAGGCAAGCCTGTGTGGACTTTGGGGCCCCAGGTCAACCGCTTGGAAGTCAACGAGTGCTTCATGGCACAATGTCACCCCCGTTCCGGACACCAGGTCAACCCCATGCATTGCAATAGCGGCTTCCAGGCACCATGTCCATGCCATTCAAGGCTACGGGGACTGCCGCCTTCCTGTTCCTTCATGCCTATGGTGTGACGGGACGGGACTGATTGCATGCGATCTAGGAAGCTAAGCCGGCCCGGGCTCGGCTTGGACCTGGATAGCAGACTGCCTGGGAAGTGCGGGGGCTGTAGGCCACCTGCCCTTTTGGGACAGAGCTGGCCCTGCCCTTGCCTGAGTGCGGGCCGCCCGGCAAGGCACGGTGCGGAGTTCATGGGGCCACCTCTGAGTTGTGCTGCACGCCCCTGCTTGCTGCTTCACCGTAGAAGCTGCAGCGGGCCTCTGGGTGGGTCTCGCGGGCCCAGCGGGGCTGCCCGAGGTGCCTGGGGGCAAGGGGAACCGGGGAAATGGTGTGGGGGGGGGGGCGGCCGGATGTGAGCACGCCAGGGCAGACACTCGCAGTGTGGGTTTTGGTCGGGTGCAGTGAGGTGGGCGGCTCAGGGTCGGAGCGCCCCCTTCTGGCCCGCTGCTCCCTGTAGCATCCTTCTTCCCGTGGCACCCCGCCAGCCCGCTTTCGCCCCTCCAAAGAGCCGGCCCGCCCGCGCAGGCCTCCAGGTCCTTGGGGGCCTGCCCTGGCTGTGGGCAGGGGCATTGTTTCCCGGTGGAGAAGGGCCAGCTTTTCCCCGTGCTCAGGGCTGGAAGGGAAGGCTGCTGGCCCTGGAGCGAGGGCTTGGGAGACCTGCCTTGAGCAAATCCCTGCGCCCCAGGGGGGTGGCGCCTGGGGCCAGGGCAGGAGGCAAGATGGAGGCAGGCGGGCGGGCAGGGCAGGGCTGCCTGCCCCGTGTCCTCCCTGGTGGTCTAGTGGCTAGGATTTGGCGCTTTCACCGCCGCGGCCTGGGTTCGATTCCCAGCCAGGGAAAGCCGGCTTTTGAATTCCCCAGCCCGCAGGGGAGGAGAAAGGGAAGGAGGCCTCCCACTTGGAGGCAGGCTCAGCTTTTGCTGGCCTCCCTGGGACGCCAGCTCCTGGTGCCCTGCTATAGGCCGGCCTGACGCTGAGTGCCAAAAGCTGCTACCAGGAGTGGGATTTGAACCCACGCCTCCAAAGGGAGACCAGGACCCCCCAGGACAAGGGAAGGGTGTGACCTTGAGCCTGGTGCTTTAGACCACTCAGCCATCCTGGCAAGGATGCCCCTGCCTCCCTCCCCTTGCCTGCGATTGTGCTGCATGCCACAGGCGGGTAGTTGGAGTCCCCCTCCTCGCCGGTGTGAACGCCAGAGTCTTTCCCCCTCGGGTGGCAGCACCCCGTGCAGGGGAAGAGCCAGGCCCGAGCCCATGGCACAGGGCAAGAGAGAGCGCTCCTGGCCTCAGCCCAAGCGCTGGCCTGTCCTTCCCTGCTGGTCTTGGAGTAGAAGGGCTACAGCTGCCGTCCAGCTTGAAGCCCCGCCCCTTGACAGAAGGCCCGCCCCTGGCCGCCATCTGTGTAAGGCAAGTGCCGCCCCCGACCCCTGACTTTTGCCACCACAAGTTGCAGCCTGTGCCCCAGAGGCACTCCCGTTGTCCAGCTCAGCCCGCAGAGGCCCCGTGGCCCTTCCCTGGTGGTCTAGTGGTTAGGATTCGGCGCTCTCACCGCCGCGGCCCGGGTTCGATTCCCGGCCAGGGAAAGCCCGTCTTCTACCCCTGCTCTGCCTGGCCTTTCTCGCAAGCCCTTGTGGCCGGGGGCGGGGCTCTTTTGCCCCTGGAGCCCACAGCACAGCGGGCATTCCCCACCTTCCCTCCCTGCCTGGTGGGCCAGCTTTAGCAATGGAAATGATTGGCTAAGGAAGGAGCAGTGGAGGTAAGCACCCTTCAAGGTCAACAGGGTCTGTGGGCCCCAAGGGGCACATAGCCCTGAGAAGAACCAGGGCCTGGACGGTGGCCGAGATTACCCCAGCTTTCAGGTGTGCTCCACGACAGGGTTTGGCCACACATCTGTGCCCCATGGGAGACACCTAAACCCAGGTCAACCCCATGCATTCCTATGGGGACTGCCAGGGACCAGTTGAACCCCATGCATTCCTATGGGGGCATCCAGGGGACAATGTCAACCTGCATGTCAACACCAGGGAAGCCTCTGGGGACTTTCTGGCACCAGGTCAACCCCATGCATTGGAATGGGGACTTACAGGCACCATGTCAAGCCCATGCATTGCAATGGCGGCTTCCAGGCACCCTGTCCATGCCATTGAAGGCTCCGGGCACTGCCGCCTTCCTGTTCCTTCATGCCTATGGTGTGACAGGACGGGACTCGGGTTGGACCGGGATGGGAGACTGCCTGGGATGCGTGGGGGCTGTAGGCCGCCTGCCCTTTTGGGACAGAGCTGGCCCTGCCCTTGCCTGAGCGCCGGCCGCCCGGCAAGCCTTTGGAGCAGCACGGTGCGGAGCTCCTGGGGCCGCCTCTGAGTTGTGCTGCACGCCCCTGCTTGCTGCTTCACCCTAGAGCCTGCAGCGGGCCTCTGGGTGGGCCTTCCCGGCCCAGCGGGGCGGCCCGAGGTGCCTGGGGGCAAGGGGAACCGGGGAAAAGGTGTGGCGGGGGGGGCGGCAAGAGAAGGAGGCTGAAGCCGGGGTGGGGGGACACTTTTCCGAGGCTTAAGCCGGGGCGGGGAGGGAGGGGCGTACTTGCCTGGGAGTTGAAAGCCAGGCGGGAGGAATTCCAGACACCAGGTCACCCCAATGCATTCCTAAGGGGACTTTGGGGCACCAGGTCATCCCTATGCATGCCAATGGAGGCTTCCAGGGACAATGTCAACCCGATGCAAGCCAAAGGGGAATTTTGGGCACCAGGTCAACCCCAGGCAAGCCTCAGAGGGCTTCCAAGCACAAAGTCAAGGCCAGGCAAGCCTGTGTGGACTTTGGGGCCCCAGGTCAACCGCTTGGAAGTCAACGAGTGCTTCATGGCACAATGTCACCCCCGTTCCGGACACCAGGTCAACCCCATGCATTGCAATAGCGGCTTCCAGGCACCATGTCCATGCCATTCAAGGCTACGGGGACTGCCGCCTTCCTGTTCCTTCATGCCTATGGTGTGACGGGACGGGACTGATTGCATGCGATCTAGGAAGCTAAGCCGGCCCGGGCTCGGCTTGGACCTGGATAGCAGACTGCCTGGGAAGTGCGGGGGCTGTAGGCCACCTGCCCTTTTGGGACAGAGCTGGCCCTGCCCTTGCCTGAGTGCGGGCCGCCCGGCAAGGCACGGTGCGGAGTTCATGGGGCCACCTCTGAGTTGTGCTGCACGCCCCTGCTTGCTGCTTCACCGTAGAAGCTGCAGCGGGCCTCTGGGTGGGTCTCGCGGGCCCAGCGGGGCTGCCCGAGGTGCCTGGGGGCAAGGGGAACCGGGGAAATGGTGTGGGGGGGGGGCGGCCGGATGTGAGCACGCCAGGGCAGACACTCGCAGTGTGGGTTTTGGTCGGGTGCAGTGAGGTGGGCGGCTCAGGGTCGGAGCGCCCCCTTCTGGCCCGCTGCTCCCTGTAGCATCCTTCTTCCCGTGGCACCCCGCCAGCCCGCTTTCGCCCCTCCAAAGAGCCGGCCCGCCCGCGCAGGCCTCCAGGTCCTTGGGGGCCTGCCCTGGCTGTGGGCAGGGGCATTGTTTCCCGGTGGAGAAGGGCCAGCTTTTCCCCGTGCTCAGGGCTGGAAGGGAAGGCTGCTGGCCCTGGAGCGAGGGCTTGGGAGACCTGCCTTGAGCAAATCCCTGCGCCCCAGGGGGGTGGCGCCTGGGGCCAGGGCAGGAGGCAAGATGGAGGCAGGCGGGCGGGCAGGGCAGGGCTGCCTGCCCCGTGTCCTCCCTGGTGGTCTAGTGGCTAGGATTTGGCGCTTTCACCGCCGCGGCCTGGGTTCGATTCCCAGCCAGGGAAAGCCGGCTTTTGAATCCCCAGCCCGCAGGGGAGGAGAAAGGGAAGGAGGCCTCCCACTTGGAGGCAGGCTCAGCTTTTGCTGGCCTCCCTGGGACGCCAGCTCCTGGTGCCCTGCTATAGGCCGGCCTGACGCTGAGTGCCAAAAGCTGCTACCAGGAGTGGGATTTGAACCCACGCCTCCAAAGGGAGACCAGGACCCCCCAGGACGAGGGAAGGGTGTGACCTTGAGCCTGGCGCTTTAGACCACTCAGCCATCCTGGCAAGGATGCCCCTGCCTCCCTCCCCTTGCCTGCGATTGTGCTGCATGCCACAGGCGGGTAGTTGGAGTCCCCCTCCTCGCCGGTGTGAACGCCAGAGTCTTTCCCCCTCGGGTGGCAGCACCCCGTGCAGGGGAAGAGCCAGGCCCGAGCCCATGGCACAGGGCAAGAGAGAGCGCTCCTGGCCTCAGCCCAAGCGCTGGCCTGTCCTTCCCTGCTGGTCTTGGAGTAGAAGGGCTACAGCTGCCGTCCAGCTTGAAGCCCCGCCCCTTGACAGAAGGCCCGCCCCTGGCCGCCATCTGTGTAAGGCAAGTGCCGCCCCCGACCCCTGACTTTTGCCACCACAAGTTGCAGCCTGTGCCCCAGAGGCACTCCCGTTGTCCAGCTCAGCCCGCGGAGGCCCCGTGGCCCTTCCCTGGTGGTCTAGTGGTTAGGATTCGGCGCTCTCACCGCCGCGGCCCGGGTTCGATTCCCGGCCAGGGAAAGCCCGTCTTCTTCCCCTGCTCTGCCTGGCCTTTCTCGCAAGCCCTTGTGGCCGGGGGCGGGGCTCTTTTGCCCCTGGAGCCCACAGCACAGCGGGCATTCCCCACCTTCCCTCCCTGCCTGGTGGGCCAGCTTTAGCAATGGAAATGATTGGCTAAGGAAGGAGCAGTGGAGGTAAGCACCCTTCAAGGTCAACAGGGTCTGTGGGCCCCAAGGGGCACATAGCCCTGAGAAGAACCAGGGCCTGGACGGTGGCCGAGATTACCCCAGCTTTCAGGTGTGCTCCACGACAGGGTTTGGCCACACATCTGTGCCCCATGGGAGACACCTAAACCCAGGTCAACCCCATGCATTCCTATGGGGACTGCCAGGGACCAGTTGAACCCCATGCATTCCTATGGGGGCATCCAGGGGACAATGTCAACCTGCATGTCAACACCAGGGAAGCCTCTGGGGACTTTCTGGCACCAGGTCAACCCCATGCATTGGAATGGGGACTTACAGGCACCATGTCAAGCCCATGCATTGCAATGGCGGCTTCCAGGCACCCTGTCCATGCCATTGAAGGCTCCGGGCACTGCCGCCTTCCTGTTCCTTCATGCCTATGGTGTGACAGGACGGGACTCGGGTTGGACCGGGATGGGAGACTGCCTGGGATGCGTGGGGGCTGTAGGCCGCCTGCCCTTTTGGGACAGAGCTGGCCCTGCCCTTGCCTGAGCGCCGGCCGCCCGGCAAGCCTTTGGAGCAGCACGGTGCGGAGCTCCTGGGGCCGCCTCTGAGTTGTGCTGCACGCCCCTGCTTGCTGCTTCACCCTAGAGCCTGCAGCGGGCCTCTGGGTGGGCCTTCCCGGCCCAGCGGGGCGGCCCGAGGTGCCTGGGGGCAAGGGGAACCGGGGAAAAGGTGTGGCGGGGGGGGCGGCAAGAGAAGGAGGCTGAAGCCGGGGTGGGGGGACACTTTTCCGAGGCTTAAGCCGGGGCGGGGAGGGAGGGGCGTACTTGCCTGGGAGTTGAAAGCCAGGCGGGAGGAATTCCAGACACCAGGTCACCCCAATGCATTCCTAAGGGGACTTTGGGGCACCAGGTCATCCCTATGCATGCCAATGGAGGCTTCCAGGGACAATGTCAACCCGATGCAAGCCAAAGGGGAATTTTGGGCACCAGGTCAACCCCAGGCAAGCCTCAGAGGGCTTCCAAGCACAAAGTCAAGGCCAGGCAAGCCTGTGTGGACTTTGGGGCCCCAGGTCAACCGCTTGGAAGTCAACGAGTGCTTCATGGCACAATGTCACCCCCGTTCCGGACACCAGGTCAACCCCATGCATTGCAATAGCGGCTTCCAGGCACCATGTCCATGCCATTCAAGGCTACGGGGACTGCCGCCTTCCTGTTCCTTCATGCCTATGGTGTGACGGGACGGGACTGATTGCATGCGATCTAGGAAGCTAAGCCGGCCCGGGCTCGGCTTGGACCTGGATAGCAGACTGTCTGGGAAGTGCGGGGGCTGTAGGCCACCTGCCCTTTTGGGACAGAGCTGGCCCTGCCCTTGCCTGAGTGCGGGCCGCCCGGCAAGGCACGGTGCGGAGTTCATGGGGCCACCTCTGAGTTGTGCTGCACGCCCCTGCTTGCTGCTTCACCGTAGAAGCTGCAGCGGGCCTCTGGGTGGGTCTCGCGGGCCCAGCGGGGCTGCCCGAGGTGCCTGGGGGCAAGGGGAACCGGGGAAATGGTGTGGGGGGGGGGCGGCCGGATGTGAGCACGCCAGGGCAGACACTCGCAGTGTGGGTTTTGGTCGGGTGCAGTGAGGTGGGCGGCTCAGGGTCGGAGCGCCCCCTTCTGGCCCGCTGCTCCCTGTAGCATCCTTCTTCCCGTGGCACCCCGCCAGCCCGCTTTCGCCCCTCCAAAGAGCCGGCCCGCCCGCGCAGGCCTCCAGGTCCTTGGGGGCCTGCCCTGGCTGTGGGCAGGGGCATTGTTTCCCGGTGGAGAAGGGCCAGCTTTTCCCCGTGCTCAGGGCTGGAAGGGAAGGCTGCTGGCCCTGGAGCGAGGGCTTGGGAGACCTGCCTTGAGCAAATCCCTGCGCCCCAGGGGGGTGGCGCCTGGGGCCAGGGCAGGAGGCAAGATGGAGGCAGGCGAGCGGGCAGGGCAGGGCTGCCTGCCCCGTGTCCTCCCTGGTGGTCTAGTGGCTAGGATTTGGCGCTTTCACCGCCGCGGCCTGGGTTCGATTCCCAGCCAGGGAAAGCCGGCTTTTGAATCCCCAGCCCGCAGGGGAGGAGAAAGGGAAGGAGGCCTCCCACTTGGAGGCAGGCTCAGCTTTTGCTGGCCTCCCTGGGACGCCAGCTCCTGGTGCCCTGCTATAGGCCGGCCTGACGCCGAGTGCCAAAAGCTGCTGCCAGGAGTGGGATTTGAACCCACGCCTCCAAACAGAGACCAGGACCCCCCAGGACGAGGGAAGGGTGTGACCTTGAGCCTGGCGCTTTAGACCACTCAGCCATCCTGGCAAGGATGCCCCTGCCTCCCTCCCCTTGCCTGCGATTGTGCTGCATGCCACAGGCGGGTAGTTGGAGTCCCCCTCCTCGCCGGTGTGAACGCCAGAGTCTTTCCCCCTCGGGTGGCAGCACCCCGTGCAGGGGAAGAGCCAGGCCCGAGCCCATGGCACAGGGCAAGAGAGAGCGCTCCTGGCCTCAGCCCAAGCGCTGGCCTGTCCTTCCCTGCTGGTCTTGGAGTAGAAGGGCTACAGCTGCCGTCCAGCTTGAAGCCCCGCCCCTTGACAGAAGGCCCGCCCCTGGCCGCCATCTGTGTAAGGCAAGTGCCGCCCCCGACCCCTGACTTTTGCCACCACAAGTTGCAGCCTGTGCCCCAGAGGCACTCCCGTTGTCCAGCTCAGCCCGCGGAGGCCCCGTGGCCCTTCCCTGGTGGTCTAGTGGTTAGGATTCGGCGCTCTCACCGCCGCGGCCCGGGTTCGATTCCCGGCCAGGGAAAGCCCGTCTTCTACCCCTGCTCTGCCTGGCCTTTCTCGCAAGCCCTTGTGGCCGGGGGCGGGGCTCTTTTGCCCCTGGAGCCCACAGCACAGCGGGCATTCCCCACCTTCCCTCCCTGCCTGGTGGGCCAGCTTTAGCAATGGAAATGATTGGCTAAGGAAGGAGCAGTGGAGGTAAGCACCCTTCAAGGTCAACAGGGTCTGTGGGCCCCAAGGGGCACATAGCCCTGAGAAGAACCAGGGCCTGGACGGTGGCCGAGATTA
Source organism: Alligator mississippiensis (assembly GCF_030867095.1). Lineage (NCBI taxonomy): Eukaryota > Metazoa > Chordata > Crocodylia > Alligatoridae > Alligator > Alligator mississippiensis. Next base: position 5,164,523 of record NC_081838.1, on the reverse strand, counting down.
CCCCAGCTTTCAGGTGTGCTCCACGACAGGGTTTGGCCACACATCTGTGCCCCATGGGAGACACCTAAACCCAGGTCAACCCCATGCATTCCTATGGGGACTGCCAGGGACCAGTTGAACCCCATGCATTCCTATGGGGGCATCCAGGGGACAATGTCAACCTGCATGTCAACACCAGGGAAGCCTCTGGGGACTTTCTGGCACCAGGTCAACCCCATGCATTGGAATGGGGACTTACAGGCACCATGTCAAGCCCATGCATTGCAATGGCGGCTTCCAGGCACCCTGTCCATGCCATTGAAGGCTCCGGGCACTGCCGCCTTCCTGTTCCTTCATGCCTATGGTGTGACAGGACGGGACTCGGGTTGGACCGGGATGGGAGACTGCCTGGGATGCGTGGGGGCTGTAGGCCGCCTGCCCTTTTGGGACAGAGCTGGCCCTGCCCTTGCCTGAGCGCCGGCCGCCCGGCAAGCCTTTGGAGCAGCACGGTGCGGAGCTCCTGGGGCCGCCTCTGAGTTGTGCTGCACGCCCCTGCTTGCTGCTTCACCCTAGAGCCTGCAGCGGGCCTCTGGGTGGGCCTTCCCGGCGCAGCGGGGCGGCCCGAGGTGCCTGGGGGCAAGGGGAACCGGGGAAAAGGTGTGGCGGGGGGGGCGGCAAGAGAAGGAGGCTGAAGCCGGGGTGGGGGGACACTTTTCCGAGGCTTAAGCCGGGGCGGGGAGGGAGGGGCGTACTTGCCTGGGAGTTGAAAGCCAGGCGGGAGGAATTCCAGACACCAGGTCACCCCAATGCATTCCTAAGGGGACTTTGGGGCACCAGGTCATCCCTATGCATGCCAATGGAGGCTTCCAGGGACAATGTCAACCCGATGCAAGCCAAAGGGGAATTTTGGGCACCAGGTCAACCCCAGGCAAGCCTCAGAGGGCTTCCAAGCACAAAGTCAAGGCCAGGCAAGCCTGTGTGGACTTTGGGGCCCCAGGTCAACCGCTTGGAAGTCAACGAGTGCTTCATGGCACAATGTCACCCCCGTTCCGGACACCAGGTCAACCCCATGCATTGCAATAGCGGCTTCCAGGCACCATGTCCATGCCATTCAAGGCTACGGGGACTGCCGCCTTCCTGTTCCTTCATGCCTATGGTGTGACGGGACGGGACTGATTGCATGCGATCTAGGAAGCTAAGCCGGCCCGGGCTCGGCTTGGACCTGGATAGCAGACTGCCTGGGAAGTGCGGGGGCTGTAGGCCACCTGCCCTTTTGGGACAGAGCTGGCCCTGCCCTTGCCTGAGTGCGGGCCGCCCGGCAAGGCACGGTGCGGAGTTCATGGGGCCACCTCTGAGTTGTGCTGCACGCCCCTGCTTGCTGCTTCACCGTAGAAGCTGCAGCGGGCCTCTGGGTGGGTCTCGCGGGCCCAGCGGGGCTGCCCGAGGTGCCTGGGGGCAAGGGGAACCGGGGAAATGGTGTGGGGGGGGCGGCAAGAGAAGGAGGCTGAAGCCGGGGTGGGGGGACACTTTTCCGAGGCTTAAGCCGGGGCGGGGAGGGGAGCGGGGGGGGGGTGTAATTGACTGGGAGTTCAAACCCAGGCGGGAGGAATTCCGCACACCCTGGGCTGGCGAGTGGGTGCCGAGGAGGGGGTGGCCGGATGTGAGCACGCCAGGGCAGACACTCGCAGTGTGGGTTTTGGTCGGGTGCAGTGAGGTGGGCGGCTCAGGGTCGGAGCACCCCCTTCTGGCCCGCTGCTCCCTGTAGCATCCTTCTTCCCGTGGCACCCCGCCAGCCCGCTTTCGCCCCTCCAAAGAGCCGGCCCGCCCGCGCAGGCCTCCAGGTCCTTGGGGGCCTGCCCTGGCTGTGGGCAGGGGCATTGTTTCCCGGTGGAGAAGGGCCAGCTTTTCCCCGTGCTCAGGGCTGGAAGGGAAGGCTGCTGGCCCTGGAGCGAGGGCTTGGGAGACCTGCCTTGAGCAAATCCCTGCGCCCCAGGGGGGTGGCGCCTGGGGCCAGGGCAGGAGGCAAGATGGAGGCAGGCGGGCGGGCAGGGCAGGGCTGCCTGCCCCGTGTCCTCCCTGGTGGTCTAGTGGCTAGGATTTGGCGCTTTCACCGCCGCGGCCTGGGTTCGATTCCCAGCCAGGGAAAGCCGGCTTTTGAATCCCCAGCCCGCAGGGGAGGAGAAAGGGAAGGAGGCCTCCCACTTGGAGGCAGGCTCAGCTTTTGCTGGCCTCCCTGGGACGCCAGCTCCTGGTGCCCTGCTATAGGCCGGCCTGACGCCGAGTGCCAAAAGCTGCTGCCAGGAGTGGGATTTGAACCCACGCCTCCAAAGGGAGACCAGGACCCCCCAGGACGAGGGAAGGGTGTGACCTTGAGCCTGGCGCTTTAGACCACTCAGCCATCCTGGCAAGGATGCCCCTGCCTCCCTCCCCTTGCCTGCGATTGTGCTGCATGCCACAGGCGGGTAGTTGGAGTCCCCCTCCTCGCCGGTGTGAACGCCAGAGTCTTTCCCCCTCGGGTGGCAGCACCCCGTGCAGGGGAAGAGCCAGGCCCGAGCCCATGGCACAGGGCAAGAGAGAGCGCTCCTGGCCTCAGCCCAAGCGCTGGCCTGTCCTTCCCTGCTGGTCTTGGAGTAGAAGGGCTACAGCTGCCGTCCAGCTTGAAGCCCCGCCCCTTGACAGAAGGCCCGCCCCTGGCCGCCATCTGTGTAAGGCAAGTGCCGCCCCCGACCCCTGACTTTTGCCACCACAAGTTGCAGCCTGTGCCCCAGAGGCACTCCCGTTGTCCAGCTCAGCCCGCGGAGGCCCCGTGGCCCTTCCCTGGTGGTCTAGTGGTTAGGATTCGGCGCTCTCACCGCCGCGGCCCGGGTTCGATTCCCGGCCAGGGAAAGCCCGTCTTCTACCCCTGCTCTGCCTGGCCTTTCTCGCAAGCCCTTGTGGCCGGGGGCGGGGCTCTTTTGCCCCTGGAGCCCACAGCACAGCGGGCATTCCCCACCTTCCCTCCCTGCCTGGTGGGCCAGCTTTAGCAATGGAAATGATTGGCTAAGGAAGGAGCAGTGGAGGTAAGCACCCTTCAAGGTCAACAGGGTCTGTGGGCCCCAAGGGGCACATAGCCCTGAGAAGAACCAGGGCCTGGACGGTGGCCGAGATTACCCCAGCTTTCAGGTGTGCTCCACGACAGGGTTTGGCCACACATCTGTGCCCCATGGGAGACACCTAAACCCAGGTCAACCCCATGCATTCCTATGGGGACTGCCAGGGACCAGTTGAACCCCATGCATTCCTATGGGGGCATCCAGGGGACAATGTCAACCTGCATGTCAACACCAGGGAAGCCTCTGGGGACTTTCTGGCACCAGGTCAACCCCATGCATTGGAATGGGGACTTACAGGCACCATGTCAAGCCCATGCATTGCAATGGCGGCTTCCAGGCACCCTGTCCATGCCATTGAAGGCTCCGGGCACTGCCGCCTTCCTGTTCCTTCATGCCTATGGTGTGACAGGACGGGACTCGGGTTGGACCGGGATGGGAGACTGCCTGGGATGCGTGGGGGCTGTAGGCCGCCTGCCCTTTTGGGACAGAGCTGGCCCTGCCCTTGCCTGAGCGCCGGCCGCCCGGCAAGCCTTTGGAGCAGCACGGTGCGGAGCTCCTGGGGCCGCCTCTGAGTTGTGCTGCACGCCCCTGCTTGCTGCTTCACCCTAGAGCCTGCAGCGGGCCTCTGGGTGGGCCTTCCCGGCGCAGCGGGGCGGCCCGAGGTGCCTGGGGGCAAGGGGAACCGGGGAAAAGGTGTGGCGGGGGGGGCGGCAAGAGAAGGAGGCTGAAGCCGGGGTGGGGGGACACTTTTCCGAGGCTTAAGCCGGGGCGGGGAGGGAGGGGCGTACTTGCCTGGGAGTTGAAAGCCAGGCGGGAGGAATTCCAGACACCAGGTCACCCCAATGCATTCCTAAGGGGACTTTGGGGCACCAGGTCATCCCTATGCATGCCAATGGAGGCTTCCAGGGACAATGTCAACCCGATGCAAGCCAAAGGGGAATTTTGGGCACCAGGTCAACCCCAGGCAAGCCTCAGAGGGCTTCCAAGCACAAAGTCAAGGCCAGGCAAGCCTGTGTGGACTTTGGGGCCCCAGGTCAACCGCTTGGAAGTCAACGAGTGCTTCATGGCACAATGTCACCCCCGTTCCGGACACCAGGTCAACCCCATGCATTGCAATAGCGGCTTCCAGGCACCATGTCCATGCCATTCAAGGCTACGGGGACTGCCGCCTTCCTGTTCCTTCATGCCTATGGTGTGACGGGACGGGACTGATTGCATGCGATCTAGGAAGCTAAGCCGGCCCGGGCTCGGCCTGGACCTGGATAGCAGACTGCCTGGGAAGTGCGGGGGCTGTAGGCCACCTGCCCTTTTGGGACAGAGCTGGCCCTGCCCTTGCCTGAGTGCGGGCCGCCCGGCAAGGCACGGTGCGGAGTTCATGGGGCCACCTCTGAGTTGTGCTGCACGCCCCTGCTTGCTGCTTCACCGTAGAAGCTGCAGCGGGCCTCTGGGTGGGTCTCGCGGGCCCAGCGGGGCTGCCCGAGGTGCCTGGGGGCAAGGGGAACCGGGGAAATGGTGTGGGGGGGGCGGCAAGAGAAGGAGGCTGAAGCCGGGGTGGGGGGACACTTTTCCGAGGCTTAAGCCGGGGCGGGGAGGGGAGCGGGGGGGGGTGTAATTGACTGGGAGTTCAAACCCAGGCGGGAGGAATTCCGCACACCCTGGGCTGGCGAGTGGGTGCCGAGGAGGGGGTGGCCGGATGTGAGCACGCCAGGGCAGACACTCGCAGTGTGGGTTTTGGTCGGGTGCAGTGAGGTGGGCAGCTCAGGGTCGGAGCACCCCCTTCTGGCCCGCTGCTCCCTGTAGCATCCTTCTTCCCGTGGCACCCCGCCAGCCCGCTTTCGCCCCTCCAAAGAGCCGGCCCGCCCGCGCAGGCCTCCAGGTCCTTGGGGGCCTGCCCTGGCTGTGGGCAGGGGCATTGTTTCCCGGTGGAGAAGGGCCAGCTTTTCCCCGTGCTCAGGGCTGGAAGGGAAGGCTGCTGGCCCTGGAGCGAGGGCTTGGGAGACCTGCCTTGAGCAAATCCCTGCGCCCCAGGGGGGTGGCGCCTGGGGCCAGGGCAGGAGGCAAGATGGAGGCAGGCGGGCGGGCAGGGCAGGGCTGCCTGCCCCGTGTCCTCCCTGGTGGTCTAGTGGCTAGGATTTGGCGCTTTCACCACCGCGGCCTGGGTTCGATTCCCAGCCAGGGAAAGCCGGCTTTTGAATCCCCAGCCCGCAGGGGAGGAGAAAGGGAAGGAGGCCTCCCACTTGGAGGCAGGCTCAGCTTTTGCTGGCCTCCCTGGGACGCCAGCTCCTGGTGCCCTGCTATAGGCCGGCCTGACGCCGAGTGCCAAAAGCTGCTGCCAGGAGTGGGATTTGAACCCACGTCTCCAAAGGGAGACCAGGACCCCCCAGGACGAGGGAAGGGTGTGACCTTGAGCCTGGCGCTTTAGACCACTCAGCCATCCTGGCAAGGATGCCCCTGCCTCCCTCCCCTTGCCTGCGATTGTGCTGCATGCCACAGGCGGGTAGTTGGAGTCCCCCTCCTCGCCGGTGTGAACGCCAGAGTCTTTCCCCCTCGGGTGGCAGCACCCCGTGCAGGGGAAGAGCCAGGCCCGAGCCCATGGCACAGGGCAAGAGAGAGCGCTCCTGGCCTCAGCCCAAGCGCTGGCCTGTCCTTCCCTGCTGGTCTTGGAGTAGAAGGGCTACAGCTGCCGTCCAGCTTGAAGCCCCGCCCCTTGACAGAAGGCCCGCCCCTGGCCGCCATCTGTGTAAGGCAAGTGCCGCCCCCGACCCCTGACTTTTGCCACCACAAGTTGCAGCCTGTGCCCCAGAGGCACTCCCGTTGTCCAGCTCAGCCCGCGGAGGCCCCGTGGCCCTTCCCTGGTGGTCTAGTGGTTAGGATTCGGCGCTCTCACCGCCGCGGCCCGGGTTCGATTCCCGGCCAGGGAAAGCCCGTCTTCTACCCCTGCTCTGCCTGGCCTTTCTCGCAAGCCCTTGTGGCCGGGGGCGGGGCTCTTTTGCCCCTGGAGCCCACAGCACAGCGGGCATTCCCCACCTTCCCTCCCTGCCTGGTGGGCCAGCTTTAGCAATGGAAATGATTGGCTAAGGAAGGAGCAGTGGAGGTAAGCACCCTTCAAGGTCAACAGGGTCTGTGGGCCCCAAGGGGCACATAGCCCTGAGAAGAACCAGGGCCTGGACGGTGGCCGAGATTACCCCAGCTTTCAGGTGTGCTCCACGACAGGGTTTGGCCACACATCTGTGCCCCATGGGAGACACCTAAACCCAGGTCAACCCCATGCATTCCTATGGGGACTGCCAGGGACCAGTTGAACCCCATGCATTCCTATGGGGGCATCCAGGGGACAATGTCAACCTGCATGTCAACACCAGGGAAGCCTCTGGGGACTTTCTGGCACCAGGTCAACCCCATGCATTGGAATGGGGACTTACAGGCACCATGTCAAGCCCATGCATTGCAATGGCGGCTTCCAGGCACCCTGTCCATGCCATTGAAGGCTCCGGGCACTGCCGCCTTCCTGTTCCTTCATGCCTATGGTGTGACAGGACGGGACTCGGGTTGGACCGGGATGGGAGACTGCCTGGGATGCGTGGGGGCTGTAGGCCGCCTGCCCTTTTGGGACAGAGCTGGCCCTGCCCTTGCCTGAGCGCCGGCCGCCCGGCAAGCCTTTGGAGCAGCACGGTGCGGAGCTCCTGGGGCCGCCTCTGAGTTGTGCTGCACGCCCCTGCTTGCTGCTTCACCCTAGAGCCTGCAGCGGGCCTCTGGGTGGGCCTTCCCGGCCCAGCGGGGCGGCCCGAGGTGCCTGGGGGCAAGGGGAACCGGGGAAAAGGTGTGGCGGGGGGGGCGGCAAGAGAAGGAGGCTGAAGCCGGGGTGGGGGGACACTTTTCCGAGGCTTAAGCCGGGGCGGGGAGGGAGGGGCGTACTTGCCTGGGAGTTGAAAGCCAGGCGGGAGGAATTCCAGACACCAGGTCACCCCAATGCATTCCTAAGGGGACTTTGGGGCACCAGGTCATCCCTATGCATGCCAATGGAGGCTTCCAGGGACAATGTCAACCCGATGCAAGCCAAAGGGGAATTTTGGGCACCAGGTCAACCCCAGGCAAGCCTCAGAGGGCTTCCAAGCACAAAGTCAAGGCCAGGCAAGCCTGTGTGGACTTTGGGGCCCCAGGTCAACCGCTTGGAAGTCAACGAGTGCTTCATGGCACAATGTCACCCCCGTTCCGGACACCAGGTCAACCCCATGCATTGCAATAGCGGCTTCCAGGCACCATGTCCATGCCATTCAAGGCTACGGGGACTGCCGCCTTCCTGTTCCTTCATGCCTATGGTGTGACGGGACGGGACTGATTGCATGCGATCTAGGAAGCTAAGCCGGCCCGGGCTCGGCTTGGACCTAGATAGCAGACTGCCTGGGAAGTGCGGGGGCTGTAGGCCACCTGCCCTTTTGGGACAGAGCTGGCCCTGCCCTTGCCTGAGTGCGGGCCGCCCGGCAAGGCACGGTGCGGAGTTCATGGGGCCACCTCTGAGTTGTGCTGCACGCCCCTGCTTGCTGCTTCACCGTAGAAGCTGCAGCGGGCCTCTGGGTGGGTCTCGCGGGCCCAGCGGGGCTGCCCGAGGTGCCTGGGGGCAAGGGGAACCGGGGAAATGGTGTGGGGGGGGCGGCAAGAGAAGGAGGCTGAAGCCGGGGTGGGGGGACACTTTTCCGAGGCTTAAGCCGGGGCGGGGAGGGGAGCGGGGGGGGGTGTAATTGACTGGGAGTTCAAACCCAGGCGGGAGGAATTCCGCACACCCTGGGCTGGCGAGTGGGTGCCGAGGAGGGGGTGGCCGGATGTGAGCACGCCAGGGCAGACACTCGCAGTGTGGGTTTTGGTCGGGTGCAGTGAGGTGGGCGGCTCAGGGTCGGAGCACCCCCTTCTGGCCCGCTGCTCCCTGTAGCATCCTTCTTCCCGTGGCACCCCGCCAGCCCGCTTTCGCCCCTCCAAAGAGCCGGCCCGCCCGCGCAGGCCTCCAGGTCCTTGGGGGCCTGCCCTGGCTGTGGGCAGGGGCATTGTTTCCCGGTGGAGAAGGGCCAGCTTTTCCCCGTGCTCAGGGCTGGAAGGGAAGGCTGCTGGCCCTGGAGCGAGGGCTTGGGAGACCTGCCTTGAGCAAATCCCTGCGCCCCAGGGGGGTGGCGCCTGGGGCCAGGGCAGGAGGCAAGATGGAGGCAGGCGGGCGGGCAGGGCAGGGCTGCCTGCCCCGTGTCCTCCCTGGTGGTCTAGTGGCTAGGATTTGGCGCTTTCACCACCGCGGCCTGGGTTCGATTCCCAGCCAGGGAAAGCCGGCTTTTGAATCCCCAGCCCGCAGGGGAGGAGAAAGGGAAGGAGGCCTCCCACTTGGAGGCAGGCTCAGCTTTTGCTGGCCTCCCTGGGACGCCAGCTCCTGGTGCCCTGCTATAGGCCGGCCTGACGCCGAGTGCCAAAAGCTGCTGCCAGGAGTGGGATTTGAACCCACGCCTCCAAAGGGAGACCAGGACCCCCCAGGACGAGGGAAGGGTGTGACCTTGAGCCTGGCGCTTTAGACCACTCAGCCATCCTGGCAAGGATGCCCCTGCCTCCCTCCCCTTGCCTGCGATTGTGCTGCATGCCACAGGCGGGTAGTTGGAGTCCCCCTCCTCGCCGGTGTGAACGCCAGAGTCTTTCCCCCTCGGGTGGCAGCACCCCGTGCAGGGGAAGAGCCAGGCCCGAGCCCATGGCACAGGGCAAGAGAGAGCGCTCCTGGCCTCAGCCCAAGCGCTGGCCTGTCCTTCCCTGCTGGTCTTGGAGTAGAAGGGCTACAGCTGCCGTCCAGCTTGAAGCCCCGCCCCTTGACAGAAGGCCCGCCCCTGGCCGCCATCTGTGTAAGGCAAGTGCCGCCCCCGACCCCTGACTTTTGCCACCACAAGTTGCAGCCTGTGCCCCAGAGGCACTCCCGTTGTCCAGCTCAGCCCGCGGAGGCCCCGTGGCCCTTCCCTGGTGGTCTAGTGGTTAGGATTCGGCGCTCTCACCGCCGCGGCCCGGGTTCGATTCCCGGCCAGGGAAAGCCCGTCTTCTACCCCTGCTCTGCCTGGCCTTTCTCGCAAGCCCTTGTGGCCGGGGGCGGGGCTCTTTTGCCCCTGGAGCCCACAGCACAGCGGGCATTCCCCACCTTCCCTCCCTGCCTGGTGGGCCAGCTTTAGCAATGGAAATGATTGGCTAAGGAAGGAGCAGTGGAGGTAAGCACCCTTCAAGGTCAACAGGGTCTGTGGGCCCCAAGGGGCACATAGCCCTGAGAAGAACCAGGGCCTGGACGGTGGCCGAGATTACCCCAGCTTTCAGGTGTGCTCCACGACAGGGTTTGGCCACACATCTGTGCCCCATGGGAGACACCTAAACCCAGGTCAACCCCATGCATTCCTATGGGGACTGCCAGGGACCAGTTGAACCCCATGCATTCCTATGGGGGCATCCAGGGGACAATGTCAACCTGCATGTCAACACCAGGGAAGCCTCTGGGGACTTTCTGGCACCAGGTCAACCCCATGCATTGGAATGGGGACTTACAGGCACCATGTCAAGCCCATGCATTGCAATGGCGGCTTCCAGGCACCCTGTCCATGCCATTGAAGGCTCCGGGCACTGCCGCCTTCCTGTTCCTTCATGCCTATGGTGTGACAGGACGGGACTCGGGTTGGACCGGGATGGGAGACTGCCTGGGATGCGTGGGGGCTGTAGGCCGCCTGCCCTTTTGGGACAGAGCTGGCCCTGCCCTTGCCTGAGCGCCGGCCGCCCGGCAAGCCTTTGGAGCAGCACGGTGCGGAGCTCCTGGGGCCGCCTCTGAGTTGTGCTGCACGCCCCTGCTTGCTGCTTCACCCTAGAGCCTGCAGCGGGCCTCTGGGTGGGCCTTCCCGGCCCAGCGGGGCGGCCCGAGGTGCCTGGGGGCAAGGGGAACCGGGGAAAAGGTGTGGCGGGGGGGGCGGCAAGAGAAGGAGGCTGAAGCCGGGGTGGGGGGACACTTTTCCGAGGCTTAAGCCGGGGCGGGGAGGGAGGGGCGTACTTGCCTGGGAGTTGAAAGCCAGGCGGGAGGAATTCCAGACACCAGGTCACCCCAATGCATTCCTAAGGGGACTTTGGGGCACCAGGTCATCCCTATGCATGCCAATGGAGGCTTCCAGGGACAATGTCAACCCGATGCAAGCCAAAGGGGAATTTTGGGCACCAGGTCAACCCCAGGCAAGCCTCAGAGGGCTTCCAAGCACAAAGTCAAGGCCAGGCAAGCCTGTGTGGACTTTGGGGCCCCAGGTCAACCGCTTGGAAGTCAACGAGTGCTTCATGGCACAATGTCACCCCCGTTCCGGACACCAGGTCAACCCCATGCATTGCAATAGCGGCTTCCAGGCACCATGTCCATGCCATTCAAGGCTACGGGGACTGCCGCCTTCCTGTTCCTTCATGCCTATGGTGTGACGGGACGGGACTGATTGCATGCGATCTAGGAAGCTAAGCCGGCCCGGGCTCGGCCTGGACCTGGATAGCAGACTGCCTGGGAAGTGCGGGGGCTGTAGGCCACCTGCCCTTTTGGGACAGAGCTGGCCCTGCCCTTGCCTGAGTGCGGGCCGCCCGGCAAGGCACGGTGCGGAGTTCATGGGGCCACCTCTGAGTTGTGCTGCACGCCCCTGCTTGCTGCTTCACCGTAGAAGCTGCAGCGGGCCTCTGGGTGGGTCTCGCGGGCCCAGCGGGGCTGCCCGAGGTGCCTGGGGGCAAGGGGAACCGGGGAAATGGTGTGGGGGGGGCGGCAAGAGAAGGAGGCTGAAGCCGGGGTGGGGGGACACTTTTCCGAGGCTTAAGCCGGGGCGGGGAGGGGAGCGGGGGGGGGTGTAATTGACTGGGAGTTCAAACCCAGGCGGGAGGAATTCCGCACACCCTGGGCTGGCGAGTGGGTGCCGAGGAGGGGGTGGCCGGATGTGAGCACGCCAGGGCAGACACTCGCAGTGTGGGTTTTGGTCGGGTGCAGTGAGGTGGGCGGCTCAGGGTCGGAGCACCCCCTTCTGGCCCGCTGCTCCCTGTAGCATCCTTCTTCCCGTGGCACCCCGCCAGCCCGCTTTCGCCCCTCCAAAGAGCCGGCCCGCCCGCGCAGGCCTCCAGGTCCTTGGGGGCCTGCCCTGGCTGTGGGCAGGGGCATTGTTTCCCGGTGGAGAAGGGCCAGCTTTTCCCCGTGCTCAGGGCTGGAAGGGAAGGCTGCTGGCCCTGGAGCGAGGGCTTGGGAGACCTGCCTTGAGCAAATCCCTGCGCCCCAGGGGGGTGGCGCCTGGGGCCAGGGCAGGAGGCAAGATGGAGGCAGGCGGGCGGGCAGGGCAGGGCTGCCTGCCCCGTGTCCTCCCTGGTGGTCTAGTGGCTAGGATTTGGCGCTTTCACCGCTGCGGCCTGGGTTCGATTCCCAGCCAGGGAAAGCCGGCTTTTGAATCCCCAGCCCGCAGGGGAGGAGAAAGGGAAGGAGGCCTCCCACTTGGAGGCAGGCTCAGCTTTTGCTGGCCTCCCTGGGACGCCAGCTCCTGGTGCCCTGCTATAGGCCGGCCTGACGCCGAGTGCCAAAAGCTGCTGCCAGGAGTGGGATTTGAACCCACGCCTCCAAAGGGAGACCAGGACCCCCCAGGACGAGGGAAGGGTGTGACCTTGAGCCTGGCGCTTTAGACCACTCAGCCATCCTGGCAAGGATGCCCCTGCCTCCCTCCCCTTGCCTGCGATTGTGCTGCATGCCACAGGCGGGTAGTTGGAGTCCCCCTCCTCGCCGGTGTGAACGCCAGAGTCTTTCCCCCTCGGGTGGCAGCACCCCGTGCAGGGGAAGAGCCAGGCCCGAGCCCATGGCACAGGGCAAGAGAGAGCGCTCCTGGCCTCAGCCCAAGCGCTGGCCTGTCCTTCCCTGCTGGTCTTGGAGTAGAAGGGCTACAGCTGCCGTCCAGCTTGAAGCCCCGCCCCTTGACAGAAGGCCCGCCCCTGGCCGCCATCTGTGTAAGGCAAGTGCCGCCCCCGACCCCTGACTTTTGCCACCACAAGTTGCAGCCTGTGCCCCAGAGGCACTCCCGTTGTCCAGCTCAGCCCGCGGAGGCCCCGTGGCCCTTCCCTGGTGGTCTAGTGGTTAGGATTCGGCGCTCTCACCGCCGCGGCCCGGGTTCGATTCCCGGCCAGGGAAAGCCCGTCTTCTACCCCTGCTCTGCCTGGCCTTTCTCGCAAGCCCTTGTGGCCGGGGGCGGGGCTCTTTTGCCCCTGGAGCCCACAGCACAGCGGGCATTCCCCACCTTCCCTCCCTGCCTGGTGGGCCAGCTTTAGCAATGGAAATGATTGGCTAAGGAAGGAGCAGTGGAGGTAAGCACCCTTCAAGGTCAACAGGGTCTGTGGGCCCCAAGGGGCACATAGCCCTGAGAAGAACCAGGGCCTGGACGGTGGCCGAGATTACCCCAGCTTTCAGGTGTGCTCCACGACAGGGTTTGGCCACACATCTGTGCCCCATGGGAGACACCTAAACCCAGGTCAACCCCATGCATTCCTATGGGGACTGCCAGGGACCAGTTGAACCCCATGCATTCCTATGGGGGCATCCAGGGGACAATGTCAACCTGCATGTCAACACCAGGGAAGCCTCTGGGGACTTTCTGGCACCAGGTCAACCCCATGCATTGGAATGGGGACTTACAGGCACCATGTCAAGCCCATGCATTGCAATGGCGGCTTCCAGGCACCCTGTCCATGCCATTGAAGGCTCCGGGCACTGCCGCCTTCCTGTTCCTTCATGCCTATGGTGTGACAGGACGGGACTCGGGTTGGACCGGGATGGGAGACTGCCTGGGATGCGTGGGGGCTGTAGGCCGCCTGCCCTTTTGGGACAGAGCTGGCCCTGCCCTTGCCTGAGCGCCGGCCGCCCGGCAAGCCTTTGGAGCAGCACGGTGCGGAGCTCCTGGGGCCGCCTCTGAGTTGTGCTGCACGCCCCTGCTTGCTGCTTCACCCTAGAGCCTGCAGCGGGCCTCTGGGTGGGCCTTCCCGGCCCAGCGGGGCGGCCCGAGGTGCCTGGGGGCAAGGGGAACCGGGGAAAAGGTGTGGCGGGGGGGGCGGCAAGAGAAGGAGGCTGAAGCCGGGGTGGGGGGACACTTTTCCGAGGCTTAAGCCGGGGCGGGGAGGGAGGGGCGTACTTGCCTGGGAGTTGAAAGCCAGGCGGGAGGAATTCCAGACACCAGGTCACCCCAATGCATTCCTAAGGGGACTTTGGGGCACCAGGTCATCCCTATGCATGCCAATGGAGGCTTCCAGGGACAATGTCAACCCGATGCAAGCCAAAGGGGAATTTTGGGCACCAGGTCAACCCCAGGCAAGCCTCAGAGGGCTTCCAAGCACAAAGTCAAGGCCAGGCAAGCCTGTGTGGACTTTGGGGCCCCAGGTCAACCGCTTGGAAGTCAACGAGTGCTTCATGGCACAATGTCACCCCCGTTCCGGACACCAGGTCAACCCCATGCATTGCAATAGCGGCTTCCAGGCACCATGTCCATGCCATTCAAGGCTACGGGGACTGCCGCCTTCCTGTTCCTTCATGCCTATGGTGTGACGGGACGGGACTGATTGCATGCGATCTAGGAAGCTAAGCCGGCCCGGGCTCGGCTTGGACCTGGATAGCAGACTGCCTGGGAAGTGCGGGGGCTGTAGGCCACCTGCCCTTTTGGGACAGAGCTGGCCCTGCCCTTGCCTGAGTGCGGGCCGCCCGGCAAGGCACGGTGCGGAGTTCATGGGGCCACCTCTGAGTTGTGCTGCACGCCCCTGCTTGCTGCTTCACCGTAGAAGCTGCAGCGGGCCTCTGGGTGGGTCTCGCGGGCCCAGCGGGGCTGCCCGAGGTGCCTGGGGGCAAGGGGAACCGGGGAAATGGTGTGGGGGGGGCGGCAAGAGAAGGAGGCTGAAGCCGGGGTGGGGGGACACTTTTCCGAGGCTTAAGCCGGGGCGGGGAGGGGAGCGGGGGGGGGTGTAATTGACTGGGAGTTCAAACCCAGGCGGGAGGAATTCCGCACACCCTGGGCTGGCGAGTGGGTGCCGAGGAGGGGGTGGCCGGATGTGAGCACGCCAGGGCAGACACTCGCAGTGTGGGTTTTGGTCGGGTGCAGTGAGGTGGGCGGCTCAGGGTCGGAGCACCCCCTTCTGGCCCGCTGCTCCCTGTAGCATCCTTCTTCCCGTGGCACCCCGCCAGCCCGCTTTCGCCCCTCCAAAGAGCCGGCCCGCCCGCGCAGGCCTCCAGGTCCTTGGGGGCCTGCCCTGGCTGTGGGCAGGGGCATTGTTTCCCGGTGGAGAAGGGCCAGCTTTTCCCCGTGCTCAGGGCTGGAAGGGAAGGCTGCTGGCCCTGGAGCGAGGGCTTGGGAGACCTGCCTTGAGCAAATCCCTGCGCCCCAGGGGGGTGGCGCCTGGGGCCAGGGCAGGAGGCAAGATGGAGGCAGGCGGGCGGGCAGGGCAGGGCTGCCTGCCCCGTGTCCTCCCTGGTGGTCTAGTGGCTAGGATTTGGCGCTTTCACCGCCGCGGCCTGGGTTCGATTCCCAGCCAGGGAAAGCCGGCTTTTGAATCCCCAGCCCGCAGGGGAGGAGAAAGGGAAGGAGGCCTCCCACTTGGAGGCAGGCTCAGCTTTTGCTGGCCTCCCTGGGACGCCAGCTCCTGGTGCCCTGCTATAGGCCGGCCTGACGCCGAGTGCCAAAAGCTGCTGCCAGGAGTGGGATTTGAACCCACGCCTCCAAAGGGAGACCAGGACCCCCCAGGACGAGGGAAGGGTGTGACCTTGAGCCTGGCGCTTTAGACCACTCAGCCATCCTGGCAAGGATGCCCCTGCCTCCCTCCCCTTGCCTGCGATTGTGCTGCATGCCACAGGCGGGTAGTTGGAGTCCCCCTCCTCGCCGGTGTGAACGCCAGAGTCTTTCCCCCTCGGGTGGCAGCACCCCGTGCAGGGGAAGAGCCAGGCCCGAGCCCATGGCACAGGGCAAGAGAGAGCGCTCCTGGCCTCAGCCCAAGCGCTGGCCTGTCCTTCCCTGCTGGTCTTGGAGTAGAAGGGCTACAGCTGCCGTCCAGCTTGAAGCCCCGCCCCTTGACAGAAGGCCCGCCCCTGGCCGCCATCTGTGTAAGGCAAGTGCCGCCCCCGACCCCTGACTTTTGCCACCACAAGTTGCAGCCTGTGCCCCAGAGGCACTCCCGTTGTCCAGCTCAGCCCGCGGAGGCCCCGTGGCCCTTCCCTGGTGGTCTAGTGGTTAGGATTCGGCGCTCTCACCGCCGCGGCCCGGGTTCGATTCCCGGCCAGGGAAAGCCCGTCTTCTACCCCTGCTCTGCCTGGCCTTTCTCGCAAGCCCTTGTGGCCGGGGGCGGGGCTCTTTTGCCCCTGGAGCCCACAGCACAGCGGGCATTCCCCACCTTCCCTCCCTGCCTGGTGGGCCAGCTTTAGCAATGGAAATGATTGGCTAAGGAAGGAGCAGTGGAGGTAAGCACCCTTCAAGGTCAACAGGGTCTGTGGGCCCCAAGGGGCACATAGCCCTGAGAAGAACCAGGGCCTGGACGGTGGCCGAGATTACCCCAGCTTTCAGGTGTGCTCCACGACAGGGTTTGGCCACACATCTGTGCCCCATGGGAGACACCTAAACCCAGGTCAACCCCATGCATTCCTATGGGGACTGCCAGGGACCAGTTGAACCCCATGCATTCCTATGGGGGCATCCAGGGGACAATGTCAACCTGCATGTCAACACCAGGGAAGCCTCTGGGGACTTTCTGGCACCAGGTCAACCCCATGCATTGGAATGGGGACTTACAGGCACCATGTCAAGCCCATGCATTGCAATGGCGGCTTCCAGGCACCCTGTCCATGCCATTGAAGGCTCCGGGCACTGCCGCCTTCCTGTTCCTTCATGCCTATGGTGTGACAGGACGGGACTCGGGTTGGACCGGGATGGGAGACTGCCTGGGATGCGTGGGGGCTGTAGGCCGCCTGCCCTTTTGGGACAGAGCTGGCCCTGCCCTTGCCTGAGCGCCGGCCGCCCGGCAAGCCTTTGGAGCAGCACGGTGCGGAGCTCCTGGGGCCGCCTCTGAGTTGTGCTGCACGCCCCTGCTTGCTGCTTCACCCTAGAGCCTGCAGCGGGCCTCTGGGTGGGCCTTCCCGGCGCAGCGGGGCGGCCCGAGGTGCCTGGGGGCAAGGGGAACCGGGGAAAAGGTGTGGCGGGGGGGGCGGCAAGAGAAGGAGGCTGAAGCCGGGGTGGGGGGACACTTTTCCGAGGCTTAAGCCGGGGCGGGGAGGGAGGGGCGTACTTGCCTGGGAGTTGAAAGCCAGGCGGGAGGAATTCCAGACACCAGGTCACCCCAATGCATTCCTAAGGGGACTTTGGGGCACCAGGTCATCCCTATGCATGCCAATGGAGGCTTCCAGGGACAATGTCAACCCGATGCAAGCCAAAGGGGAATTTTGGGCACCAGGTCAACCCCAGGCAAGCCTCAGAGGGCTTCCAAGCACAAAGTCAAGGCCAGGCAAGCCTGTGTGGACTTTGGGGCCCCAGGTCAACCGCTTGGAAGTCAACGAGTGCTTCATGGCACAATGTCACCCCCGTTCCGGACACCAGGTCAACCCCATGCATTGCAATAGCGGCTTCCAGGCACCATGTCCATGCCATTCAAGGCTACGGGGACTGCCGCCTTCCTGTTCCTTCATGCCTATGGTGTGACGGGACGGGACTGATTGCATGCGATCTAGGAAGCTAAGCCGGCCCGGGCTCGGCTTGGACCTGGATAGCAGACTGCCTGGGAAGTGCGGGGGCTGTAGGCCACCTGCCCTTTTGGGACAGAGCTGGCCCTGCCCTTGCCTGAGTGCGGGCCGCCCGGCAAGGCACGGTGCGGAGTTCATGGGGCCACCTCTGAGTTGTGCTGCACGCCCCTGCTTGCTGCTTCACCGTAGAAGCTGCAGCGGGCCTCTGGGTGGGTCTCGCGGGCCCAGCGGGGCTGCCCGAGGTGCCTGGGGGCAAGGGGAACCGGGGAAATGGTGTGGGGGGGGCGGCAAGAGAAGGAGGCTGAAGCCGGGGTGGGGGGACACTTTTCCGAGGCTTAAGCCGGGGCGGGGAGGGGAGCGGGGGGGGGTGTAATTGACTGGGAGTTCAAACCCAGGCGGGAGGAATTCCGCACACCCTGGGCTGGCGAGTGGGTGCCGAGGAGGGGGTGGCCGGATGTGAGCACGCCAGGGCAGACACTCGCAGTGTGGGTTTTGGTCGGGTGCAGTGAGGTGGGCGGCTCAGGGTCGGAGCACCCCCTTCTGGCCCGCTGCTCCCTGTAGCATCCTTCTTCCCGTGGCACCCCGCCAGCCCGCTTTCGCCCCTCCAAAGAGCCGGCCCGCCCGCGCAGGCCTCCAGGTCCTTGGGGGCCTGCCCTGGCTGTGGGCAGGGGCATTGTTTCCCGGTGGAGAAGGGCCAGCTTTTCCCCGTGCTCAGGGCTGGAAGGGAAGGCTGCTGGCCCTGGAGCGAGGGCTTGGGAGACCTGCCTTGAGCAAATCCCTGCGCCCCAGGGGGGTGGCGCCTGGGGCCAGGGCAGGAGGCAAGATGGAGGCAGGCGGGCGGGCAGGGCAGGGCTGCCTGCCCCCTGTCCTCCCTGGTGGTCTAGTGGCTAGGATTTGGCGCTTTCACCGCCGCGGCCTGGGTTCGATTCCCAGCCAGGGAAAGCTGGCTTTTGAATCCCCAGCCCGCAGGGGAGGAGAAAGGGAAGGAGGCCTCCCACTTGGAGGCAGGCTCAGCTTTTGCTGGCCTCCCTGGGACGCCAGCTCCTGGTGCCCTGCTATAGGCCGGCCTGACGCCGAGTGCCAAAAGCTGCTGCCAGGAGTGGGATTTGAACCCACGCCTCCAAAGGGAGACCAGGACCCCCCAGGACGAGGGAAGGGTGTGACCTTGAGCCTGGCGCTTTAGACCACTCAGCCATCCTGGCAAGGATGCCCCTGCCTCCCTCCCCTTGCCTGCGATTGTGCTGCATGCCACAGGCGGGTAGTTGGAGTCCCCCTCCTCGCCGGTGTGAACGCCAGAGTCTTTCCCCCTCGGGTGGCAGCACCCCGTGCAGGGGAAGAGCCAGGCCCGAGCCCATGGCACAGGGCAAGAGAGAGCGCTCCTGGCCTCAGCCCAAGCGCTGGCCTGTCCTTCCCTGCTGGTCTTGGAGTAGAAGGGCTACAGCTGCCGTCCAGCTTGAAGCCCCGCCCCTTGACAGAAGGCCCGCCCCTGGCCGCCATCTGTGTAAGGCAAGTGCCGCCCCCGACCCCTGACTTTTGCCACCACAAGTTGCAGCCTGTGCCCCAGAGGCACTCCCGTTGTCCAGCTCAGCCCGCGGAGGCCCCGTGGCCCTTCCCTGGTGGTCTAGTGGTTAGGATTCGGCGCTCTCACCGCCGCGGCCCGGGTTCGATTCCCGGCCAGGGAAAGCCCGTCTTCTACCCCTGCTCTGCCTGGCCTTTCTCGCAAGCCCTTGTGGCCGGGGGCGGGGCTCTTTTGCCCCTGGAGCCCACAGCACAGCGGGCATTCCCCACCTTCCCTCCCTGCCTGGTGGGCCAGCTTTAGCAATGGAAATGATTGGCTAAGGAAGGAGCAGTGGAGGTAAGCACCCTTCAAGGTCAACAGGGTCTGTGGGCCCCAAGGGGCACATAGCCCTGAGAAGAACCAGGGCCTGGACGGTGGCCGAGATTACCCCAGCTTTCAGGTGTGCTCCACGACAGGGTTTGGCCACACATCTGTGCCCCATGGGAGACACCTAAACCCAGGTCAACCCCATGCATTCCTATGGGGACTGCCAGGGACCAGTTGAACCCCATGCATTCCTATGGGGGCATCCAGGGGACAATGTCAACCTGCATGTCAACACCAGGGAAGCCTCTGGGGACTTTCTGGCACCAGGTCAACCCCATGCATTGGAATGGGGACTTACAGGCACCATGTCAAGCCCATGCATTGCAATGGCGGCTTCCAGGCACCCTGTCCATGCCATTGAAGGCTCCGGGCACTGCCGCCTTCCTGTTCCTTCATGCCTATGGTGTGACAGGACGGGACTCGGGTTGGACCGGGATGGGAGACTGCCTGGGATGCGTGGGGGCTGTAGGCCGCCTGCCCTTTTGGGACAGAGCTGGCCCTGCCCTTGCCTGAGCGCCGGCCGCCCGGCAAGCCTTTGGAGCAGCACGGTGCGGAGCTCCTGGGGCCGCCTCTGAGTTGTGCTGCACGCCCCTGCTTGCTGCTTCACCCTAGAGCCTGCAGCGGGCCTCTGGGTGGGCCTTCCCGGCCCAGCGGGGCGGCCCGAGGTGCCTGGGGGCAAGGGGAACCGGGGAAAAGGTGTGGCGGGGGGGGCGGCAAGAGAAGGAGGCTGAAGCCGGGGTGGGGGGACACTTTTCCGAGGCTTAAGCCGGGGCGGGGAGGGAGGGGCGTACTTGCCTGGGAGTTGAAAGCCAGGCGGGAGGAATTCCAGACACCAGGTCACCCCAATGCATTCCTAAGGGGACTTTGGGGCACCAGGTCATCCCTATGCATGCCAATGGAGGCTTCCAGGGACAATGTCAACCCGATGCAAGCCAAAGGGGAATTTTGGGCACCAGGTCAACCCCAGGCAAGCCTCAGAGGGCTTCCAAGCACAAAGTCAAGGCCAGGCAAGCCTGTGTGGACTTTGGGGCCCCAGGTCAACCGCTTGGAAGTCAACGAGTGCTTCATGGCACAATGTCACCCCCGTTCCGGACACCAGGTCAACCCCATGCATTGCAATAGCGGCTTCCAGGCACCATGTCCATGCCATTCAAGGCTACGGGGACTGCCGCCTTCCTGTTCCTTCATGCCTATGGTGTGACGGGACGGGACTGATTGCATGCGATCTAGGAAGCTAAGCCGGCCCGGGCTCGGCCTGGACCTGGATAGCAGACTGCCTGGGAAGTGCGGGGGCTGTAGGCCACCTGCCCTTTTGGGACAGAGCTGGCCCTGCCCTTGCCTGAGTGCGGGCCGCCCGGCAAGGCACGGTGCGGAGTTCATGGGGCCACCTCTGAGTTGTGCTGCACGCCCCTGCTTGCTGCTTCACCGTAGAAGCTGCAGCGGGCCTCTGGGTGGGTCTCGCGGGCCCAGCGGGGCTGCCCGAGGTGCCTGGGGGCAAGGGGAACCGGGGAAATGGTGTGGGGGGGGGCGGCAAGAGAAGGAGGCTGAAGCCGGGGTGGGGGGACACTTTTCCGAGGCTTAAGCCGGGGCGGGGAGGGGAGCGGGGGGGGGTGTAATTGACTGGGAGTTCAAACCCAGGCGGGAGGAATTCCGCACACCCTGGGCTGGCGAGTGGGTGCCGAGGAGGGGGTGGCCGGATGTGAGCACGCCAGGGCAGACACTCGCAGTGTGGGTTTTGGTCGGGTGCAGTGAGGTGGGCGGCTCAGGGTCGGAGCACCCCCTTCTGGCCCGCTGCTCCCTGTAGCATCCTTCTTCCCGTGGCACCCCGCCAGCCCGCTTTCGCCCCTCCAAAGAGCCGGCCCGCCCGCGCAGGCCTCCAGGTCCTTGGGGGCCTGCCCTGGCTGTGGGCAGGGGCATTGTTTCCCGGTGGAGAAGGGCCAGCTTTTCCCCGTGCTCAGGGCTGGAAGGGAAGGCTGCTGGCCCTGGAGCGAGGGCTTGGGAGACCTGCCTTGAGCAAATCCCTGCGCCCCAGGGGGGTGGCGCCTGGGGCCAGGGCAGGAGGCAAGATGGAGGCAGGCGGGCGGGCAGGGCAGGGCTGCCTGCCCCGTGTCCTCCCTGGTGGTCTAGTGGCTAGGATTTGGCGCTTTCACCGCCGCGGCCTGGGTTCGATTCCCAGCCAGGGAAAGCCGGCTTTTGAATCCCCAGCCCGCAGGGGAGGAGAAAGGGAAGGAGGCCTCCCACTTGGAGGCAGGCTCAGCTTTTGCTGGCCTCCCTGGGACGCCAGCTCCTGGTGCCCTGCTATAGGCCGGCCTGACGCCGAGTGCCAAAAGCTGCTGCCAGGAGTGGGATTTGAACCCACGCCTCCAAAGGGAGACCAGGACCCCCCAGGACGAGGGAAGGGTGTGACCTTGAGCCTGGCGCTTTAGACCACTCAGCCATCCTGGCAAGGATGCCCCTGCCTCCCTCCCCTTGCCTGCGATTGTGCTGCATGCCACAGGCGGGTAGTTGGAGTCCCCCTCCTCGCCGGTGTGAACGCCAGAGTCTTTCCCCCTCGGGTGGCAGCACCCCGTGCAGGGGAAGAGCCAGGCCCGAGCCCATGGCACAGGGCAAGAGAGAGCGCTCCTGGCCTCAGCCCAAGCGCTGGCCTGTCCTTCCCTGCTGGTCTTGGAGTAGAAGGGCTACAGCTGCCGTCCAGCTTGAAGCCCCGCCCCTTGACAGAAGGCCCGCCCCTGGCCGCCATCTGTGTAAGGCAAGTGCCGCCCCCGACCCCTGACTTTTGCCACCACAAGTTGCAGCCTGTGCCCCAGAGGCACTCCCGTTGTCCAGCTCAGCCCGCGGAGGCCCCGTGGCCCTTCCCTGGTGGTCTAGTGGTTAGGATTCGGCGCTCTCACCGCCGCGGCCCGGGTTCGATTCCCGGCCAGGGAAAGCCCGTCTTCTACCCCTGCTCTGCCTGGCCTTTCTCGCAAGCCCTTGTGGCCGGGGGCGGGGCTCTTTTGCCCCTGGAGCCCACAGCACAGCGGGCATTCCCCACCTTCCCTCCCTGCCTGGTGGGCCAGCTTTAGCAATGGAAATGATTGGCTAAGGAAGGAGCAGTGGAGGTAAGCACCCTTCAAGGTCAACAGGGTCTGTGGGCCCCAAGGGGCACATAGCCCTGAGAAGAACCAGGGCCTGGACGGTGGCCGAGATTACCCCAGCTTTCAGGTGTGCTCCACGACAGGGTTTGGCCACACATCTGTGCCCCATGGGAGACACCTAAACCCAGGTCAACCCCATGCATTCCTATGGGGACTGCCAGGGACCAGTTGAACCCCATGCATTCCTATGGGGGCATCCAGGGGACAATGTCAACCTGCATGTCAACACCAGGGAAGCCTCTGGGGACTTTCTGGCACCAGGTCAACCCCATGCATTGGAATGGGGACTTACAGGCACCATGTCAAGCCCATGCATTGCAATGGCGGCTTCCAGGCACCCTGTCCATGCCATTGAAGGCTCCGGGCACTGCCGCCTTCCTGTTCCTTCATGCCTATGGTGTGACAGGACGGGACTCGGGTTGGACCGGGATGGGAGACTGCCTGGGATGCGTGGGGGCTGTAGGCCGCCTGCCCTTTTGGGACAGAGCTGGCCCTGCCCTTGCCTGAGCGCCGGCCGCCCGGCAAGCCTTTGGAGCAGCACGGTGCGGAGCTCCTGGGGCCGCCTCTGAGTTGTGCTGCACGCCCCTGCTTGCTGCTTCACCCTAGAGCCTGCAGCGGGCCTCTGGGTGGGCCTTCCCGGCGCAGCGGGGCGGCCCGAGGTGCCTGGGGGCAAGGGGAACCGGGGAAAAGGTGTGGCGGGGGGGGGCGGCAAGAGAAGGAGGCTGAAGCCGGGGTGGGGGGACACTTTTCCGAGGCTTAAGCCGGGGCGGGGAGGGAGGGGCGTACTTGCCTGGGAGTTGAAAGCCAGGCGGGAGGAATTCCAGACACCAGGTCACCCCAATGCATTCCTAAGGGGACTTTGGGGCACCAGGTCATCCCTATGCATGCCAATGGAGGCTTCCAGGGACAATGTCAACCCGATGCAAGCCAAAGGGGAATTTTGGGCACCAGGTCAACCCCAGGCAAGCCTCAGAGGGCTTCCAAGCACAAAGTCAAGGCCAGGCAAGCCTGTGTGGACTTTGGGGCCCCAGGTCAACCGCTTGGAAGTCAACGAGTGCTTCATGGCACAATGTCACCCCCGTTCCGGACACCAGGTCAACCCCATGCATTGCAATAGCGGCTTCCAGGCACCATGTCCATGCCATTCAAGGCTACGGGGACTGCCGCCTTCCTGTTCCTTCATGCCTATGGTGTGACGGGACGGGACTGATTGCATGCGATCTAGGAAGCTAAGCCGGCCCGGGCTCGGCCTGGACCTGGATAGCAGACTGCCTGGGAAGTGCGGGGGCTGTAGGCCACCTGCCCTTTTGGGACAGAGCTGGCCCTGCCCTTGCCTGAGTGCGGGCCGCCCGGCAAGGCACGGTGCGGAGTTCATGGGGCCACCTCTGAGTTGTGCTGCACGCCCCTGCTTGCTGCTTCACCGTAGAAGCTGCAGCGGGCCTCTGGGTGGGTCTCGCGGGCCCAGCGGGGCTGCCCGAGGTGCCTGGGGGCAAGGGGAACCGGGGAAATGGTGTGGGGGGGGCGGCAAGAGAAGGAGGCTGAAGCCGGGGTGGGGGGACACTTTTCCGAGGCTTAAGCCGGGGCGGGGAGGGGAGCGGGGGGGGGGGGTGTAATTGACTGGGAGTTCAAACCCAGGCGGGAGGAATTCCGCACACCCTGGGCTGGCGAGTGGGTGCCGAGGAGGGGGTGGCCGGATGTGAGCACGCCAGGGCAGACACTCGCAGTGTGGGTTTTGGTCGGGTGCAGTGAGGTGGGCGGCTCAGGGTCGGAGCACCCCCTTCTGGCCCGCTGCTCCCTGTAGCATCCTTCTTCCCGTGGCACCCCGCCAGCCCGCTTTCGCCCCTCCAAAGAGCCGGCCCGCCCGCGCAGGCCTCCAGGTCCTTGGGGGCCTGCCCTGGCTGTGGGCAGGGGCATTGTTTCCCGGTGGAGAAGGGCCAGCTTTTCCCCGTGCTCAGGGCTGGAAGGGAAGGCTGCTGGCCCTGGAGCGAGGGCTTGGGAGACCTGCCTTGAGCAAATCCCTGCGCCCCAGGGGGGTGGCGCCTGGGGCCAGGGCAGGAGGCAAGATGGAGGCAGGCGGGCGGGCAGGGCAGGGCTGCCTGCCCCGTGTCCTCCCTGGTGGTCTAGTGGCTAGGATTTGGCGCTTTCACCGCCGCGGCCTGGGTTCGATTCCCAGCCAGGGAAAGCCGGCTTTTGAATCCCCAGCCCGCAGGGGAGGAGAAAGGGAAGGAGGCCTCCCACTTGGAGGCAGGCTCAGCTTTTGCTGGCCTCCCTGGGACGCCAGCTCCTGGTGCCCTGCTATAGGCCGGCCTGACGCCGAGTGCCAAAAGCTGCTGCCAGGAGTGGGATTTGAACCCACGCCTCCAAAGGGAGACCAGGACCCCCCAGGACGAGGGAAGGGTGTGACCTTGAGCCTGGCGCTTTAGACCACTCAGCCATCCTGGCAAGGATGCCCCTGCCTCCCTCCCCTTGCCTGCGATTGTGCTGCATGCCACAGGCGGGTAGTTGGAGTCCCCCTCCTCGCCGGTGTGAACGCCAGAGTCTTTCCCCCTCGGGTGGCAGCACCCCGTGCAGGGGAAGAGCCAGGCCCGAGCCCATGGCACAGGGCAAGAGAGAGCGCTCCTGGCCTCAGCCCAAGCGCTGGCCTGTCCTTCCCTGCTGGTCTTGGAGTAGAAGGGCTACAGCTGCCGTCCAGCTTGAAGCCCCGCCCCTTGACAGAAGGCCCGCCCCTGGCCGCCATCTGTGTAAGGCAAGTGCCGCCCCCGACCCCTGACTTTTGCCACCACAAGTTGCAGCCTGTGCCCCAGAGGCACTCCCGTTGTCCAGCTCAGCCCGCGGAGGCCCCGTGGCCCTTCCCTGGTGGTCTAGTGGTTAGGATTCGGCGCTCTCACCGCCGCGGCCCGGGTTCGATTCCCGGCCAGGGAAAGCCCGTCTTCTACCCCTGCTCTGCCTGGCCTTTCTCGCAAGCCCTTGTGACCGGGGGCGGGGCTCTTTTGCCCCTGGAGCCCACAGCACAGCGGGCATTCCCCACCTTCCCTCCCTGCCTGGTGGGCCAGCTTTAGCAATGGAAATGATTGGCTAAGGAAGGAGCAGTGGAGGTAAGCACCCTTCAAGGTCAACAGGGTCTGTGGGCCCCAAGGGGCACATAGCCCTGAGAAGAACCAGGGCCTGGACGGTGGCCGAGATTACCCCAGCTTTCAGGTGTGCTCCACGACAGGGTTTGGCCACACATCTGTGCCCCATGGGAGACACCTAAACCCAGGTCAACCCCATGCATTCCTATGGGGACTGCCAGGGACCAGTTGAACCCCATGCATTCCTATGGGGGCATCCAGGGGACAATGTCAACCTGCATGTCAACACCAGGGAAGCCTCTGGGGACTTTCTGGCACCAGGTCAACCCCATGCATTGGAATGGGGACTTACAGGCACCATGTCAAGCCCATGCATTGCAATGGCGGCTTCCAGGCACCCTGTCCATGCCATTGAAGGCTCCGGGCACTGCCGCCTTCCTGTTCCTTCATGCCTATGGTGTGACAGGACGGGACTCGGGTTGGACCGGGATGGGAGACTGCCTGGGATGCGTGGGGGCTGTAGGCCGCCTGCCCTTTTGGGACAGAGCTGGCCCTGCCCTTGCCTGAGCGCCGGCCGCCCGGCAAGCCTTTGGAACAGCACGGTGCGGAGCTCCTGGGGCCGCCTCTGAGTTGTGCTGCACGCCCCTGCTTGCTGCTTCACCCTAGAGCCTGCAGCGGGCCTCTGGGTGGGCCTTCCCGGCCCAGCGGGGCGGCCCGAGGTGCCTGGGGGCAAGGGGAACCGGGGAAAAGGTGTGGCGGGGGGGGCGGCAAGAGAAGGAGGCTGAAGCCGGGGTGGGGGGACACTTTTCCGAGGCTTAAGCCGGGGCGGGGAGGGAGGGGCGTACTTGCCTGGGAGTTGAAAGCCAGGCGGGAGGAATTCCAGACACCAGGTCACCCCAATGCATTCCTAAGGGGACTTTGGGGCACCAGGTCATCCCTATGCATGCCAATGGAGGCTTCCAGGGACAATGTCAACCCGATGCAAGCCAAAGGGGAATTTTGGGCACCAGGTCAACCCCAGGCAAGCCTCAGAGGGCTTCCAAGCACAAAGTCAAGGCCAGGCAAGCCTGTGTGGACTTTGGGGCCCCAGGTCAACCGCTTGGAAGTCAACGAGTGCTTCATGGCACAATGTCACCCCCGTTCCGGACACCAGGTCAACCCCATGCATTGCAATAGCGGCTTCCAGGCACCATGTCCATGCCATTCAAGGCTACGGGGACTGCCGCCTTCCTGTTCCTTCATGCCTATGGTGTGACGGGACGGGACTGATTGCATGCGATCTAGGAAGCTAAGCCGGCCCGGGCTCGGCTTGGACCTGGATAGCAGACTGCCTGGGAAGTGCGGGGGCTGTAGGCCACCTGCCCTTTTGGGACAGAGCTGGCCCTGCCCTTGCCTGAGTGCGGGCCGCCCGGCAAGGCACGGTGCGGAGTTCATGGGGCCACCTCTGAGTTGTGCTGCACGCCCCTGCTTGCTGCTTCACCGTAGAAGCTGCAGCGGGCCTCTGGGTGGGTCTCGCGGGCCCAGCGGGGCTGCCCGAGGTGCCTGGGGGCAAGGGGAACCGGGGAAATGGTGTGGGGGGGGCGGCAAGAGAAGGAGGCTGAAGCCGGGGTGGGGGGACACTTTTCCGAGGCTTAAGCCGGGGCGGGGAGGGGAGCGGGGGGGGGTGTAATTGACTGGGAGTTCAAACCCAGGCGGGAGGAATTCCGCACACCCTGGGCTGGCGAGTGGGTGCCGAGGAGGGGGTGGCCGGATGTGAGCACGCCAGGGCAGACACTCGCAGTGTGGGTTTTGGTCGGGTGCAGTGAGGTGGGCGGCTCAGGGTCGGAGCACCCCCTTCTGGCCCGCTGCTCCCTGTAGCATCCTTCTTCCCGTGGCACCCCGCCAGCCCGCTTTCGCCCCTCCAAAGAGCCGGCCCGCCCGCGCAGGCCTCCAGGTCCTTGGGGGCCTGCCCTGGCTGTGGGCAGGGGCATTGTTTCCCGGTGGAGAAGGGCCAGCTTTTCCCCGTGCTCAGGGCTGGAAGGGAAGGCTGCTGGCCCTGGAGCGAGGGCTTGGGAGACCTGCCTTGAGCAAATCCCTGCGCCCCAGGGGGGTGGCGCCTGGGGCCAGGGCAGGAGGCAAGATGGAGGCAGGCGGGCGGGCAGGGCAGGGCTGCCTGCCCCGTGTCCTCCCTGGTGGTCTAGTGGCTAGGATTTGGCGCTTTCACCGCCGCGGCCTGGGTTCGATTCCCAGCCAGGGAAAGCCGGCTTTTGAATCCCCAGCCCGCAGGGGAGGAGAAAGGGAAGGAGGCCTCCCACTTGGAGGCAGGCTCAGCTTTTGCTGGCCTCCCTGGGACGCCAGCTCCTGGTGCCCTGCTATAGGCCGGCCTGACGCCGAGTGCCAAAAGCTGCTGCCAGGAGTGGGATTTGAACCCACGCCTCCAAAGGGAGACCAGGACCCCCCAGGACGAGGGAAGGGTGTGACCTTGAGCCTGGCGCTTTAGACCACTCAGCCATCCTGGCAAGGATGCCCCTGCCTCCCTCCCCTTGCCTGCGATTGTGCTGCATGCCACAGGCGGGTAGTTGGAGTCCCCCTCCTCGCCGGTGTGAACGCCAGAGTCTTTCCCCCTCGGGTGGCAGCACCCCGTGCAGGGGAAGAGCCAGGCCCGAGCCCATGGCACAGGGCAAGAGAGAGCGCTCCTGGCCTCAGCCCAAGCGCTGGCCTGTCCTTCCCTGCTGGTCTTGGAGTAGAAGGGCTACAGCTGCCGTCCAGCTTGAAGCCCCGCCCCTTGACAGAAGGCCCGCCCCTGGCCGCCATCTGTGTAAGGCAAGTGCCGCCCCCGACCCCTGACTTTTGCCACCACAAGTTGCAGCCTGTGCCCCAGAGGCACTCCCGTTGTCCAGCTCAGCCCGCGGAGGCCCCGTGGCCCTTCCCTGGTGGTCTAGTGGTTAGGATTCGGCGCTCTCACCGCCGCGGCCCGGGTTCGATTCCCGGCCAGGGAAAGCCCGTCTTCTACCCCTGCTCTGCCTGGCCTTTCTCGCAAGCCCTTGTGGCCGGGGGCGGGGCTCTTTTGCCCCTGGAGCCCACAGCACAGCGGGCATTCCCCACCTTCCCTCCCTGCCTGGTGGGCCAGCTTTAGCAATGGAAATGATTGGCTAAGGAAGGAGCAGTGGAGGTAAGCACCCTTCAAGGTCAACAGGGTCTGTGGGCCCCAAGGGGCACATAGCCCTGAGAAGAACCAGGGCCTGGACGGTGGCCGAGATTACCCCAGCTTTCAGGTGTGCTCCACGACAGGGTTTGGCCACACATCTGTGCCCCATGGGAGACACCTAAACCCAGGTCAACCCCATGCATTCCTATGGGGACTGCCAGGGACCAGTTGAACCCCATGCATTCCTATGGGGGCATCCAGGGGACAATGTCAACCTGCATGTCAACACCAGGGAAGCCTCTGGGGACTTTCTGGCACCAGGTCAACCCCATGCATTGGAATGGGGACTTACAGGCACCATGTCAAGCCCATGCATTGCAATGGCGGCTTCCAGGCACCCTGTCCATGCCATTGAAGGCTCCGGGCACTGCCGCCTTCCTGTTCCTTCATGCCTATGGTGTGACAGGACGGGACTCGGGTTGGACCGGGATGGGAGACTGCCTGGGATGCGTGGGGGCTGTAGGCCGCCTGCCCTTTTGGGACAGAGCTGGCCCTGCCCTTGCCTGAGCGCCGGCCGCCCGGCAAGCCTTTGGAGCAGCACGGTGCGGAGCTCCTGGGGCCGCCTCTGAGTTGTGCTGCACGCCCCTGCTTGCTGCTTCACCCTAGAGCCTGCAGCGGGCCTCTGGGTGGGCCTTCCCGGCGCAGCGGGGCGGCCCGAGGTGCCTGGGGGCAAGGGGAACCGGGGAAAAGGTGTGGCGGGGGGGGCGGCAAGAGAAGGAGGCTGAAGCCGGGGTGGGGGGACACTTTTCCGAGGCTTAAGCCGGGGCGGGGAGGGAGGGGCGTACTTGCCTGGGAGTTGAAAGCCAGGCGGGAGGAATTCCAGACACCAGGTCACCCCAATGCATTCCTAAGGGGACTTTGGGGCACCAGGTCATCCCTATGCATGCCAATGGAGGCTTCCAGGGACAATGTCAACCCGATGCAAGCCAAAGGGGAATTTTGGGCACCAGGTCAACCCCAGGCAAGCCTCAGAGGGCTTCCAAGCACAAAGTCAAGGCCAGGCAAGCCTGTGTGGACTTTGGGGCCCCAGGTCAACCGCTTGGAAGTCAACGAGTGCTTCATGGCACAATGTCACCCCCGTTCCGGACACCAGGTCAACCCCATGCATTGCAATAGCGGCTTCCAGGCACCATGTCCATGCCATTCAAGGCTACGGGGACTGCCGCCTTCCTGTTCCTTCATGCCTATGGTGTGACGGGACGGGACTGATTGCATGCGATCTAGGAAGCTAAGCCGGCCCGGGCTCGGCTTGGACCTGGATAGCAGACTGCCTGGGAAGTGCGGGGGCTGTAGGCCACCTGCCCTTTTGGGACAGAGCTGGCCCTGCCCTTGCCTGAGTGCGGGCCGCCCGGCAAGGCACGGTGCGGAGTTCATGGGGCCACCTCTGAGTTGTGCTGCACGCCCCTGCTTGCTGCTTCACCGTAGAAGCTGCAGCGGGCCTCTGGGTGGGTCTCGCGGGCCCAGCGGGGCTGCCCGAGGTGCCTGGGGGCAAGGGGAACCGGGGAAATGGTGTGGGGGGGGCGGCAAGAGAAGGAGGCTGAAGCCGGGGTGGGGGGACACTTTTCCGAGGCTTAAGCCGGGGCGGGGAGGGGAGCGGGGGGGGGTGTAATTGACTGGGAGTTCAAACCCAGGCGGGAGGAATTCCGCACACCCTGGGCTGGCGAGTGGGTGCCGAGGAGGGGGTGGCCGGATGTGAGCACGCCAGGGCAGACACTCGCAGTGTGGGTTTTGGTCGGGTGCAGTGAGGTGGGCGGCTCAGGGTCGGAGCACCCCCTTCTGGCCCGCTGCTCCCTGTAGCATCCTTCTTCCCGTGGCACCCCGCCAGCCCGCTTTCGCCCCTCCAAAGAGCCGGCCCGCCCGCGCAGGCCTCCAGGTCCTTGGGGGCCTGCCCTGGCTGTGGGCAGGGGCATTGTTTCCCGGTGGAGAAGGGCCAGCTTTTCCCCGTGCTCAGGGCTGGAAGGGAAGGCTGCTGGCCCTGGAGCGAGGGCTTGGGAGACCTGCCTTGAGCAAATCCCTGCGCCCCAGGGGGGTGGCGCCTGGGGCCAGGGCAGGAGGCAAGATGGAGGCAGGCGGGCGGGCAGGGCAGGGCTGCCTGCCCCCTGTCCTCCCTGGTGGTCTAGTGGCTAGGATTTGGCGCTTTCACCGCCGCGGCCTGGGTTCGATTCCCAGCCAGGGAAAGCTGGCTTTTGAATCCCCAGCCCGCAGGGGAGGAGAAAGGGAAGGAGGCCTCCCACTTGGAGGCAGGCTCAGCTTTTGCTGGCCTCCCTGGGACGCCAGCTCCTGGTGCCCTGCTATAGGCCGGCCTGACGCCGAGTGCCAAAAGCTGCTGCCAGGAGTGGGATTTGAACCCACGCCTCCAAAGGGAGACCAGGACCCCCCAGGACGAGGGAAGGGTGTGACCTTGAGCCTGGCGCTTTAGACCACTCAGCCATCCTGGCAAGGATGCCCCTGCCTCCCTCCCCTTGCCTGCGATTGTGCTGCATGCCACAGGCGGGTAGTTGGAGTCCCCCTCCTCGCCGGTGTGAACGCCAGAGTCTTTCCCCCTCGGGTGGCAGCACCCCGTGCAGGGGAAGAGCCAGGCCCGAGCCCATGGCACAGGGCAAGAGAGAGCGCTCCTGGCCTCAGCCCAAGCGCTGGCCTGTCCTTCCCTGCTGGTCTTGGAGTAGAAGGGCTACAGCTGCCGTCCAGCTTGAAGCCCCGCCCCTTGACAGAAGGCCCGCCCCTGGCCGCCATCTGTGTAAGGCAAGTGCCGCCCCCGACCCCTGACTTTTGCCACCACAAGTTGCAGCCTGTGCCCCAGAGGCACTCCCGTTGTCCAGCTCAGCCCGCGGAGGCCCCGTGGCCCTTCCCTGGTGGTCTAGTGGTTAGGATTCGGCGCTCTCACCGCCGCGGCCCGGGTTCGATTCCCGGCCAGGGAAAGCCCGTCTTCTACCCCTGCTCTGCCTGGCCTTTCTCGCAAGCCCTTGTGGCCGGGGGCGGGGCTCTTTTGCCCCTGGAGCCCACAGCACAGCGGGCATTCCCCACCTTCCCTCCCTGCCTGGTGGGCCAGCTTTAGCAATGGAAATGATTGGCTAAGGAAGGAGCAGTGGAGGTAAGCACCCTTCAAGGTCAACAGGGTCTGTGGGCCCCAAGGGGCACATAGCCCTGAGAAGAACCAGGGCCTGGACGGTGGCCGAGATTACCCCAGCTTTCAGGTGTGCTCCACGACAGGGTTTGGCCACACATCTGTGCCCCATGGGAGACACCTAAACCCAGGTCAACCCCATGCATTCCTATGGGGACTGCCAGGGACCAGTTGAACCCCATGCATTCCTATGGGGGCATCCAGGGGACAATGTCAACCTGCATGTCAACACCAGGGAAGCCTCTGGGGACTTTCTGGCACCAGGTCAACCCCATGCATTGGAATGGGGACTTACAGGCACCATGTCAAGCCCATGCATTGCAATGGCGGCTTCCAGGCACCCTGTCCATGCCATTGAAGGCTCCGGGCACTGCCGCCTTCCTGTTCCTTCATGCCTATGGTGTGACAGGACGGGACTCGGGTTGGACCGGGATGGGAGACTGCCTGGGATGCGTGGGGGCTGTAGGCCGCCTGCCCTTTTGGGACAGAGCTGGCCCTGCCCTTGCCTGAGCGCCGGCCGCCCGGCAAGCCTTTGGAGCAGCACGGTGCGGAGCTCCTGGGGCCGCCTCTGAGTTGTGCTGCACGCCCCTGCTTGCTGCTTCACCCTAGAGCCTGCAGCGGGCCTCTGGGTGGGCCTTCCCGGCCCAGCGGGGCGGCCCGAGGTGCCTGGGGGCAAGGGGAACCGGGGAAAAGGTGTGGCGGGGGGGGCGGCAAGAGAAGGAGGCTGAAGCCGGGGTGGGGGGACACTTTTCCGAGGCTTAAGCCGGGGCGGGGAGGGAGGGGCGTACTTGCCTGGGAGTTGAAAGCCAGGCGGGAGGAATTCCAGACACCAGGTCACCCCAATGCATTCCTAAGGGGACTTTGGGGCACCAGGTCATCCCTATGCATGCCAATGGAGGCTTCCAGGGACAATGTCAACCCGATGCAAGCCAAAGGGGAATTTTGGGCACCAGGTCAACCCCAGGCAAGCCTCAGAGGGCTTCCAAGCACAAAGTCAAGGCCAGGCAAGCCTGTGTGGACTTTGGGGCCCCAGGTCAACCGCTTGGAAGTCAACGAGTGCTTCATGGCACAATGTCACCCCCGTTCCGGACACCAGGTCAACCCCATGCATTGCAATAGCGGCTTCCAGGCACCATGTCCATGCCATTCAAGGCTACGGGGACTGCCGCCTTCCTGTTCCTTCATGCCTATGGTGTGACGGGACGGGACTGATTGCATGCGATCTAGGAAGCTAAGCCGGCCCGGGCTCGGCCTGGACCTGGATAGCAGACTGCCTGGGAAGTGCGGGGGCTGTAGGCCACCTGCCCTTTTGGGACAGAGCTGGCCCTGCCCTTGCCTGAGTGCGGGCCGCCCGGCAAGGCACGGTGCGGAGTTCATGGGGCCACCTCTGAGTTGTGCTGCACGCCCCTGCTTGCTGCTTCACCGTAGAAGCTGCAGCGGGCCTCTGGGTGGGTCTCGCGGGCCCAGCGGGGCTGCCCGAGGTGCCTGGGGGCAAGGGGAACCGGGGAAATGGTGTGGGGGGGGCGGCAAGAGAAGGAGGCTGAAGCCGGGGTGGGGGGACACTTTTCCGAGGCTTAAGCCGGGGCGGGGAGGGGAGCGGGGGGGGGTGTAATTGACTGGGAGTTCAAACCCAGGCGGGAGGAATTCCGCACACCCTGGGCTGGCGAGTGGGTGCCGAGGAGGGGGTGGCCGGATGTGAGCACGCCAGGGCAGACACTCGCAGTGTGGGTTTTGGTCGGGTGCAGTGAGGTGGGCGGCTCAGGGTCGGAGCACCCCCTTCTGGCCCGCTGCTCCCTGTAGCATCCTTCTTCCCGTGGCACCCCGCCAGCCCGCTTTCGCCCCTCCAAAGAGCCGGCCCGCCCGCGCAGGCCTCCAGGTCCTTGGGGGCCTGCCCTGGCTGTGGGCAGGGGCATTGTTTCCCGGTGGAGAAGGGCCAGCTTTTCCCCGTGCTCAGGGCTGGAAGGGAAGGCTGCTGGCCCTGGAGCGAGGGCTTGGGAGACCTGCCTTGAGCAAATCCCTGCGCCCCAGGGGGGTGGCGCCTGGGGCCAGGGCAGGAGGCAAGATGGAGGCAGGCGGGCGGGCAGGGCAGGGCTGCCTGCCCCGTGTCCTCCCTGGTGGTCTAGTGGCTAGGATTTGGCGCTTTCACCGCCGCGGCCTGGGTTCGATTCCCAGCCAGGGAAAGCCGGCTTTTGAATCCCCAGCCCGCAGGGGAGGAGAAAGGGAAGGAGGCCTCCCACTTGGAGGCAGGCTCAGCTTTTGCTGGCCTCCCTGGGACGCCAGCTCCTGGTGCCCTGCTATAGGCCGGCCTGACGCTGAGTGCCAAAAGCTGCTGCCAGGAGTGGGATTTGAACCCACGCCTCCAAAGGGAGACCAGGACCCCCCAGGACGAGGGAAGGGTGTGACCTTGAGCCTGGCGCTTTAGACCACTCAGCCATCCTGGCAAGGATGCCCCTGCCTCCCTCCCCTTGCCTGCGATTGTGCTGCATGCCACAGGCGGGTAGTTGGAGTCCCCCTCCTCGCCGGTGTGAACGCCAGAGTCTTTCCCCCTCGGGTGGCAGCACCCCGTGCAGGGGAAGAGCCAGGCCCGAGCCCATGGCACAGGGCAAGAGAGAGCGCTCCTGGCCTCAGCCCAAGCGCTGGCCTGTCCTTCCCTGCTGGTCTTGGAGTAGAAGGGCTACAGCTGCCGTCCAGCTTGAAGCCCCGCCCCTTGACAGAAGGCCCGCCCCTGGCCGCCATCTGTGTAAGGCAAGTGCCGCCCCCGACCCCTGACTTTTGCCACCACAAGTTGCAGCCTGTGCCCCAGAGGCACTCCCGTTGTCCAGCTCAGCCCGCGGAGGCCCCGTGGCCCTTCCCTGGTGGTCTAGTGGTTAGGATTCGGCGCTCTCACCGCCGCGGCCCGGGTTCGATTCCCGGCCAGGGAAAGCCCGTCTTCTACCCCTGCTCTGCCTGGCCTTTCTCGCAAGCCCTTGTGGCCGGGGGCGGGGCTCTTTTGCCCCTGGAGCCCACAGCACAGCGGGCATTCCCCACCTTCCCTCCCTGCCTGGTGGGCCAGCTTTAGCAATGGAAATGATTGGCTAAGGAAGGAGCAGTGGAGGTAAGCACCCTTCAAGGTCAACAGGGTCTGTGGGCCCCAAGGGGCACATAGCCCTGAGAAGAACCAGGGCCTGGACGGTGGCCGAGATTACCCCAGCTTTCAGGTGTGCTCCACGACAGGGTTTGGCCACACATCTGTGCCCCATGGGAGACACCTAAACCCAGGTCAACCCCATGCATTCCTATGGGGACTGCCAGGGACCAGTTGAACCCCATGCATTCCTATGGGGGCATCCAGGGGACAATGTCAACCTGCATGTCAACACCAGGGAAGCCTCTGGGGACTTTCTGGCACCAGGTCAACCCCATGCATTGGAATGGGGACTTACAGGCACCATGTCAAGCCCATGCATTGCAATGGCGGCTTCCAGGCACCCTGTCCATGCCATTGAAGGCTCCGGGCACTGCCGCCTTCCTGTTCCTTCATGCCTATGGTGTGACAGGACGGGACTCGGGTTGGACCGGGATGGGAGACTGCCTGGGATGCGTGGGGGCTGTAGGCCGCCTGCCCTTTTGGGACAGAGCTGGCCCTGCCCTTGCCTGAGCGCCGGCCGCCCGGCAAGCCTTTGGAGCAGCACGGTGCGGAGCTCCTGGGGCCGCCTCTGAGTTGTGCTGCACGCCCCTGCTTGCTGCTTCACCCTAGAGCCTGCAGCGGGCCTCTGGGTGGGCCTTCCCGGCGCAGCGGGGCGGCCCGAGGTGCCTGGGGGCAAGGGGAACCGGGGAAAAGGTGTGGCGGGGGGGGCGGCAAGAGAAGGAGGCTGAAGCCGGGGTGGGGGGACACTTTTCCGAGGCTTAAGCCGGGGCGGGGAGGGAGGGGCGTACTTGCCTGGGAGTTGAAAGCCAGGCGGGAGGAATTCCAGACACCAGGTCACCCCAATGCATTCCTAAGGGGACTTTGGGGCACCAGGTCATCCCTATGCATGCCAATGGAGGCTTCCAGGGACAATGTCAACCCGATGCAAGCCAAAGGGGAATTTTGGGCACCAGGTCAACCCCAGGCAAGCCTCAGAGGGCTTCCAAGCACAAAGTCAAGGCCAGGCAAGCCTGTGTGGACTTTGGGGCCCCAGGTCAACCGCTTGGAAGTCAACGAGTGCTTCATGGCACAATGTCACCCCCGTTCCGGACACCAGGTCAACCCCATGCATTGCAATAGCGGCTTCCAGGCACCATGTCCATGCCATTCAAGGCTACGGGGACTGCCGCCTTCCTGTTCCTTCATGCCTATGGTGTGACGGGACGGGACTGATTGCATGCGATCTAGGAAGCTAAGCCGGCCCGGGCTCGGCCTGGACCTGGATAGCAGACTGCCTGGGAAGTGCGGGGGCTGTAGGCCACCTGCCCTTTTGGGACAGAGCTGGCCCTGCCCTTGCCTGAGTGCGGGCCGCCCGGCAAGGCACGGTGCGGAGTTCATGGGGCCACCTCTGAGTTGTGCTGCACGCCCCTGCTTGCTGCTTCACCGTAGAAGCTGCAGCGGGCCTCTGGGTGGGTCTCGCGGGCCCAGCGGGGCTGCCCGAGGTGCCTGGGGGCAAGGGGAACCGGGGAAATGGTGTGGGGGGGGCGGCAAGAGAAGGAGGCTGAAGCCGGGGTGGGGGGACACTTTTCCGAGGCTTAAGCCGGGGCGGGGAGGGGAGCGGGGGGGGGGGTGTAATTGACTGGGAGTTCAAACCCAGGCGGGAGGAATTCCGCACACCCTGGGCTGGCGAGTGGGTGCCGAGGAGGGGGTGGCCGGATGTGAGCACGCCAGGGCAGACACTCGCAGTGTGGGTTTTGGTCGGGTGCAGTGAGGTGGGCGGCTCAGGGTCGGAGCACCCCCTTCTGGCCCGCTGCTCCCTGTAGCATCCTTCTTCCCGTGGCACCCCGCCAGCCCGCTTTCGCCCCTCCAAAGAGCCGGCCCGCCCGCGCAGGCCTCCAGGTCCTTGGGGGCCTGCCCTGGCTGTGGGCAGGGGCATTGTTTCCCGGTGGAGAAGGGCCAGCTTTTCCCCGTGCTCAGGGCTGGAAGGGAAGGCTGCTGGCCCTGGAGCGAGGGCTTGGGAGACCTGCCTTGAGCAAATCCCTGCGCCCCAGGGGGGTGGCGCCTGGGGCCAGGGCAGGAGGCAAGATGGAGGCAGGCGGGCGGGCAGGGCAGGGCTGCCTGCCCCGTGTCCTCCCTGGTGGTCTAGTGGCTAGGATTTGGCGCTTTCACCGCCGCGGCCTGGGTTCGATTCCCAGCCAGGGAAAGCCGGCTTTTGAATCCCCAGCCCGCAGGGGAGGAGAAAGGGAAGGAGGCCTCCCACTTGGAGGCAGGCTCAGCTTTTGCTGGCCTCCCTGGGACGCCAGCTCCTGGTGCCCTGCTATAGGCCGGCCTGACGCCGAGTGCCAAAAGCTGCTGCCAGGAGTGGGATTTGAACCCACGCCTCCAAAGGGAGACCAGGACCCCCCAGGACGAGGGAAGGGTGTGACCTTGAGCCTGGCGCTTTAGACCACTCAGCCATCCTGGCAAGGATGCCCCTGCCTCCCTCCCCTTGCCTGCGATTGTGCTGCATGCCACAGGCGGGTAGTTGGAGTCCCCCTCCTCGCCGGTGTGAACGCCAGAGTCTTTCCCCCTCGGGTGGCAGCACCCCGTGCAGGGGAAGAGCCAGGCCCGAGCCCATGGCACAGGGCAAGAGAGAGCGCTCCTGGCCTCAGCCCAAGCGCTGGCCTGTCCTTCCCTGCTGGTCTTGGAGTAGAAGGGCTACAGCTGCCGTCCAGCTTGAAGCCCCGCCCCTTGACAGAAGGCCCGCCCCTGGCCGCCATCTGTGTAAGGCAAGTGCCGCCCCCGACCCCTGACTTTTGCCACCACAAGTTGCAGCCTGTGCCCCAGAGGCACTCCCGTTGTCCAGCTCAGCCCGCGGAGGCCCCGTGGCCCTTCCCTGGTGGTCTAGTGGTTAGGATTCGGCGCTCTCACCGCCGCGGCCCGGGTTCGATTCCCGGCCAGGGAAAGCCCGTCTTCTACCCCTGCTCTGCCTGGCCTTTCTCGCAAGCCCTTGTGGCCGGGGGCGGGGCTCTTTTGCCCCTGGAGCCCACAGCACAGCGGGCATTCCCCACCTTCCCTCCCTGCCTGGTGGGCCAGCTTTAGCAATGGAAATGATTGGCTAAGGAAGGAGCAGTGGAGGTAAGCACCCTTCAAGGTCAACAGGGTCTGTGGGCCCCAAGGGGCACATAGCCCTGAGAAGAACCAGGGCCTGGACGGTGGCCGAGATTACCCCAGCTTTCAGGTGTGCTCCACGACAGGGTTTGGCCACACATCTGTGCCCCATGGGAGACACCTAAACCCAGGTCAACCCCATGCATTCCTATGGGGACTGCCAGGGACCAGTTGAACCCCATGCATTCCTATGGGGGCATCCAGGGGACAATGTCAACCTGCATGTCAACACCAGGGAAGCCTCTGGGGACTTTCTGGCACCAGGTCAACCCCATGCATTGGAATGGGGACTTACAGGCACCATGTCAAGCCCATGCATTGCAATGGCGGCTTCCAGGCACCCTGTCCATGCCATTGAAGGCTCCGGGCACTGCCGCCTTCCTGTTCCTTCATGCCTATGGTGTGACAGGACGGGACTCGGGTTGGACCGGGATGGGAGACTGCCTGGGATGCGTGGGGGCTGTAGGCCGCCTGCCCTTTTGGGACAGAGCTGGCCCTGCCCTTGCCTGAGCGCCGGCCGCCCGGCAAGCCTTTGGAGCAGCACGGTGCGGAGCTCCTGGGGCCGCCTCTGAGTTGTGCTGCACGCCCCTGCTTGCTGCTTCACCCTAGAGCCTGCAGCGGGCCTCTGGGTGGGCCTTCCCGGCGCAGCGGGGCGGCCCGAGGTGCCTGGGGGCAAGGGGAACCGGGGAAAAGGTGTGGCGGGGGGGGCGGCAAGAGAAGGAGGCTGAAGCCGGGGTGGGGGGACACTTTTCCGAGGCTTAAGCCGGGGCGGGGAGGGAGGGGCGTACTTGCCTGGGAGTTGAAAGCCAGGCGGGAGGAATTCCAGACACCAGGTCACCCCAATGCATTCCTAAGGGGACTTTGGGGCACCAGGTCATCCCTATGCATGCCAATGGAGGCTTCCAGGGACAATGTCAACCCGATGCAAGCCAAAGGGGAATTTTGGGCACCAGGTCAACCCCAGGCAAGCCTCAGAGGGCTTCCAAGCACAAAGTCAAGGCCAGGCAAGCCTGTGTGGACTTTGGGGCCCCAGGTCAACCGCTTGGAAGTCAACGAGTGCTTCATGGCACAATGTCACCCCCGTTCCGGACACCAGGTCAACCCCATGCATTGCAATAGCGGCTTCCAGGCACCATGTCCATGCCATTCAAGGCTACGGGGACTGCCGCCTTCCTGTTCCTTCATGCCTATGGTGTGACGGGACGGGACTGATTGCATGCGATCTAGGAAGCTAAGCCGGCCCGGGCTCGGCTTGGACCTGGATAGCAGACTGCCTGGGAAGTGCGGGGGCTGTAGGCCACCTGCCCTTTTGGGACAGAGCTGGCCCTGCCCTTGCCTGAGTGCGGGCCGCCCGGCAAGGCACGGTGCGGAGTTCATGGGGCCACCTCTGAGTTGTGCTGCACGCCCCTGCTTGCTGCTTCACCGTAGAAGCTGCAGCGGGCCTCTGGGTGGGTCTCGCGGGCCCAGCGGGGCTGCCCGAGGTGCCTGGGGGCAAGGGGAACCGGGGAAATGGTGTGGGGGGGGCGGCAAGAGAAGGAGGCTGAAGCCGGGGTGGGGGGACACTTTTCCGAGGCTTAAGCCGGGGCGGGGAGGGGAGCGGGGGGGGGTGTAATTGACTGGGAGTTCAAACCCAGGCGGGAGGAATTCCGCACACCCTGGGCTGGCGAGTGGGTGCCGAGGAGGGGGTGGCCGGATGTGAGCACGCCAGGGCAGACACTCGCAGTGTGGGTTTTGGTCGGGTGCAGTGAGGTGGGCGGCTCAGGGTCGGAGCACCCCCTTCTGGCC
The DNA here is from genome assembly GCF_030867095.1 of Alligator mississippiensis. Lineage (NCBI taxonomy): Eukaryota > Metazoa > Chordata > Crocodylia > Alligatoridae > Alligator > Alligator mississippiensis. Next base: position 5,125,263 of record NC_081838.1, on the reverse strand, counting down.
CGCTGCTCCCTGTAGCATCCTTCTTCCCGTGGCACCCCGCCAGCCCGCTTTCGCCCCTCCAAAGAGCCGGCCCGCCCGCGCAGGCCTCCAGGTCCTTGGGGGCCTGCCCTGGCTGTGGGCAGGGGCATTGTTTCCCGGTGGAGAAGGGCCAGCTTTTCCCCGTGCTCAGGGCTGGAAGGGAAGGCTGCTGGCCCTGGAGCGAGGGCTTGGGAGACCTGCCTTGAGCAAATCCCTGCGCCCCAGGGGGGTGGCGCCTGGGGCCAGGGCAGGAGGCAAGATGGAGGCAGGCGGGCGGGCAGGGCAGGGCTGCCTGCCCCGTGTCCTCCCTGGTGGTCTAGTGGCTAGGATTTGGCGCTTTCACCGCCGCGGCCTGGGTTCGATTCCCAGCCAGGGAAAGCCGGCTTTTGAATCCCCAGCCCGCAGGGGAGGAGAAAGGGAAGGAGGCCTCCCACTTGGAGGCAGGCTCAGCTTTTGCTGGCCTCCCTGGGACGCCAGCTCCTGGTGCCCTGCTATAGGCCGGCCTGACGCCGAGTGCCAAAAGCTGCTGCCAGGAGTGGGATTTGAACCCACGCCTCCAAAGGGAGACCAGGACCCCCCAGGACGAGGGAAGGGTGTGACCTTGAGCCTGGCGCTTTAGACCACTCAGCCATCCTGGCAAGGATGCCCCTGCCTCCCTCCCCTTGCCTGCGATTGTGCTGCATGCCACAGGCGGGTAGTTGGAGTCCCCCTCCTCGCCGGTGTGAACGCCAGAGTCTTTCCCCCTCGGGTGGCAGCACCCCGTGCAGGGGAAGAGCCAGGCCCGAGCCCATGGCACAGGGCAAGAGAGAGCGCTCCTGGCCTCAGCCCAAGCGCTGGCCTGTCCTTCCCTGCTGGTCTTGGAGTAGAAGGGCTACAGCTGCCGTCCAGCTTGAAGCCCCGCCCCTTGACAGAAGGCCCGCCCCTGGCCGCCATCTGTGTAAGGCAAGTGCCGCCCCCGACCCCTGACTTTTGCCACCACAAGTTGCAGCCTGTGCCCCAGAGGCACTCCCGTTGTCCAGCTCAGCCCGCGGAGGCCCCGTGGCCCTTCCCTGGTGGTCTAGTGGTTAGGATTCGGCGCTCTCACCGCCGCGGCCCGGGTTCGATTCCCGGCCAGGGAAAGCCCGTCTTCTACCCCTGCTCTGCCTGGCCTTTCTCGCAAGCCCTTGTGGCCGGGGGCGGGGCTCTTTTGCCCCTGGAGCCCACAGCACAGCGGGCATTCCCCACCTTCCCTCCCTGCCTGGTGGGCCAGCTTTAGCAATGGAAATGATTGGCTAAGGAAGGAGCAGTGGAGGTAAGCACCCTTCAAGGTCAACAGGGTCTGTGGGCCCCAAGGGGCACATAGCCCTGAGAAGAACCAGGGCCTGGACGGTGGCCGAGATTACCCCAGCTTTCAGGTGTGCTCCACGACAGGGTTTGGCCACACATCTGTGCCCCATGGGAGACACCTAAACCCAGGTCAACCCCATGCATTCCTATGGGGACTGCCAGGGACCAGTTGAACCCCATGCATTCCTATGGGGGCATCCAGGGGACAATGTCAACCTGCATGTCAACACCAGGGAAGCCTCTGGGGACTTTCTGGCACCAGGTCAACCCCATGCATTGGAATGGGGACTTACAGGCACCATGTCAAGCCCATGCATTGCAATGGCGGCTTCCAGGCACCCTGTCCATGCCATTGAAGGCTCCGGGCACTGCCGCCTTCCTGTTCCTTCATGCCTATGGTGTGACAGGACGGGACTCGGGTTGGACCGGGATGGGAGACTGCCTGGGATGCGTGGGGGCTGTAGGCCGCCTGCCCTTTTGGGACAGAGCTGGCCCTGCCCTTGCCTGAGCGCCGGCCGCCCGGCAAGCCTTTGGAGCAGCACGGTGCGGAGCTCCTGGGGCCGCCTCTGAGTTGTGCTGCACGCCCCTGCTTGCTGCTTCACCCTAGAGCCTGCAGCGGGCCTCTGGGTGGGCCTTCCCGGCCCAGCGGGGCGGCCCGAGGTGCCTGGGGGCAAGGGGAACCGGGGAAAAGGTGTGGCGGGGGGGGCGGCAAGAGAAGGAGGCTGAAGCCGGGGTGGGGGGACACTTTTCCGAGGCTTAAGCCGGGGCGGGGAGGGAGGGGCGTACTTGCCTGGGAGTTGAAAGCCAGGCGGGAGGAATTCCAGACACCAGGTCACCCCAATGCATTCCTAAGGGGACTTTGGGGCACCAGGTCATCCCTATGCATGCCAATGGAGGCTTCCAGGGACAATGTCAACCCGATGCAAGCCAAAGGGGAATTTTGGGCACCAGGTCAACCCCAGGCAAGCCTCAGAGGGCTTCCAAGCACAAAGTCAAGGCCAGGCAAGCCTGTGTGGACTTTGGGGCCCCAGGTCAACCGCTTGGAAGTCAACGAGTGCTTCATGGCACAATGTCACCCCCGTTCCGGACACCAGGTCAACCCCATGCATTGCAATAGCGGCTTCCAGGCACCATGTCCATGCCATTCAAGGCTACGGGGACTGCCGCCTTCCTGTTCCTTCATGCCTATGGTGTGACGGGACGGGACTGATTGCATGCGATCTAGGAAGCTAAGCCGGCCCGGGCTCGGCTTGGACCTGGATAGCAGACTGCCTGGGAAGTGCGGGGGCTGTAGGCCACCTGCCCTTTTGGGACAGAGCTGGCCCTGCCCTTGCCTGAGTGCGGGCCGCCCGGCAAGGCACGGTGCGGAGTTCATGGGGCCACCTCTGAGTTGTGCTGCACGCCCCTGCTTGCTGCTTCACCGTAGAAGCTGCAGCGGGCCTCTGGGTGGGTCTCGCGGGCCCAGCGGGGCTGCCCGAGGTGCCTGGGGGCAAGGGGAACCGGGGAAATGGTGTGGGGGGGGCGGCAAGAGAAGGAGGCTGAAGCCGGGGTGGGGGGACACTTTTCCGAGGCTTAAGCCGGGGCGGGGAGGGGAGCGGGGGGGGGTGTAATTGACTGGGAGTTCAAACCCAGGCGGGAGGAATTCCGCACACCCTGGGCTGGCGAGTGGGTGCCGAGGAGGGGGTGGCCGGATGTGAGCACGCCAGGGCAGACACTCGCAGTGTGGGTTTTGGTCGGGTGCAGTGAGGTGGGCGGCTCAGGGTCGGAGCACCCCCTTCTGGCCCGCTGCTCCCTGTAGCATCCTTCTTCCCGTGGCACCCCGCCAGCCCGCTTTCGCCCCTCCAAAGAGCCGGCCCGCCCGCGCAGGCCTCCAGGTCCTTGGGGGCCTGCCCTGGCTGTGGGCAGGGGCATTGTTTCCCGGTGGAGAAGGGCCAGCTTTTCCCCGTGCTCAGGGCTGGAAGGGAAGGCTGCTGGCCCTGGAGCGAGGGCTTGGGAGACCTGCCTTGAGCAAATCCCTGCGCCCCAGGGGGGTGGCGCCTGGGGCCAGGGCAGGAGGCAAGATGGAGGCAGGCGGGCGGGCAGGGCAGGGCTGCCTGCCCCGTGTCCTCCCTGGTGGTCTAGTGGCTAGGATTTGGCGCTTTCACCGCCGCGGCCTGGGTTCGATTCCCAGCCAGGGAAAGCCGGCTTTTGAATCCCCAGCCCGCAGGGGAGGAGAAAGGGAAGGAGGCCTCCCACTTGGAGGCAGGCTCAGCTTTTGCTGGCCTCCCTGGGACGCCAGCTCCTGGTGCCCTGCTATAGGCCGGCCTGACGCCGAGTGCCAAAAGCTGCTGCCAGGAGTGGGATTTGAACCCACGCCTCCAAAGGGAGACCAGGACCCCCCAGGACGAGGGAAGGGTGTGACCTTGAGCCTGGCGCTTTAGACCACTCAGCCATCCTGGCAAGGATGCCCCTGCCTCCCTCCCCTTGCCTGCGATTGTGCTGCATGCCACAGGCGGGTAGTTGGAGTCCCCCTCCTCGCCGGTGTGAACGCCAGAGTCTTTCCCCCTCGGGTGGCAGCACCCCGTGCAGGGGAAGAGCCAGGCCCGAGCCCATGGCACAGGGCAAGAGAGAGCGCTCCTGGCCTCAGCCCAAGCGCTGGCCTGTCCTTCCCTGCTGGTCTTGGAGTAGAAGGGCTACAGCTGCCGTCCAGCTTGAAGCCCCGCCCCTTGACAGAAGGCCCGCCCCTGGCCGCCATCTGTGTAAGGCAAGTGCCGCCCCCGACCCCTGACTTTTGCCACCACAAGTTGCAGCCTGTGCCCCAGAGGCACTCCCGTTGTCCAGCTCAGCCCGCGGAGGCCCCGTGGCCCTTCCCTGGTGGTCTAGTGGTTAGGATTCGGCGCTCTCACCGCCGCGGCCCGGGTTCGATTCCCGGCCAGGGAAAGCCCGTCTTCTACCCCTGCTCTGCCTGGCCTTTCTCGCAAGCCCTTGTGGCCGGGGGCGGGGCTCTTTTGCCCCTGGAGCCCACAGCACAGCGGGCATTCCCCACCTTCCCTCCCTGCCTGGTGGGCCAGCTTTAGCAATGGAAATGATTGGCTAAGGAAGGAGCAGTGGAGGTAAGCACCCTTCAAGGTCAACAGGGTCTGTGGGCCCCAAGGGGCACATAGCCCTGAGAAGAACCAGGGCCTGGACGGTGGCCGAGATTACCCCAGCTTTCAGGTGTGCTCCACGACAGGGTTTGGCCACACATCTGTGCCCCATGGGAGACACCTAAACCCAGGTCAACCCCATGCATTCCTATGGGGACTGCCAGGGACCAGTTGAACCCCATGCATTCCTATGGGGGCATCCAGGGGACAATGTCAACCTGCATGTCAACACCAGGGAAGCCTCTGGGGACTTTCTGGCACCAGGTCAACCCCATGCATTGGAATGGGGACTTACAGGCACCATGTCAAGCCCATGCATTGCAATGGCGGCTTCCAGGCACCCTGTCCATGCCATTGAAGGCTCCGGGCACTGCCGCCTTCCTGTTCCTTCATGCCTATGGTGTGACAGGACGGGACTCGGGTTGGACCGGGATGGGAGACTGCCTGGGATGCGTGGGGGCTGTAGGCCGCCTGCCCTTTTGGGACAGAGCTGGCCCTGCCCTTGCCTGAGCGCCGGCCGCCCGGCAAGCCTTTGGAGCAGCACGGTGCGGAGCTCCTGGGGCCGCCTCTGAGTTGTGCTGCACGCCCCTGCTTGCTGCTTCACCCTAGAGCCTGCAGCGGGCCTCTGGGTGGGCCTTCCCGGCCCAGCGGGGCGGCCCGAGGTGCCTGGGGGCAAGGGGAACCGGGGAAAAGGTGTGGCGGGGGGGGCGGCAAGAGAAGGAGGCTGAAGCCGGGGTGGGGGGACACTTTTCCGAGGCTTAAGCCGGGGCGGGGAGGGAGGGGCGTACTTGCCTGGGAGTTGAAAGCCAGGCGGGAGGAATTCCAGACACCAGGTCACCCCAATGCATTCCTAAGGGGACTTTGGGGCACCAGGTCATCCCTATGCATGCCAATGGAGGCTTCCAGGGACAATGTCAACCCGATGCAAGCCAAAGGGGAATTTTGGGCACCAGGTCAACCCCAGGCAAGCCTCAGAGGGCTTCCAAGCACAAAGTCAAGGCCAGGCAAGCCTGTGTGGACTTTGGGGCCCCAGGTCAACCGCTTGGAAGTCAACGAGTGCTTCATGGCACAATGTCACCCCCGTTCCGGACACCAGGTCAACCCCATGCATTGCAATAGCGGCTTCCAGGCACCATGTCCATGCCATTCAAGGCTACGGGGACTGCCGCCTTCCTGTTCCTTCATGCCTATGGTGTGACGGGACGGGACTGATTGCATGCGATCTAGGAAGCTAAGCCGGCCCGGGCTCGGCCTGGACCTGGATAGCAGACTGCCTGGGAAGTGCGGGGGCTGTAGGCCACCTGCCCTTTTGGGACAGAGCTGGCCCTGCCCTTGCCTGAGTGCGGGCCGCCCGGCAAGGCACGGTGCGGAGTTCATGGGGCCACCTCTGAGTTGTGCTGCACGCCCCTGCTTGCTGCTTCACCGTAGAAGCTGCAGCGGGCCTCTGGGTGGGTCTCGCGGGCCCAGCGGGGCTGCCCGAGGTGCCTGGGGGCAAGGGGAACCGGGGAAATGGTGTGGGGGGGGCGGCAAGAGAAGGAGGCTGAAGCCGGGGTGGGGGGACACTTTTCCGAGGCTTAAGCCGGGGCGGGGAGGGGAGCGGGGGGGGGTGTAATTGACTGGGAGTTCAAACCCAGGCGGGAGGAATTCCGCACACCCTGGGCTGGCGAGTGGGTGCCGAGGAGGGGGTGGCCGGATGTGAGCACGCCAGGGCAGACACTCGCAGTGTGGGTTTTGGTCGGGTGCAGTGAGGTGGGCGGCTCAGGGTCGGAGCACCCCCTTCTGGCCCGCTGCTCCCTGTAGCATCCTTCTTCCCGTGGCACCCCGCCAGCCCGCTTTCGCCCCTCCAAAGAGCCGGCCCGCCCGCGCAGGCCTCCAGGTCCTTGGGGGCCTGCCCTGGCTGTGGGCAGGGGCATTGTTTCCCGGTGGAGAAGGGCCAGCTTTTCCCCGTGCTCAGGGCTGGAAGGGAAGGCTGCTGGCCCTGGAGCGAGGGCTTGGGAGACCTGCCTTGAGCAAATCCCTGCGCCCCAGGGGGGTGGCGCCTGGGGCCAGGGCAGGAGGCAAGATGGAGGCAGGCGGGCGGGCAGGGCAGGGCTGCCTGCCCCGTGTCCTCCCTGGTGGTCTAGTGGCTAGGATTTGGCGCTTTCACCGCCGCGGCCTGGGTTCGATTCCCAGCCAGGGAAAGCCGGCTTTTGAATCCCCAGCCCGCAGGGGAGGAGAAAGGGAAGGAGGCCTCCCACTTGGAGGCAGGCTCAGCTTTTGCTGGCCTCCCTGGGACGCCAGCTCCTGGTGCCCTGCTATAGGCCGGCCTGACGCCGAGTGCCAAAAGCTGCTGCCAGGAGTGGGATTTGAACCCACGCCTCCAAAGGGAGACCAGGACCCCCCAGGACGAGGGAAGGGTGTGACCTTGAGCCTGGCGCTTTAGACCACTCAGCCATCCTGGCAAGGATGCCCCTGCCTCCCTCCCCTTGCCTGCGATTGTGCTGCATGCCACAGGCGGGTAGTTGGAGTCCCCCTCCTCGCCGGTGTGAACGCCAGAGTCTTTCCCCCTCGGGTGGCAGCACCCCGTGCAGGGGAAGAGCCAGGCCCGAGCCCATGGCACAGGGCAAGAGAGAGCGCTCCTGGCCTCAGCCCAAGCGCTGGCCTGTCCTTCCCTGCTGGTCTTGGAGTAGAAGGGCTACAGCTGCCGTCCAGCTTGAAGCCCCGCCCCTTGACAGAAGGCCCGCCCCTGGCCGCCATCTGTGTAAGGCAAGTGCCGCCCCCGACCCCTGACTTTTGCCACCACAAGTTGCAGCCTGTGCCCCAGAGGCACTCCCGTTGTCCAGCTCAGCCCGCGGAGGCCCCGTGGCCCTTCCCTGGTGGTCTAGTGGTTAGGATTCGGCGCTCTCACCGCCGCGGCCCGGGTTCGATTCCCGGCCAGGGAAAGCCCGTCTTCTTCCCCTGCTCTGCCTGGCCTTTCTCGCAAGCCCTTGTGGCCGGGGGCGGGGCTCTTTTGCCCCTGGAGCCCACAGCACAGCGGGCATTCCCCACCTTCCCTCCCTGCCTGGTGGGCCAGCTTTAGCAATGGAAATGATTGGCTAAGGAAGGAGCAGTGGAGGTAAGCACCCTTCAAGGTCAACAGGGTCTGTGGGCCCCAAGGGGCACATAGCCCTGAGAAGAACCAGGGCCTGGACGGTGGCCGAGATTACCCCAGCTTTCAGGTGTGCTCCACGACAGGGTTTGGCCACACATCTGTGCCCCATGGGAGACACCTAAACCCAGGTCAACCCCATGCATTCCTATGGGGACTGCCAGGGACCAGTTGAACCCCATGCATTCCTATGGGGGCATCCAGGGGACAATGTCAACCTGCATGTCAACACCAGGGAAGCCTCTGGGGACTTTCTGGCACCAGGTCAACCCCATGCATTGGAATGGGGACTTACAGGCACCATGTCAAGCCCATGCATTGCAATGGCGGCTTCCAGGCACCCTGTCCATGCCATTGAAGGCTCCGGGCACTGCCGCCTTCCTGTTCCTTCATGCCTATGGTGTGACAGGACGGGACTCGGGTTGGACCGGGATGGGAGACTGCCTGGGATGCGTGGGGGCTGTAGGCCGCCTGCCCTTTTGGGACAGAGCTGGCCCTGCCCTTGCCTGGGAGCCGGCCGCCCGGCAAGCCTTTGGAGCAGCACGGTGCGGAGCTCCTGGGGCCGCCTCTGAGTTGTGCTGCACGCCCCTGCTTGCTGCTTCACCCTAGAGCCTGCAGCGGGCCTCTGGGTGGGCCTTCCCGGCCCAGCGGGGCGGCCCGAGGTGCCTGGGGGCAAGGGGAACCGGGGAAAAGGTGTGGCGGGGGGGGCGGCAAGAGAAGGAGGCTGAAGCCGGGGTGGGGGGACACTTTTCCGAGGCTTAAGCCGGGGCGGGGAGGGAGGGGCGTACTTGCCTGGGAGTTGAAAGCCAGGCGGGAGGAATTCCAGACACCAGGTCACCCCAATGCATTCCTAAGGGGACTTTGGGGCACCAGGTCATCCCTATGCATGCCAATGGAGGCTTCCAGGGACAATGTCAACCCGATGCAAGCCAAAGGGGAATTTTGGGCACCAGGTCAACCCCAGGCAAGCCTCAGAGGGCTTCCAAGCACAAAGTCAAGGCCAGGCAAGCCTGTGTGGACTTTGGGGCCCCAGGTCAACCGCTTGGAAGTCAACGAGTGCTTCATGGCACAATGTCACCCCCGTTCCGGACACCAGGTCAACCCCATGCATTGCAATAGCGGCTTCCAGGCACCATGTCCATGCCATTCAAGGCTACGGGGACTGCCGCCTTCCTGTTCCTTCATGCCTATGGTGTGACGGGACGGGACTGATTGCATGCGATCTAGGAAGCTAAGCCGGCCCGGGCTCGGCTTGGACCTGGATAGCAGACTGCCTGGGAAGTGCGGGGGCTGTAGGCCACCTGCCCTTTTGGGACAGAGCTGGCCCTGCCCTTGCCTGAGTGCGGGCCGCCCGGCAAGGCACGGTGCGGAGTTCATGGGGCCACCTCTGAGTTGTGCTGCACGCCCCTGCTTGCTGCTTCACCGTAGAAGCTGCAGCGGGCCTCTGGGTGGGTCTCGCGGGCCCAGCGGGGCTGCCCGAGGTGCCTGGGGGCAAGGGGAACCGGGGAAATGGTGTGGGGGGGGCGGCCAGAGAAGGAGGCTGAAGCCGGGGTGGGGGGACACTTTTCCGAGGCTTAAGCCGGGGCGGGGAGGGGAGCGGGGGGGGGGTGTAATTGACTGGGAGTTCAAACCCAGGCGGGAGGAATTCCGCACACCCTGGGCTGGCGAGTGGGTGCCGGGGAGGGGGTGGCCGGATGTGAGCACGCCAGGGCAGACACTCGCAGTGTGGGTTTTGGTCGGGTGCAGTGAGGTGGGCGGCTCAGGGTCGGAGCACCCCCTTCTGGCCCGCTGCTCCCTGTAGCATCCTTCTTCCCGTGGCACCCCGCCAGCCCGCTTTCGCCCCTCCAAAGAGCCGGCCCGCCCGCGCAGGCCTCCAGGTCCTTGGGGGCCTGCCCTGGCTGTGGGCAGGGGCATTGTTTCCCGGTGGAGAAGGGCCAGCTTTTCCCCGTGCTCAGGGCTGGAAGGGAAGGCTGCTGGCCCTGGAGCGAGGGCTTGGGAGACCTGCCTTGAGCAAATCCCTGCGCCCCAGGGGGGTGGCGCCTGGGGCCAGGGCAGGAGGCAAGATGGAGGCAGGCGGGCGGGCAGGGCAGGGCTGCCTGCCCCGTGTCCTCCCTGGTGGTCTAGTGGCTAGGATTTGGCGCTTTCACCGCCGCGGCCTGGGTTCGATTCCCAGCCAGGGAAAGCCGGCTTTTGAATCCCCAGCCCGCAGGGGAGGAGAAAGGGAAGGAGGCCTCCCACTTGGAGGCAGGCTCAGCTTTTGCTGGCCTCCCTGGGACGCCAGCTCCTGGTGCCCTGCTATAGGCCGGCCTGACGCCGAGTGCCAAAAGCTGCTGCCAGGAGTGGGATTTGAACCCACGCCTCCAAAGGGAGACCAGGACCCCCCAGGACGAGGGAAGGGTGTGACCTTGAGCCTGGCGCTTTAGACCACTCAGCCATCCTGGCAAGGATGCCCCTGCCTCCCTCCCCTTGCCTGCGATTGTGCTGCATGCCACAGGCGGGTAGTTGGAGTCCCCCTCCTCGCCGGTGTGAACGCCAGAGTCTTTCCCCCTCGGGTGGCAGCACCCCGTGCAGGGGAAGAGCCAGGCCCGAGCCCATGGCACAGGGCAAGAGAGAGCGCTCCTGGCCTCAGCCCAAGCGCTGGCCTGTCCTTCCCTGCTGGTCTTGGAGTAGAAGGGCTACAGCTGCCGTCCAGCTTGAAGCCCCGCCCCTTGACAGAAGGCCCGCCCCTGGCCGCCATCTGTGTAAGGCAAGTGCCGCCCCCGACCCCTGACTTTTGCCACCACAAGTTGCAGCCTGTGCCCCAGAGGCACTCCCGTTGTCCAGCTCAGCCCGCGGAGGCCCCGTGGCCCTTCCCTGGTGGTCTAGTGGTTAGGATTCGGCGCTCTCACCGCCGCGGCCCGGGTTCGATTCCCGGCCAGGGAAAGCCCGTCTTCTTCCCCTGCTCTGCCTGGCCTTTCTCGCAAGCCCTTGTGGCCGGGGGCGGGGCTCTTTTGCCCCTGGAGCCCACAGCACAGCGGGCATTCCCCACCTTCCCTCCCTGCCTGGTGGGCCAGCTTTAGCAATGGAAATGACTGGCTAAGGAAGGAGCAGTGGAGGTAAGCACCCTTCAAGGTCAACAGGGTCTGTGGGCCCCAAGGGGCACATAGCCCTGAGAAGAACCAGGGCCTGGACGGTGGCCGAGATTACCCCAGCTTTCAGGTGTGCTCCACGACAGGGTTTGGCCACACATCTGTGCCCCATGGGAGACACCTAAACCCAGGTCAACCCCATGCATTCCTATGGGGACTGCCAGGGACCAGTTGAACCCCATGCATTCCTATGGGGGCATCCAGGGGACAATGTCAACCTGCATGTCAACACCAGGGAAGCCTCTGGGGACTTTCTGGCACCAGGTCAACCCCATGCATTGGAATGGGGACTTACAGGCACCATGTCAAGCCCATGCATTGCAATGGCGGCTTCCAGGCACCCTGTCCATGCCATTGAAGGCTCCGGGCACTGCCGCCTTCCTGTTCCTTCATGCCTATGGTGTGACAGGACGGGACTCGGGTTGGACCGGGATGGGAGACTGCCTGGGATGCGTGGGGGCTGTAGGCCGCCTGCCCTTTTGGGACAGAGCTGGCCCTGCCCTTGCCTGAGCGCCGGCCGCCCGGCAAGCCTTTGGAGCAGCACGGTGCGGAGCTCCTGGGGCCGCCTCTGAGTTGTGCTGCACGCCCCTGCTTGCTGCTTCACCCTAGAGCCTGCAGCGGGCCTCTGGGTGGGCCTTCCCGGCCCAGCGGGGCGGCCCGAGGTGCCTGGGGGCAAGGGGAACCGGGGAAAAGGTGTGGCGGGGGGGCCGGCAAGAGAAGGAGGCTGAAGCCGGGGTGGGGGGACACTTTTCCGAGGCTTAAGCCGGGGCGGGGAGGGAGGGGCGTACTTGCCTGGGAGTTGAAAGCCAGGCGGGAGGAATTCCAGACACCAGGTCACCCCAATGCATTCCTAAGGGGACTTTGGGGCACCAGGTCATCCCTATGCATGCCAATGGAGGCTTCCAGGGACAATGTCAACCCGATGCAAGCCAAAGGGGAATTTTGGGCACCAGGTCAACCCCAGGCAATCCTCAGAGGGCTTCCAAGCACAAAGTCAAGGCCAGGCAAGCCTGTGTGGACTTTGGGGCCCCAGGTCAACCGCTTGGAAGTCAACGAGTGCTTCATGGCACAATGTCACCCCCGTTCCGGACACCAGGTCAACCCCATGCATTGCAATAGCGGCTTCCAGGCACCATGTCCATGCCATTCAAGGCTACGGGGACTGCCGCCTTCCTGTTCCTTCATGCCTATGGTGTGACGGGACGGGACTGATTGCATGCGATCTAGGAAGCTAAGCCGGCCCGGGCTCGGCTTGGACCTGGATAGCAGACTGCCTGGGAAGTGCGGGGGCTGTAGGCCACCTGCCCTTTTGGGACAGAGCTGGCCCTGCCCTTGCCTGAGTGCGGGCCGCCCGGCAAGGCACGGTGCGGAGTTCATGGGGCCACCTCTGAGTTGTGCTGCACGCCCCTGCTTGCTGCTTCACCGTAGAAGCTGCAGCGGGCCTCTGGGTGGGTCTCGCGGGCCCAGCGGGGCTGCCCGAGGTGCCTGGGGGCAAGGGGAACCGGGGAAATGGTGTGGGGGGGGGGCGGCAAGAGAAGGAGGCTGAAGCCGGGGTGGGGGGACACTTTTCCGAGGCTTAAGCCGGGGCGGGGAGGGGAGCGGGGGGGGGTGTAATTGACTGGGAGTTCAAACCCAGGCGGGAGGAATTCCGCACACCCTGGGCTGGCGAGTGGGTGCCGGGGAGGGGGTGGCCGGATGTGAGCACGCCAGGGCAGACACTCGCAGTGTGGGTTTTGGTCGGGTGCAGTGAGGTGGGCGGCTCAGGGTCGGAGCGCCCCCTTCTGGCCCGCTGCTCCCTGTAGCATCCTTCTTCCCGTGGCACCCCGCCAGCCCGCTTTCGCCCCTCCAAAGAGCCGGCCCGCCCGCGCAGGCCTCCAGGTTCTTGGGGGCCTGCCCTGGCTGTGGGCAGGGGCATTGTTTCCCGGTGGAGAAGGGCCAGCTTTTCCCCGTGCTCAGGGCTGGAAGGGAAGGCTGCTGGCCCTGGAGCGAGGGCTTGGGAGACCTGCCTTGAGCAAATCCCTGCGCCCCAGGGGGGTGGCGCCTGGGGCCAGGGCAGGAGGCAAGATGGAGGCAGGCGGGTGGGCAGGGCAGCGCAGGGCTGCCTGCCCCGTGTCCTCCCTGGTGGTCTAGTGGCTAGGATTTGGCGCTTTCACCGCCGCGGCCTGGGTTCGATTCCCAGCCAGGGAAAGCCGGCTTTTGAATCCCCAGCCCGCAGGGGAGGAGAAAGGGAAGGAGGCCTCCCACTTGGAGGCAGGCTCAGCTTTTGCTGGCCTCCCTGGGACGCCAGCTCCTGGTGCCCTGCTATAGGCCGGCCTGACGCTGAGTGCCAAAAGCTGCTGCCAGGAGTGGGATTTGAACCCACGCCTCCAAAGGGAGACCAGGACCCCCCAGGACGAGGGAAGGGTGTGACCTTGAGCCTGGCGCTTTAGACCACTCAGCCATCCTGGCAAGGATGCCCCTGCCTCCCTCCCCTTGCCTGCGATTGTGCTGCATGCCACAGGCGGGTAGTTGGAGTCCCCCTCCTCGCCGGTGTGAACGCCAGAGTCTTTCCCCCTCGGGTGGCAGCACCCCGTGCAGGGGAAGAGCCAGGCCCGAGCCCATGGCACAGGGCAAGAGAGAGCGCTCCTGGCCTCAGCCCAAGCGCTGGCCTGTCCTTCCCTGCTGGTCTTGGAGTAGAAGGGCTACAGCTGCCGTCCAGCTTGAAGCCCCGCCCCTTGACAGAAGGCCCGCCCCTGGCCGCCATCTGTGTAAGGCAAGTGCCGCCCCCGACCCCTGACTTTTGCCACCACAAGTTGCAGCCTGTGCCCCAGAGGCACTCCCGTTGTCCAGCTCAGCCCGCGGAGGCCCCGTGGCCCTTCCCTGGTGGTCTAGTGGTTAGGATTCGGCGCTCTCACCGCCGCGGCCCGGGTTCGATTCCCGGCCAGGGAAAGCCCGTCTTCTTCCCCTGCTCTGCCTGGCCTTTCTCGCAAGCCCTTGTGGCCAGGGGGGGGCTCTTTTGCCCCTGGAGCCCACAGCACAGCGGGCATTCCCCACCTTCCCTCCCTGCCTGGTGGGCCAGCTTTAGCAATGGAAATGATTGGCTAAGGAAGGAGCAGTGGAGGTAAGCACCCTTCAAGGTCAACAGGGTCTGTGGGCCCCAAGGGGCACATAGCCCTGAGAAGAACCAGGGCCTGGACGGTGGCCGAGATTACCCCAGCTTTCAGGTGTGCTCCACGACAGGGTTTGGCCACACATCTGTGCCCCATGGGAGACACCTAAACCCAGGTCAACCCCATGCATTCCTATGGGGACTGCCAGGGACCAGTTGAACCCCATGCATTCCTATGGGGGCATCCAGGGGACAATGTCAACCTGCATGTCAACACCAGGGAAGCCTCTGGGGACTTTCTGGCACCAGGTCAACCCCATGCATTGGAATGGGGACTTACAGGCACCATGTCAAGCCCATGCATTGCAATGGCGGCTTCCAGGCACCCTGTCCATGCCATTGAAGGCTCCGGGCACTGCCGCCTTCCTGTTCCTTCATGCCTATGGTGTGACAGGACGGGACTCGGGTTGGACCGGGATGGGAGACTGCCTGGGATGCGTGGGGGCTGTAGGCCGCCTGCCCTTTTGGGACAGAGCTGGCCCTGCCCTTGCCTGAGCGCCGGCCGCCCGGCAAGCCTTTGGAGCAGCACGGTGCGGAGCTCCTGGGGCCGCCTCTGAGTTGTGCTGCACGCCCCTGCTTGCTGCTTCACCCTAGAGCCTGCAGCGGGCCTCTGGGTGGGCCTTCCCGGCCCAGCGGGGCGGCCCGAGGTGCCTGGGGGCAAGGGGAACCGGGGAAAAGGTGTGGCGGGGGGGGCGGCAAGAGAAGGAGGCTGAAGCCGGGGTGGGGGGACACTTTTCCGAGGCTTAAGCCGGGGCGGGGAGGGAGGGGCGTACTTGCCTGGGAGTTGAAAGCCAGGCGGGAGGAATTCCAGACACCAGGTCACCCCAATGCATTCCTAAGGGGACTTTGGGGCACCAGGTCATCCCTATGCATGCCAATGGAGGCTTCCAGGGACAATGTCAACCCGATGCAAGCCAAAGGGGAATTTTGGGCACCAGGTCAACCCCAGGCAAGCCTCAGAGGGCTTCCAAGCACAAAGTCAAGGCCAGGCAAGCCTGTGTGGACTTTGGGGCCCCAGGTCAACCGCTTGGAAGTCAACGAGTGCTTCATGGCACAATGTCACCCCCGTTCCGGACACCAGGTCAACCCCATGCATTGCAATAGCGGCTTCCAGGCACCATGTCCATGCCATTCAAGGCTACGGGGACTGCCGCCTTCCTGTTCCTTCATGCCTATGGTGTGACGGGACGGGACTGATTGCATGCGATCTAGGAAGCTAAGCCGGCCCGGGCTCGGCTTGGACCTGGATAGCAGACTGCCTGGGAAGTGCGGGGGCTGTAGGCCACCTGCCCTTTTGGGACAGAGCTGGCCCTGCCCTTGCCTGAGTGCGGGCCGCCCGGCAAGGCACGGTGCGGAGTTCATGGGGCCACCTCTGAGTTGTGCTGCACGCCCCTGCTTGCTGCTTCACCGTAGAAGCTGCAGCGGGCCTCTGGGTGGGTCTCGCGGGCCCAGCGGGGCTGCCCGAGGTGCCTGGGGGCAAGGGGAACCGGGGAAATGGTGTGGGGGGGGGGCGGCAAGAGAAGGAGGCTGAAGCCGGGGTGGGGGGACACTTTTCCGAGGCTTAAGCCGGGGCGGGGAGGGGAGCGGGGGGGGGTGTAATTGACTGGGAGTTCAAACCCAGGCGGGAGGAATTCCGCACACCCTGGGCTGGCGAGTGGGTGCCGGGGAGGGGGTGGCCGGATGTGAGCACGCCAGGGCAGACACTCGCAGTGTGGGTTTTGGTCGGGTGCAGTGAGGTGGGCGGCTCAGGGTCGGAGCGCCCCCTTCTGGCCCGCTGCTCCCTGTAGCATCCTTCTTCCCGTGGCACCCCGCCAGCCCGCTTTCGCCCCTCCAAAGAGCCGGCCCGCCCGCGCAGGCCTCCAGGTCCTTGGGGGCCTGCCCTGGCTGTGGGCAGGGGCATTGTTTCCCGGTGGAGAAGGGCCAGCTTTTCCCCGTGCTCAAGGCTGGAAGGGAAGGCTGCTGGCCCTGGAGCGAGGGCTTGGGAGACCTGCCTTGAGCAAATCCCTGCGCCCCAGGGGGGTGGCGTCTGGGGCCAGGGCAGGAGGCAAGATGGAGGCAGGCGGGCGGGCAGGGCAGCGCAGGGCTGCCTGCCCCGCGTCCTCCCTGGTGGTCTAGTGGCTAGGATTTGGCGCTTTCACCGCCGCGGCCTGGGTTCGATTCCCAGCCAGGGAAAGCCGGCTTTTGAATCCCCAGCCCGCAGTGGAGGAGAAAGGGAAGGAGGCCTCCCACTTGGAGGCAGGCTCAGCTTTTGCTGGCCTCCCTGGGACGCCAGCTCCTGGTGCCATGCTATAGGCCGGCCTGACGCTGAGTGCCAAAAGCTGCTGCCAGGAGTGGGATTTGAACCCACGGCTCCAAAGAGAGACCAGGACCCCCCAGGACGAGGGAAGGGTGTGACCTTGAGCCTGGCGCTTTAGACCACTCAGCCATCCTGGCAAGGATGCCCCTGCCTCCCTCCCCTTGCCTGCGATTGTGCTGCATGCCACAGGCGGGTAGTTGGAGTCCCCCTCCTCGCCGGTGTGAACGCCAGAGTCTTTCCCCCTCGGGTGGCAGCACCCCGTGCAGGGGAAGAGCCAGGCCCGAGCCCATGGCACAGGGCAAGAGAGAGCGCTCCTGGCCTCAGCCCAAGCGCTGGCCTGTCCTTCCCTGCTGGTCTAGGAGTAGAAGGGCTACAGCTGCCGTCCAGCTTGAAGCCCCGCCCCTTGACAGAAGGCCCGCCCCTGGCCGCCATCTGTGTAAGGCAAGTGCCGCCCCCGACCCCTGACTTTTGCCACCACAAGTTGCAGCCTGTGCCCCAGAGGCACTCCCGTTGTCCAGCTCAGCCCGCGGAGGCCCCGTGGCCCTTCCCTGGTGGTCTAGTGGTTAGGATTCGGCGCTCTCACCGCCGCGGCCCGGGTTCGATTCCCGGCCAGGGAAAGCCCGTCTTCTTCCCCTGCTCTGCCTGGCCTTTCTCGCAAGCCCTTGTGGCCGGGGGCGGGGCTCTTTTGCCCCTGGAGCCCACAGCACAGCGGGCATTCCCTACCTTCCCTCCCTGCCTGGTGGGCCAGCTTTAGCAATGGAAATGATTGGCTAAGGAAGGAGCAGTGGAGGTAAGCACCCTTCAAGGTCAACAGGGTCTGTGGGCCCCAAGGGGCACATAGCCCTGAGAAGAACCAGGGCCTGGACGGTGGCCGAGATTACCCCAGCTTTCAGGTGTGCTCCACGACAGGGTTTGGCCACACATCTGTGCCCCATGGGAGACACCTAAACCCAGGTCAACCCCATGCATTCCTATGGGGACTGCCAGGGACCAGTTGAACCCCATGCATTCCTATGGGGGCATCCAGGGGACAATGTCAACCTGCATGTCAACACCAGGGAAGCCTCTGGGGACTTTCTGGCACCAGGTCAACCCCATGCATTGGAATGGGGACTTACAGGCACCATGTCAAGCCCATGCATTGCAATGGCGGCTTCCAGGCACCCTGTCCATGCCATTGAAGGCTCCGGGCACTGCCGCCTTCCTGTTCCTTCATGCCTATGGTGTGACAGGACGGGACTCGGGTTGGACCGGGATGGGAGACTGCCTGGGATGCGTGGGGGCTGTAGGCCGCCTGCCCTTTTGGGACAGAGCTGGCCCTGCCCTTGCCTGAGCGCCGGCCGCCCGGCAAGCCTTTGGAGCAGCACGGTGCGGAGCTCCTGGGGCCGCCTCTGAGTTGTGCTGCACGCCCCTGCTTGCTGCTTCACCCTAGAGCCTGCAGCGGGCCTCTGGGTGGGCCTTCCCGGCCCAGCGGGGCGGCCCGAGGTGCCTGGGGGCAAGGGGAACCGGGGAAAAGGTGTGGCGGGGGGGGCGGCAAGAGAAGGAGGCTGAAGCCGGGGTGGGGGGACACTTTTCCGAGGCTTAAGCCGGGGCGGGGAGGGAGGGGCGTACTTGCCTGGGAGTTGAAAGCCAGGCGGGAGGAATTCCAGACACCAGGTCACCCCAATGCATTCCTAAGGGGACTTTGGGGCACCAGGTCATCCCTATGCATGCCAATGGAGGCTTCCAGGGACAATGTCAACCCGATGCAAGCCAAAGGGGAATTTTGGGCACCAGGTCAACCCCAGGCAAGCCTCAGAGGGCTTCCAAGCACAAAGTCAAGGCCAGGCAAGCCTGTGTGGACTTTGGGGCCCCAGGTCAACCGCTTGGAAGTCAACGAGTGCTTCATGGCACAATGTCACCCCCGTTCCGGACACCAGGTCAACCCCATGCATTGCAATAGCGGCTTCCAGGCACCATGTCCATGCCATTCAAGGCTACGGGGACTGCCGCCTTCCTGTTCCTTCATGCCTATGGTGTGACGGGACGGGACTGATTGCATGCGATCTAGGAAGCTAAGCCGGCCCGGGCTCGGCTTGGACCTGGATAGCAGACTGCCTGGGAAGTGCGGGGGCTGTAGGCCACCTGCCCTTTTGGGACAGAGCTGGCCCTGCCCTTGCCTGAGTGCGGGCCGCCCGGCAAGGCACGGTGCGGAGTTCATGGGGCCACCTCTGAGTTGTGCTGCACGCCCCTGCTTGCTGCTTCACCGTAGAAGCTGCAGCGGGCCTCTGGGTGGGTCTCGCGGGCCCAGCGGGGCTGCCCGAGGTGCCTGGGGGCAAGGGGAACCGGGGAAATGGTGTGGGGGGGGGGCGGCAAGAGAAGGAGGCTGAAGCCGGGGTGGGGGGACACTTTTCCGAGGCTTAAGCCGGGGCGGGGAGGGGAGCGGGGGGGGGTGTAATTGACTGGGAGTTCAAACCCAGGCGGGAGGAATTCCGCACACCCTGGGCTGGCGAGTGGGTGCCGGGGAGGGGGTGGCCGGATGTGAGCACGCCAGGGCAGACACTCGCAGTGTGGGTTTTGGTCGGGTGCAGTGAGGTGGGCGGCTCAGGGTCGGAGCGCCCCCTTCTGGCCCGCTGCTCCCTGTAGCATCCTTCTTCCCGTGGCACCCCGCCAGCCCGCTTTCGCCCCTCCAAAGAGCCGGCCCGCCCGCGCAGGCCTCCAGGTCCTTGGGGGCCTGCCCTGGCTGTGGGCAGGGGCATTGTTTCCCGGTGGAGAAGGGCCAGCTTTTCCCCGTGCTCAAGGCTGGAAGGGAAGGCTGCTGGCCCTGGAGCGAGGGCTTGGGAGACCTGCCTTGAGCAAATCCCTGCGCCCCAGGGGGGTGGCGTCTGGGGCCAGGGCAGGAGGCAAGATGGAGGCAGGCGGGCGGGCAGGGCAGCGCAGGGCTGCCTGCCCCGCGTCCTCCCTGGTGGTCTAGTGGCTAGGATTTGGCGCTTTCACCGCCGCGGCCTGGGTTCGATTCCCAGCCAGGGAAAGCCGGCTTTTGAATCCCCAGCCCGCAGTGGAGGAGAAAGGGAAGGAGGCCTCCCACTTGGAGGCAGGCTCAGCTTTTGCTGGCCTCCCTGGGACGCCAGCTCCTGGTGCCATGCTATAGGCCGGCCTGACGCTGAGTGCCAAAAGCTGCTGCCAGGAGTGGGATTTGAACCCACGGCTCCAAAGAGAGACCAGGACCCCCCAGGACGAGGGAAGGGTGTGACCTTGAGCCTGGCGCTTTAGACCACTCAGCCATCCTGGCAAGGATGCCCCTGCCTCCCTCCCCTTGCCTGCGATTGTGCTGCATGCCACAGGCGGGTAGTTGGAGTCCCCCTCCTCGCCGGTGTGAACGCCAGAGTCTTTCCCCCTCGGGTGGCAGCACCCCGTGCAGGGGAAGAGCCAGGCCCGAGCCCATGGCACAGGGCAAGAGAGAGCGCTCCTGGCCTCAGCCCAAGCGCTGGCCTGTCCTTCCCTGCTGGTCTAGGAGTAGAAGGGCTACAGCTGCCGTCCAGCTTGAAGCCCCGCCCCTTGACAGAAGGCCCGCCCCTGGCCGCCATCTGTGTAAGGCAAGTGCCGCCCCCGACCCCTGACTTTTGCCACCACAAGTTGCAGCCTGTGCCCCAGAGGCACTCCCGTTGTCCAGCTCAGCCCGCGGAGGCCCCGTGGCCCTTCCCTGGTGGTCTAGTGGTTAGGATTCGACGCTCTCACCGCCGCGGCCCGGGTTCGATTCTCGGCCAGGGAAAGCCCGTCTTCTTCCCCTGCTCTGCCTGGCCTTTCTCGCAAGCCCTTGTGGCCGGGGGCGGGGCTCTTTTGCCCCTGGAGCCCACAGCACAGCGGGCATTCCCCACCTTCCCTCCCTGCCTGGTGGGCCAGCTTTAGCAATGGAAATGATTGGCTAAGGAAGGAGCAGTGGAGGTAAGCACCCTTCAAGGTCAACAGGGTCTGTGGGCCCCAAGGGGCACATAGCCCTGAGAAGAACCAGGGCCTGGACGGTGGCCGAGATTACCCCAGCTTTCAGGTTTGCTCCACGACAGGGTTTGGCCACACATCTGTGCCCCATGGGAGACACCTAAACCCAGGTCAACCCCATGCATTCCTATGGGGACTGCCAGGGACCAGTTGAACCCCATGCATTCCTATGGGGGCATCCAGGGGACAATGTCAACCTGCATGTCAACACCAGGGAAGCCTCTGGGGACTTTCTGGCACCAGGTCAACCCCATGCATTGGAATGGGGACTTACAGGCACCATGTCAAGCCCATGCATTGCAATGGCGGCTTCCAGGCACCCTGTCCATGCCATTGAAGGCTCCGGGCACTGCCGCCTTCCTGTTCCTTCATGCCTATGGTGTGACAGGACGGGACTCGGGTTGGACCGGGATGGGAGACTGCCTGGGATGCGTGGGGGCTGTAGGCCGCCTGCCCTTTTGGGACAGAGCTGGCCCTGCCCTTGCCTGAGCGCCGGCCGCCCGGCAAGCCTTTGGAGCAGCACGGTGCGGAGCTCCTGGGGCCGCCTCTGAGTTGTGCTGCACGCCCCTGCTTGCTGCTTCACCCTAGAGCCTGCAGCGGGCCTCTGGGTGGGCCTTCCCGGCCCAGCGGGGCGGCCCGAGGTGCCTGGGGGCAAGGGGAACCGGGGAAAAGGTGTGGCGGGGGGGGCGGCAAGAGAAGGAGGCTGAAGCCGGGGTGGGGGGACACTTTTCCGAGGCTTAAGCCGGGGCGGGGAGGGAGGGGCGTACTTGCCTGGGAGTTGAAAGC
Source organism: Alligator mississippiensis (assembly GCF_030867095.1). Taxonomy (NCBI): domain Eukaryota; kingdom Metazoa; phylum Chordata; order Crocodylia; family Alligatoridae; genus Alligator; species Alligator mississippiensis. Next base: position 5,104,331 of record NC_081838.1, on the reverse strand, counting down.
CAGGCGGGAGGAATTCCAGACACCAGGTCACCCCAATGCATTCCTAAGGGGACTTTGGGGCACCAGGTCATCCCTATGCATGCCAATGGAGGCTTCCAGGGACAATGTCAACCCGATGCAAGCCAAAGGGGAATTTTGGGCACCAGGTCAACCCCAGGCAAGCCTCAGAGGGCTTCCAAGCACAAAGTCAAGGCCAGGCAAGCCTGTGTGGACTTTGGGGCCCCAGGTCAACCGCTTGGAAGTCAACGAGTGCTTCATGGCACAATGTCACCCCCGTTCCGGACACCAGGTCAACCCCATGCATTGCAATAGCGGCTTCCAGGCACCATGTCCATGCCATTCAAGGCTACGGGGACTGCCGCCTTCCTGTTCCTTCATGCCTATGGTGTGACGGGACGGGACTGATTGCATGCGATCTAGGAAGCTAAGCCGGCCCGGGCTCGGCTTGGACCTGGATAGCAGACTGCCTGGGAAGTGCGGGGGCTGTAGGCCACCTGCCCTTTTGGGACAGAGCTGGCCCTGCCCTTGCCTGAGTGCGGGCCGCCCGGCAAGGCACGGTGCGGAGTTCATGGGGCCACCTCTGAGTTGTGCTGCACGCCCCTGCTTGCTGCTTCACCGTAGAAGCTGCAGCGGGCCTCTGGGTGGGTCTCGCGGGCCCAGCGGGGCTGCCCGAGGTGCCTGGGGGCAAGGGGAACCGGGGAAATGGTGTGGGGGGGGGGCGGCAAGAGAAGGAGGCTGAAGCCGGGGTGGGGGGACACTTTTCCGAGGCTTAAGCCGGGGCGGGGAGGGGAGCGGGGGGGGGTGTAATTGACTGGGAGTTCAAACCCAGGCGGGAGGAATTCCGCACACCCTGGGCTGGCGAGTGGGTGCCGGGGAGGGGGTGGCCGGATGTGAGCACGCCAGGGCAGACACTCGCAGTGTGGGTTTTGGTCGGGTGCAGTGAGGTGGGCGGCTCAGGGTCGGAGCGCCCCCTTCTGGCCCGCTGCTCCCTGTAGCATCCTTCTTCCCGTGGCACCCCGCCAGCCCGCTTTCGCCCCTCCAAAGAGCCGGCCCGCCCGCGCAGGCCTCCAGGTCCTTGGGGGCCTGCCCTGGCTGTGGGCAGGGGCATTGTTTCCCGGTGGAGAAGGGCCAGCTTTTCCCCGTGCTCAAGGCTGGAAGGGAAGGCTGCTGGCCCTGGAGCGAGGGCTTGGGAGACCTGCCTTGAGCAAATCCCTGCGCCCCAGGGGGGTGGCGTCTGGGGCCAGGGCAGGAGGCAAGATGGAGGCAGGCGGGCGGGCAGGGCAGCGCAGGGCTGCCTGCCCCGTGTCCTCCCTGGTGGTCTAGTGGCTAGGATTTGGCGCTTTCACCGCCGCGGCCTGGGTTCGATTCCCAGCCAGGGAAAGCCGGCTTTTGAATCCCCAGCCCGCAGTGGAGGAGAAAGGGAAGGAGGCCTCCCACTTGGAGGCAGGCTCAGCTTTTGCTGGCCTCCCTGGGACGCCAGCTCCTGGTGCCATGCTATAGGCCGGCCTGACGCTGAGTGCCAAAAGCTGCTGCCAGGAGTGGGATTTGAACCCACGGCTCCAAAGAGAGACCAGGACCCCCCAGGACGAGGGAAGGGTGTGACCTTGAGCCTGGCGCTTTAGACCACTCAGCCATCCTGGCAAGGATGCCCCTGCCTCCCTCCCCTTGCCTGCGATTGTGCTGCATGCCACAGGCGGGTAGTTGGAGTCCCCCTCCTCGCCGGTGTGAACGCCAGAGTCTTTCCCCCTCGGGTGGCAGCACCCCGTGCAGGGGAAGAGCCAGGCCCGAGCCCATGGCACAGGGCAAGAGAGAGCGCTCCTGGCCTCAGCCCAAGCGCTGGCCTGTCCTTCCCTGCTGGTCTAGGAGTAGAAGGGCTACAGCTGCCGTCCAGCTTGAAGCCCCGCCCCTTGACAGAAGGCCCGCCCCTGGCCGCCATCTGTGTAAGGCAAGTGCCGCCCCCGACCCCTGACTTTTGCCACCACAAGTTGCAGCCTGTGCCCCAGAGGCACTCCCGTTGTCCAGCTCAGCCCGCGGAGGCCCCGTGGCCCTTCCCTGGTGGTCTAGTGGTTAGGATTCGGCGCTCTCACCGCCGCGGCCCGGGTTCGATTCCCGGCCAGGGAAAGCCCGTCTTCTTCCCCTGCTCTGCCTGGCCTTTCTCGCAAGCCCTTGTGGCCGGGGGCGGGGCTCTTTTGCCCCTGGAGCCCACAGCACAGCGGGCATTCCCCACCTTCCCTCCCTGCCTGGTGGGCCAGCTTTAGCAATGGAAATGATTGGCTAAGGAAGGAGCAGTGGAGGTAAGCACCCTTCAAGGTCAACAGGGTCTGTGGGCCCCAAGGGGCACATAGCCCTGAGAAGAACCAGGGCCTGGACGGTGGCCGAGATTACCCCAGCTTTCAGGTGTGCTCCACGACAGGGTTTGGCCACACATCTGTGCCCCATGGGAGACACCTAAACCCAGGTCAACCCCATGCATTCCTATGGGGACTGCCAGGGACCAGTTGAACCCCATGCATTCCTATGGGGGCATCCAGGGGACAATGTCAACCTGCATGTCAACACCAGGGAAGCCTCTGGGGACTTTCTGGCACCAGGTCAACCCCATGCATTGGAATGGGGACTTACAGGCACCATGTCAAGCCCATGCATTGCAATGGCGGCTTCCAGGCACCCTGTCCATGCCATTGAAGGCTCCGGGCACTGCCGCCTTCCTGTTCCTTCATGCCTATGGTGTGACAGGACGGGACTCGGGTTGGACCGGGATGGGAGACTGCCTGGGATGCGTGGGGGCTGTAGGCCGCCTGCCCTTTTGGGACAGAGCTGGCCCTGCCCTTGCCTGAGCGCCGGCCGCCCGGCAAGCCTTTGGAGCAGCACGGTGCGGAGCTCCTGGGGCCGCCTCTGAGTTGTGCTGCACGCCCCTGCTTGCTGCTTCACCCTAGAGCCTGCAGCGGGCCTCTGGGTGGGCCTTCCCGGCCCAGCGGGGCGGCCCGAGGTGCCTGGGGGCAAGGGGAACCGGGGAAAAGGTGTGGCGGGGGGGGCGGCAAGAGAAGGAGGCTGAAGCCGGGGTGGGGGGACACTTTTCCGAGGCTTAAGCCGGGGCGGGGAGGGAGGGGCGTACTTGCCTGGGAGTTGAAAGCCAGGCGGGAGGAATTCCAGACACCAGGTCACCCCAATGCATTCCTAAGGGGACTTTGGGGCACCAGGTCATCCCTATGCATGCCAATGGAGGCTTCCAGGGACAATGTCAACCCGATGCAAGCCAAAGGGGAATTTTGGGCACCAGGTCAACCCCAGGCAAGCCTCAGAGGGCTTCCAAGCACAAAGTCAAGGCCAGGCAAGCTTGTGTGGACTTTGGGGCCCCAGGTCAACCGCTTGGAAGTCAACGAGTGCTTCATGGCACAATGTCACCCCCGTTCCGGACACCAGGTCAACCCCATGCATTGCAATAGCGGCTTCCAGGCACCATGTCCATGCCATTCAAGGCTACGGGGACTGCCGCCTTCCTGTTCCTTCATGCCTATGGTGTGACGGGACGGGACTGATTGCATGCGATCTAGGAAGCTAAGCCGGCCCGGGCTCGGCTTGGACCTGGATAGCAGACTGCCTGGGAAGTGCGGGGGCTGTAGGCCACCTGCCCTTTTGGGACAGAGCTGGCCCTGCCCTTGCCTGAGTGCGGGCCGCCCGGCAAGGCACGGTGCGGAGTTCATGGGGCCACCTCTGAGTTGTGCTGCACGCCCCTGCTTGCTGCTTCACCGTAGAAGCTGCAGCGGGCCTCTGGGTGGGTCTCGCGGGCCCAGCGGGGCTGCCCGAGGTGCCTGGGGGCAAGGGGAACCGGGGAAATGGTGTGGGGGGGGCGGCAAGAGAAGGAGGCTGAAGCCGGGGTGGGGGGACACTTTTCCGAGGCTTAAGCCGGGGCGGGGAGGGGAGCGGGGGGGGGTGTAATTGACTGGGAGTTCAAACCCAGGCGGGAGGAATTCCGCACACCCTGGGCTGGCGAGTGGGTGCCGGGGAGGGGGTGGCCGGATGTGAGCACGCCAGGGCAGACACTCGCAGTGTGGGTTTTGGTCGGGTGCAGTGAGGTGGGCGGCTCAGGGTCGGAGCGCCCCCTTCTGGCCCGCTGCTCCCTGTAGCATCCTTCTTCCCGTGGCACCCCGCCAGCCCGCTTTCGCCCCTCCAAAGAGCCGGCCCGCCCGCGCAGGCCTCCAGGTCCTTGGGGGCCTGCCCTGGCTGTGGGCAGGGGCATTGTTTCCCGGTGGAGAAGGGCCAGCTTTTCCCCGTGCTCAAGGCTGGAAGGGAAGGCTGCTGGCCCTGGAGCGAGGGCTTGGGAGACCTGCCTTGAGCAAATCCCTGCGCCCCAGGGGGGTGGCGTCTGGGGCCAGGGCAGGAGGCAAGATGGAGGCAGGCGGGCGGGCAGGGCAGCGCAGGGCTGCCTGCCCCGCGTCCTCCCTGGTGGTCTAGTGGCTAGGATTTGGCGCTTTCACCGCCGCGGCCTGGGTTCGATTCCCAGCCAGGGAAAGCCGGCTTTTGAATCCCCAGCCCGCAGTGGAGGAGAAAGGGAAGGAGGCCTCCCACTTGGAGGCAGGCTCAGCTTTTGCTGGCCTCCCTGGGACGCCAGCTCCTGGTGCCATGCTATAGGCCGGCCTGACGCTGAGTGCCAAAAGCTGCTGCCAGGAGTGGGATTTGAACCCACGGCTCCAAAGAGAGACCAGGACCCCCCAGGACGAGGGAAGGGTGTGACCTTGAGCCTGGCGCTTTAGACCACTCAGCCATCCTGGCAAGGATGCCCCTGCCTCCCTCCCCTTGCCTGCGATTGTGCTGCATGCCACAGGCGGGTAGTTGGAGTCCCCCTCCTCGCCGGTGTGAACGCCAGAGTCTTTCCCCCTCGGGTGGCAGCACCCCGTGCAGGGGAAGAGCCAGGCCCGAGCCCATGGCACAGGGCAAGAGAGAGCGCTCCTGGCCTCAGCCCAAGCGCTGGCCTGTCCTTCCCTGCTGGTCTAGGAGTAGAAGGGCTACAGCTGCCGTCCAGCTTGAAGCCCCGCCCCTTGACAGAAGGCCCGCCCCTGGCCGCCATCTGTGTAAGGCAAGTGCCGCCCCCGACCCCTGACTTTTGCCACCACAAGTTGCAGCCTGTGCCCCAGAGGCACTCCCGTTGTCCAGCTCAGCCCGCGGAGGCCCCGTGGCCCTTCCCTGGTGGTCTAGTGGTTAGGATTCGGCGCTCTCACCGCCGCGGCCCGGGTTCGATTCCCGGCCAGGGAAAGCCCGTCTTCTTCCCCTGCTCTGCCTGGCCTTTCTCGCAAGCCCTTGTGGCCGGGGGCGGGGCTCTTTTGCCCCTGGAGCCCACAGCACAGCGGGCATTCCCCACCTTCCCTCCCTGCCTGGTGGGCCAGCTTTAGCAATGGAAATGATTGGCTAAGGAAGGAGCAGTGGAGGTAAGCACCCTTCAAGGTCAACAGGGTCTGTGGGCCCCAAGGGGCACATAGCCCTGAGAAGAACCAGGGCCTGGACGGTGGCCGAGATTACCCCAGCTTTCAGGTGTGCTCCACGACAGGGTTTGGCCACACATCTGTGCCCCATGGGAGACACCTAAACCCAGGTCAACCCCATGCATTCCTATGGGGACTGCCAGGGACCAGTTGAACCCCATGCATTCCTATGGGGGCATCCAGGGGACAATGTCAACCTGCATGTCAACACCAGGGAAGCCTCTGGGGACTTTCTGGCACCAGGTCAACCCCATGCATTGGAATGGGGACTTACAGGCACCATGTCAAGCCCATGCATTGCAATGGCGGCTTCCAGGCACCCTGTCCATGCCATTGAAGGCTCCGGGCACTGCCGCCTTCCTGTTCCTTCATGCCTATGGTGTGACAGGACGGGACTCGGGTTGGACCGGGATGGGAGACTGCCTGGGATGCGTGGGGGCTGTAGGCCGCCTGCCCTTTTGGGACAGAGCTGGCCCTGCCCTTGCCTGAGCGCCGGCCGCCCGGCAAGCCTTTGGAGCAGCACGGTGCGGAGCTCCTGGGGCCGCCTCTGAGTTGTGCTGCACGCCCCTGCTTGCTGCTTCACCCTAGAGCCTGCAGCGGGCCTCTGGGTGGGCCTTCCCGGCCCAGCGGGGCGGCCCGAGGTGCCTGGGGGCAAGGGGAACCGGGGAAAAGGTGTGGCGGGGGGGGCGGCAAGAGAAGGAGGCTGAAGCCGGGGTGGGGGGACACTTTTCCGAGGCTTAAGCCGGGGCGGGGAGGGAGGGGCGTACTTGCCTGGGAGTTGAAAGCCAGGCGGGAGGAATTCCAGACACCAGGTCACCCCAATGCATTCCTAAGGGGACTTTGGGGCACCAGGTCATCCCTATGCATGCCAATGGAGGCTTCCAGGGACAATGTCAACCCGATGCAAGCCAAAGGGGAATTTTGGGCACCAGGTCAACCCCAGGCAAGCCTCAGAGGGCTTCCAAGCACAAAGTCAAGGCCAGGCAAGCTTGTGTGGACTTTGGGGCCCCAGGTCAACCGCTTGGAAGTCAACGAGTGCTTCATGGCACAATGTCACCCCCGTTCCGGACACCAGGTCAACCCCATGCATTGCAATAGCGGCTTCCAGGCACCATGTCCATGCCATTCAAGGCTACGGGGACTGCCGCCTTCCTGTTCCTTCATGCCTATGGTGTGACGGGACGGGACTGATTGCATGCGATCTAGGAAGCTAAGCCGGCCCGGGCTCGGCTTGGACCTGGATAGCAGACTGCCTGGGAAGTGCGGGGGCTGTAGGCCACCTGCCCTTTTGGGACAGAGCTGGCCCTGCCCTTGCCTGAGTGCGGGCCGCCCGGCAAGGCACGGTGCGGAGTTCATGGGGCCACCTCTGAGTTGTGCTGCACGCCCCTGCTTGCTGCTTCACCGTAGAAGCTGCAGCGGGCCTCTGGGTGGGTCTCGCGGGCCCAGCGGGGCTGCCCGAGGTGCCTGGGGGCAAGGGGAACCGGGGAAATGGTGTGGGGGGGGCGGCAAGAGAAGGAGGCTGAAGCCGGGGTGGGGGGACACTTTTCCGAGGCTTAAGCCGGGGCGGGGAGGGGAGCGGGGGGGGGTGTAATTGACTGGGAGTTCAAACCCAGGCGGGAGGAATTCCGCACACCCTGGGCTGGCGAGTGGGTGCCGGGGAGGGGGTGGCCGGATGTGAGCACGCCAGGGCAGACACTCGCAGTGTGGGTTTTGGTCGGGTGCAGTGAGGTGGGCGGCTCAGGGTCGGAGCGCCCCCTTCTGGCCCGCTGCTCCCTGTAGCATCCTTCTTCCCGTGGCACCCCGCCAGCCCGCTTTCGCCCCTCCAAAGAGCCGGCCCGCCCGCGCAGGCCTCCAGGTCCTTGGGGGCCTGCCCTGGCTGTGGGCAGGGGCATTGTTTCCCGGTGGAGAAGGGCCAGCTTTTCCCCGTGCTCAAGGCTGGAAGGGAAGGCTGCTGGCCCTGGAGCGAGGGCTTGGGAGACCTGCCTTGAGCAAATCCCTGCGCCCCAGGGGGGTGGCGTCTGGGGCCAGGGCAGGAGGCAAGATGGAGGCAGGCGGGCGGGCAGGGCAGCGCAGGGCTGCCTGCCCCGCGTCCTCCCTGGTGGTCTAGTGGCTAGGATTTGGCGCTTTCACCGCCGCGGCCTGGGTTCGATTCCCAGCCAGGGAAAGCCGGCTTTTGAATCCCCAGCCCGCAGTGGAGGAGAAAGGGAAGGAGGCCTCCCACTTGGAGGCAGGCTCAGCTTTTGCTGGCCTCCCTGGGACGCCAGCTCCTGGTGCCATGCTATAGGCCGGCCTGACGCTGAGTGCCAAAAGCTGCTGCCAGGAGTGGGATTTGAACCCACGGCTCCAAAGAGAGACCAGGACCCCCCAGGACGAGGGAAGGGTGTGACCTTGAGCCTGGCGCTTTAGACCACTCAGCCATCCTGGCAAGGATGCCCCTGCCTCCCTCCCCTTGCCTGCGATTGTGCTGCATGCCACAGGCGGGTAGTTGGAGTCCCCCTCCTCGCCGGTGTGAACGCCAGAGTCTTTCCCCCTCGGGTGGCAGCACCCCGTGCAGGGGAAGAGCCAGGCCCGAGCCCATGGCACAGGGCAAGAGAGAGCGCTCCTGGCCTCAGCCCAAGCGCTGGCCTGTCCTTCCCTGCTGGTCTAGGAGTAGAAGGGCTACAGCTGCCGTCCAGCTTGAAGCCCCGCCCCTTGACAGAAGGCCCGCCCCTGGCCGCCATCTGTGTAAGGCAAGTGCCGCCCCCGACCCCTGACTTTTGCCACCACAAGTTGCAGCCTGTGCCCCAGAGGCACTCCCGTTGTCCAGCTCAGCCCGCGGAGGCCCCGTGGCCCTTCCCTGGTGGTCTAGTGGTTAGGATTCGGCGCTCTCACCGCCGCGGCCCGGGTTCGATTCCCGGCCAGGGAAAGCCCGTCTTCTTCCCCTGCTCTGCCTGGCCTTTCTCGCAAGCCCTTGTGGCCGGGGGCGGGGCTCTTTTGCCCCTGGAGCCCACAGCACAGCGGGCATTCCCCACCTTCCCTCCCTGCCTGGTGGGCCAGCTTTAGCAATGGAAATGATTGGCTAAGGAAGGAGCAGTGGAGGTAAGCACCCTTCAAGGTCAACAGGGTCTGTGGGCCCCAAGGGGCACATAGCCCTGAGAAGAACCAGGGCCTGGACGGTGGCCGAGATTACCCCAGCTTTCAGGTGTGCTCCACGACAGGGTTTGGCCACACATCTGTGCCCCATGGGAGACACCTAAACCCAGGTCAACCCCATGCATTCCTATGGGGACTGCCAGGGACCAGTTGAACCCCATGCATTCCTATGGGGGCATCCAGGGGACAATGTCAACCTGCATGTCAACACCAGGGAAGCCTCTGGGGACTTTCTGGCACCAGGTCAACCCCATGCATTGGAATGGGGACTTACAGGCACCATGTCAAGCCCATGCATTGCAATGGCGGCTTCCAGGCACCCTGTCCATGCCATTGAAGGCTCCGGGCACTGCCGCCTTCCTGTTCCTTCATGCCTATGGTGTGACAGGACGGGACTCGGGTTGGACCGGGATGGGAGACTGCCTGGGATGCGTGGGGGCTGTAGGCCGCCTGCCCTTTTGGGACAGAGCTGGCCCTGCCCTTGCCTGAGCGCCGGCCGCCCGGCAAGCCTTTGGAGCAGCACGGTGCGGAGCTCCTGGGGCCGCCTCTGAGTTGTGCTGCACGCCCCTGCTTGCTGCTTCACCCTAGAGCCTGCAGCGGGCCTCTGGGTGGGCCTTCCCGGCCCAGCGGGGCGGCCCGAGGTGCCTGGGGGCAAGGGGAACCGGGGAAAAGGTGTGGCGGGGGGGGCGGCAAGAGAAGGAGGCTGAAGCCGGGGTGGGGGGACACTTTTCCGAGGCTTAAGCCGGGGCGGGGAGGGAGGGGCGTACTTGCCTGGGAGTTGAAAGCCAGGCGGGAGGAATTCCAGACACCAGGTCACCCCAATGCATTCCTAAGGGGACTTTGGGGCACCAGGTCATCCCTATGCATGCCAATGGAGGCTTCCAGGGACAATGTCAACCCGATGCAAGCCAAAGGGGAATTTTGGGCACCAGGTCAACCCCAGGCAAGCCTCAGAGGGCTTCCAAGCACAAAGTCAAGGCCAGGCAAGCTTGTGTGGACTTTGGGGCCCCAGGTCAACCGCTTGGAAGTCAACGAGTGCTTCATGGCACAATGTCACCCCCGTTCCGGACACCAGGTCAACCCCATGCATTGCAATAGCGGCTTCCAGGCACCATGTCCATGCCATTCAAGGCTACGGGGACTGCCGCCTTCCTGTTCCTTCATGCCTATGGTGTGACGGGACGGGACTGATTGCATGCGATCTAGGAAGCTAAGCCGGCCCGGGCTCGGCTTGGACCTGGATAGCAGACTGCCTGGGAAGTGCGGGGGCTGTAGGCCACCTGCCCTTTTGGGACAGAGCTGGCCCTGCCCTTGCCTGAGTGCGGGCCGCCCGGCAAGGCACGGTGCGGAGTTCATGGGGCCACCTCTGAGTTGTGCTGCACGCCCCTGCTTGCTGCTTCACCGTAGAAGCTGCAGCGGGCCTCTGGGTGGGTCTCGCGGGCCCAGCGGGGCTGCCTGAGGTGCCTGGGGGCAAGGGGAACCGGGGAAATGGTGTGGGGGGGGGCGGCCGGATGTGAGCACGCCAGGGCAGACACTCGCAGTGTGGGTTTTGGTCGGGTGCAGTGAGGTGGGCGGCTCAGGGTCGGAGCGCCCCCTTCTGGCCCGCTGCTCCCTGTAGCATCCTTCTTCCCGTGGCACCCCGCCAGCCCGCTTTCGCCCCTCCAAAGAGCCGGCCCGCCCGCGCAGGCCTCCAGGTCCTTGGGGGCCTGCCCTGGCTGTGGGCAGGGGCATTGTTTCCCGGTGGAGAAGGGCCAGCTTTTCCCCGTGCTCAGGGCTGGAAGGGAAGGCTGCTGGCCCTGGAGCGAGGGCTTGGGAGACCTGCCTTGAGCAAATCCCTGCGCCCCAGGGGGGTGGCGCCTGGGGCCAGGGCAGGAGGCAAGATGGAGGCAGGCGGGCGGGCAGGGCAGGGCTGCCTGCCCCGTGTCCTCCCTGGTGGTCTAGTGGCTAGGATTTGGCGCTTTCACCGCCGCGGCCTGGGTTCGATTCCCAGCCAGGGAAAGCCGGCTTTTGAATCCCCAGCCCGCAGGGGAGGAGAAAGGGAAGGAGGCCTCCCACTTGGAGGCAGGCTCAGCTTTTGCTGGCCTCCCTGGGACGCCAGCTCCTGGTGCCCTGCTATAGGCCGGCCTGACGCTGAGTGCCAAAAGCTGCTGCCAGGAGTGGGATTTGAACCCACGCCTCCAAAGGGAGACCAGGACCCCCCAGGACGAGGGAAGGGTGTGACCTTGAGCCTGGCGCTTTAGACCACTCAGCCATCCTGGCAAGGATGCCCCTGCCTCCCTCCCCTTGCCTGCGATTGTGCTGCATGCCACAGGCGGGTAGTTGGAGTCCCCCTCCTCGCCGGTGTGAACGCCAGAGTCTTTCCCCCTCGGGTGGCAGCACCCCGTGCAGGGGAAGAGCCAGGCCCGAGCCCATGGCACAGGGCAAGAGAGAGCGCTCCTGGCCTCAGCCCAAGCGCTGGCCTGTCCTTCCCTGCTGGTCTAGGAGTAGAAGGGCTACAGCTGCCGTCCAGCTTGAAGCCCCGCCCCTTGACAGAAGGCCCGCCCCTGGCCGCCATCTGTGTAAGGCAAGTGCCGCCCCCGACCCCTGACTTTTGCCACCACAAGTTGCAGCCTGTGCCCCAGAGGCACTCCCGTTGTCCAGCTCAGCCCGCGGAGGCCCCGTGGCCCTTCCCTGGTGGTCTAGTGGTTAGGATTCGGCGCTCTCACCGCCGCGGCCCGGGTTCGATTCCCGGCCAGGGAAAGCCCGTCTTCTTCCCCTGCTCTGCCTGGCCTTTCTCGCAAGCCCTTGTGGCCGGGGGCGGGGCTCTTTTGCCCCTGGAGCCCACAGCACAGCGGGCATTCCCCACCTTCCCTCCCTGCCTGGTGGGCCAGCTTTAGCAATGGAAATGATTGGCTAAGGAAGGAGCAGTGGAGGTAAGCACCCTTCAAGGTCAACAGGGTCTGTGGGCCCCAAGGGGCACATAGCCCTGAGAAGAACCAGGGCCTGGACGGTGGCCGAGATTACCCCAGCTTTCAGGTGTGCTCCACGACAGGGTTTGGCCACACATCTGTGCCCCATGGGAGACACCTAAACCCAGGTCAACCCCATGCATTCCTATGGGGACTGCCAGGGACCAGTTGAACCCCATGCATTCCTATGGGGGCATCCAGGGGACAATGTCAACCTGCATGTCAACACCAGGGAAGCCTCTGGGGACTTTCTGGCACCAGGTCAACCCCATGCATTGGAATGGGGACTTACAGGCACCATGTCAAGCCCATGCATTGCAATGGCGGCTTCCAGGCACCCTGTCCATGCCATTGAAGGCTCCGGGCACTGCCGCCTTCCTGTTCCTTCATGCCTATGGTGTGACAGGACGGGACTCGGGTTGGACCGGGATGGGAGACTGCCTGGGATGCGTGGGGGCTGTAGGCCGCCTGCCCTTTTGGGACAGAGCTGGCCCTGCCCTTGCCTGAGCGCCGGCCGCCCGGCAAGCCTTTGGAGCAGCACGGTGCGGAGCTCCTGGGGCCGCCTCTGAGTTGTGCTGCACGCCCCTGCTTGCTGCTTCACCCTAGAGCCTGCAGCGGGCCTCTGGGTGGGCCTTCCCGGCCCAGCGGGGCGGCCCGAGGTGCCTGGGGGCAAGGGGAACCGGGGAAAAGGTGTGGCGGGGGGGGCGGCAAGAGAAGGAGGCTGAAGCCGGGGTGGGGGGACACTTTTCCGAGGCTTAAGCCGGGGCGGGGAGGGAGGGGCGTACTTGCCTGGGAGTTGAAAGCCAGGCGGGAGGAATTCCAGACACCAGGTCACCCCAATGCATTCCTAAGGGGACTTTGGGGCACCAGGTCATCCCTATGCATGCCAATGGAGGCTTCCAGGGACAATGTCAACCCGATGCAAGCCAAAGGGGAATTTTGGGCACCAGGTCAACCCCAGGCAAGCCTCAGAGGGCTTCCAAGCACAAAGTCAAGGCCAGGCAAGCTTGTGTGGACTTTGGGGCCCCAGGTCAACCGCTTGGAAGTCAACGAGTGCTTCATGGCACAATGACACCCCCGTTCCGGACACCAGGTCAACCCCATGCATTGCAATAGCGGCTTCCAGGCACCATGTCCATGCCATTCAAGGCTACGGGGACTGCCGCCTTCCTGTTCCTTCATGCCTATGGTGTGACGGGACGGGACTGATTGCATGCGATCTAGGAAGCTAAGCCGGCCCGGGCTCGGCTTGGACCTGGATAGCAGACTGCCTGGGAAGTGCGGGGGCTGTAGGCCACCTGCCCTTTTGGGACAGAGCTGGCCCTGCCCTTGCCTGAGTGCGGGCCGCCCGGCAAGGCACGGTGCGGAGTTCATGGGGCCACCTCTGAGTTGTGCTGCACGCCCCTGCTTGCTGCTTCACCGTAGAAGCTGCAGCGGGCCTCTGGGTGGGTCTCGCGGGCCCAGCGGGGCTGCCTGAGGTGCCTGGGGGCAAGGGGAACCGGGGAAATGGTGTGGGGGGGGGCGGCCGGATGTGAGCACGCCAGGGCAGACACTCGCAGTGTGGGTTTTGGTCGGGTGCAGTGAGGTGGGCGGCTCAGGGTCGGAGCGCCCCCTTCTGGCCCGCTGCTCCCTGTAGCATCCTTCTTCCCGTGGCACCCCGCCAGCCCGCTTTCGCCCCTCCAAAGAGCCGGCCCGCCCGCGCAGGCCTCCAGGTCCTTGGGGGCCTGCCCTGGCTGTGGGCAGGGGCATTGTTTCCCGGTGGAGAAGGGCCAGCTTTTCCCCGTGCTCAGGGCTGGAAGGGAAGGCTGCTGGCCCTGGAGCGAGGGCTTGGGAGACCTGCCTTGAGCAAATCCCTGCGCCCCAGGGGGGTGGCGCCTGGGGCCAGGGCAGGAGGCAAGATGGAGGCAGGCGGGCGGGCAGGGCAGGGCTGCCTGCCCCGTGTCCTCCCTGGTGGTCTAGTGGCTAGGATTTGGCGCTTTCACCGCCGCGGCCTGGGTTCGATTCCCAGCCAGGGAAAGCCGGCTTTTGAATCCCCAGCCCGCAGGGGAGGAGAAAGGGAAGGAGGCCTCCCACTTGGAGGCAGGCTCAGCTTTTGCTGGCCTCCCTGGGACGCCAGCTCCTGGTGCCCTGCTATAGGCCGGCCTGACGCTGAGTGCCAAAAGCTGCTGCCAGGAGTGGGATTTGAACCCACGCCTCCAAAGGGAGACCAGGACCCCCCAGGACGAGGGAAGGGTGTGACCTTGAGCCTGGCGCTTTAGACCACTCAGCCATCCTGGCAAGGATGCCCCTGCCTCCCTCCCCTTGCCTGCGATTGTGCTGCATGCCACAGGCGGGTAGTTGGAGTCCCCCTCCTCGCCGGTGTGAACGCCAGAGTCTTTCCCCCTCGGGTGGCAGCACCCCGTGCAGGGGAAGAGCCAGGCCCGAGCCCATGGCACAGGGCAAGAGAGAGCGCTCCTGGCCTCAGCCCAAGCGCTGGCCTGTCCTTCCCTGCTGGTCTAGGAGTAGAAGGGCTACAGCTGCCGTCCAGCTTGAAGCCCCGCCCCTTGACAGAAGGCCCGCCCCTGGCCGCCATCTGTGTAAGGCAAGTGCCGCCCCCGACCCCTGACTTTTGCCACCACAAGTTGCAGCCTGTGCCCCAGAGGCACTCCCGTTGTCCAGCTCAGCCCGCGGAGGCCCCGTGGCCCTTCCCTGGTGGTCTAGTGGTTAGGATTCGACGCTCTCACCGCCGCGGCCCGGGTTCGATTCCCGGCCAGGGAAAGCCCGTCTTCTTCCCCTGCTCTGCCTGGCCTTTCTCGCAAGCCCTTGTGGCCGGGGGCGGGGCTCTTTTGCCCCTGGAGCCCACAGCACAGCGGGCATTCCCCACCTTCCCTCCCTGCCTGGTGGGCCAGCTTTAGCAATGGAAATGATTGGCTAAGGAAGGAGCAGTGGAGGTAAGCACCCTTCAAGGTCAACAGGGTCTGTGGGCCCCAAGGGGCACATAGCCCTGAGAAGAACCAGGGCCTGGACGGTGGCCGAGATTACCCCAGCTTTCAGGTGTGCTCCACGACAGGGTTTGGCCACACATCTGTGCCCCATGGGAGACACCTAAACCCAGGTCAACCCCATGCATTCCTATGGGGACTGCCAGGGACCAGTTGAACCCCATGCATTCCTATGGGGGCATCCAGGGGACAATGTCAACCTGCATGTCAACACCAGGGAAGCCTCTGGGGACTTTCTGGCACCAGGTCAACCCCATGCATTGGAATGGGGACTTACAGGCACCATGTCAAGCCCATGCATTGCAATGGCGGCTTCCAGGCACCCTGTCCATGCCATTGAAGGCTCCGGGCACTGCCGCCTTCCTGTTCCTTCATGCCTATGGTGTGACAGGACGGGACTCGGGTTGGACCGGGATGGGAGACTGCCTGGGATGCGTGGGGGCTGTAGGCCGCCTGCCCTTTTGGGACAGAGCTGGCCCTGCCCTTGCCTGAGCGCCGGCCGCCCGGCAAGCCTTTGGAGCAGCACGGTGCGGAGCTCCTGGGGCCGCCTCTGAGTTGTGCTGCACGCCCCTGCTTGCTGCTTCACCCTAGAGCCTGCAGCGGGCCTCTGGGTGGGCCTTCCCGGCCCAGCGGGGCGGCCCGAGGTGCCTGGGGGCAAGGGGAACCGGGGAAAAGGTGTGGCGGGGGGGGCGGCAAGAGAAGGAGGCTGAAGCCGGGGTGGGGGGACACTTTTCCGAGGCTTAAGCCGGGGCGGGGAGGGAGGGGCGTACTTGCCTGGGAGTTGAAAGCCAGGCGGGAGGAATTCCAGACACCAGGTCACCCCAATGCATTCCTAAGGGGACTTTGGGGCACCAGGTCATCCCTATGCATGCCAATGGAGGCTTCCAGGGACAATGTCAACCCGATGCAAGCCAAAGGGGAATTTTGGGCACCAGGTCAACCCCAGGCAAGCCTCAGAGGGCTTCCAAGCACAAAGTCAAGGCCAGGCAAGCCTGTGTGGACTTTGGGGCCCCAGGTCAACCGCTTGGAAGTCAACGAGTGCTTCATGGCACAATGTCACCCCCGTTCCGGACACCAGGTCAACCCCATGCATTGCAATAGCGGCTTCCAGGCACCATGTCCATGCCATTCAAGGCTACGGGGACTGCCGCCTTCCTGTTCCTTCATGCCTATGGTGTGACGGGACGGGACTGATTGCATGCGATCTAGGAAGCTAAGCCGGCCCGGGCTCGGCTTGGACCTGGATAGCAGACTGCCTGGGAAGTGCGGGGGCTGTAGGCCACCTGCCCTTTTGGGACAGAGCTGGCCCTGCCCTTGCCTGAGTGCGGGCCGCCCGGCAAGGCACGGTGCGGAGTTCATGGGGCCACCTCTGAGTTGTGCTGCACGCCCCTGCTTGCTGCTTCACCGTAGAAGCTGCAGCGGGCCTCTGGGTGGGTCTCGCGGGCCCAGCGGGGCTGCCCGAGGTGCCTGGGGGCAAGGGGAACCGGGGAAATGGTGTGGGGGGGGCGGCAAGAGAAGGAGGCTGAAGCCGGGGTGGGGGGACACTTTTCCGAGGCTTAAGCCGGGGCGGGGAGGGGAGCGGGGGGGGGTGTAATTGACTGGGAGTTCAAACCCAGGCGGGAGGAATTCCGCACACCCTGGGCTGGCGAGTGGGTGCCGGGGAGGGGGTGGCCGGATGTGAGCACGCCAGGGCAGACACTCGCAGTGTGGGTTTTGGTCGGGTGCAGTGAGGTGGGCGGCTCAGGGTCGGAGCGCCCCCTTCTGGCCCGCTGCTCCCTGTAGCATCCTTCTTCCCGTGGCACCCCGCCAGCCCGCTTTCGCCCCTCCAAAGAGCCGGCCCGCCCGCGCAGGCCTCCAGGTCCTTGGGGGCCTGCCCTGGCTGTGGGCAGGGGCATTGTTTCCCGGTGGAGAAGGGCCAGCTTTTCCCCGTGCTCAAGGCTGGAAGGGAAGGCTGCTGGCCCTGGAGCGAGGGCTTGGGAGACCTGCCTTGAGCAAATCCCTGCGCCCCAGGGGGGTGGCGTCTGGGGCCAGGGCAGGAGGCAAGATGGAGGCAGGCGGGCGGGCAGGGCAGCGCAGGGCTGCCTGCCCCGTGTCCTCCCTGGTGGTCTAGTGGCTAGGATTTGGCGCTTTCACCGCCGCGGCCTGGGTTCGATTCCCAGCCAGGGAAAGCCGGCTTTTGAATCCCCAGCCCGCAGTGGAGGAGAAAGGGAAGGAGGCCTCCCACTTGGAGGCAGGCTCAGCTTTTGCTGGCCTCCCTGGGACGCCAGCTCCTGGTGCCATGCTATAGGCCGGCCTGACGCTGAGTGCCAAAAGCTGCTGCCAGGAGTGGGATTTGAACCCACGGCTCCAAAGAGAGACCAGGACCCCCCAGGACGAGGGAAGGGTGTGACCTTGAGCCTGGCGCTTTAGACCACTCAGCCATCCTGGCAAGGATGCCCCTGCCTCCCTCCCCTTGCCTGCGATTGTGCTGCATGCCACAGGCGGGTAGTTGGAGTCCCCCTCCTCGCCGGTGTGAACGCCAGAGTCTTTCCCCCTTGGGTGGCAGCACCCCGTGCAGGGGAAGAGCCAGGCCCGAGCCCATGGCACAGGGCAAGAGAGAGCGCTCCTGGCCTCAGCCCAAGCGCTGGCCTGTCCTTCCCTGCTGGTCTAGGAGTAGAAGGGCTACAGCTGCCGTCCAGCTTGAAGCCCCGCCCCTTGACAGAAGGCCCGCCCCTGGCCGCCATCTGTGTAAGGCAAGTGCCGCCCCCGACCCCTGACTTTTGCCACCACAAGTTGCAGCCTGTGCCCCAGAGGCACTCCCGTTGTCCAGCTCAGCCCGCGGAGGCCCCGTGGCCCTTCCCTGGTGGTCTAGTGGTTAGGATTCGGCGCTCTCACCGCCGCGGCCCGGGTTCGATTCCCGGCCAGGGAAAGCCCGTCTTCTTCCCCTGCTCTGCCTGGCCTTTCTCGCAAGCCCTTGTGGCCGGGGGCGGGGCTCTTTTGCCCCTGGAGCCCACAGCACAGCGGGCATTCCCCACCTTCCCTCCCTGCCTGGTGGGCCAGCTTTAGCAATGGAAATGATTGGCTAAGGAAGGAGCAGTGGAGGTAAGCACCCTTCAAGGTCAACAGGGTCTGTGGGCCCCAAGGGGCACATAGCCCTGAGAAGAACCAGGGCCTGGACGGTGGCCGAGATTACCCCAGCTTTCAGGTGTGCTCCACGACAGGGTTTGGCCACACATCTGTGCCCCATGGGAGACACCTAAACCCAGGTCAACCCCATGCATTCCTATGGGGACTGCCAGGGACCAGTTGAACCCCATGCATTCCTATGGGGGCATCCAGGGGACAATGTCAACCTGCATGTCAACACCAGGGAAGCCTCTGGGGACTTTCTGGCACCAGGTCAACCCCATGCATTGGAATGGGGACTTACAGGCACCATGTCAAGCCCATGCATTGCAATGGCGGCTTCCAGGCACCCTGTCCATGCCATTGAAGGCTCCGGGCACTGCCGCCTTCCTGTTCCTTC